>NC_139997.1:59871750-60471750 GCF_964263955.1 Coregonus lavaretus | reverse complement strand
ATGGACATTAATATGGAGTTGGTTTCCACTAGATGTTGGAACATTGCTGCGGGGACTTGCTTCTATTCAGCTACAAGAGCATTAGTGAGGTCGGGCACTGATGTTGGGTGATTAGGTCTGGCTCACAGTCGGTGTTCCAATTCATCCCAAAGGTGTTCGATGGGGTTGAGGTCAGGGCTCTTTGCAGCCCAGTCAAGTTCTCTACATTGATCTCGACAAACCATTTCTGTATGGACCTCACTTTGTGCACGGGGAAATTGTCATGCTGAAACAGGAAAGGGCCTTCCCCAAACTGTTGCCACAAAGTTGGAAGCACAGAATCATCTATAATGTCATTGTATGCTCTAGCGTTAAGATTTCCCTTCACTGGAACTAAGCGGCCTAGCCCGACCCATGAAAAACAGCCCCAGACCATTATTCCTCCTACACTAAACTTTACAGTTGGCACTATGCATTAGGGCAGGTAGCGTTCTCCTGGCATCCGCCAAACCTAGATTCATCCGTCGAACTGCCAGATGGTGAAGCGTGATTAATCACTACAGAGAACGCGTTTCCACTGCTCCAGAGTCCAATGGCGGCGAGCTTTACACCACTCCAGCCGACGCTTGGTATTGTGCATGGTGATCATAGGCTTGTGTGCGGCTGCTCGGCTATGGAAACCCATTTCATGAAGATCCCGAAGAACAGTTGTTGTGATGACGTTGCTGCCAGAGGCAGTTTGGAAGTCAGTAGTGAGTGTTGCAACCGAGGACAGATGATTTTTACGCATTACATCCTTCAGCAATCGCCGGTCCTGTTCTGTGAGCTTGTTTGGCCTACTACTTCGCGGCTGAGCCGTTGTTGCTCCTAGACGTTTCCACTTCACAATAACAGCACTTACAGTTGACCGAGGCAGCTCTAGCAGTGCAGAAATTTGACGAACTGACTTGGGGGAAAGGTGGCATCCTTTGATGGTGCCACGTTCAAAGTCACTGAGCTCTTCACTAAGGCTATTCTACTTCCAATGTTTGTCTATGGAGATTGCATGGCTGTGTGCTCAATTTTATACACCTGTCAGCAATGGGTGTGGCTGAAATAGCCGAATCCACTAATTTGAAGAGGTGTCCACATACTTTTGTATATATAGTGTATTTCCCAGCATGCTCTATTGCATAGAGATTTTTAGAATTGTTTGTTTTACTGTAATATCTGTTTTTGCATTGATTGGTTGATTAATTTTATGCTACACAAAGATAAATAACATACAGTTTTCTAAACTAATCCAACCTGTTAGTAATTTGATTTATTGCACCCGTTACTGCGATGGTTGTTCCAGTTTAGATGATTGAGGTAGTCGCAGTATTCCATTTTCTCTACCCTGACAGTCATTCTGAATGCAAGTTGCGGATGATTTACAATTCCACTTGTTGGATAGTCTTACTCTGGCTGGATTCCAATAAGAATTACACAACACTTTGCATGCCAGCAAAATGTGGCCTGTAAACCAGGAGATTCCTAAGGTATAACTAGTCTAATTAACGGCAAATGATTACATCTTGTTATATTTAGCTACCTGTTTTTTTGTTATGAATAAGAGTGTCATCATATTTTCTCCATTTGCAAAAAGCTACTACCTGGCTACTTTTGCCTTCTTGCAATGCAATACGTCAACCCCTAGAAACTGTGCGTACGCATGCTCTAAGGCCTTCAAACTCAACTCTGGACCTCGAAGCCAGTTCCACTGCGTTTTTTCATTGTTCCCCTCTAATCAGGGACTGATTTAGACCTGAGACACCAGGTGGGTGCAATTAATTATCAGGTAGAACAGAAAACCAGCAGGCTCCGGACCTCGTAGGGTAAGAGTTGAATACCCATGTTCTAAGGTTTGCGGGAGGATACGCACATTCTCACGTGAATTTCAGTTTTTATAAATTTCAACTTTTGAGTAAAAACTGTTTCACGCATGCTTTGGGGCATATTTTGTGCGTACGCAACATTTATATATGAGGCCCCAAGTCTGTGGGCATGACAGAGATTGGCCACAGATTTAATGGCAAGAATAAATTTGCCCAGAATCAACACCAATGTAAAAATAGCAGTGTTTAAGGACACTTGATGTACAGTGCCTTGCAAAAGTATTCATCCCCCTTGGCGTTCTTCCTATTTTGTTGCATTACAACCTATAGCTTAAATAGATTTTTATTTGGATTTCATGTAATGAACATACACAAAATAGTCCAAATTGGTGAAGTGAAATGAAAAAAAGTACTTCTTTCAAAGAATTGCATATGTATTCACCCCCTTTGCTATGAAGCCCCTAAATAAGATCTGGTGCAACCAATTACCTTCAGAAGTCACATAATTAGTTAAATAAAGTATACCTGTGTGCAATCTAAGTGTCACATGATCTGTCACATAATTAGTTAAATAAAGTCCATCTGTGTGCAATCTAAGTGTCACATGATCTGTCACATACAGACATATACATCTCAGTATATATACACCTGTTCTGAAAGGCCCCAGAGTCTGCAACACCACTAAGCAAGGGGAACCACCAAGCAAGCGGCACCATGAAGACCAAGGAGCTTTCCAAACAGGTCAGGGATGAAGTTGTGGAGAGGTACAGATCAGGGTTGGGTTATAAAAAAAATATTAGAAACTTTGAACATCCCACAGAACACCATTAAATCCATTATTACATTGAAAGAATATGGCACCACAACAAACCTGCCAAGAGAGGGACGCCCACCAAAACTCATGGACCAGGCAAGGAGGGCATTAATCAGAGAGGCAACAAAGAGACCAAAGATAGCCCTGAAGGAGCTGCAAAGCTCCACAGCGGAGATTGGAGTATCTGTCCATAGGACCACTTTAAGCCGTACACTCCACAGAGCTGGACTTTACGGAAGAGTGGCCAGATAAAAGCCATTGCTTAAAGAAAAAAATAAGCAAACACATTTGGTGTTCGCCAAAAGGCATGTGGGAGACTCCCCAAACATATGGAAGAAGGTACTCTGGTCAGATGAGACTAAAATTGAGCTTTTTGGCCATTTGGAAAGCGATATGTCTGGCGCAAACCCAACACCTCTCATCACCCCGAGAACACCATTGATGTTTTTCATCAGCAGGGACTGGGAAACTGGTCTGAATTGAAAATTAAACATGAACTTCCAGATGACCAACTGCCATTAAAGGACCGACTCAGAGGAAGTTGCCACCACTATTCCGACGTAATTCCCTAAGGCCCTGACAGCTGTCAGTGTAGCTAGCTAGCATGCTAACCTTATCTAGCCAGTTCGCTAGCTAGCTATCTTGCTAACCTTATCTAGCTAGCTAATGTTATCTGTTGCTGTTTTTTTTTTAACTACACCATATTCAAAAGATTTGACGTAAGCATTGATTTAGAGAAAACTTCACCACAGATGGAAACCACTGGGATATCTTTGACTTCACCATCTATTGTTATCTCCAATGTTTTGGCATCTTCCATACATTGTGGCCGTGACTCTGTGATAGAAATAGTTAGAAATAATAATATTAAGCTCTGGTTATATGGATAACTATATAAAGATAGCTGATATGCATTTTTCTACATTATAATGGACACGGTGCAACCTTTGGCAGGCTAAGTCTGCACATGATCATGGTTCTCAAAGGGAAAGTGAAATGATAGGCTACAATGACTTTGTTCACAATCATGTTCCTTGAATTTTCTTTCATTGGTGCCTTTTCCTTATCTGAATAGACACTTATGGTTTCTAACTAATGTTACACCATTCAAAGCAGTGGAGCGTGTAGTGATGTAAAACTTTAGTGGTCAAAACCATTAATCTTAGGGCGATGGGGTAACCGAGTTTGCAAAATGCTATCATATCACGCAATTATACAACTTATAAAATGGTCATACATCTTTTTTAATACACTTGTTAAAAAATCAGTGAAAACTGACAAATTATCCAATGGCTTATGATATTTTTCTGGTAAAAAAAGTGGAGGTGCAAAAACATAAGTTTGCACCCCCTATTTTAATTTGTGGCCAAGTGGACACAAGGCTGTTTGGCTCATCTCAGTCACGAAGAGGAATACCTTTGCAGCTGTTTCTGATTAACAAACAACACCATGCTGGTGGGTGGTAACATTCAAATAAAGCCCAGCCCTGAAACAACACATTTTTGCACAAACACAAATTTGCACAACGTGGGCAGCTCGGATTTGTCACATCAAGCCCAAATATATCATACTAAAACAATGAAATATTGGCTTAAATCACTGTGTCACATCATGCACAAGCTCTGGCCAACATCTTTCAGTTCAACATTTGAATTTCTATTGGTGTGGGGGTTAAAGTAACTGGAAAATGCAGCGTTATCTCTTAACAGTACAGCACTTGATTATCACAAGCTCTTACAAAGACTATAGCCCTAATCATATGCAACCAAGGTCCTCAACTTTCATCAACATAATGATAAAACCATTTAAACTGGTACATCACTTCCACTAACGGTTGGCACAACTAATGAGCCCCAGCCACCACAGTGCCCCCACCTACAGTGAAAGTAAGGTAACCAACAACAAGTGAATTTACAACAATAACGACTTCATTAAACTGTAAAAATACTGTATTTTTACTGCAACTCAGTAGCCGGTAACTTACTGTCAAATTACAGGCAATTTTTTACAGTGTGTGCCATAAGCACAACTGAAGTATCCTATAAGTATAACTGTATAACTTGTCATTGGTTCTACGTAGAACCAGAGGGTTCTTCATGAGAGGGTTCTAAATGGAACTCAAAAGGGTTCCCTTATAGGGACAAATCAAAGGGTTCTAAGTGGCACCCAAAAGGGTTCTCCCATAGGAACAAATGACAGAATGTCTATTGGTTCTAGTCTTTTAACAATCTTTATTATACTCACAGATCCAGTTGTGAAGCGGGAAATTCAGGTCGCTGGCAACTGGGAAATTGTGAGATCCAATCCCAAGTGAGGTTCTCCCAAGTAATCAAAATGTTGCTGGTCTGCAAAACCCCACCCAGCATTATCATATTTCCCAGCATGCTCTATTGCAGTTAGATTTGTTTTAATAGTTTGTTTCAATATCTGTGTATTTGCATGTACATTGTTTGATTAATTAATAAATTAATTTATCTTATACTACACAAATATAAATAACATACATTTTTCTAAACTAATCTAAGGTGTTAGTTGAACTTATTTCACCCGTTACTGAAATGGTTGTTCCAGTTTAGATGGTTTAGGTAATCTCATTTGTCTTTGTAAACCTGGCAGTCATTCTGAATGCAGATTGTTGGTATCCACTCCAGCTGGATTTCAACAAGAATTAATCAGCACTTTATAAGTTTGTGTAATGTGACTTCATACTAATTTAGCTTTAACTTATGCTGGTCACCAGTGTCCAAAACACAGCAAAGGCTGGTAGGCCAGCAGAACCAGTTAGACCATGCTGGTTGCACCAGCTTGACTAGCATCTGACCAGCATGGACCAGCTTGAAATTTTTGCTGGTCTAAGCTGAGGGTTTTTCAGCAGGTAAGAAGAACATTTCATTGAGTTATGGTGGTCAAGCCTAAAAATAAGGTCTGTGTCTACTATCTGCGCCTAGCGCCCCTACCCTGACTGTGATGCACCCCCATATTAAAAAAAATGTCAAAGAATTTCAGACAGATTTAGAAAGAAAAGGAGGAAAAGGGCTGTTTTATAGATAGGGCAGTAAGTCATAAAGCAGCGACGAAGCTGTTTTGTACATGAGTTGTTTTCACACAATGGAAACTGAATTTGTTCAGCCCCGGCAGCCAGTCAGTCACACATAGCTCTGCAGGCATTTCCTGACATAAGGTTGGTGTTTCATCTTACAGAAGAGGAGGTGCTACAGCTGAGTCTGTTAGCACATTAACTTCCTTAATGCTCTTATCCAGAGCGACTTACAGTTACTGAGTGCATACATTTTTCATACTGGCCCCCCGTGGGAATCAAACCCACAACCCTGGCATTGCAAGCGCCATGCTCTACCAACTGAGCTACAGGAGGGCCTATGTCTAATTGTGTCTGCATCTCCTCTTCTATTTGTTATTCCATCTGTCTGTCTGTCTGGTCTAATTAGTAGTGTAGCTCACATGATCCTCCTCACCTCCCGAGTCAGTTCTCCCCGGCTCTCCTTTCCTGTATCATCACCACTGAGCTGACTAACTTCACGGCAGTAGCAGCAGACTTTGGCCCAGGGCATTCCAATTCCAGTAACTTTTTGTTGCGGAACGTCTCTTATAATAAGTCACCCTATCTGAACTGACACATCCATATTCACACATAGCCTACCCACAGCAGTGCCTCAGACAGCACTGGCAAGATAGCCTAATAAAAACAACATGAAATAGATCTCGTAAGTGTCCAAGTGTTTTGACTGATAAAGAAAATTAAGGTCCGTACAAGAATATTGCTGTGAATTATTATATATATATTTTTACACTCCTTTTGCACAGAGGAATTGGTTTAGAGTCCCAAATTACAGTATGTGGGGCCCAAGGTTATTATAGTTTTGTGTATTTATATTCGTTTTTATTTCTATTAGTTGTAGTTTCAGTTCGTTTTCAGATCCAATTGACTAGTTTCTATTTAGTTTACTTTTATAAAAAACAAAAAAAAATGTTTTTATATCATTTAGTTTCAGTTTTAGTGTTAGGAACATAAAGTAGCCTATGTGTGGGAGGCTAGGATCCATTTATGTATTTTTTTGGGGCAGTAATGCATAAGGTGATGGGTCAGGTCATAGGTCAGGTTTAAAGGTAGACTCAGCGAGATGACATAGAAGCGTGAAGTAAACAGTAGTGGTGGGTCAATTTCTGCAACAACAAGGAGCGTTGAAGCGCGAGGCTAAACTTCTCTGCTATTTTGGTCCTGTAGCTACCATGTTGTAGCAGCGTGAAGCGCACACGTGCACATGCGTAGATACTCTGTCTACTGATCTCAATGGGCGTGTTCGAGCAGATCACTTTTATCAGATGGTCACCGCATTTCAAATTGTCAGACTTGCGCCTACATGTCAACTGCAGGAACTTTAGAAAAATCATGGGATCAAAGGTCATGAAGTTTTGACTGCAGTCGACTGCATGTTTCTGCAGTTGCTGTTCACCAATTTCCTCCTGCAGCCATCGCCTGCATTGTGGAAGGCTCTAATGTCAACCAATCATTATTGTTTAACCCACGCAAACGTGAGCAAAGACATGACTGAAACAGGAACCAATTTGCCATTATGTGTACAGTGGATATATACATAAACATTTTGATATTGGAAGCTCTCTCTCACTAACTGATTGTACAATGTGAACACTGCAAATGGCGCATGGAGGAGATGGCTGCCGTTTTACGGGCTCCTAACCAATTGTGCTATTGTGTGTGTTTGTTCGCGTTATTTGTAACTTATTTTGTACATAATGTTTCTGCCACTGTCTCTTATGACCGAAAAGAGCTTCTGGGTATCAGGACAGCGATTACTCACCTCGTACTAGACAAAGATTTTTTCTTTAACGAGTCGGATGCAAAGGATTTTCTTCAGACACCCGACAAGGCCCAAATCCCCGTCATTCGCATGAGAATGAGACGGAGATATTGGGGACGTAGGTCAGTGTGCCTTGTAAGGATCCGACGGCGAGTGCGTAATCTGCCTCTACCATCAGTCCTATTAGCCAACGTACAATCATTGCATAACAAAATAGACGAACTACGATCAAGGATATCTTTGCAACGGGACATTAAAAACTGTAATATCTTATGTTTCACCGCGTCGTGGATGAACGACGACATGGATAACATACAGCTGGCGGGATATACGCTGCATCGGCAAGATAGAACAGCTGCCTCCGGTAAGACACGGGGGGGGGAAGTATTAAGGAAGTATCAAGGTTTTGCTCGCCTGAGGTAGAGTATCTCATAATAAGCTGTAGACAACACTATTTACCAAGGGAGTTTTCATCTATATTTTTTGTAAGTTTCTGTTTACCACCACAAACCGATGCTGGCAGTAAGACCGCACTCAATGAGCTGTATAAGGCCATAAGCAAACAGGAAAACGCTCATCCAGAGCCGGCGCTCCTAGTGGCCGGGGAATTTAATGCAGGGAAACTTAAATCCGTTTTACCTCATTTCTACCAACATGTTAAATGTGCAACCAGAGGAAAAAAAACTCTAGACCACCTTTACTCCACACACAGAGACGCGTACAAAGCTCTCCCTCAACCTCCATTTGGCAAATCTGACCATAACTCTATCCTCCTGATTCCTGCTTACAAACAAAAACTAAAGCAGGAAGCACCAGTGACTCGGTCAATTAAGAAGTGGTCAGATGACGCAGATGCTAAGCTACAGGACTGTTTTGCTAGCACAGACTGGAATATGTTCCGGGATTCTTCAATAAGTGCATCAATGACGTCGTCCCCAGTGACCGTACGTACATACCCCAACCAGAAGCCATGGATTACAAGCAACATCCGCACTGAGCTAATGGGTAGATCTGCCGCTTCCAAGGAGCGGGACTCTAACCCGGACGCTTATAAGAAATCCTGCTATACCCTCCGTCAAACCATCAAAAAGGCAAAGTGTCAATACAGGACTAAGATTGAATCGTACTACACCGGCTCCGATGCTCGTCGGATGTGGCAGGGCTCGCAAACTATTACAGACTACAAAGGGAAGCACAGCCGTGAGCTGCCCAGTGTCACGAGCCTACCAGACAAGCTAAATTACTTATATGCTCGCTTCGAGGCAAGCAACACTGAAGCATGCATGAGAGCATCAGCTGTACCGGAAGACTGTGGGATCACTTTCTCAGTAGCCGATGTAAGTAAGACCTTTAAACAGGTCAACATTCACAAGATCCCAGGGCCAGACGGATTACCAGGACGTGTACTCCAAGCATGTGCTGACCAACTGGCAAGTGTCTTCACTGACATTTTCAACCTGTCCCTGACTGAGTCTATAATACCAACATGTTTCAAGCAGACCACCATAGTCCCTGTGCCCAAGAACACTACCGACCCGTAGCACTCACATCTGTAGCCATGAAGTGCTTTGAAAGGCTGGTCATGGCTCACATCAACACCCCCAGAAACCCTAGACCCACTCCAATTTGCATACCGCTCCAACAGATCCACAGATGATGCAATCTCTATTGTACTCCACACTGCCCTTTCCCACCTGGACAAAAGGAGCACCTACATGAGAATGCTATTCATTGACTACAGCTCAGCGTTCAACACCATAGTGCCCTCAAAGTTCTTTACTAAGCTAAGGACCCTGGGACTAAACGCCTCCCTCTGCAACTGGATCCTGGACTTCCTGACGGGCCGCCCCCAGGTGGTAAGGGTAGGTAACAACACATATCCCACGCTAATCCTCAGGGGTGCGTGCTCAGTCCCCTCCTGTACTCCCTGTTCACCCATGACTGCATGGCCAGGCACGACTCCAACACCATCATTAAGTTTGCCGACGACACAACAGTGGTAGGCCTGATCACCAACAATGATGAGACAGCCTATAGAGAGGAGGTCAGAGACCTGGCTGTGTGGTGCCAGGAAAACAACCTCTCCCTCAACGTGATCAAGACAAAGGAGATGATTGTGGACTACAGGAAAAAAAAGAGGACTGAGCACGCCCCCATTCTCATCGACAGGGCTGTAGTGGAGCAGGTTAAGAGCTTCAAGTTCCTTGGTGTCCACATCACCTATCATGGTCCAAACACACCAAGACAGTCATGAAGAGGGCACGACAACGCCTATTCCCCCTCAGGAGACTGAAAAGATTTGGCATGGGTCCTCAGATCCTCCAAAAGTTATACAGCTGCACCATTGAGAGCATCCTGACTGGTTGCATCACTGCCTGGTATGGCAACTGCTCGGGCCTCCGACCGCAAGGCACTACAGAGGGTAGTGCATACGGCCCAGTACATCACTGGGGCCAAGCTTCCTGCCATCCAGGACCTCTATACCAGGCGGTGTCAGAGGAAGGCCTTAAAATGTGTCAAAGTCTCCAGCCAGCCTAGTCATAGACTGTTCTCTCTGCTACCGCATGGCAAGCGGTACCAGAGCACCAAGTCTAGGTCCAAAAGGCTTCTTAACAGCTTCTACCCCGAAGCCATAAGACTCCCGAACAGCTAATCAAATGGCTACCTGGACTATTTGCATTGTCCCTGTTGTATTCGGCGCATGTGAAAAATAAAATTGTATTTGATTTGATTTAATATTATATTGTGATTTGTTTGTAAATGTGTGATATGGGGGATAGATACATGTTTAATTGGACATTATAATATATCTTTTCTTTATAAACAATGGCAAAACTGCCATGTACAGTGGGGGAAAAAAGTATTTAGTCAGCCACCAATTGTGCAAGTTCTCCCACTTAAAAAGATGAGAGAGGCCTGTAATTTTCATCATAGGTACACGTCAACTATGACAGAGAAATTGAGAAAAGAAAATCCAGAAAATCACATTGTAGGATTTTTAATGAATTTATTTGCAAATTATGGTGGAAAATAAGTATTTGGTCACCAACAAACAAGCAAGATTTCTGGCTCTCAAAGACCTGTAACTTCTTCTTTAAGAGGCTCCTCTGTCCTCCACTCGTTCCCTGTATTAATGGCACCTGTTTGAACTTGTTATCAGTATAAAAGACACCTGTCCACAACCTCAAACAGTCACACTCCAAACTCCACTATGGCCAAGACCAAAGAGCTGTCAAAGGACACCAGAAACAAAATTGTAGACCTGCACCAGGCTGGGAAGACTGAATCTGCAATAGGTAAGCAGCTTGGTTTGAAGAAATCAACTGTGGGAGCAATTATTAGGAAATGGAAGACATACAAGACCACTGATAATCTCCCTCGATCTGGGGCTCCACGCAAGATCTCACCCCGTGGGGTCAAAATGATCACAAGAACAGTGAGCAAATATCCCAGAACCAGTGAATGACCTGCAGAGAGCTGGTACCAAAGTAATAAAGCCTTCCATCAGTAACACACTACGCCGCCAGGGACTCAAATCCTGCAGTGCCAGACGTGTCCCCCTGATTAAGCCAGTACATGTCCAGGCCCGTCTGAAGTTTGCTAGAGTGCATTTGGATGATCCAGAAGAGGATTGGGAGAATGTCATATGGTCAGATGAAACCAAAATATAACTTTTTGATAAAAACTCAACTCGTCATGTTTGGAGGACAAAGAATGCTGAGTTGCATCCAAAGAACACCATACCTACTGTGAAGCATGGGGGTGGAAACATCATGCTTTGGGGCTGTTTTTCTGCAAAGGGACCAGGATGACTGATCCGTGTAAAGGAAAGAATGAATGGGGCCATGTATCGTGAGATTTTGAGTGAAAACCTCCTTCCATCAGCAAGGGCATTGAAGATGAAACGTGGCTGGGTCTTTCAGCATGACAATGATCCCAAACACACCGCCCGGGCAACGAAGGAGTGGCTTCGTAAGAAGCATTTCAAGGTCCTGGAGTGGCCTAGCCAGTCTCCAGATCTCAACCCCATAGAAAATCTTTGGAGGGAGTTGAAAGTCCGTGTTGCCCAGCGACAGCCCCAAAACATCACTGCTCTAGAGGAGATCTGCATGGAGGAATGGGCCAAAATACCAGCAACAGTGTGTGAAAACCTTGTGAAGACTTACAGAAAACGTTTGACCTGTGTCATTGCCAACAAAGGGGATATAACAAAGTATTAAGAAACTTTTGTTATTGACCAAATACTTATTTTCCACCATAATTTGCAAATAAATTCATTAATAATCCTACAATGGGATTTTCTGGAAAAAAAAATCTCATTTTGTCTGTCATAGTTGACGTGTACCTATGATGAAAATTAAAGGCCTCTCTCATCTTTTTAAGTGGGAGAACTTGCACAATTTGTGGCTGACTAAATACTTTTTTTCCCCACTGTAGATCTGAGCCTTGCAGTTAGAAAACCGGTTTCAGCTGTTTTAGATGCACCTCCCCCGACTTCACTCCTCGGCTTTCGTGTACAATCGGTTGCTTTAACCTTACCACTCAAACACGCCCAATATCTTGCGGTGCTGCTCGTGGCAGCGTCATCTAGCTGAGTCTACTTTTAAATGATAAAGTCAATCTCAATGTGCTTGAAACCCCATTAGATTTTCGTTCCTCAAAAAACTAGAACTGAACATAATTCATGATGGTTTTTATTTCATTTTATTTCATTTTGGATTCAAAGATAATAGTTTCAGTATAACTTTTAGGTTTGTTAATTATTTTATTTCAGTTTACTAAATCGTTTTTTCATGATTAGTTTTAGATTCCGTTTTAGTTTACTATAATAACCTTGGTGGGGCATTTTATTTAACAAGCACAAACAAGCCGTTAAGGAATGTCTTTGGCGGACGTCGAGGAGGAGAATTCTTCTATGTCAGATCCCCAAAGCAATGCTCTTCTTATTATTCTGCAATATCCATTGGGCTCTGTTCCAGCACTCGTAACATGCTCTCATTGCTCTCTCTCTCTCTCTACTCTTCCAACCACACACTTAGAACAGTCATTCGCCCTAGTCCAGGGGCTGTATGTAACCTATCAAGCGTCTCAGAGTAATTTTAAGCTGATTTAAGATTAGTTTTGCCTTTAAGATCACAATGGATAAGATGATATGGACAGGGGGCACCTGATTCTAGATCAGCACTCCTACTCTGAAATGGTTGATACATATGGCCTCTAGTCTGAGCCCAAGCCTGCTCTCAGCTCACAGTGCTGTAGTAAAGGAAACAACTTCCTGTGCCAGCATTATGATAGCTCTTATTGAACTGGCCTAGTGCCAGAACAACTCCACTGAGCCTTATGGTACTTAAGGTACTTTTACAACTGTCTAGTCTAGTGCAGTGTCACTGTCTGCTGCTCACGTTTGACCCAAATCACTAAGTGGAGAAATAGAGCTGAGATAAGCTTTATCTGATTGACTGGATGTCTGTAAGACACCACAACAAACTCAGAGCCCTGTAGAATTGACAACAACAGGGAATTGTGTCATTGTGTCCACAAGAGTCAAGCAGTGCGTTTGGGTGCCAATAACCTGCAGTACATGCCAAATCTTTGCATGACCAACTCTGAACACACTCACTCACTGTTTGTTGTGCTTCACTTGTCATACAATATCATCATGTGCATCGACCGATAGTGTGTTTTGTTTTGTTTACTTTCAGATAAGTCTGCTATGGGGCGCTCTCTCTAGTTTTCCGACAGAGGTTCTAGAACAGGGGTGTCATTTTAGCTCAGGGGCCACATGGAGGAAAATCTATTCCCAAGTGGGCCGGACCGGAAAAATCATGGTATATATAACTTAAAAACAACAACTTCAGATTGTTTTCTTTGTTTTAATACGATCAACATACAACATAAAGCTGGAGCCTGAGGACAGTGTGTCCAAAATAGTACAAGCACAACATCACTATTAATCATAAAAAACGTCAAGTTTATTTGAAAATTCTAAAGAAAAAGAACATACAAACACACAATGCCTCAGTGATTAACAGAACTGTTTCACAGATCACAGAACTATATCAGGGTGTCATTTCTCAGGCAGAAATGTAGATAAAAATAATGAAATCCTGTTCCCCAAACAAGTGCAAGAACCACAGAGTCAAGAATAGGTTAAATATACAAATAAAATAAAATCAATTAAAAACAATAGCACATCAACATAAAAACATATAAACAAAAATCTGAAAGCGTTGCTCAAACTCCCGTAACAGTCCAGTTATTTTATCTTTGAACCGCTTCATGTCTGCCACATGTTGGGTCGCGCACACATTTTTCAGACAGGGGAAGTGAGCTGCATCACCACCGGCAAGTTGCGTCTCCCACAATGACAGCTTCAACTTGAAAGAACGTTTGCTGTCATAATACTGCGTGACAACTTTGTTGCGCCCTTGCAGCTGTTTGTTCAAGTTATTCAGGTGCTCTGTAACATCCACCATAAATGCAAGGTCCGGCATCCATTCTGCGGAATGAAATTCTAACACTGGTTTGCCCTTTTCTTCCATGAACTGTTCAATTTCTTCTCGTAAATCAAAGAAACGCCTCAGCACAGCACCTCGGCTTAACCATCTTACCTCAGTGTGGTATGAAAGCCATAGATGTGGTCTTTCTCTCTGAGAAGGCTGTCAAACTGACGGTGATTCAGGCTTCTGGATCGGATGAAATTAACAGTTTGGATGACCACCTTCATGACGTTATCCATCTTTAATGACTTGCAACACAAAGCCTCCTGGTGCAAAATACAGTGAAAAGTAAAAAAAGCACGTCCTCCATTTGCAGATTGCACTTTCTCTCTGAACTTTGTCACAACGCCTGCTTTTTTCCCGATCATTGAGGGCGCACCATCTGTAGCCAGGCTGACAGCGCGGGACCAGTCCACTCCGACCCTGTCCAGCGCGCCGACGAGTGCGGTAAAAATATCAGCTGCTGTCGTTGTATCTGTCATCGGCACCAACTCCATGAACTCCTCGGTGACTGTCAATGTGTCATCAACTCCGCGGATGAAAAAATGGCCAGTTGTGCAACATCTGTAATGTCTGTGCTTTCATCAATTGCAACCGAAAACGCAATAAATGACTTTACTTTTTGCTTCAACTGGCTGTCCAAATCCACTGAAAGATCGGAAATCCTGTCTGCAACTGTGTTTCTTGTCAGGCTGATATTTGCAAAAGCCTGCCGCTTTTCAGGGCACACAATCTCCGCTGCCTTCATCATGCATGTTTTTACAAATTCACCCTCACTAAATGGTTTTGAAGCCACTGCGATTTCATTAGCAATGAGGTAGCTAGCTTTCACTGCAGCGTCACTGATGTCTCGGCTGTGAGTAAACACAGACTGCTGTTTCTTCAGACCCGCCAACAGTTCATTCACCTTCTCTCATCTCCGCTGTCCTTGAAAGTTGTCATATTTGTCGGCATGAAGACTCACATATTGGCGACGAAGGTTATATTCTTTCAGCACTGCAACATGCTCTGAACACACCAAACATACAGCTTTCCCATTCAATTCCGTGATTAAATAGGATGACAATTTTTCTTGGAACACTCTGCACTCTGCGTCCACTTTTCTCTTTTTTGACAGAGACATATTGGGGCAATGAGGGTGCCAAAGCACATAATGTTAAAAGTAGAAGCCGTAATAAATATCGCGGGCAAAACAAAGTAGCTCATTGGCTGCACGTGCTTGACCTACTTGCTCTGCCCCGGTATAAACAGTTTGCTTGCTTAACACAATTGCTATTGCGCCATCCAGTGGACGCAATTGGAACAGCAGTTTATTTTATTTAAAAATTGCAGCGCATTTTTATACTTTACAATTTATTTATTTATTTTTTATTTATTTTTTTAATCATCTCGCGGGCCGGATTAAACCCGTTTGCGGGCCTGATCCGGCCCGCGGGCCGTACGTTTGACACCCCTGTTCTAGAACTTGTTTGTTTCGAGAGAAGAAGTCAGTAAAATGAGTGACAGAGAGGAGGGAGGCCGAAGCACGTGCTGTATCACTGGACAGGTGGGAATCTCTCCCCTCTCTTCCCTCACTCCTCTGGAATTCAAAAGTTACTGGGGTACCAAGGTTCATCGAGCAACCAGCCACATGAATGCTGACTGATAAACATTTGCACAGCCACCAGCAGAAGGGTATTTTGCTACATACACAGTGCTGTTGAGGAATATGGACAAGTATACAGAGTAATACATTACTAATATAAACAGAGGTGTTTTTGTGTTAGAGTTTAAAAGGAGTCAAACGTTCAGGATTGACACACAAACAAACCATAGCATCATGGACACTGTGTCTATAGGCTTAGTTAAATTGGGTCAAAAAGGAATATGTAAGAAAATATAGCATTTATTCTGGTTTAGAAGGGCAGTAAATGCAATGTTACGAAATAAAATGTGCATACAGTATAGGATGTGTAAATGATTTTGGGACATTTCTTTAGCAAGTCTGATGGAGAGAAACTATTCTTCAGTATTGGCTGAGCTGAGCCCATCATAACTGTATGCTGGACTGAAAAGAAGACCATAATACGATAGCCTTTCTATACCATAGAGGAACCTCAGAGCAGGGATTCTCAAACTCTTTGGGGCAGAAGACCCCTTTTGTGACAGCAAATTCATCAGGAACCCACTAATAGTGAGATAAATATAGCGTACAAGGAGTTTTACTATGACTTTGGCAGTGCATGGCTGGACAAACCAAGTTTCGGGACCTAGGAAGGAACTTTTTAAAAGCCTGCTTCTAGGCAACAGAGATTTTTTTGGGCCGTTTACAAGCTAATTTCCTGCAATTCTACACATTTTGTCATGGGGCAGAGGGAAGACTTTGCTTAAAGCTTAAAATACAGTGCATTTATGTAATAATAAAAAAAAGAAGTATAAAAACAAGAAGAGAATACAAGAAGTATTGAGTTGAAAAATGTATAATTGGTGGAGTACTGTGGATACCAATATCCCTGTGAGCCTCCCAGGCCCATGTTGCCCAGGCTTAAGACCATAAATTGTAGATTAATAATATTACATTGCATTTTATTGTATTACACCCTCTAAACGTATTCCACAGATCCCTTGCCAAAATGTGTTTTGTCTGTTGTTGTTAGTAATATTCATTTTTTTTAAATGAAATGAACCACAACAGCAGTAGTACAACTTCAGAAAAGCCTGAAGTGTTAAGCAGCAGGTTGGCTTTTCTGAAGAAATAATTATGCTACTCTATTTCTTCTCTCTCTCTCTCTGTTTATTCATTCTCTCTCTCTCTGTCTCCCTCTCTCTCGATGTCTTCTCTCTCTCTCTGACACACATGCCCACAGCTAAAGCTTAAAAGTGGATCCAAAGAAACATCCCATGACCGCATGGAACGTTGACACTGACCTGTATCAAGGGGAACGAGGGCAAATGTTCTGTTGCGGCACGGGTAGGCAGACCATGACTTGTATGTCTTGAAACACACCTCTGGAGTACCTGTCTCGCAGGTAATTCCAGGCAATCTTCCATAGCTATTTTTAGCCTGAAGAAGGGAGGGGTGCCTGACGTCAATAAGAATAACAAAACAGCCGCAAGACTGCTACGCAAAAACTTTGTAGTGGAGTGAATGAGAGGCCGTTCTAAACACACAGTTACAATTACACAGTTACCTGTGCCTGTGAGTAGGACCCCTTTCCTGTCCTTAGATGCAGCTTTGAACAACAAACCATTTATAAAGGCTTTATTGTATTACCATTTTGTTTTTTAGATGGTTTGTGAAGCACCCGAGTAGTACTTATGAATAGTTTATGAACGCTCTATAAAGCACTTATGACAAGCAAGTTGGTTCACCTATAATGGAGAAACGTCTTCTTCACTGGAAAAGATCAGCTGTGAGAAATGTGTAGACAGAATCAACTAGATAGAATAGGGGATTGTCTTGGCTCTATTCAATCTATTTCTATCTGCTATGATCAGAGTGTTTCACGTCCCTGAATACACTTCAGCTTTGAGAAACAAGTCAACTTCTCTGAAGTCGTACTGCTGCTGCTGTTGTTTACGTTGAGGTTCCCTTGAAGACAACCATCATCTCTAGTAATATAATATAATTATCAGGGTTGGGGTCAATTCGGAATTTCTGAATTTAATTCAATTCAAACAATGAATTTGAATTGAACTTGAATTGAACACACCCCACAGTAAGCATAATTTGAATTGAATTTGAATTCAAGGAAGTATAATTTAATTCCAAGCAATTCAAACCAATTCAATGTAAAACATGAAAGTCTCATTAATTTGACAAATATTTTATCGAAAGGATATGTCACTTATTAATGCAAAGAATACATATACCATTTCAAATATTTGTTTGTTTACAACTCAAAGTATTGTTCCCTTCCATACAGCAGTGTTTGATCTAACGCATTCAGAAAGTTTTCAGACCCTTTTACTTTTTCCACATTTTGTCACGTTACAGCCTTATTCTAAAATAGATTAAATATTTTTTCCCCTCATCAATCTACACACAATATCCTATAATGACAAAGCAAAAACTGGTTTTCAGAAATTTTTGCAAATGTATTAAACTTAAAAAACTGAAATATCACATTTACATAAGTATTCAGACCCTTTACTCAGTACTTTGTTGAAGCACCTTTGGCAGTGATTACAGCCTCAAGTCTTCTTGGGTTCCCGAGTGGCGCAGTGGTCTAAGGCACTTAGCATCTCAGTGCTTGAGGTGTCATTACAGACCTCCTGGTTCGATTCCAGGCTGTATCACAACCGGCCGTGATTAGGAGTCCCATAGGGCAGCGCACAATTGGCCTGGTGTAGGCCATCATTTTAAATAAGAATTTGTTCTTAACTGACATGTCTAGTTAAATAAAATAAAAATTACTAAGTGATGCTACAAGCTTGGTACACCTGTATTTGGGGAGTTTCTCCCATTCTTCTCTGCAGATCCTCTCAAGCTCTGTCAAGTTGGATGGAGAGTGTCGCTGACAGCTATTTTATGGTCTCTCCAGAGATGTTTGATCGGGTTCAAGTCAAATCAAATCAAATCCGGGCACTGGCTGGGCCACTAAAGGACATTCAGAGACTTGTTCCGAAGCCACTACTGCGTTGTCTTGGCTGTGTGCTTAGGGTCGTCGTCCTGTTGGAAGGTGAACCTCGCCCCAGTCTGAGGTCCTGAGTGCTCTGGAGCAGGTTTTCATCTAGGATATCTCTGTTCTTTGCTCCGTTCATCTTTCCCTCGATTCTGACTAGTCTCCCAGTCACTGCCGCTGAAAAACATCCCCACAGCATGATGCTGCCAACACCATGCTTCCGTCTGGCCACTCTGATTGGTGGAGTGCTGCAGAGATGGTTGTCCATCTGCACAGAGTAACTCTAGAGCTCTGTCAGAGTGACCATCGGGATCTTGATCACCTCCCTGACCAAGGCCCTTCTCCTCCGATTGCTCAGTTTGGCCGGGCGGCCAGCTCTAGGAAGAGTCTTGGTGGTTCTAAACTTATTCCACTTAAGAATGATGGAGGCCACTGTGTTCTTGGGGACCTTCAATGCTGTAGAAATGTTTTGGTACCCTTCCCCAGATCTGTGCCTCGACACAATCCTGTCTCAGAGCTCTACAGACAATTCCTTCGACCTCATGGCTTGGTTTTTGCTCTAACATGCACTGTCAATTTTGGGACCTTATATAGACAGGTGTGTGCCTTTCCAAATCATGTCCAATCAATTGAATTTACCATAGGTGGACTCCAATCAAGTTGAAGAAACATCTCAAGGATGATCAATGGAAACAGGATGCACCTGAGCTCAATTTAGAGTATCATAGCAAAGGGTCTGATTACTTATGTAAATAAAGTATTTCTGTTTTTTATTTGTAATACATTTGCTAAAATTTCAAAAAACCTGTTTTCGCTTTTTCATAATCGAATATTGTGTGTAGATTGATCAGGGAAAACATTAATTTAATCCATTTTAGAATAAGGCTGTAACGTATATATTTAAAAACATTTAGTGAATTATCAATTATTATAGACAACTGAACCCACAACATGATCTTAGAATGTTGCCAGACCACTGTAATTATTTAAAATTGTTTTAGGAGAATTACTTTTAAAAATGACCTTATGCTACATGGTATTGGTAACCATACATGATGTCAAAATAAACATTACTATGGTGATAAATAAGTCATTTGAATTTCATTGAATTTAATTGAATAAAAAATGCAACTTCCTTAAAATGCAAACCTCTTAGACGTAAAGTCCCCTGTTTTGGGGACCTGCGTGGTTTTGGTACCAGTTCTGACCTACATTTTTGCTTAAAAATTGATATGTGAACACCATAGTTCGAAATGGATTGCATTGAGCGGTAGCCCTGATTCTCACGGACACAGGAGTATGTCTCTTCTGCCTGTGTGAAGCAGGATGTGAAATTTGACACCACTTGAAGCTGGGATGTCCCTACTACCATTTCATTCGCTCTTCGGACTGTCCCATCAACTCCTGGCTGAAACCTACGTCACAGCCACTAACAACACATATGCCTGGAATCGTTACATCGTAGCGCAGCATCTTAGAGTGGTTTCGTCGCTGTAGCACATTCAGGGAACCATTTTTTGCCAGTAATCTAAAATAATTCATCGATTTTAAACAAAAAACACTTTCTGTTTGTCATAGACGAACAAGATTAATATGAGATGGAAGATGAGTTCAGGCCCCCGAGTGGCGCAGCGGTCTAAGGCACTGCATCGCAGTGCTAGAGGCGTCACTACAGGCCCGGGTTCGGTCCCGGGCTGTATCACCAACGGCCGTGATCGGGAGTCCCATATGGCGGCGCACAATTGGCCCAGTGTCGTCAGGGTTAGGGGAGGGTTTGGCCAGAGGGGGCTTTACTTGGCTCATCGCGCTCTAGCAACTCTGTGGCGGGCCGGGCGCCTGCAGGCTGACCTCGGTCGTCAAGTGAACAGTGTTTCCTCTGACACATTGGTGCGGCTGGCTTCCGGGTTAAGCGGGTGGGTGTTAAGAAGTGCTGTTTGGCGGGTCATGTTTTGGAGGACGCATTACTCCACCTTCGCCGCCCGTTGGGGTGTTGCAGGCTTATTAATTGAAAACCTAAAATAAGAAAGATGACTTCAGGAAGCCAAGCTCTGTGAGACGTTTACAGCGATGGACAATTTAGTTAACCATTATGGGAAACCAGAGAGCCATGAAGCAGGAAGAATGCTATTGATCCATGGTCAGGCTGGTCTAATCCGCACCTCTTGATCTGTGATTCCTAGTAGCAGTCACCAGACACAACGAGGCCCCACAAGACTTAATACTTCAAACTGATCATTAAATCACACGACAAACTGTGACCTCACAGCCAAGTGTGAGTGTACGGGGCATGTTAGCAGGACTTACGTTACAGGGAGGTCCGATTACTTCTCTCAGATTAACGTGATGGCAGGGCAGGCAGCTCATTGGAAATACCTCCTGGTAATAATCGCAATGGCTGTGTCCCAAATTACACCTTATTCCCTATGTAGTGCAATGCTTAGGACCAGGGCCCATTTGGGATGCATTCTCAGATTGTGACAGCAGGCAGCTCACTGAAAAAGGAAAGTTTTAGGTGTAGTTTTAGGTGCTGCTTTAGGCTTACACTGAAAGGTTGCTAGTTCAAATTCCTAAGCCGACTCGGTGAAAAGTCTGTTGATCTGCCCTTGAGCAAGGCACTTAACCCTAATTGCTCCAGGGTTGCTGCCAATAATGGCTGATCCCTGGCTTTGACCCCACTATCTGGGGGAGTGGGATATGTTAAAAAAACTTGTACATGTGTGAAACAGGAAAAATATAAGCACCCCGTACAGCACGTGTCAAAGTCATTCTGCTGAGTGTCTGTGAATTTTCATTCCTCCCTTTTACTGGATTGATGAATTAAGGTCGCTGTATCCTCCTGACCTTCATCAGAGGAATGGACAGATAATCATCAGATCGAAGGCACAACACTTGGCCTGACATACGCAGACAGCCGGTCAGAGATGAGAGGATTTGTTTACATTTCTTACAATATCAGTGTTCAAATGAAAGCCAGGTTTGATCATTTTTTATCACTTTGTCACCGAGAGGTTCAACCTGAAAAGACAGACGAATGCATTTTTCTTTGCGGGTTAGGCTACTCTTATCGTTTTATGCATGGCTTTCTCCCAATCAAACAGTGAATGTAACGGAGTTTGATCTCAAAAAGTTGTTTTAATAGCCTAGAAAATGTAAGGTAGCCAGGGGACTAATAACTAGAGAAAACAAACAATATCAATAGCCTATAGAAACATTTTATGACAAGTTTAATCAAGTTTAGGCTTATTAATGATCCATGCAGGATGGGAAAATCCCTCCAAGCAAGGTTGAAAACCGAATGGTCAATAACCTATCCTCCTACTAGGCCTATCATAAAAGCTTTAAGGCAAGTTAAAGTTATTAACAGTAGCTTATTTCCCAAATATTCTAGCCTAGGAAGGTGTTGTCCAAACGTTGCCGCTTTAAAAAATAACAAGGATGAAAGTATATAGCCTAAGCCTGGGGTGGCAGGTAGCTTAGTGGGTAAGAGCCTTGTGCCAGTAACCGAAAGGTCGCTGGTTCTAATCCCAGAACCGACTGTTGATGTGCCCTTAAGCAAGGCACTTAACCCTAATTGATCTGGATAAGAGCTTCTGCTAAAATGTAAATGCATAGGCTATTCTCAATTGTGAATGAACATGAGAATAGACAACATGCATTTGATTTATCAAGCTAGAATTTTGTTTTGATGATACTTTGACGTTTTAAACGTCATTTTTCAGTCATTTTGATTGTTGATATGGACATTTCGTTAAAACCTTATTTATTATATATGTGTGTGTAATAATATTTCACAGAATATTATTATTGTGTGTGTGTGTGTGTGTGTGTGTGTGTGTGTGTGTGTGTGTGTGTGCAAGGTGCATTGGACAAATTGTAAATCCATTCTGAAAGGCTATAGATGGTTTAGCTGACAATGTCACGAAAATTATGCGCATGTTTCAATGGGGCAGAAGTCTGTGTGTTGTTGTGATTCTGGATGGCCAGATAGCTAGCAACAATGACAAGAAACTGCCATGTGAGGAATCGTAGGTGGCTTGTTTAAGCTAGTTTCATCTTGTTCTTGATTCCATGTCTTTTGTCTTTTGAGGTGTTTTGACTGATTTATTTAGCATGCCAATGCTAATATGGCTAAAATGTGATAGCTAGCTAACCAACAACTGTAACAATGTATTTGAAAGACAACAAGTGTTCATTGTGCAAATGTATTTATGTTTTCAATAAACATTGGAGACTAAATATAATGTATATGTTGTCAACAATTTAAGCCAACCCTGTCTGTTTAACCCCATAGTTGCGCACATGTCGGTTTTGTTTCTAAACAACCAACCCATCTGTTTGCGTTACAAACTGGTGGGATCAAATGTGTCCATATACAGAGCATTCAGAAATGATTCAGACCCCTTGACTTTCTCCACATTATGTTACGTTACAGCCTTATTCTAAAATGGATTAAATTCATATTTTTTCTCATCAATCTACACACAATACCCCATAATGACAACGTGAAAACAAGTTTTTAGAAATGTTTGCAAATGAATTACAAATAAAAAAACAGAAATACCTTATTTAAGTACATTTCAGATCCTTTGCGATTAGCCTCGAAATTGGGCTCAGGTGCATCCTGTTTACATTGATCAACTTGATTGGAGTCCACCTGTGGTAAATTCAATTGATTGGACATGATTTGGAAAGGCACACACCTGTCTATATAAGGTCCCACAGTTGACAGTGCATGTCAGAGCAAAAACCAAGCCATGAGGTCAAAGGAATTATCCATAGATCTGGGGAAGGGTACCAAAACATTTATGCAGTATTGAAGGTCCCCAAGAACACAGTGGCCTCCATCCTTCTTAAATGGAAGAAGTTTGGAACCACCAACACTCTTCCTAGAGCTGGCCACCCGGCCAAACTGAGCAATCGGGGGAGAAGGGCCTTGGTCAGGGAGATGACCAAGAACCTGATGGTCACTCTGACAGAGCTCCAGAGTTCCTCTGTGGAGATGGGAGAACCTTCCAGAAGGACAACCATCTCTGCAGCACTCCACCAATCAGGCCTTTATGGTAGAGTGGCCAGACGGAAGCAACTCCTCAGTAAAAGGCACATGAAAGCTTGTTTGGAGTTCGCCAAAAGGCACCTAAAGCATTCTCAGACCTTGAGAAACAACATTCTCTGGTATGATGAAACCAAGATTGAACATTTTGGCCTGAATGCCAGGCGTCACGTCTGGAGGAAACCTGGCACCATCCCTACGGTGAAGCATGGTGGTGGCAGCATCGTGCTGTGGCGATGATTTTCAGCGGCAGTGGGGTATTGTGTGTAGATTGATGAGGGGAAAAAAGTATTTAATCCATTTTAGAATAAGGCTGTAACATAACAAAATGTGGAAAAAGTCAAGAGGTCTGAATACTTTCTGAATGCACTGTATTGATATCTTAGTGCCACCTATTGAGGGGGGTGGTGCACAGATTATACATTTTTTGCCTGCCCTACAGAGGGCTATATTGGTCCGCTAATAGAGGACTAGTAAAGGCCCAGTGCACCACTTTTGTAAAAAATTAAAAAAAAACAATAAAAAAAACAACGATTAATAATAACTATTCATAATCAAATTAATGATGATTTTTCAGGGGGTGCTGCAGCACCCTCAGCACCCCTACTTCCCGCGGCTATGGCTACATTGGTCTCTGGCTGAGCTGAGTTGAGCAGTGTGTCATTTTGTTGGATGATATGAAATATATCGCCATCAGAGCACTTGTATAGCTTGGCTACATTGGTATTTACATTTTGGTGATTTTTTTTTGTCAATTTAGGTTAATAGCCTATGTCAATCTGGTTGTTGAAGCTATGTGTTGTATGGTGAACTTGGGCTTCATCAAGGTTTATTTGTGAGTAAATCTGGCTTTGATAAAATAGACAATGCCTACCCAGCCACCGACCTCACCGCACGTCACTAGGTGAGACCACGGCACCACGCACAGTACACAAGCAACAGGTGAAGGCAATATCAGCCATCCTTCGTAATTAAACAAAATGTGGTTCTTGTTTTTTATCACTGCTCCATGATCCCCAAATACCCCTATCTATCCATGATGCTGCACTGCAGGACATTGTGGCACACAGTGAATTAATGAAGTGGGCCATTCTATGCATTAAACCTCATAATGTAATTGACTTGAAAATTAAACACGGTATAATTTCATAACGAGTTGGTTATAAAATAAGCCTACATAATGTTATATAGACATCACGTAAGAACTGATCATTAGTGCTTACCTTCCAACCTGCGGAGCTATTACTGTCTCCTTTATCCTTAAAATAAGGCACGCTCTTCACCATCCAGTCATAGATCTGAGACAAGGTGAGTCGCTTCTCTGGTGAGCTCTCTATCGCCTTGGTGATGAGGTCCGCATAGGACATATTCCCCCAGGCGTTCCGACGCGCGGAGCTACTTTTTCTCTGCACGGCAGCGGCGGCAGCCACCGAATTCGACCCAACGGAGGATGAGACCGGGGGCACCTGTTGCTGGTGCGGCAGCTGAGGGCACCGGTGCTGCTGCTGCTGTAACTGCTGTGGATGTTGTTGTTCCTGCTGCCGGTGAATGCAGTTCCCCTGGCACTGAAAATCATTGCACAAAACGAGCGGTTTCTGATCCTCCGGGTAGTCCTCTGACTCTTCTAACAAACTGAAGTTACTGATGTATTCTACAGGCTCCTGCTTGACTGAAGGCGCCGGTGAAGATGTGTTTGAGGAGACCGGTTCGATTAACTCCGGTCGAGGCAGAGGCCAGGTGCATGACCGGGGACGGGAGAGCGGCTCGAAATCCGGGTCTATATCAACCAACTGTTGCGGCGGCGGTAATTCTGCCATCTCTAAAGCAAACTGACAAATACCTCAACTGTCACATAAAGACACTCAACGAATCGTCCCGTCCAGGCACCAAATATAAAATTGTAGAACGCGTCGTCACTTCTTCATGAACTCTAATAGAAGGCACTAGTTGATAACCGGTTGTTTGCGATGATGGAATAAAAAAGAAAACTCA
The DNA here is from genome assembly GCF_964263955.1 of Coregonus lavaretus. Taxonomy (NCBI): domain Eukaryota; kingdom Metazoa; phylum Chordata; class Actinopteri; order Salmoniformes; family Salmonidae; genus Coregonus; species Coregonus lavaretus. Next base: position 60,446,117 of record NC_139997.1, on the reverse strand, counting down.
TTCTGGATGTCCTTTATCTAAAACTGCGCGGTTACAGGCAAAGTGTATCTGTGTTCTGTTCGTAGCATGTCTATCACGCCTGACTGTCGTTGTCTACTGTCAATCACGGTTCTATTACATTTGTAAATCCTACGAAGTCAACTGGTAACACCCACTAAGACCTTGAGTGACAGTCAGCGGCCACCAATGGTATGTGTATAAGGTAAACAGGACTTGGCTTTGACAAAATGCATGTTTCTGTTCTTATTCTAACGTGAACAATATTTCCCACCCTGAAAACAGGGGCCAGGGCAATGAGTTAAAACGTTTAAACATGGAAAATGTTGAAGGAAGTGCAAGCGGGTTAGAACAATGTGTTTCGAGTTATGTCTGTCAACATTTTATTTTGCCTACTTCTTAGGGGAGAGTTGTCTGGCGTGTCAGTGTTATTAAGTATAGGCCTAAGCTACTTTATAAAATGTTGGACAAGCCTTGGGTTTATAAAAGATCTGCAGAGAAGAATGGGAGAAACTCACCAAATACAGGTGTGCCAAGCTTGTAGTGTCATACACAAGAAGACTCAAGGCTGTAATCACTGCTAAAGGTGCTTCAACAAAGTACTGAATAAAGGGTCTGAATACTTATTTATATGTAATTTTTCAGTTTTTTATTTTCAATACATTTGCTACAATTTCTAAAAACCTTTTGATTTGTCATTATGGGGTATTGTGTGTAGATTGATGAGGAAAAAACAACAATTTAATCAATTTTAGAATAAGGCTGTAACAAAACAAAATGTGGAAAAAGTTAAGGGGTCTGAATACTTTCTGAATGGACTCAGTTTATTAGGTAAACCACCCCATTCACGAAAATGAACATTAGAATGGGCAAAACGAGTGACCTAAGCAACTTTAAGCATGGTATGATCGTCGGTGCCAGGCGCGCTGGTTCCAGAATCTCAGAAACAGCCGGCCTCCTGAGCTTTTCATGCACAACAGTGTCTATTGTTTACCAGGAATGGAGAGACAAACAAAAAAACATCCCGTCAGTGGCAGTCCTGTGGGCGAAAACAGCTCATTGATGAGATCGAAGAAGAATGGCAAGAATCGTGCAAGCTAACAGGCGGGCCACAAACAGGCAAATAACAACGCAGTAAAACAGTGTTGTGCTGAACAGTATCTTAGAATGCACAACTCGTCGGTCCTTGTCACTGATGGGCTATTGCAGCAAACGACCACACCTGGTTCCACTCCTATCAGCTAGAAACAAGAAGAAGTGGCTCCATTGAGCCCGCGATCACCAACACTGGACAATTGAGGAGTGGAAAAAAGTTGCCTGCTCCGACAAATCCCGGTTCCTGTTGCATCAGGATTTGGCGAAAGAAGCATGAGTCCATGGCCCCATCCTGCTTGGTGTCAACGGCACAGGCTGGTGGCGGTGGCGTAATGGTGTAGGGAATTTTTTCCTGGCACATGTTAGGTCCCTTGATACCGATTGAGCAACATTTCTATGCCCTAAAGAATTCAGGCTGTTCTGGAGTCAGTGGGTTCCGACCCGGTACTAGATGGGTGTACCTAATAAACTGGAGTTCAGGGCCCCTGGGCACATGCCCTCCATTCCTGGTCGGTAATTTGACCATGATTACCTCAAGTTTAGATAGCTGGCTAGACTAATTTACCAATCCCCTTAAAAATTGTGAGTGACAATTGAGTGAGTGTCATTGACTGACATAACAAAAGGAAAACTGCGGGTGCACAACCAAATTTCGAAACGGCACCTTGTGTATTCTACTATTCTGACTTTCAATAGTACATTTTATTGATAGGACATGATTTGGAAAGCACACACCTGTTTATATAAGGTCCCACAGTTGACAGTGCATATCAGAGCAAAAACCAAGCCATGAGGTCGAAGGAATTGTCTGACAGGACAACAACCCTAAGCACACAGCCAAGACAATGCAGGAGTGGCTTCGGGACAAGTCTCCGAATGTCCTTGAGTGGCCAAGCCAGAGCCCGGACTTGAACCCGATCGAACATCTCTGGAGAGACCTGACAGAGCTTGAGAGGATCTGCAGAGAAGAATTGGAGAAACTCCCCAAATACAGGTGTGCCATACTTGTAGTGTCATACCCAAGAAGACTCAAGGCTGTAATTGCTGCCAAAGGTGCTTCAACAAAGTACTGAGTAAAAGGGTCTGGATACTTATGTAAATGTAATATACAGTGGGGGAAAAAAGTATTTAGTCAGCCACCAATTGTGCAAGTTCTCCCACTTAAAAAGATGAGAGAGGCCTGTCATTTTCATCATAGGTACACGTCAACTATGCCAGACAAAATGAGAAAAAAAAATCCAGAAAATCACATTATAGGATTTTTAATGAATTTATTTGCAAATTATGGTGGAAAATAAGTATTTGGTCACCTACAAACAAGCAAGATTTCTGGCTCTCACATATTTATATATATATATATATATATATATATATATATATATATATATATATATATATATATATTAGCAACAATTTCTAAGAAAATGTGGAAAAAGTTAAGGGGTCTGAATACTTTCCGAAGGCACTGTATATGTTCACATCACATTCATGAGCCCTAACATAAGTCACACACCTGTCGCTAAAGTACATAATCAGTTATTCCTGTCATACACTCTAAAAAATGCTGGATTAAACCCAACCTAGCGCTGGGTAAAAACAACCCAGCGCTGGCTAAAGAGTGGACAGAACACATGTTGGGTTATTTTTGACCCAGCCAGTTGGGTCTCTTAGTTGGGTTATTGACCTATGATCCACCGGGTCAGTTCAGAAGAACTGGAGGAGTGGCTTAGTCTGTTAAAGATTCTTATGACATTGCCAGCAGTCAGATTTTAGGTCGATTTCCAAAAAGACAAGCCCTGTAGCTTTTTAATGATATGTCACTTTCTATTTTCACCCAAAACAACCGCTCAGAGTTTAATACGTTAGTAGGGCCATGGCTTTCAGATAGTTCTGTTTGGCCACCCGTGAGATTAAATGTCATTCCGGTTAATTTGTTCTGTTGTATTGTCAACACATGTAAAGGTTGAGCACTGACACTTTTGTAGCTTAATGAGGCTTACTTACCCAAGTTGATTTTCTCAAGTGCCTATGCGTATCCCAATGTTGGGATAGTTACAGCTTTATATTTAAGCTGTTTATTTTTGGATGCAGATGTGTAGACATTCACAGAAGTAGCAACAGCATAACACAATTCTCGTCCAAATCGGAAAATGTAGGCTACATTACTCTGAGGAACGAGTGAGCTAACACAAGCTGTCATATCTAGCTAACGCTCGGCTGACAGAAACCATCTGAATAAGCTAATAGCAATTACTATTTACAATTCATCACAAGGTGGAGCTCACCAGTGATCGAAATAATTGAGTAAAACACTTTCTAAAAGTCTAAAGTAATCCGACGGTGGGTAGAGTTTGTGCACGCCGCCATGTTTGTTTTTCCGCATCAACCAAAGATAACGCGAGGTGACAAGATGAGTTGGGTATGTTTGCAGTATGCATATTTAAGGCGAAGGGGGTGTGTCGTCTACATCATTCACTTCCCATCATTCACTTCCGGGAGTTTACTCGAAAGATGAGTCAACCATCCCTTCACCTTGTTTTGCTATAACATGTTTGGTCTGACAGACGTTTGCTTGACATCAGAGATCTCTGTATAATAACGAGATGCTCATGTCGCCACCCTAACGTTGTCCCAAAGGCAGGAAGGCAGGTGACAAGCTTAGGTCCAAAATAAACCAATAGAAATGCATTGGGCTTATTTTGGACAGATTTTGGAGACAGTGATACCTCTCGCTTTGCCTCTTCCTTCCTGGTGACACCCAGAATGCATTGAATGATGTCAACAAACATGGCTCCACACATAGCCAGCAAATAGCTTTGCATTAGCTCATCATGACATGCATTATCACAATTAGGCCCACAGAATTATACCTACAGAGGAGTGGCTTCTATGGAAGAACTTTAAATGTCTTTGAACTAGCACTATAATTAAAAACACGTCTTACTTTTTTGTAGTTAATAAATCCCATGTGAAACGTGATAACTATAGTATCCTTAACTAGCATTGAAAAAGTGAATCCATTATTTTAAACATTGTTCCCTAATTTCTGAATCATGCTTGGAACATCATCAGTAGGCTACACTAACCTATGTTTCAGAGGGGAGGGGCAGGTAGCCTACACACACATGCACACCCACTGGCAAAGATTTGCAGCTGGCAGGCAGATGCTGGAATAAGTTTCTGAGTGACAGAGTGGGGTCATTGCATAGGCTCTTTGTTAGAATTTTGGGGGGACGAAGAAAATGCCCGGAACATAAAATAATGTTATTAACCAGTGCCCATGCTTTTAAAATAACGGTTCTGTTCTGGAACAGTATAGATCACTTTCGTTTCCGGTTCTGTTCCTCAAATAATTTGATTATTTTCTGGTTTTTGGTTCTGTCCCCTGAGCCGGTTCCAACCCTTGGTTATGATGTTGGCAAATAATGTTCAACACTTTTGTGTGTGTGGTTTCTGAAAGTACAGAATAAAGAATAATTATTAGTAATTACAAACTGGGTGGTTTGAGCACTTAATGCTGATTGGCTGACAGCCTTGTTATATCAGACCGTACACCACGTGTATTACTAATTACGTTGGTAACCAGTTTATAATAGCAATAACGCACCTCGGGGGTTTGTGGTACAGTATATTGCCAATATACCACGTTTAAGGGCTATATTCATGCACTCCGCATTGCGTCGTGCAAAGAACAGCCCTTAGACATGGTATATTGGCCATATACCACACCCCTCTGGCCTTATTGCTTAATTAGAATACAATATCAGGATATAGCAATACAACAATATTACAATGAAGTAACACAATAACATTGCTATAAAATGTGTATGTTACATTGAGAAAATCACAATTATGAATGATATAAGAAACAGTAACTGAAGAGCTCCACAAGGGCTCCACAAGGGGGCAGGGCAGAGCTATGCTAAACAGGCCAAATGAATACACAGGCCATGGTAATAATAAGGCCAGGGCAGCTTCAAAGGATACAACACAAGCTAATACTTATCTGACACCATTAGCATTGTTTTACAGAGCTAATAGAAGAATGTAGTTACCTACATAAGCACAATTGTGTATAACACTATAAAGGTTAAGAAATCAATACCTCGTTTGTCTGCGGTTATAAAGGAATACACACATATACATTATGCTCCATACATAAATATGGTGCGCTACAGTAGAAACTACATAACACAATATACAGAAACTATTATGATAAAGTAATAAGGTCGCATACTTTGATGGGAATGCACACATGTCCAAAGTTATTATTAATAAGGAAAACAACAATGAAGGCAATGTGGGCGCCAGCTGGAAAATGCGCCAGGGGGGAAAAGTTCATGCAGGTTCTGTTCTGACTGGAGATGCGCAAATATCTGCATTCTTGACCTGGGGAAACACTGGGGGATTGTTTGGGCTCTCATCAAAGAGAGAAGTTTGTCCGGCTCATCTAGCTAATCCTCGCCTGACATTAGCATAGCATACCTCAAAAGTAAATTGTCTGCCACAGTAAAATGGGCTACTTCTATGTGCATTAATGAGGAGGCAGAACACACCTCATTTCAAACTGTTGTTCAAAAATAAAACAATTTGAAATTGGTAAGTTGAAACATAGGCATAGTGCCTTGGTTTGAGGGCTGTCCTGTTGCGTAACAATGAAATGTTGAAACAGTGAGTGCATTCTGACATCACGCACATAAAAAAACTCATGCTTGCAGACCATTAGAGATATTTCAAACTCACGCTTGAAAAGGATAAAATATTGAACGTGCAAAAATATTGAAGGGCAATTTAACTTTACATTGTACAAACAAAACATAACAAAAATTTGACATTACTGTCACAGGTGGCCAAAAATACCTATCTGAAAGCCACAACCACAATAGGCCACACCTACTGAAAACAACCTATGGATTATATTATAAACATTCCCATCTGCTGAAAGTGAATAAAAACCCAACTGATAGGTAAATTAACCCATGTTTCGGTAATCTAAAGGTGGGGCATTGCCTATTGTGGGCTTTCCTTTCAGATAGTTTTTTTGGTCACCCGTGAGACTGCAAGTCATTCATGCTCATTTTAAATATGTACACTGCAAATTTCATTGTCCCAGTTACTTCAAACCTTATAACTAAACTATAGTGTAGACATTACAACAGAACAGATCAACGTCCAGAATGACATTTACTATCACGGGTAGTCCACGCAAAACAATGACCTGAAAGCCACGCCCCTACTAAGCCATGCCTCCAGGCTGCTGATCTTAGCCGATGCTTCATAACTCAATAACGCATCATCAACAACCCAACTTAAAGAAAACAATGTGTTGTTGGTAACCCAACTGGCTGGATCAAAATAACCCAACGTGTGTTCTGTCCAATATTTAACCAAATTGGGTTGTTTTTAAACTAGCATTTTTTTGAGCATAGTAGTCTGGTGGCATGGTGTCTTCTGCAAGACAGCAAGAGGGAGGACAGGAGAATGAAAAGAAGGGAATACAGGTAGCCAGTTTCCAAATCTGTTTGTGCACTTGCAAACTCCATTGCTCAAAACAATCGTTTGGCATGACAATGAGTGACAAGGAGTTGGCATGATAAGGAGTTGGTCCTCTGTAGCTCAGCTGGTAGAGCACGGCGCTTGTAACGCCAAGGTAGTGGGTTCGATCCCTGGGACCACCCATACACAAAAATGTATGCACGCATGACTGTAAGTCGCTTTGGATAAAAGCGTCTGCTAAATGGGATATTATTTATTATTATATTATTTATGATAGCACAAACAGACTGGTACTCAGGCTTGAATACAGGTGACTGACGCAGAGAATTCAGTAAGCATAAAATCTTTCATAGGGCCTAACATTACTACTGCTGCTGAGCAATTACCTGAGCACACTGTCTGACCACATAATCATGTCTAGACTCTAGGTCCCAAATGGTACCCTATTCCCCACTACTTTTGATCAGGGCCAATTATGGCTCTGGCCAAAAGTAGTGCACTATGTATGGAATAAGGTGCCATTTGGGACGCATCCTGCAATACAAGTGGTACCTGTTCTTCCTTGTCACCTCTACTGACTTCACACAGGCAATTACACCATTGGCTAAAATAGTTAAGCTGTGTTGGACATTTGAACCTGTATTTGCCTCTGGTCCTTAAACTTGCACACATACACAAGTGTACAACACATTAGGAACACCCCTTTTTGCCCTCAGGGCATGGACTCTACAAGGTGTCGAAAGCGTTCCACAGGGATGCTGGCCAATGTTGACTCCAATGCTTCACACAGTTGTGTCAAGTTGGCTGAATGCCCTTTGGGTGGTGGACCATTCTTTATACACATTGGAAACTGTTGAGCGTGAAAAACCCAGCAGCGTTGTAGTTCTTGACACACTCAAACTGGTGTGCCTTGCTATGTCATGGAAAGAGCATGTGTTCCTAATGTTTTCTACACTCAGTGTAGTATTTGGCCCAATCCCAAATGGACCCCTAGAGTTTACACCCTATGCACTTGTAGAGATCTGAAAGGAGTTGATTGGTAGAAACAATATTGTGAAACTTCATACTTAGCCTATCAGAAGACAAGGTGGAGCTATTACCATATTGAATGCACCTGTCAAATCCTCTCAGATCTCCACAAGTGCATAGGGCGTAGGGTCTAGGGTTCCATATGGAATTGGGCGTCTGTCTTTCATGGAAAATTGCACACAAGTAGAAACAGGAAAATGTGCTGCAGTGACTGAGCAGTTGGTGACAGAGCAGAGCAGTCACTTCAACAGGGACAATACTGCCACCTTGTGGGCAATTCCCAGATTACCTTTTGTAACCTCACCTGAATGGCATAATTGTGACATTATGTTCACCAATTACACATTTTGACAGGAAAAAGAGGTTAGGAGGGTGAAAAAAACAAAGAAAGCAAATTCATACTTATAGTCTTGTTCAAAAAACACACTTTGTAGTTCCATTGTGTAAGACGGTTGGAGAAATGAGAATAGTTGGCAATGAAAGGGAGTTGCTTTGCTTCCTAAAGAAAAGTCATCCCCCAAACCTTATTCCTACCACACTTGCTTGTTAATGGTGCTACAACATAATTATATTACAATACCTTAGGAGGGTGAATAATTTGTAAGATGTCCATTTGACTTCTAAAAGACTGCAAACAAATGCTGCATCATTCGTCTTTGGAGGTATTGTTAGGGCTGCAGGCAGCCTAGCGGTTAAGAGCGTTGGACCAGTAACCGAAAGGTGGGGGGGAGGCAGGCGGATCTAAATACATAGCTTTACGATAAAAAATGTAACCTACACACTTCCTTAAACCTAAAGTAAGTAAAGAAGTAATTTTGTGTGGAAGTCAAACATTTGTTTTATGTCGGAGGCAGACACATTGCAAATGCTCAGAGTGACAAAATCGAGTCTTCTACATAGCCCTTCTCCCCTTGTCTATAGGAGGGACGCACGCTGTTTAAATGGCCCACATGTTCACAAGTTCACAAATGTAACAGCTTTTGACTACCACTAATGTCATGATATGTTTGGAAAATTTAAGAAATAAATAAAGAAGGTGAAATATTTTGGGTAGATGTTCCTAAAACAGATTATAACTATATATGGACATATTACAAAGTATGAAAAGGCTTATTCATTCAACAAAAAAAAAACATAATATCATCATATTTGTACAGTATATGTTTTATTACACTTTTATTGTGTACTAGATCATATGGGTTGAAAAATTTTTTTTTTCTTCTCAGACATAAATAAACAATTCTAGGTGAAAGCCAAAGGTCATAGCTTTCTAGGAGGGGAAACAATACAACATTAATAAAATATTGCCCTCTTGCTATGTTGATGACTAAAGCAATAGCGAAACAGTGCAAAACGGCTGTCAGCTCAACTGGTTATTAAGTTAGAGAACGGTGCCATTGTATCGCCGATATTAGCGGACACTACCTTTAGCTAGAAAATTATCTACAGTTGAAGTCGGAAGTTTACATACACTTAGGTTGGAGTCTTTCAAACTCGTTTTTCAACCACTCCACAAATTTCTTGTTAACAAACTATAGTTTTGGCAAGTCGGTTAGGACATCTACTTTGTGCATGACACAAGTAATTTTTCAAACAATTGTTTACAGACAGATTATTTCACTTATAATTCACTGTATCACAATTCCAGCAGGTCAGAAGTTTACATACACTAAGTTGACTGTACCTTTAAACAGCTTGGAAAATTCCAGAAAATGATGTCATGGCTTTAGAAGCTTCTGATAGGCTAATTGACATCATTTGAGTCAATTGGAGGTGAACCTGTGGATGTATTTCAAGGCCTGCCTTCAAACTCAGTGCCTCTTTGCTTGACATCATGGGTAAATCAAAAGAAATCAGCCAAGACCTTAGAAAAAAATTGTAGACCTCCACAAGTCTGGTTCATCCTTGGGAGCAATTTCCAAATGCCTGAAGTTACCACGTTCATCTTTACAAACAATAGTACACAAGTATAAACACCATGGGACCACGCAGCCGTCATACCACTCAGGAAGGAGACGCATTCTGTCTCCTAGAGATGAACGTACTTTGGTGTGGAAAGTGCAAATCAATCCCAGAACAACAGCAAAGGACCTTGTGAAGATGCTGGAGGAAACAGTTACAAAAGTATCTATATCCACAGTAAAACAAGTCCTATATCGACATAAACTGAAAGGCCGCTCAGCAAGGAAGAAGCCACTGCTCCAAAACCGCCATAAAAAAGCCAGAATACGGTTTGCAACTCCCATGGGGACAAAGATCGTACTTTTTGGAGAAATATCCTCTGGTCTGATGAAACATAAATAGAACTGTTTGGCCATAATGACCATCGTTATGTTTGGAGGAAAAAGGGGGTAAGCTTGCAAGTCGAAGAACACCATCCCAACCGTGAAGTACGGGGTTGGCAGCATCATGCTGTGGGGGTGCTTTGCTGCAGGAGGGACTGGTGCACTTCACAAAATAGGTGGCATCATGAGGAAGGAAAAGTGTGTGGATATATTGAAGCAACATCTCAAGACATCAGTTAGTAAGTTAAAGCTTGGTCGCAAATGGGTCTTCCAAATGGACAATGACCCCAAGCATACTTCCAAAGTTTTGCCAAAATGGCTTAAGGACAACAAAGTCAAGGTATTGGAGTGGCCATTACAAAGCCCTGATCTCAATCCCATAGAAAATGTGTGGGCAGAACTGAAAAGGTGTGTGCGAGCAAGGAGGCCTACAAACCTGACTCATTTACACCAGCTCTGTCAGGAGGAATGGGCCAAAATTCACCCAACTTATTGTGGGAAGCTTGTGGAAGGCTACCCGAAATATGTGACCCAAGTCAAACAATTTAAAGGCAATGCTACCAAATACTAATTGAGTGTATGTAAACTTCTGACCCACTGGGAATGTGATGAAAGAAATAAAAGCTGAAATAAATCATTCTCTCTACTATTATTCTGACATTTCACATTCTTAAAATATAGTGGTGATCTTAACCGACCTAAGACAGGGAATTTTTACTAGGATTAAGTGTCAGGAATTGTGAAAAACAAAGTTTAAATGTATTTGGCTAAGGTGTATGTAAACTTCCGACTTCAACTGTATGTACATGAAGGCAGGGTAAAGTGACTAGGAATCCGGATAGATAATAATAAGAGTAAAATAAAGAACAGAGTAGCAGCAGCAAATGATGAGTGTAAAGTGTTTGTGTGTAAGTGTACGTGTCACGCCCTGGCTCTGGGGACTCTTATATGTTGAGCCAGGGTGTGGATTTTCTATGTGTGATTTTCTATGTTTTGTTCTAGTTTGTGTTTTCTATGTTGGCCAGGGTGGTTCCCAATCAGAGGCAGCTGATTCTCGTTGTCTCTTATTGGGAACCATACTTAGGCAGCCTGTTGGCACTAGTTATTTGTGGGATCTTGTTCCGTAAGGTTTTGGTGTATTAACCTAGGACTTCACGTATCGTTTGGTTTGTTGTTTTGTTCGTGTGTGTACTTAATAAAAGATGTACGCTTACCACGCTGCGCCTTGGTCCGCTGTTTATAACGATCGTGAAAGAAGATCCCACCTCGACTGGATCAAGCAGCGTGACGAGGAGAGAGGATGGACCTGGGAGGAGATGAGTGAGAGTCTGGCAAGAGGGATGGAGGCCATGAGCACGGGGGAGAGACAAGCCCAAAACATTTTTAGGGGGGCGCTCACGCCGTGGACGACGAGGCAGCAGGAGGCCGCGATAGAGCGGTTCAGCCGGTTAGCAGAGGAGGCCGCTAGGTTACGGGGGTCACTGGTCACGAGGGAGAAGGAGCGTGTGGAGGCACGGCGAGAGGAACTGAGTAGGCAGCAGAGGGAGCGGAGGTTTATGAGGAAACCCAGTCCCGCTCCTCGCACCAAGCAAGTGGTGTGTGTCACCAGTCCGGTCCGGCCCGTTCCTGATTCCCGCACAAGGCCAGTGGTGTGTGTTCCCAGTACGGTCAGGCCCGTTCCTGCTCCCCGCACTAAGCCTGTGGTGCGCGTCGCCAGCCCGGTCCGGCCTGTTCCTGCTCCCCGCACCAAGGCAGTGGTGCGCGTCGTCAGCCCGGTCCGGCCTGTTCCTGCTCCCCGCACCAAGGCAGTGGTGCGCGTCGTCAGCCCGGTCCGGCACGTTCCTGCTCCCCGCACCAAGCCAGTGGTGCGCGTCGCCAGCCCGGTCCGGCCCGTTCCTGCTCCCCGCACCAAGCCAGTGGTGCGCGTCGCCAGCCCGGTCCGGCCCGTTCCTGCGTCCCGCACCAAGCCAGTGGTACGCGTCGCCAGCCTGGTCCGGCCCGTTCCTGCTCCCCGCACCAAGCCAGTGGTGCGCGTCGCCAGCCCGGTCCGGCCCGTTCCTGCGCCCCGCACCAAGCCAGTGGTGCGCGTCGCCAGCGTGGTCCGGCCCATCCTGCTCCCCGCACCAAGCCAGTGGTGCGCGTCGCCAGCCCGGTCCGGCCCGTTCCTGCTCCCCGCACCAAGCCAGTGGTGCGCGTCGCCAGCCCGGTCCGGCCCGTTCCTGCTCCCAGCACCAAGCCAGTGGTGCGCGTCGTCAGTCAGGCACGGTCCGTGCCTGTTCCACCGGTGCCTGGTCCGGCACCGGTCAGCTGCTCCACACCGGAGCCAGAGCAATCCGGTTCCCCGATGTCCAGTCCTGCTCCGGCCAGCGGGGCCAGACCAGACCAGGGGCGCTACGGGGGGGGGTAGAGAGAGAGTGGTGGTCACGCCCGGAGCCGGATCAGCCTCCGAGTCGGAATGCCCACCCGGCCCCTACCCTATTGTGTTTGGTTGGCGCGGTCGCAGTCCCTGGCTCTGGGGACTCTTATATGTTGAGCCAGGGTGTGGATTTTCTATGTGTGATTTTCTATGTTTTGTTCTAGTTCGTGTTTTCTATGTTGGCCAGGGTGGTTCCCAATCAGAGGCAGCTGATTCTCGTTGTCTCTGATTGGGAACCATACTTAGGCAGCCTGTTGGCACTAGTTATTTGTGGGATCTTGTTCCGTAAGGTTTGTTTTGGTGTATTAACCTAGGACTTCACGTATCGTTTGGTTTGTTGTTTTGTTCGTTTGTGTACTTAATAAAAGATGTACGCTTACCACGCTGCGCCTTGGTCCGCTGTTTATAACGATCGTGACAGTGCGTGTGTGTATGTATGTATGTGTGTTTGTGGTGTGTCGGTATGCGTGTATCAGAACTCAGTATAAGACCCAGAAGCAGACAGCTAGAATCACAGATGTTTATTGACCAAACAGGGGGCAGGCAAAAGACAGGTCAACAGAAGACAAAGGACAGTGAGACACAGGTTTTATCTTGGACACATGAAATGTAGGATGGATACAGAGTGTGCGGGGCAACATAAGGCGAACAGCAGAGGGGCTAAGGATTTTAGAGATGGGGAACGGGCCGATGAAACGGGGGGAAAGTTTACGACTGGCCGTTAGATTGGGGGTGGAAACCAGAGGACAGGCTGGCAGGTCAGTCTGGAACCCCTCCGGGTTCGCTAAGCCTTACGAACCAGGCTCTCTATACCCCAGACGACTGCAGCCACTAGACAGGAGGTAGGGAAGATTGTCTTGGGGTCAGACGGCGTAGCCACAGGGCAATATAACTTTGAGAGTGCGTCCGGGTTCACGTTCTTGGACCCTGGGCGGTAGGAGATAGTGGAATTGAACTGGATGATAGCCTTGGTCTCCGGACCTGACAGGGAGTAAAGCCGCCCCCGAGGGGGTGTAGTGCACGGGAGAAGGTCAATGGCGCAGTCGTAGGGTTGATGCGGAGGGAGAGAAGTTGGACTTGGGGACTGTGAAAAGACCCCTAGTGGCATGTCTTGTGGGGTATCTATGGGTGTCTGAGCTGAATGTTATGCAGACAATCTGGAATTTTCGTCAAAGTAATATTCCTCATAAAAACTAGAAGAGAAGGCAGTTCATCTCTCATCAACCCTCAACCAGGAAAGAATGGCATGCATGTTGTTGATGTTAGTTCTGTGTGTGTAGTTAAGGGCAAGGTGTGCTGCTCTGTTTTAAGCCAGCTGCAGCTTTGCTAGGTCTTTCTTTACCGGACACTAATCAAGATGGGACAAGACCAACTAGTACAGTTGATTTTCGTGTCAGAAACGCATAACCTTTAAAAAAAAAAATACATAGCCCTCCCCATATTCACAACAACTTTGTTAATATGACTTTCCCGTGATAATTGATCATGAAATGTTATACCTAGGAGTTTAGATTCCTCAACTTGCTCAATGGTTACACCGTTTATGTACAACTCCAGTTGTGGTTTAGGTCTTAGAGAATGTTTTGAACCAAATACAATTATTTTAGTTTTAGATGTATTTAAGTCCAGTTTATTATAGCTCTCGTCTTCTATGTTGGGTGGCTTTACCAAAAGGAAAGTTTTTGCTTCTGGTAAGAATTAGCTTTTTTCCACCTTTTCTTCTCCTGTGGTAGCTAGCTTCACTGCTTATCGGTCGAGAGACACACTTTTGTTCGTCGCAAGACTAACAAAGCACTAGCTTCCAACTGTGAACGTTGAAAGAAGGAGGGCGAAGCCTTCAACTTCTGCCTGCCCCATAGACCCGGGTACAATGGCTACCAGGCCAAGGCTCCTGCGCGAACCCCCCAGCAACGCAGCAGACACAATTTGGGGCCGACAGTGGGGAAAACGGTCCATCGCTGTCGCAGCATCTAGGTCCCGGCCAGCTGATTTCCCTACAGGAAAGAAGGGGTACGCCCCCTGCGGCAGAGCAGGGCAGCCAACAGTTGATCCAGTGTTCTGGCCTGCCACCTCTAAGGTGAAGAACAGACTTTTCCCCACCCCATCACAATGGGGAAGAAGCACATCTGTACTCCTAGAACCTTTCCGTTTGTTCAGCGACCCATTCCCATGTGTTCACACTCAAGGAAGACTGAGGGAATCCACTCTATCCCAGAGTGCCCTCTGTGCCACAGCTCTCCTCCCTGCTCTTGTTCAAGCAGTTGGGGTAGGAAGACAAATTGTCAGTCACCACCAAGCACTGTCCTCATGTTCCAGTGTGCCAACACTGCCCTTTTCAATAAAAACGTCTCTGCTGTATCCAGGCGAAATGCCAAGGACAGAGCAAAAATACAATGAAAGCGCAACTCGCTCCATCACCACCAGAGGATGCTCTGGCACCACTGGTGAGCGAGTCTAACGACCTGTGGGCTACTCAGCACAAGCGCAGGGAACAGGCGCACATGAGCAGTCAAGCCCTAGGTCTGGTCCACAGTCACAAAGGGGTACATACTGCAGTTCACTCTGATACCACCCGTTTTGGAGTCAGCAGCAACTGGTGACTCGGTATGCATACTAGAGCAGGAAATCTCCTCTATTAAGCAAGGGGGCTATCAGGACAATACCAGCGGTAGAGAGCCACCTCGGCTTCTACTCCCGGTACTTCCTGGTTCCCTAAAAAGGGGTAGGGGTACGCCCCATTCTGGACCTACCAGTCCTCAGCGGCTATCTGAAAAAGTTCACGTTCCGTATGCTTTTCAACGTCCTGTCTCGATCTATTCGTCAAAGCGACTGGTTCACATCAGTCGACCTACAGGATGCTAATTTTCACATAAGCATCCTGCCAGCACACAGGAGGTGTCTAAGGTTTGCTTTTCAAGGCACAGCCTATGAATAACTCACTGTCCCATTCGGGCTAGCACTAGCTCCCCGAACGTTCATCAAATATGTAGAGGCAGCTCTCACACCCCTGAAAAACAAAGGGCGTAATGCTGGATTCTCTCTCTTATCAGGCAACACTCTCGGACACCCGCATTGTGTCGTTCCGACAGTGCCTCTCCCTGTTCCACAGGGGGACCTCAGTCACATTCAGAACGTGTCTCCGAGTGCTGGGGTTGATGGTGTCCACCAACTCAGTAGTACCTCTTGGCCTACTGAGGATGAGAGACGTCTGCCCAACATCTGTGTACACGGCATCACCTCAATCATCAGATAAAGCTGACCTCCGCATGTCTCTTGGCTCTCCGTCACTGGAAGAGTCCCTCAATCTTTGTTCCTGTTACTCCCATAGGGGTAGTGGCAACGAGGAAGGTGGTGACGACAGACGTGTCACTCACGGGCTGTGGTTCACAAGGGTAAAGCAATAAACGGAGTGTGGACCCTACAACTTTGCATTGAGCACATAAATTACCTCGAATTGCTGATAGTGTTTCTTTCACTGAAACATTTTCTACCCTCCATTCGGAATTGTCACATCTTGATCAGAATGGACAATACAACTACGGTGGCATACATCAACTGCCAGGGTGGCACTCGCTCCCTGCACTTACACAGACTATACATCAGGATTATTCTGTTGAGCAGAGCACACCTACTTTCACTATGCGTAATTCATGTCCCGGGCGTACTAAATGTAGTAGCAGACTTATTGAATGGAGACTCCATCTCCAAGTGGTGAAACAGATCTGAGAGAGATATGGTCAAGCATCCATAGATCTCTTCACATGGCACGAAAACCTGCACTGCCTGTGGTTCTTCACACTAGCAGGAGACACACCGTTGGGGGTGGCTGAGGGTGCTGCTTTACGCTTTTCCTCCTCTAAGCCTCATACTCTCCACTCTAGTCAGATTGAGGGAAGGAGGCTCATCCCTCATCTTGGTAGCCCTCGATGGCCAGGCAAGCTCTGGGTAGCGGAGATCATTTTGCTGCTGTACAACGAGCCCTGTCAACTCCCGTTACGCAGGGATCTTCTGACCCAAACGAACAGAGAGATGTTCCATCTTCACCCGAACACCATGGCCCTCTGGGACTGGCCCTGAGAGGTTACATTTGGATGTAACAGGCTTGCCTCTCGGAGTCATTGAAACTATCCAGAGTGCCAGGGTCCCTTCTACACGCCCACTGTATGGAAAGAAGTGATGCGTTTTTGAGAAGTGGTGTGACCAAAAACAGATAATTCCTTACCAATGCTCTGTATTTGTGGTTTTATGTTTTTTTGCAGGACCTTATGGACAGAGGGAAGGTGTTCTCCACTGTTGTCTATCTATCCATTATCTCAGATCAAATCAAATCAAGTGTCTTTTGTCACATGCACAGAATACAACAGGTGTAGACCTTACCGTGAAATGCTTACTTACAAGCCCTTAACCAACAATGCAGTTCAAGAAATAGAGTTAAGAAAATATTTACTAAATAAACTAAAGTAAAAAATAACACAATAAAATGACATAACAGTAATGAGGCTATATACAGGAGGTACCGGTACCGAGTCAACGTGCGGGGGTACAGGTTAGTTGTGGTAATTTGTACACAGCAACTTTAGTTTTTCTTAAAAGGATTCTTTGGTATTTTGAAAATAAGGCCCTTTCTCTACTTCCCCGGAGTCAGCTGAACTTGTGGATACCATTTTTATGTCTCTATGTCCAGTGTGAAGGTAGTTTTGCGAGCCAATGCTATCTACTGTTAGTGCATACTGGACACAGAGACATAAAAATGGTTGTGGTCAGTAGTTGTGGTCAGTAGTTCGTGGTTGTGGTCAGTAATTGTGGTCAGTAGTTTTGTGGTCAGTACCAATGTTCCCACTAATATATTTAGTCACTGAGCAAATTTCAGGTCTGCCGAGCGCAAACTTGAAATTCTGAGCTACTTCTGGCGCGTGTTTACTGTGAACACCCTGTACCCGCTTTAAGTTACAGTTTTTACAGTGGCCAAGTAGCCTACTGTGGCTATTTGATCATAATGTAGGCCTACCGGAGTGGCCTACCATCAAAAACAATGGAGAAAAAATCATCCCATAACATTTTAACATGGAAATAGCTGTTCTATCATTCAGTCTACAGTAGCAGCAAATGTGTGGTGTTCAATGTAGGCCTACATTCCATGAGGCTATTTTAAAAAACATGCAGGGCTTGACATTAACCTGTTTATCCACTTGTCCTTTAGACAAGGAGGTGACTGAAAATGTTGTGTTCTTTGATGCAAGAAACCACTTTACAAAATAAAATGCATTATTATTCCCATACCATTATTACAGATTATTAGACAAATTATGCTACCCTCTGCCTATTGGCTACTCTTTACCTGACTCGCTTTTCAAAGATGGCTAGAAATTCACACATTTTGTGCTCTTGTAGGAAGTAACCACTCCCCAATTGTTGACAAGAAATTTGCTATAACTGTGCTAATAACTCACTAAGTAGCAAAGAATATGAACAAATGTACACACGTCTACATGCAGCTCTCACTTTGATCTCAAAACAAGTGCATCTACTCATGACCGCTCATGCTGTAAACACAGTCCAGTTCAAAGTGAATGGCACAGATCCATATATGGCAATGGCTATTTGCATATAGGCCTACTGCAGCTCTGATTGGTTATGCTGCACCGGTCTGTGTAGAGTACAGGTCTGTGTCGTGCCTCTCAATGCAATAGAATCCTACTCCAATGTGCTCTGCCTACAAGAAAATCTCTTGCACAGTTAGTTTTGCATAGTTAGTTAAAAGAGGAGAGAGAGTTAGCTTTAGCAGTGCAGAGAGCCTCCGTGACACAGAGAAGAGCAGTCTCAGTTGAATGACCAGTCTTGAAACCTGACTGGTTTGGATCAAGAAGGTCATTCTGAGAGAGATAGCAGGAGAGTTGGCTATAGACGGCACGCTCAAGAGTTTTGGAGAGAAAAGAAAGAAGGGATACTGGTCTGTAGTTGTTGACATCGGAGGGATCGAGTGTAGGTTTTTTTAGGAGGGGGTGCAACTCTCGCTTTCTTGAAGATGGAAGGGACATAGCCAGCGGACAAGGATGAGTTGATGAGCGAGGTGAGGTAAGGGAGAAGGTCTCCGGAAATGGTCTGGAGAAGAGAGGAGGGGATAGGGTCAAGTGGGCAGGTTGTTGGGCGGGCGGCCGTTTCAGTAGTTGTGTGGTCAGTAGTTGTGGTCAGTAGTTGTGTGGTTGTGGTCAGTAGTTGTGGTCAGTAGTTGTGTGGTTGTGTTGCTGGTTCTTTGGGCCCTACATTATGGACGTGGTGAGTAGTTGTGGTCAGTATTTGTGGTCAGTAGTTGAGGTCAATAATTGTGTGGCTGTGGTCAGTAGTTATGGTCAGTAGTTGTGTGGAAACCTTGTGAAGACTTACAGAAAACGTTTGACCTGTGTCATTGCCAACAAAGGGTATATAACAAATATTGAGAAACTTGTGTTATTGACCAAATACTTATTTTCCACCATAATTTGCAAATTAATTAATTAAAAATCCTACAATGTGATTTTCTGGAAAAAAAATCTCAATTTGTCTGTCATAGTTGACGTGTACCTATGATGAAAATTACAGGCCTCTCTCATCTTTTTAAGTGGGAGAACTTGCACAATTGGTGGCTGACTAAATACTTTTTTCCCCCACTGTACCTAGGGACACAAATTGATAGCAAGCTGAGTTTTACAGAGAATGCAGACTGTATTTTTTTAAAGCATGCCAGCACCTCTTTTTAATCAGGAAACTGAAGGGTTTGGGGTCAGCCAGGATGTTCTGGAGAGGGTGTACAGCAGTCTGGTAGAGAGCATCCTCACGTTCAATTTGACAGTCTGGTATGGCAATCTGAGCGTCAGCAGCAAAAGCAAACTGACCAGAATAGTAAACACTGCCAGCAAAGTAATTGGTCAACAACAGGCACAGTTGAACAGTCTGTTCCACAAGGCAACCAAAAATAAGTCACTGGCTGTCGTTGGCCACCCCTCCCACCCTTTACACCCTCAGTTCAAGAGGCTTCCCTCTGGCCGGCGCTTCAGAATGCCCATGGCCAAGAAAAAAGTGTGCAAACATTAATTTGTTCCTTGTGCTGTTGGACTACTAAATCCAACGTAAATTGTATCGGTATATGTACTTACAGTTGAAGTCGGAAGTTTACATAAACCTTAGCCAAATACATTTAAACTCAGTTTTTCACAATACCTCACATTTAATGCTAGTAAAAATTCCCTGTTTTAGGTCAGTTAGGATCACCACTTTATTTTAAGAATGTGAAATGTCAGAATAATAGTAGAGAGAATGATTTATTTCAGCTTTTATTTATTTCATCACATTCCCAGTGGGTCAGAAGTTTACATACACTCAATTAGTATTTGGTAACATTGCCTTTAAATTGTTTAACTTGGGTCAAACGTTTCGGGTAGCCTTCTGCAAGCTTCCCACAATAAGTTGGGTGAATTTTGGCCCATTCCTCCTGACAAAGCTGGTGTAACTGAGTCAGGTTTGTAAGCCTCCTTGCTCGCACACGCTTTTTCAGTTCTTCCCACAAATGTTCTATAGGATTGAGGTCAGGGCTTTGTGATGGCCACTCCAATACCTTGACTTTGTTGTCCTTAAGCCATTTTGCCACAACTTTGGAAGTATGCTTGGGGTCATTGTCCATTTGGAAGACCCATTTGTGACCAAGCTTTAACTTCCTGACTGATGTCTTGAGATGTTGCTTCAATATATCCAAATACTTTTCCTTCCTCATGATGCCATCTATTTTCTGCAGCAAAGCACCCCCACAGCTTGATGCTGCCAAACCCGTGCTTCACGGTTGGGATGGTGTTCTTCAGCGTGCAAGGACCCCGTTTTTCCTCCAAACGTAACGATGGTCATCATGGCCAAACAGTTATATTTTTGTTTCATCAGACCAGAGGACATTTGTGGTCCTCTGTAGCTCAGCTGGTAGAGCACGGCGCTTGTAACGCCAAGGTAGTGGGTTCGATCCCCGGGACCACCCATACACACAAATGTATGCACGCATGACTGTAAATCGCTTTGGATAAAAGCGTCTGCTAAATGGCATATTATTTCTCCAAAAAGTACGAACTTTGTGTCCATGTGCAAGTGCAAACCGTAGTCTGGCTTTTTCATGGTGGTTTTGGAGCAGTGGCTTCTTCCTTGCTGAGCGGCCTTTCAGGTTATGTCAATATAGAACTCGTTTTACTGTGGATATAGATACTTTTGTACCTGTTTCCTCCAGCATCTTCACAAGGTCCTTTGCTGTTGTTCTGGGATAGATTTGCACATTTCACACCAAAGTACATTAATCTCTAGGAGACAGAGCGCATCTCCCTCCTGAGCGGTATGGTCCCATGGTGTTTATACTTGCGCACTATTGTTTGTACAGATGAACGTGGTACCTTCAGGTGTTTGGAAATTGCTCCCAAGGATGAACCAGACTTGTGGAGGTCTAAAAAAAAAATTCTGAGGTCTTGGCTGATTTCTTTTGATTTTCCCTTGATGTCAAGCAGAGGCACTTAGTTTGAAGGTAGGCCTTGAAATACATCCACAGGTACACCTCCAATTGACTCAAATGATGTCAATTAGCCTATCAGAAGCTTCTAAAGCCATGACATAATTTTCTTGAATTTTCCAAGCTGTTTAAAGGCACATTCAACTTAGTGTATGTGAACTTCTGACCCACTGGAATTGTGATTCAGTGAATTATAAGTGAAATAATCTATCTGTAAACAATTGTTGGAAAAAGTACTTGTGTCATGCATAATGTAGATGTCCTAACCGACTTGCCAAAACGATAGTTTGTTAACAAGACATTTGTGGAGTGGTTGAAAAACGAGTTTTAATGACTCCAACCTAAGTGTATGTAAACTTCCGACTTCAACTGTATCTATCCAGTGCAGTTGGGACTACAGTCAGTTGTGAGTGAACGTATCAATGTCCTCTATGTTTTAAGTTTATGCAATATGATGGACTGACAAGTTTAAATGTGTATGATGTGAGAATGTATGTGTAGGTGATGCCAAAGAAAATTTTCAATCCTGGATGGATTTATTTAAATATTCTATTCTATTCTTTGGACCCTACAGTATGGATATGGTCAGTAGTTGTGGTCAGTATTTGTGGTTAGTAGTTGTGTGGTTGTGGTCAGTAGTTTTATGGTTCAGTAATTGTGTGGTCAGTAGTTGTGTGGTAGTGGTCAGTGGTTGTGGTCAATAGTTGTGGCCAGAAGATTTGGTCAGTAGTTGTGTGGTTGTGGTCAGTAGTTGTGGTCAGTACTTGTGGTCAGTAGTTATGTGGTTGTGGTCAGTAGTTGTGTGGTTAAGCAGTTGTTTGGTCAGTAGTAGTAGTCAGTAGTTGTGATGAGTACTTATAGTCGTTAGTAGTTGTGGGGTTGTGGTCAATAGTTGTGGTTAGTCATTGTAGTCAGTAGTGGTCAGTAGTTGTTGTCAGTAGTTGTGTGGTTCTGGTCTGTAGTTGTGGTCAGTAGATGTGGTCAATAGTTGTGTGGTCAGTAATTGTGTGGCTATGGTCAGTAGTTGTTGTCAGCAGTTGTGGTCAGTAGATGTGTGGTTGTGGTCAGTAGTTGAGTGGTTCAGTAGTTGTGGTCAGAACTTGTGTGGTTGTGGTCAGTAGTTGTGGTCAGTAGTTGTGTGGTTCTGTTGCTGGTTCTTTGGGCCTTTTAGTATGGACGTGGTCAGTAGTTGTTGTCAGTAGTTGTGGTCAGTAGTTGTAATCAATAGTTGTGTGGTCAGCAGTTGTGTGGCTGTGGTCAGTAGGTGTGTGGTTCAGCAGTTGTGTGGTTCAGCAGCTGTGTGGTCAGTAGTTGTGTGGTTCTGGTCAGCAGTTGTGGTCAATAGTTGTAATCAGTGGTGGTGATCAGTACTTATGGTCAATAGTAGTGGTCAGTAGTTCTGGTCAGTATTGGTCAGTAGTTGTGTGGTTGTGGTCAGTAGTTATGTGGTCAGTAATTATGGTCAGTCATTATCAGTAGTTGTGGTCAGTAGTTGCAGTCAACAGTTGTGTGGTTCAGCAGTTGTGTGATCAGTAGTTGTGGTCAGAAGTTGTGCTCAGTAGATGTGTGGTTGTGTTGCTTGTTCTTTAAGCCCTATAGTATGGATGTGGTCTGTAGTTGTGGTCAGCAGTTGTGGTCAGTAGTTGTGTTGTTATGGTGAATAGTTGTGGTCAGTAACTAAGCAGTTTTGGTCAGTAGTTGTGTTGTTCAGTGGATGTGTGGTCAATAGTTTTGGTCAGTAGTTTTGTGGTTGTGGTCAGTCATTCTTTTCAGGAGTTGTGGTCAGTACATGTGTGTTGAGTTGCTGGTTATTTGGGCTCTACAGCATGGATTGGTCAGCAGTTGTGATCAGTAGTTGTGTGGTTATTGTCAGTAGTTGTGTGGTTCAGAAGTTGTGTGGACAGTAGTTGTTGTCAGTAGCTGTGTGTTTGGGGTCAGAAATTGTGTGGTTCAGTAGTTGTGGTCAGTAGTTATGGTCAGCAGTTTAGTGGTTTTGGTTAGAAGTTGTGGTCAGTTATTGTGGTCATTAGTTGTGGTCAGTAGTTGTGTGGTTGTGTTTCTGGTTCTTTGTGCCCTACAGTATGGACGTGGTCAGTAGTTGTGTGGTTGTAGTCAGACATTGTGATTAGTAGTTGTGGTCAGTAGTTGTGTGATTGTGGCAAATAGTTGTGATCAGTACATGTGGTCAGTAGCTGTGTGGTTTTGGTCAGTTGTTGTGGTCAGCAGTTTTCTGGTTTTGGTCAGCAGTTGTGGCCAGTTATTGTGGTCATTAGTTGTTTGGTCAGTAGTTCTGTGATTAGTAGTTGTGTGGTTGTGCTCAGTAGTTGTGTGGTTGTTTTCATTAACTTTGGTCAGTATGTGTTTGTTTACAGTCAGTAGTCATGCTGTTAAGTAGTTGTGTGGTCAATAGTTGTGGTCAGTAGTGGTGGTCAGTACTTATGGTCAGTACTTATGAGGTTGTGTTGCTGTTCTTTGGGCCCTAAAGTATTGACGTGGTCAGGAGTTGTTGTCAGTAGTTAAGGTCAGTGGTTTTGTGGTTGTGATCAGTAGTTGGATGGTTCAGTAGTTGTGTGGTCAGTAGTTGTAGTCAGTAATTGTGGTCAATAGGGGTCAGAAATTGTGATCAGTAGCTGTGTGGTTATGCAGTTTTGTGGTCAATAGTTGTGTGGTCAGTCGTTTTGTGGTTGTGGTCAGTCGTGGTAAGCTATTGTGGTCAGTTGTTGTGTTGTTGTGGTCAGAAGTTGTGTGGTTCAGTAGTTGTGTGGTTGTGGTGAGTCGTTGTGGTCAGTAGTTGTGTGGTTGTGTTGCTGGTTCTTTGGGCCTTGCAATCTGGACGTGGTCAGTAGATTTGGAGAATTGTTGTGTTAATGTGGCCAGTTTGTGTGGTGAGTAGTTGTGGTCAGTAGTTGTGTGGTTGGGGTCAGTATTTGTTTGGTTCTGTAGATTTATGGTCAGCTGTTATGGTCAGTGGTTGTGTGGTTGTGGTCAGTAGCTGTGATGTGTATTTGTGTTCAGTAGTTGTGGTCAGTAGTTATGGTCAGCAGTTTAGTGGTTTTGGTTAGAAGTTGTGGTCAGTTATTGTGGTCATTAGTTGTGTGGTCAGCAGTTGTGTGGCTGTGGTCAGTAGGTGTGTGGTTCAGCAGTTGTGTGGTTCAGCAGCTGTGTGGTCAGTAGTTGTGTGGTTCTGGTCAGCAGTTGTGGTCAATAGTTGTAATCAGTGGTGGTGATCAGTACTTATGGTCAATAGTAGTGGTCAGTAGTTCTGGTCAGTATTGGTCAGTAGTTGTGTGGTTGTGGTCAGTAGTTATGTGGTCAGTAATTATGGTCAGTCATTATCAGTAGTTGTGGTCAGTAGTTGCAGTCAACAGTTGTGTGGTTCAGCAGTTGTGTGATCAGTAGTTGTGGTCAGAAGTTGTGCTCAGTAGATGTGTGGTTGTGTTGCTTGTTCTTTAAGCCCTATAGTATGGATGTGGTCTGTAGTTGTGGTCAGCAGTTGTGGTCAGTAGTTGTGTTGTTATGGTGAATAGTTGTGGTCAGTAACTAAGCAGTTTTGGTCAGTAGTTGTGTTGTTCAGTGGATGTGTGGTCAATAGTTTTGGTCAGTAGTTTTGTGGTTGTGGTCAGTCATTCTTTTCAGGAGTTGTGGTCAGTACATGTGTGTTGAGTTGCTGGTTATTTGGGCTCTACAGCATGGATTGGTCAGCAGTTGTGATCAGTAGTTGTGTGGTTATTGTCAGTAGTTGTGTGGTTCAGAAGTTGTGTGGACAGTAGTTGTTGTCAGTAGCTGTGTGTTTGGGGTCAGAAATTGTGTGGTTCAGTAGTTGTGGTCAGTAGTTATGGTCAGCAGTTTAGTGGTTTTGGTTAGAAGTTGTGGTCAGTTATTGTGGTCATTAGTTGTGGTCAGTAGTTGTGTGGTTGTGTTTCTGGTTCTTTGTGCCCTACAGTATGGACGTGGTCAGTAGTTGTGTGGTTGTAGTCAGACATTGTGATTAGTAGTTGTGGTCAGTAGTTGTGTGATTGTGGCAAATAGTTGTGATCAGTACATGTGGTCAGTAGCTGTGTGGTTTTGGTCAGTTGTTGTGGTCAGCAGTTTTCTGGTTTTGGTCAGCAGTTGTGGCCAGTTATTGTGGTCATTAGTTGTTTGGTCAGTAGTTCTGTGATTAGTAGTTGTGTGGTTGTGCTCAGTAGTTGTGTGGTTGTTTTCATTAACTTTGGTCAGTATGTGTTTGTTTACAGTCAGTAGTCATGCTGTTAAGTAGTTGTGTGGTCAATAGTTGTGGTCAGTAGTGGTGGTCAGTACTTATGGTCAGTACTTATGAGGTTGTGTTGCTGTTCTTTGGGCCCTAAAGTATTGACGTGGTCAGGAGTTGTTGTCAGTAGTTAAGGTCAGTGGTTTTGTGGTTGTGATCAGTAGTTGGATGGTTCAGTAGTTGTGTGGTCAGTAGTTGTAGTCAGTAATTGTGGTCAATAGGGGTCAGAAGTTGTGATCAGTAGCTGTGTGGTTATGCAGTTTTGTGGTCAATAGTTGTGTGGTCAGTCGTTTTGTGGTTGTGGTCAGTCGTGGTAAGCTATTGTGGTCAGTTGTTGTGTTGTTGTGGTCAGAAGTTGTGTGGTTCAGTAGTTGTGTGGTTGTGGTGAGTCGTTGTGGTCAGTAGTTGTGTGGTTGTGTTGCTGGTTCTTTGGGCCTTGCAATCTGGACGTGGTCAGTAGATTTGGAGAATTGTTGTGTTAATGTGGCCAGTTTGTGTGGTGAGTAGTTGTGGTCAGTAGTTGTGTGGTTGGGGTCAGTATTTGTTTGGTTCTGTAGATTTATGGTCAGCTGTTATGGTCAGTGGTTGTGTGGTTGTGGTCAGTAGCTGTGATGTGTATTTGTGTTCAGTAGTTGTGGTCAGTAGTTATGGTCAGCAGTTTAGTGGTTTTGGTTAGAAGTTGTGGTCAGTTATTGTGGTCATTAGTTGTGGTCAGTAGTTGTGTGGTTGTGTTTCTGGTTCTTTGTGCCCTACAGTATGGACGTGGTCAGTAGTTGTGTGGTTGTAGTCAGACATTGTGATTAGTAGTTGTGGTCAGTAGTTGTGTGATTGTGGCAAATAGTTGTGATCAGTACATGTGGTCAGTAGTTTTGTGGTTTTGGTCAGTTGTTGTGGTCAGTTGTTGTGGTCAGCAGTTTTCTGGTTTTGGTCGGCAGTTGTGGCCAGTTATTGTGGTCATTAGTTGTTTGGTCAGTAGTTGTGTGGTTGTGCTCAGTAGTTGTGTGGTTGTTTTCATTAACTTTGATCAGTACGTGTTTGTTTACGGTCAGTAGTCACGCTGTTAAGTAGTTGTGTGGTCAATAGTTGTGGTCAGTAGTGGTGGTCAGTACTTATGGTCAGTAGTTGTGTTGCTGTTCTTTGGGCCCTAAAGTATTGACGTGGTCAGGAGTTGTTGTCAGTAGTTAAGGTCAGTGGTTTTGTGGTTGTGATCAGTAGTTGGATGGTTCAGTAGTTGTGTGATCAGTAGTTGTAGTCAGTAATTGACATAATGACTGAATACAACGACACAACTACTCAACACACAACTACTGACCACACAACTACTGACCACAATCACTGAACACAACTCCTGACCAATACCACACAAATGCTGACTACAACTACTGACCAATACTATTGGCAACAACTACACAACTACTGACAACAACTACTGACCATACAAGAACTGAACCACACAGCTACTAACCACAACTACTGACCACAATGTCTGACCACAACAACACAACTATTGACCACGTCCATATGTTAGGGCCCAAATAACCAGCAACACAACCACAAAACTGCTGACTACAACTACTGACCATGACTGCTGACCACAACTACTGACCACAACTACTGACCACGTCCATACTGTAGGGCCCAAAGAACCAGCAACACAACCACAACACTACTGACCACAACTACTGACTACAACTTCTCACCAAAACCACTCAACTAATGACCATAACAATTGACCACAACCACACAAGTACTGAACCACACAACTTCTGGTCAGTAGTTGTGTGGTTCAGTAGGTTTGTGGTCAATTGTTATGGTCAGTAGTTGAGTGGTTTTGGTGAGAAGTTGTAGTCAGTAGTTGTGGTCAGTAGTGTTGTGGTTGTGTTGCTGGTTCTTTGGGCCCTACAGTATGGACGTGGTCAGTAGTTGTGGTCAGTAATTGGGATCAGTAGTTGAGATCAGTAGTTGTGTGGTTTTGGTAAGTAGTTGTGTGGTTCAGTATTTGTGTAGTCAGTAGTTGTGGGCAGTAGTTGTGTGGTTGTGGTCAGTAGTTGTGGTCAGTTGTTGGTTGGTTCTGTTGCTGGTTCTTTGGGTCTTTTAGTACGGACGTGGTAGGTAGTTGTTGTCGGTAGTTGAGGTCAGTAGTGATGTGGTTATGGTCAGTAGTTGCGGTGAGTTGTTGCGGTCAGTAGTTGTGTAGTTGAGGTCAGTAGTTAGGTGGTTCAGTGGTTGTGTGGTCAGTAGTTGTGATCAGTAGTTTTGTGGGTGTGGTCAATAGTTGTGGTCAGTAGTTCTGGCCAGTAGTTGTGGTCAGTATTGTGTGGTTGTGTTGCTGGTTCTCTGGGCACTACAGTATGGACTTGGTCAATAGTAATGGTCAGTAGTTTGGGTCCATAGTTGGTGGGTTGGTGTCAGTAGTTTTGTGGTTCAGTAGTTGTGGTCAGTCGTTTTGTGGTTGTGGTCAGTCATTTTGGTCAGTAGTTGTGGGGAGAAGTTGTGGTCAGTGGTTGTGTGGTTGTGGTCAGTAGTTATGTGGTTCAGTAGGTTTATGGACAATGGTTATGGTCAGTAGTTGAATGGTTTTGGTGAGAAGTTGTGGACAGAAATCATGGTCAGTAGTTGTGGTCAACAGTTTTGTGGTTATGTTGCTGGTTCTTTGGGCCCTACAGTATGGATGTGGTCAGTAGTTGTTGCCAGTAGTTGTGGTCACTAGTTGGTTGGTTCTGTTGCTGGTTCTTTGGGTATTTTAGTACGGATGTGGTCAGTAGTAGTTATGTGGTCAGTAGTGGGTACGCCCTCCCATCTCCATGAACTTTGAGGTGCCATTTGTTCCGTCCGGGCTCAAGGTGCGCTACCTGAAGGTGTTCGAGCCCAAGCTGAACTACAGTGACCACGACGTCATCTAATGGGTGCGCTACATCGGTCGCAGCGGCATCTACGAGACGCGCTGCTAACTGCCCCCTCGTGATCGGGTGGAAAGAGGGGCGCAACAGGGAGGAGGCTGGAACAAGGGAGGGAGCTAAAGACAACAACATGGGATCGCTACCTTCCCATCCCTTCTGTTTTTTCAGTCTTTTTTTCCAATGGGCTGACAAATGAAAACAAAACAAAAAACAGGACCATGCTTTCAAAAGTATTGAAAATTATGAAATGATTAAACGCATGTATGTATAAATAATGCAAACGTCCTGTGTACAAAAAATACCATCTGCATCTAAAGGGTCTTTTCCCTCTTTTAATCTAAACAAAAACGACATTCCACCCCCATGACATGTAGTTTCTTCATGTAGTCCTACTGAGCAGAGCCACATAGGGCTCTGGTCAAATTAAAGCCACAAGTTACATTACCATAGTAGTCTACTATTCCTCTACCCCATCTATTCCTCATGGCACTGAATTAGTGGACGACTGTCCCCCTTGCCCATAACCACAGATCTAGGATCAGATTGCGCACCATACCCTCAATCCTAATGTATTAGGAGGATAGAAAAAGTATCTGACCATGTGTCATTGGCTTAGGGGTAACTGCTACCCTCCCTCTCTTGATGCTGGCGTAGTAGTGTGTGTGTTGCTCTTCTGTTCTCCTGTTGCAACTAACACATCTCCTGTCCCACCTCTCTCTCCCCAGCCCTGCCCCTGTATCTGTATATTTAGCCTAGTGAGTAGTTTGCAGCAGTATGCAGTGTAGATGCATCCATTAAGTGTCATGCCATTTTATACGTTTTGATTTTATAACACCCCGCCTTCCCTGAGTATATTAGTCATGAATCGTCATGTTTTTGTATTTAGTGCTTTGTTGTGCTGCTCTAAAGCTCTCTGGCCCCCATTCCACCCAACAACCTGCCCGCTTGACCCTATCCACTCCTCTCTTCTCCAGACCATTTCCGGAGACCTTCTCCCTTACCTCACCTCGCTCATTAACTCATCCTTGACCGCTGGCCATGTCCCTTCCATCTTCAAGAGAGCGAGAGTTGCACCCCTCCTCAAAAAACCTACACTCGATCCCTCCGATGTCAACAACTACAGACCAGTATCCCTTCTTTCTTTTCTCTCCAAAACCCTTGAGTGTGCTGTCTCTAGCCAACTCTCCTGCTATCTCTCTCAGAATGACATTCTTGATCCAAACCAGTCTCAACTGAGACTGCTATTCTCTGTGTCACGGAGGCTCTACGCACTGCTAAAGCTAACTCTCTCTCCTCTGCTCTTATCCTTCTAGACCTATCCGCTGCCTTTGATACTGTGAACCATCAGATCCTCCTCTCCACCCTCTCCGAGTTGGGCATCTCCAGCGCTTCTCACTCTTGGATTGCGTCCTACCTGACAGGTCGCTCCTACCAGGTAGCGTGGCGAGAATCTGTCTCCGCACCACGTGCTCTCACCACTGCTGTCCCCCAGGGCTCAGTTCTAGGCCCTCTCCTATTCTCTCTATACACCAAGTCACTTGGCTCTGTCATATCCTCACATGGTCTCTCCTATCATTGCTACGCAGACGACACACAATTAATTTTCTCCTTTCCCCCTTCTGATAACCAGGTGGCGAATCGCATCTCTGCATGTCTGGCAGACATATCAGTGTGGATGTCGGATCACCACCTCAAGCTGAACCTCGGCAAGACGGAGCTGCTCTTCCTCCCGGGGAAGGACTGCCCGCTCCATGATCTCGCCATCACGGTTGACAACTCCATTGTGTCCACCTCCCAGAGTGCAAAGAACCTTGGCGTGACTCTGGACCCTGTCGTTCTCCGCTAACATCAAAGCGTTGACCCGATCCTGCAGGTTCATGCTCTACAACATTCGCAGAGTACGACCCTACCTTACACAGAAAGCGGCACAGATCCTAATCCAGGCACTTGTCATCTCCCGTCTGGATTACTGCAACTTGCTGTTGGCTGGGCTCCCTGCCTGTGCCATTAAACCCCTACAACTTATCCAGAACGCCGCAGCCCGTCTGGTGTTCGACCTTCCCAAGTTCTCTCATGTCACTCCGCTCCTCCGCACACTCCACTGGCTTCCAGTTGAGGCTCGCATCTACTACAAGACCATGGTGCTTGCCTACGGAGCTGTGAGGGGAACGGCACCTCCTTATCTTCAGGCTCTGATCAGACCCTACACCCAAACGAGGGCACTACGTTCATCCACCTCTGGCCTGCTGGCTCCCCTACCTCTACGGAAGCACAGTTCCCGCTCAGCCCAGTCAAAGCTATTTGCTGCTCTGGCACCCCAATGGTGGAACAAGCTCCCCCACGACACCAGGGCAGCGGAGTCACTGACCACCTTCCGGAGACACTTGAAACCCTACCTCTTTAAGGAATACCTGGAATAGTATAAAGTAATCATTCTACAGTAGTGTTGGTCAGTACTTATGGTCAGTAGTTGTGGACAAATGTTATGTGGTTGTGTTGCTGTTTCTTTGGGCCTTGCAATCTGGACATGGTCAGTAGATTTGGACAATTGTTTTGGACAGTACTTGTGTTGATGTGGTCAGTAGGTGTGGTGAGTAGTTGTGGTCAGTAGTTGTGTGGTTGTGGTCAGTAGTGGTGTGGTTGTGATCAATAGTTGTGTGGTTGTGATCAATAGTTGTGTGGTTCAGTAGTTGTGTGGTCAGTAGTTGTAGTCAGTAGTTGTGGTCAGTAGGGGTCAGAAGGTGTGGTCAGAAGTTGTGGTCAGTAGTTGTGTGGTTAAGCAGTTTTGTGGACAGTAGATGTGTGGTTGTGTTGCTAGTTCTTTGGGCCTTGCAATCTGGACATGGTCAGTAGAATTGGACAATTGTTTTGGACAGTACTTGTGTTGATGTGGTCAGTAGGTGTGGTGAGTAGTTGTGGTCAGTAGTTGTGTGGTTGTGGTCAGTAGTGGTGTGGTTGTGATCAATAGTTGTGTGGTTGTGGTCAATAGTTGTGTGGTTCAGTAGTTGTATGGTCAGTAATTAAGGTCAGTAGTTGAGTGGTTTTGACCAGAAGTTGTGGTCAGTATTTATGGTCAGTAGACATGGTCAGTAGTTGTGGTCAGTAGTTTTGTGGTTGTGGTCAGTTGTGGTCAGTTTTTGTGGTCAGTGGTTGTGTTGTTGTGGTGAGTAGTTGTGGTCAGCAGTTGTGTGGTTGTTGTCAGTAGCTGTGTGGTTGGGGTCAGAATTTGTTTGGTTCAGTAGTTGTGTGGTCAGTAGTTGTGGTTATGGTGAGTAGTTGTGGTCAGTACTTATGTGGTTGAGTTTCTGGTTCTTTGGGGCCTACAGTATGGATGTGGTCAGTAGTTTTGGTTCAGCAGTTGTGTGTCAGTTGTTGTGGTCAGTAGTGGTGTGGTTGTGATCAATAGTTTTGTGGTTCAGTAGTTGTGTGGTCAGTAGTTAAGGTCAGTAGTTGAGTGGTTTTGGTCAGAAGTTGTTGTCAGTAGTTATGGTCAGTAGACATGGTCAGTAGTTGTGGTCAGTAGTGGTGTGGTTGTGGTCAGTTGTTGTGTGGTTCAGTGGTTGTGTGGTCAGTAGTTCTGGTCAGTAGTTGTGATCAGTGCTTGTGTGGATGTGTTGCTGGTTCTTTTGGCACTACAGTATAGACGTGGTCATGAGTTGTTGTCAGTAGTTGTGGGCAGTATTTGTGGGCAGCAGGCTTTGAGGTTTGGCCAATAGTTGTTGTCATTACTTGTGGTTAGTAGTTGTGTGGATTTGGTCATTACTTGTGGTCAGTAGCTGTGTGGTTGTGGTCAGTAGTTGTGGTCAGTATTTGTGGTCAATAATTGTCAGTAGTTGTGTTCAGTAGTTGTAGTCAATAGTTGTGTGGTCAGTAGTTGTGTTGTTGTGGTCAGCAGTTGTGTTCAGTAGATTTGTGGTTGTGGCCAGTAGTTGTGGTCAGTAGTTATGTGTTTGTGGTCAGTTCTTGTGGTCAATTCTTGTGGTCAGTAGTTGTGTGGTAGTGGTCAGAAGTTGTGTGGTTCAGTAGTTGTGTGGTCAGTAGTTGTGGTTATGATGAGTAGTTGTGGTCAGTAGTTGAGTGGTTTTGGTCAGAGGTTGTTGTCGGTAGTTATGGTCAGTAGATATGGTCAGTAGTTGTGGTCAGTAGTGGTGTGGTTGTGGTCAGTTGTTGTGTGGTTCAGTGGTTGTGTGGTCAGTAGTTCTGGTCAGTAGTTGTGATCAGTGCTTGTGTGGATGTGTTGCTGGTTCTTTTGGCACTACATTATAGACGTGGTCATGAGTTGTTGTCAGTAGTTGTGGGCAGTAGTTGTGGGCAGCAGGCTTTGAGGTTTGGCCAATAGGGGTTGTCATTACTTGTGGTTAGTAGTTGTGTGGATTTGGTCATTACTTGTGGTCAATAGCTGTGTGGTTGTGGTCAGTAGTTGTGGTCAGTATTTGTGGTCAATAATTGTCAATAATTGTCAGTAGTTGTGTTCAGTAGTTGTAGTCAATAGTTGTGTGGTCAGTAGTTGTGTTGTTGTGGTCAGCAGTTGTGTTCAGTAGATTTGTGGTTGTGGCCAGTAGTTGTGGTCAGTAGTTATTTGGTTGTGTTTCTGTTTCTTTGGTTCCTACAATGTGGACGTGGTCAGTAGTTGTGGCCAGTAGTTGTGGTCAATAGTTATTTGGTTGTGTTTCTGTTTCTTTGGGCCCTACATTGTGGACGTAGTCAATAGTTGTGGTCAGTAGTTGTGTAGTTATGCGATTTTGTGGTCAGTAGTTATGTGTTTGTGGTCAGTTCTTGTGGTTCAGCAGTTGTGTGTCAGTAGTTGTGGTCAGTAGTGGTGTGGTTGTGATCAATAGTTTTGTGGTTCAGTAGTTGTGTGGTCAGTAGTTAAGGTCAGTCGTTGAGTGGTTTTGGTCTGAAGTTGTTGTCAGTAGTTATGGTCAGTAGACATGGTCAGTAGTTGTGGTCAGTAGTTTCGTGGTTGTGGTCAGTCATGGTCAGTTATTGCTGTCAGTTGTTGTGTGGTTGTTGTTAGAAGTTGTGTGGTTCAGTAGTTGTGTGGTTGTGGTGAGTAGTTATGGTCAGTAGTTGTGTGGTTGTTGTCAGTAGCTTTGTGGTGGGGTTAGAGGTCGGGCGGCAGGTAGCTTAGTGGTTAAGAGCGTTGTGCCAGTAACCGAAAGGTCGCTGGTTCTAATCCCCGAGCCAACTAGGTGAAAAATCTGTCTGTGCCCTTGAGTAAGGCACTTAACCCTAATTGCTCATGTAAGTCGCTCTGGATAAGAGCATCTGCTAAATGACTAAAATGTAAATGTTAGAATTATATTATTTCAGTAGTTGTGTGGTCAGTAGTAACTGTCAGTGGTTGTGATCAGTAGCTCTGTGGTTCAGTGTTTGTGTTTTCAGTACTTGGTTGTGGCCAATAGTTTTGGTCACTTGCGATCAGTAGTTGTGTTGTTTTTGGTCAGAAGTTGTGGTCAGTTGTGGTCAGAAGTTGTGGTCAGTAGTTGTGTGGTTGTGGTCACTAGTTGTGGTCAGTGATTGTGGTCAGTAATTGTGTGGTTAATAGTTGTCTGTTGAGTAGTTGTGTGGTTGTTTTCAGTACTGACGACTTTCATATTACAACTACTAACGACATCCATACCAAAAGGCCAGAAGAACCAGCAACAGAACCACACAACTACTAGTTGTGATCAGTACGTATGGTCAGTAGTTGTGGTCAGTAATTGTGGTCAGTAGTTGTGTGGTTCTTTTGCTGATTCTTTGGGCCTTTTAGTATTGAAGTCGTCAGTACTTGTTAACAGTAGTTGTGGTCAGTAGTAATATGGTTATGGTCAGTTGTTGCGGTGAGTAGTTGTGCTCAGTAGTTGTGTGGTTGTGGTCAGCAGTTGCATGGCCATTGGTTGTATGATCATGTTGTGTTTCTGTTTCTTTGGGCCCTAATGTATGGACGTGGTCAGTAGTTAAGGTCAGTAGTTGTATGGTTGTGATCAGTAGTTGTGTGGTTCAGTGGTTGTGTGGTCAGTGGTTGCAGTCAGTAGTTGTGGTCAGTAGGGGTCAGAAGTTGTGGTCAGTAGTTGTGGTCAGTAGTTGTGGTCAGTAGTTGTGTGGTTAAGCAGTTTTGTGGTCAGTATTTTTGTGGTTGTGGTGAGTAGTTGTGGTCAGTAGTTGTGTTGCTGTTTTTTTGGGCCCTGCAATCTGGACGTGGTCAGTAGATTTGGATAAGTGTTGTGGTCAGTAGTTATGTTGATGTGGTCAGTAGGTGTGTGGTTGTGGTCAGTAGCTGTGTGGTTGTGGTCGGTAGTTCTGTGGTTCAGTAGTTGTGTGGTGGGGTTAGAATTTGTTTGGTTCAGTAGATATGTGGTCAGTAGTTATGGTCAGTGGTTGTGGTCAGTATCTGTGAGGTTCAGTTCATGTGTGGTCAGTTCTTGTCTGGTTTGGTCAGTAGTTGTGGTAAGTATTTGTGTGGTTTTGGTAATCAGTTATGGTCAGAAGGTTTGGTCAGTATTTGTCAGTAGTTTTGGTCAGTAGTTTTAGTCAATCGCTAAGTGGTCAATAGTTGTGTGGTTGTTTTCAGTAACTTTGGTCAGTAATTGTGTGGTTATGGTCAGTAGTTGCGCTGTTAAGTAGTTGTGTGGTCAGTAGATTTGGTCAGTACTTATGGGCAGTAGTTGTGGGCAGTAGGCTGTGAGGTTGTGCTGCTGTTGCAGTGGGCCCTACAGTATCGACGTGTTCAGTAGTTGAGATCAGTGGTTGTATGGTTTTGGTCAGTAGTTGTCGTTTTGGTAAGTTGTTGTGGTCAGTGGTTGTGGTCAGTAGTTTCATGGTTGGAGTCAGTAATTGTGTGGTTCAGTAGTTGTGTTATCAGTAGTTTTGGTCAATAGTTGTGGTAAGTAGTTGTGGTTAGTAGTTTTGTGGATGTGGTCAGTAGTTGTGTTGTGTAGTAGTTGTGTGATCAATAGTTATTGTCAGTATTTGAGTGGTTTTGGTCAGAAAATGTGGTCAGTAGCTGTGGTCAGTATTTGTGGTCAGCAGATGTGTTTTTGTGTTGTTGGTTCTTTGGGCCCTACAGTAAGGACATGGTCAGTAGTTGTGTGGTTGTGGTCAGACATTGTAATCAGAAGTTGTGGTCAGTAGTTGTGTGATTGGTAGTTGTGTGGTTGTGCTCAGTAGTTGTGTGGCTGTTTTCAGTAACTTTGGACAGTACTTGTGTGGTTATGGTCAGGAGTTGCGTGGATATGTAGTTGTGTGGTCAGTAGTTGTGGTCAGTAGTGGTTGTCAGTACTTATGGTCAGCGGTTGTGGTCAATAGTTATGTGGTTGTGTTGCTGTTTCTTTGGGACCTAAAGTATGGACTTGGTCAGTAGTTGTGGTCCGTTGTTAAGGGCAGTAGTTGTACGGTTGTGATCAGTAGTTGTGTGGTTCAGTAGTTGTGTGGTCAGTAGTTGTGGTCAGTAGGGGTCAGAAGTTGTGGTCAGTAGTTGTATGGTTAAGCAGTTTTGTGGTAAGTAGTTGTGTGGTCAGTAGTTTTGTGGTTGTGGTCAGAAGTTATGTGGTTCATTAGATTTGTGGTTGTTGTGAGTAGTTGTGATCAGTAGTTGTGTGGTTGTCTTGCTGGTTCTTTGGGCCCTGTAATTTGGAAGTGGTCAGTAGATTTGGACAATTGTTGTGGTCAGTAGTTGTGTTGATGTGGTCAGTAGGTGTGGTGAGTAGCTGTGGTCAGTAGCTGTGTGGTTGTGGTCAGTAGCTTTGTTGTTGTGGTCAGTAGTTGTGTGGTTCAGTAGTTGTGTGGTCAGTAGTTTTGGTCAGTAGTTGTGTGGTGGGGTTAGTATTTGTTTGGTTCAGTATATGTGTGGTCAATAGTTATGGTCAGTGGTTGTGTGGTTGTGGTCGGAAGATGTTTGGTTCAGTTAATGTGTGGTCAGTTGTTGTCTGGTTTTGGTCAGTAGTTGTTGTCAGTAGTTGTGTGGTTGTGGTCATCAGTTGTTGTCAGAAGGTGTTGTCAATATTTGTCAGTAGTTGTGGTCAGTAGATTTAGTCAATAGCTATGTGGTCAATAGTTGTGTGGTCTTGGTCAGTAGTTGTGGTCAGCAGTTGTGGTCAGTAGATGTGTGGTCAGTAGTTGTGTGGTTGTGGTCAGTAGTTGGGGTCAGTGCTTGTGTGGATGTGTTGCTGGTTCTTTGGGCAATACAGTATGGACGTGGTCATTAGTTGTCTTTAGTTGTGTGGTTCAGTAGTTGTGTGGTCAGTAGTTTTGTGTTTGTGTTGCTGCTTCTTTAGGCCATATAGTTTGGACGTGGTGTGTAGTTGTTGTCAGTAGTTGTGGTCAGTAGTTGTGTTGTTGATGTCCGTACTTGTGGTCAGTGGTTGTGGTCAGTAGTTGTGCGTTTGTGGTCAGTCATTTTGGTCAGTAGTTGTTGTCAGTACTTGTGGTCAGTACTTGTGTGGTTGAGTTGCTGGTTCTTTGGGCCTTACAGTATGGACGTGGTCATTAGTTGTTGTCAGTAGTTGTGTGGTTCAGTAGTTGTCACTAGTTTTGGTCAGGATTTATGTTTTTGAGGTCAGTAATTGTGTGGTTCAGTAGTTGTGTGGTCAGTAATTGTGGTCAGTTGTTGTGTGGTTGTGGTCAGTAGTTGTGGTCAGCAGTGGTCTGTACTTGTGGTCAGAAGTTGTGTGGTTGTGGTCAGTATTTGTGTGGTTCAATAGATGTGTGGTTAGTAGTTATGGTCAGTATCTGAGTGGTTTTGGTCAGAAGTTGTGGTCAGAAGTTGTGGTCAGTACTCATGTTCAGTAGTTGTTGCCAGTAGTTGTGTGGTTGTGTTGCTGGTACTTTGGGCACTACAGTATGGGCGTGGTCAGTAGTTGTGTCCCCTGTAGCTCAGTTGGTAGAGCATGGCGCTTGCAATGCCAGGGTTGTGGGTTCGTTTCCCACGGGGGGCCAGTATGAAATGTATGCACTCACTAACTGTAAGTCGCTCTGGATAAGAGCGTCTGCTAAATGACTAAAATGTAAATGTTGTGTGGTTGTGGTCCGATGTTGTGGTCAGTAGTTGTGTGGGTGTGGTCAATAGTTGGGTGGTCATTAGTTGTGGTCAGTGGTGTGATCAGTATCAATCAAATGAATTTATAAAGCCCTTTTTACATTAGCAGATGTCACAAAGTGCTATACAGAAACCCAGCCTAAAACCCCAAACAGCAAGCAATGCAGATGTAGAAGCATGGTGGCTATGAAAAACTCCCTAGAAAGGCAGGAACCTAGGAAGAAACCTAGAGAGGAACCAGGCTCTGAGGGCTGGCCATTCCTCTTCTGGCTGTGCCAGGTGGAGATTATAAGAGTACATGGCCATTAAGGCCAGATTGTTCTTCAAAATGTTCAAACGTTCATAGATGACCAGCGGGGTCAAATAATAATCACAGTGGATGTAGAGGGTGCGACATGTCAGTACCTCAGGTGTAAATGTCAGATGGCTTTTCATAGACGAGCATTCAGAGGTGAGACAGCAGATGAGAGAGAGAGAGAGAGAGAGAGAGAGAGAGAGAGAGAGAGAGAGAGAGAGAGAGAGAGAGAGAGAGAGAGAGAGAGAGAGAGAGAGAGAAAGGGCAGCACGTCCGGTGAACTGGTCAGGGTTCCATAGCCGCAGGCAGAACAGTTGAAACTGGAGCAGCAGCACGACCAGGTGGACTGGGGACAGCCAGGAGTCATCAGGCCAGGTAGTCCTTAGGCATAATCCTAGTGCTCAGGTCCTCCGGGAGGGGAGGGAGAGAGAGAACATTACAGGGAGCATACTTAAATTTACACAGGACACCAGATAAGACAGGATAATTACACCAGATATAACAGACTGACCCTAGCCTTCCAGCACATAGACTATTGCAGCATAGATGCTGGAGGCTGAGACAGGGGTGGGTCGGGGGACACTGTGGCCACGTCCGACAATACCCCCGGACAGGGCCAACCAGGCAGGACTTATCGTCATTAGTTGTGGTCAGTAATTGTGGTCTGTAGTGGTCAGTAGTTGTTGTCAGTAGTTGCGTGGTTGTGGTCAGTCGTTGTGGTCAGTAGTTGTGGTCAGTAGATGTGTGGTTGTGTTGCTGGTTCTTTAAGCCCTATAGTATAGACGTGGTCTGTAGTTGTTGTAAGTAGTTATGACAGTAGTTGTGTTGTTGTGGTCAGTAGTTGTCGTAAAATGTTGTGGTCAGTAATTAAGTGGTTGTGGTCAGTATTGTGTTGTTCAGTGGTTATGTGGTCAGTACTTGTGTCTTCAGTGGTTTTGTGGTTGTGGTCAGTAGTTTTGTGGTTGTGGTCAGTAGTTGAGTTGTTCAGTAGTTATGGTCAGTAGTAATGGTCAGTAGTTGTGTGGTTGTGGTCAGTAGTTGTGGCCAGTAGTTGTGGTCAGTTGTGTAGTTTTAAGTAGTTGTGTGGTCAGTAGTTGTGGTCACTAGTTTTGTGGTTGTGGTCAGTAGTTGTGTGGTTCAGTAGTTGTGTGGTCAGTAGTTGTGGTCAGTAGTTGCGTGGTTTTGGTCAGTGGTTTTGGTCAGTAGTTGTGGTCAGTAGTTTTGATCAGTGGTTGTGGTCAGTAGTTGTGGTCGGTAGTTGTTTAGTTGTGGTCAGAAGTTGTGTGTTTCAGTAGTTGTATGGTTAAGTGTTTAGTTGTTGTGGTCAGTAGTTGTGTGGTTCAGTAGTTGTGTGATCAGTAGTTGTGGTCAGTGGTTGTGTGGTTGTGGTCAGTAGTTGTGTGGTTCAGTAGTTGTGTGGTCAGTAGTTGTGTGGTTTTGGTCAGTAGTTTTGGTTTGTGGTTGTGGTCAGTGGTTATGATCAGTAGCTGTGGTCAGTAGTTGTGTGGTTCTGTTGCTAGTTCTCTGGGCCCTACAGTCTGGACGTGGTCAGTAGTTGTGGTCAGTAGTATTGGTCAGTGGTTGTGGTCAGTAGTTGTGTGTTCAGTAGTTGTGTGGATGTGGTCAGTAGTTGTGTGGTTAAGTAGTTGTGTGGTCAATAGTTGTGGTCAGTAATTGTGGTCAGTAGTTGTGGTCAGTATTTGTGTGGTTCAGCAGTTGTGTGGTCAGTAGTTGTTTGGTCATTAGTTGCGTGGTTATTGTTACTATACAAGCACGCCATTCCAGACCGGTCTGCACGTTTTACAGTTTGAATTGCCTTTCTAGCTAAAATGGTTGAAGACTAGTAGTGATCGGAATTTTTCCCATTGGGATTTATGCAAACATGGTTGTAGTGTGAAAAGTATTAGTAGTATCAAAACATGTTTTTTTAAGCACACTGACCAGTGGTAGTCTGGAAATGTTCAAGTTGTTTTGGTGTTGGTAGCTTTTGCGGTTTTGGCGCTACGTGGCAGCAGAATAATAAGTATGAACAGTTTGTAAAATTATTTCAGGCCACTATTCAGCTGATTGGCATGGTGAGCAATCAACAAGCCCAAGCTGGAGATGTGCTGTCACAAGTCAGTAACAAAACTGGTGGCTGACTTGTTGGTGGCTCTTCTGCCGAGAGCTGTGCTGGCGAGCAGCAACCAGCCATGCAGCATAAGGAAATGTGTGCAAGGAGAAGCTGGATGATCACATTGTGGAGGCCATCATCGATAACATTTTCATTAATTTTACCTCATGTTACCAGTTTCATATACAGTGTCTATGTGCTTTCTCATTGTGCTGGAAGATTATTATTTATTGGAAAGTCTGGTAATAACTTTGTTTGAACAGATCCCTACTTATCAGCCACTATTACCCTGTCACGGATTCTGCCGAGGCTGCCCCTCCTCCTTGCCCGGGCAGGCTTCGGCGTTCGTCGTCACCGGAATACTAGCTACTGCCGATCTATGTTCTATGTTTCTATGTTCTACCTGTTGTTGTTGTCTGATTGTCACACACCTGTTTCCCATCATGTAATTACTCCTTCCCTATTTAACCCGGTGGCTCCCATTGTGTTTTGTGCGTGTTTGTTTTTCGTTTCGTGTGTCGTTTGGTGAGCGGGTTTGTTCCTCCTGAGTGGAGGTATTTTGTATTGGTTTCTTTACTTATCAGTAAAGTACGTTTTCATTGAGTTCTGTGTCCTGCGCCTGACTTCGACCCACCGCATTACACTGATACTCGTGACATACCCTAACGGTCAAAAACATATTTTTTTCTTATCTCTCTTCCCTTCACCCCTCCTTTCTTCTCTTTCATCTCTCTATCTCTAGCCTCTCATTTTATTTTATCCTTATATGTTCCCTTTTTTCTCACCATTTCTCTCTTTTCCCCTTGCTCTTTTCTGTCTTTCTTTATCCTCTCTCCTACTTTCTCTCCATCCATTTTCTCTTTCTATCCTTCTCTTTTCTCTTTCTCATCCTCCTTTCTTATTGTTTCTCCTCTCTTGTTCTTCCTTTCTCTCTATCCTTCTCTCTATTTTTTCCTCTCTCTTTCCCCCTTTCTCTCTATCCTCTTGTCTTTTATCCTTCCCTCTCCTCTCTCTTTCCCCTCTCCTCCATTCTCTTTATCCTATTTCTACCTTCCTCTATTCTCTCTCTCATTCTTTTTCTCCTTTTCTCCCCTCTCTCCCCATTCCTTCAGCAATTCCACACCTTTTTTCAGGGAATGTACCTTTTCCCTGGGTTTTTTTTCCATACGCAAGGCTGATTTTGATAGATGAATTAATTAAGTGTTTGGGGAATGTTTTGTGTGTGCACACGCTTGCTTAGGTGTGTGTGATTCTTGAGATTGTTGAAGATTGAGCTTTTTAGTGATCTAATTCAATGTTGCGTTATGTCAGTACCATAAAGCATTACTTTTTTTGGTCACTTTACCCAAAAAAGGCTGGGACAAAGACCATAGTATCATGGTAATACATTGTAAACAACTACTATGCTTTCATGTTTACATCCTGCTAGTACTAAACCATAGTATAGTCACTCCATCTGTGGTAGTACAATGAACAAAATGCCATGGTACTATCACTGCTTTTTGGTCACTACCATGGCAGGAACATACCATGGTATTTGCACCATGAAAGTACCATGGTATTTTCTTTCATTGAACTACCATGGTACATCTTTGTAAGGGCTGTCTAGTTCTTAGCCGTACATCCCACACACACATTATGGTGTGCTTTAGCATTATCAGTTTGAGAGACTCACAGATCAATGCTAAACTATCAATTGCCTATTATAAAATTGTTGAATTGTGCTGTGTAGGCTTTTATATTTTACATCTACAAAAGACTGTTGGGTGGGATAGAGGTGTTTTGTTGAAATGCAAGAGGACAGGAGTGTCTTTAGAGTGTTTTAGTTATTTAACTGGAGGGGGTAGTTAGTTTGGTGACAGGGGTATCCCTTGGCAACAACAACATGTGGAAGACTGCCTGTTGCTAAGAGATTTCTTCAACCAGAAAAGTGGACCCCCCTTCCTTTGGAGTCCCCCCCTCCCTTCCTCCAAAGGAGAGTATAGCTTACAAATGCAGGTACTCTCACTCTATCCATTAGTTTACATGTTTCCGAGTTGCCCTAATCAGAAAAGACAATCTTAAAAAATGCTTTACTAACTTTGTGAAATAGTTTAGGCACAAAAGTTTGTTGAGTTCCGTAAATATGCATCCATGGCCTGCCCTATGACATTCCCTAGCCTAGCTTGACTAGTCAGTCAGCGATGTGATAGCAGACCGTATTTCCATGAGAATGGCGAGGGGCAGGGAAAGGGTTAGGCCTGGACTGTGGGATAAGGAGAATGGGCATTCAATGCAACGCTAATTTTCTGCCCCGTGGGACACCCAGAGAAAAGAGGACAAAGCCCGGCATAAGACATGCTGAGAACTACGGTATACTGTGTGCACCTGCATGCTCTAAAGCAGTGAGGGAACAATGAGATTTACCGAAATGGGCAATTATGCTCTGGAGTCCACTCTCCTTTTTTGTTGGTCTGGAGAAAGT
Source organism: Coregonus lavaretus (assembly GCF_964263955.1). Classification (NCBI taxonomy): domain Eukaryota; kingdom Metazoa; phylum Chordata; class Actinopteri; order Salmoniformes; family Salmonidae; genus Coregonus; species Coregonus lavaretus. The sequence goes on along the minus strand of NC_139997.1, from coordinate 60,404,244 downwards.
GAGATATTATCGGTGGATGTAGACCTATATAGGACTTTTACTTATGCCAGATTTACTCAAGCCACAAATAAAAACATTTGATATGAAAATCACACGTGAAGTAAATGTAGCCTGTATCAATGTTAATCCTTAAGTTTATCTACATTTTATGTAAATGGTGTTTGTTTAGGAATTTATCATAGACAAATAGTGACGGTAGAAAAAAATTATAAACAAAATCTTTATTACTTTTTTTTTTTTTACATTATTGTTGTCAAGTGACTTGAAATAACAATACCCTTACTATAAGGGCATTCATGAAAACATTATTCAATACATTTCACAACTCCAAATAAGGCCTGAGCCTCAGAAAAGCAGCATTGATTTAAACTAAACAATAACAAAATCCTCAAACATTTGTTCAGTTTTGTGTTTCAAAAAGTTGTGAAATAAAAACCAACTGCCATTAACTTGAATATAAATCAAAGTGTGTAGACCCATTTAGATATACATTCATTTTCTGAACTGACATAGAAATGGCAGTTGTCTGAGAGGAAAACTTGGGATTGTCAACGTCGAAGCCATTTTGTTCAGAATTCATGAAAATAAAATGTCATAAGTCCATTTCAACTTTTTGAGATCCCATTGCAGTCTTAAAAACTATATTCAGGTGGGTGGGTGGGTGGGGGGGGGGGGGGGGTAGAGAAAGGCCAGGATGGGACAATATCTGGGGTTTGAAATTACTCATAACCATTGAGGCATTCCAACTAAAATGTACACTGCTGAAACCATTCAACCAATCAATGACCAATGATGTCATCATCTTGTCACAAATTAGTGTCTATGTCAGTGACTGATCGCATCTTTGTATTAAAATTAAGTGTTTCTTTCTTCAGTCCCTACACATTTACTGACCACATTGGTCTGCCACCAGTCAATCCCAACAGATCAATTGAGATCAGGTTGTGGGTAAGAGAGAATTCAAAGGTGGGTGAGTGGAGCTGACCCTCCCAGGTAATGCTGCTGGATGTTAGCTGCGGAGACAGAGTACCCTCTCTGGGCATCTGAGGCATCTCCCCCGGGCATGTACATGCTGATCATGTCCCTGAGATGGTCCCCCTGGACCTGGATACCACGCTGGGCCTGGTGGTGGTTGTGGGTCCCCGTAGGGGAGGGGGACATGCTGTGGCCATCAGACTGCTGCTTCACCATAGACATCACTGGGCTGACCTGCTGGGGGCTGCTGCTGTAGGACATGGGGCTGGATGACAGAGATTGGAGCGTGAGTTACTAATCAATTGAGGCAAATAAATAACAGAAAACAAAACTAAAACCTATATTAACAAGATGGGAATAGGCTACCAGCATCCTTAAAACAACCTAGCCGTGGGTTTTGTTGTTCCAACATCTCAATGACTATTGATTAGCAACAGTTTAGGCCTATAACTCCAATTGGTATATTGGAAAGGAAATATAGCTGAATACACAGCAATTCCATTCACTGACAAAAGGTAACAATCTAAATTCACCTGTATGCGTTGGCACCATTCATGTAGGCCTGCGCCTGGGCCACGCTGGACTGATACTGAAGTGCTGACAGGTCATAGCGGTGAAGCTGCTGGCTGTAGCCGAGGGCCTCACTCTGCATCGTCGCGGTGTAGCCCCCGGTGTGGCCCCAGCCATAACTGTCGATTCTGGGGTTTCCACCTTGTCCCTGAGCTGCAGATGCACTCAGCAGGTGGTTACCGGCCGACATCTGATACTGCGCGGCTAGAGTATTGTTCTTCGGCATCAGTTTGGTTTTACGACGGGGTTTGTATTTATAGTCTGGATAATCCTTCATGTGCACCGCGCGGAGGCGCTTGGCCTCGTCAATGAAGGGCCTTTTCTCGGCGTCTGTCAGAGATTTCCACGCGACACCCAGCCGTTTGGATATCTCAGAATTGTGCATTTTGGGATTCTCCTGAGCCATTTTCCGTCGTTCACCGCGAGACCATACCATGAAGGCATTCATGGGCCGCTTAACTTTGTCCATTGGGTCAGGTTGGATTGCCGGTGGTTTGGAACCTGTGTGGCTGCCCCCGTGCCCCCCTCCTCCATTCGCAGGTGGCATCCCTGTTCCAAGATGATGCGAGGGAACAGAGGACTTGAGTTGGTGCTCCATAATGTTATACATATTTACCATAAACGAAATATACAACGTGTGAACAAAGTGTTAAAATTACACCTGCTGTCCTCGCAGTGGTTGACCAATCTTCCTTGGTAAAAAGTTGAAGAAAATGTCAACCAAGCATCCCAAGCATTCGTTGAAAACAATAAAAATTAAAATGTCAGAGATGTAAACAAAGTCGGAGCAAAAACATCCTGCTACCAACTCACTATTCAGATGCAGACCTTTAGGCTACTCTGAGAATAGAGATCTAGAGATACTGCTGTAGAGTTCCTTCTTGAAATCAAAACTCCCTCTCCCACTGGTAGCTTGGTGATTATAAAATGTATTCTCAAGCAGATCCGCTCTTAACTTCCCTCCCTTCCTCCACCCTACTAATTTACATCACTATAGAAGGGGTGCGGTGAATTTGGAATGCACTTGAGTGAATATGAAAAGAGGAACAATCGCTGAGGGAGGCAGGGGGGACCCCTCACCCCTCCCTTTCCAATAGAAAAGACAAACTTTCGTTTTTTAATGTATTATATAGTCCATGTTTATTTAATATAAATAATACTTTTGTTTCAGGCTTCTCTCCATAACATTGGCCACCACAGATACGTGTTTTAGGCGAGGGAGGGAGGAAGGAAGGATGCCGCAGCGGACACCTCACCCCATTCTCTCTCCAATAAAAACGTACAAACTATTTTAAATGTTCAGATTCATCAAGCTTATTTACTTAAGATATAGAATCATTTAGTTTCAGATTTTCTGGGCTAATATTGACCACCACACTAATGACACTTGTTGACAACAATCAAATTAAGTTTAGGCTTTTCAAATCAATGTCATATCAGAATTACATCTGTAGTAATAATATAATAATAATAATAATAATAATAATAATAATAATAATATAATATGTGTATTCCATTGTTGAATGCCTGGTAGACCTATGTTTTCAGAGAGAAAGGATGTCATCAAAACAGGATTCATTTCACAGTATAGCCCATGATCCATGCCCCCTCTATCCAGTAGCAGCTCCCTGCTGTTCTAAAATAAGGCTAGGTGTGAAATTACTAGTAGCTACCCATTGACACCTTTTTATAGTTTCTATGGTCATCACTATACACCTCCATTGTTGGTTTGGTGTTCACCCATAGCCATCCATCAGTACATAGCTCATTCATTACGCTTTGCAGGATCATGCTAAGAGTCAGCGCTTGAGTTGGGCCGGTGTCCCAAGGTGTACCGGCAACTCTTATAGAATACAGGCAATACAATATGATGAGTACCGACACCTAAATAATAAGACTACTGGGCCGGCACCCAAAATGAGTAATAACTGGCACCTATTCAATAACTGAGTAGAGTGATACAAGCAGAATGATAGAGTGATATCAGCAAATAGGTTGATTACAATAGCTAAAAATAGACCACAATGTGCACAGTAATCCCAGGCCCCCTCTGTTTCAGGGAGATTTGGTTGGTTGAGAGGTCAATCTGTTGATTTGAACTTGTCTAAAAGTCCACAATAATATACACATTATCCAATATATTTGGAATCGTTCCAATGGCCACAGTAATACCGCCATTATGCAACGTATTTGGACTGATTCCAATGACCAAGATAGTACAGCCATTATCCAATTTATTTGACTTTATTTGTACTTATGGAGTGAGTGTGTGTCTCCTATTGCGCCAGGGTCATTCTTATTGTGAGCAGAAGATAGGGGAAATAGAGGAAACACATTTATGTCTCCTGGTGTTGTGATGGTGACAATCAGTTCAGCGTTAAAGTGGACAAATAAAAGACAGACAGGACATAGCGGGTAGGTTTGAAAGCCTCAAGCATTATATACATAAGAAAAAACGGAGATCGGCAATGACAGATTTGAGGCAATGAGGCAAAGGAAAATGAAGTGAAGAGGTTGAGGAGAAGAAAGAGGGAAGAAAGAGAGGGAGGCAAAGAAACAGAGTGTTGCACAAAGAAAGGGTTGGTGATGGGGGGTTGGTGGTTAGGAGAGAAAGTCCTCAGAGACAAGCAGATTGAAAGTCGCTCTATTCATCGCCCTCTCCTCCGGCTCTTCTCATGTAAATAGCCCTGCGGTCTCCCAGCTATCCGTCACAGGGCAGAGGAACCCAGGCAGTGCCCTTTACGAGCCTCCCGTACACACAATTGCCCTGCCAACAATTGGTGCGCCAGTGGGGGGTGGGCGGTCACGGTTGGGAGGCCAATCCTGGTGAGAGAAATAGATGGATACCAGAGGGGGGAGAAATTAGAGGAATGGCCACCTACACTGAGCCAGAGAAGCATACATTGGTTTAGGTTGGTTGTGTTTAATAACATAAGGAAAAGCGATGAAATTACAACAGAAACAGTGTGTGAGAATAACAAGAGGCTGTTTGATGTCATTCCCAAGTGTAAAAAAGTTGAGGGTGAGGATTTGTTACTTCTTGATAGAATAGCATATCTGAAAAACATGAAAGAAAATCCTTGATTTAGATTACATGGGATTATTCACTTGATGACTCCCACAGTAACTAGTCCAGTAAAACAATGTATACTTTGTACAAAAATTGGTTGGTTTATCAATATGACACTTGAGTTCAAGACTTTGAGTTATCTTCTACCTTGGATCCATCTCTATCTTTTGTGGGTGCATTTAAACAAAAAGTGATCTATATTTCTTAAAATCTAAATGCCAGAAGTATAGGATTGCTGAGTCAAGCTGCACCACTGGATGGAAGGCACCCAAGATTGGACAGTATTTGTACTCTATCTGGTGGTAAATACTGGTATAACAACCCAGTCATTATGTAATACATTAGTTTATCCTCTGAGAGGAAATGTCAAGCTGTAACATTCTACACCTAAAACGGGACTGGACAAGCATAATGCATTTGCCAAACCTCAACAATACATGTTAAATCTACACAAAATTTGATTAAGTGGTACTTTGTGCTGTGCTCAACTCTAACTCCGATCAACTGCAGATATCCAAAGTTGTTTCTCCAAGAAGCAGTCAGACATTTTTATTAAATCAAAGACATCCCGAGTTACATAGAGCAGAATCCAATGTAGAAAAGCTTACATTGTTTATGTTAAAACAACGTTTAATTATGTTTGAGCAGCAGACAACTTGAACCGTTTGCATGATAAAGTTGCTCACAGTATACTGTGCATTGGCAAAGTATTCAGACCCCTTGACTTTTTCCACATTTTGTAATGTTACAGCCTTATTCTAAAATGGATTAAATGAAATGTTTTCCTCATCAATCTACACACAATACCCCATAAAGACAAAGGGAAAACAGGTTTTTAGAAATTTTTGCAAAATTCAGAATCACCTTTTTTACATAAGTATTCAGACCCTTTGCTATGAGACTCGAAATTGAGCTCAGGTGCATCCTGTTTCCATTGGTGATCCTTGAGATGTTTCTACAACTTGATAGGAGTCCAGCTGTGATAAATTCAATTGATTGGACATGATTTGGAAAGGCACACACCTGACAGTGCATGTCAGAGCAAAAACCAAGCCATGAGGTCGAAGGAATTGTCCGTAGAGCTCCGAGAGAGGATTGTGTCGCGGCACAGATCTGGGGAAGGGTACCAAAACATTTCTGAAGCATTGAAGGTCCCCATGAACACAGTGGCCTCCATCATTCTTAAATGGAAGAAGTTTGGAACCACCAAGACTCTTCCTAGAGCTGGCCGCCCGGCCAAACTGAGAAATCAGGGGAGAAGGGCCTTGTTCAGGGAGGTGACCAAGAACCCAATGGTCACCCTGACAGAGCTCCAGAGTTCCTCTGTGGAGATGGGAGAACCTTCAAGAAGAACAACCATCTCTGCAGCACTCAACCAATCAGGCCTTTATGGTAGTGGCCAGACGGAAGCCACTCCTCAGTAAAAGGCACATGACAGCCCGCTTGGAGTTTGCCAAAAGGCTCCTAAAGGACTCTCAGACCATGAGAAACAAGATTCTCTGTTATGATGAAACCAAGATTGAACTCTTTGGTCTGAGTGACAAGCATCAAGTCTGGAGGAAACCTGGCACCATCCCTACAGTGAAAACATGGTGGCAGCATCATGCTGTGGGGATGTTTTTCAGAAGCAGGGACTGGGAGACTAATCAGGATTGAGGGAAAGATTAATGGAGCAAAGTGCAGAGAGATCCTTCATGAAAACCTGCTCCAGAGTGCTCAGGATCTCAGACTGGGGTGAAGGTTCACCTTCCAACAGGACAAGAACCCTAAGCACACAGCCAAGACAACGCAGCAGTGGCTTCGGGACAAGCATCTGAATGTCCTTGAATGGCCCAGCCAGAGCCCGGACTTGAACCTGATCGAACCTCTCTGGGGACCTGAAAATAGCTGTGCAGTGACACTCCCCATCCAACCTGACAGAGCTTGAGAGGATCTGCAGAGAAGAATGGGAGAAACTCCCCAAATACAGGTGTGGCAAGCTTGTAGCGTCATACCCAAGAAGACTTGAGGATGTAATCACTGCCAAAGGTGCTTCCACAAAGTACTGAGTAAAGGGTCTGAATACTTATGTAAATGTGATTTCAGTTTATTTTTAATACATTTGCAGAAATTTCTAAAAAACAGTTTTTGCTTTGTCATTATGGGGTATTGTGTGTAGATTGATGAGGGAAAAAAACAATTTAACCCATTGTAGAAAAAGGCTGTAACATAACAAAATGAAGAAAAAGTCAAGGGGTCTGAATGCGTTCCGAACGCATGGTATACATTTGCCTAGTCCTAGAGACAATCCGAGAACTCCTATGAAAACTAAATACAGTGGGGAGAACAAGTATTTGATAAACTGCAGATTTTGCAGGTTTTCCTACTTATAAAGCATGTAGAGGTCTGTAATTTCTATCATAGGTACACTTCAACTGTGAGAGACAGAATCTAAAACAAAAATCCAGAAAATCACATTGTATGGTTTTTAAGTAATTAATTTGCATTTTATTGCATGACATAAGTATTTGATCACCTACCAACCAGTAAGAATTCCGGCTCTCACAGACCTGTTAGTTTTTCTTTAAGAAGCCCTCCTGTTCTCCACTCATTACCTGTATTAACTGCACCAGTTTGAACTCGTTACCTGTATAAGACACCTGTCCACACACTCAATCAAACAGACTCCAACCTCTCCACAATAGCCAAGACCAGAGAGCTGTGTAAGGACATCAGGGATAAAATTGTAGACCTGCACAAGGCTGGGATGGGCTACAGGACAATAGGCAAGCAGCTTGGTGAGAAGGCAACAACTGTTGGCGCAATTATTAGAAAATGGAAGAAGTTCAAGATGACGGTCAATCACCCTCGGTCTGGGGCTCCATGCAAGATCTCACCTCGTGGGGCATCAATGATCATGAGGAAGGTGAGGGATCAGCCCAGAACTACACGGCAGGACCTGGTCAATGACCTGAAGAGAGCTGGGACCACAGTCTCAAAGAAAACCATTAGTAACACACTACGCCGTCATGGATTAAAATCCTACAGCGCAATCAAGGTCCCCCTGCTCAAGCCAGCGCATGTCCAGGCCCGTCTGAAGTTTGCCAATGACCATCTGGATGATCCAGAGGAGGAATGGGAGAAGGTCATGTGGTTTGATGAGACAAAAATAGAGCTTTTTGGTCTAAATTCCACTCGCCGTGTTTGGAGGAAGAAGAAGGATGAGTACAACCCCAAGAACACCATCCCAACCGTGAAGCATGGAGGTGGAAACATCATTCTTTGGGGATGCTTTTCTGCAAAGGGGACAGGACGACTGCACCGTATTGAGGGGAGGATGGATTGGGCCATGTATCGCGAGATCTTGGCCAACAACCTCCTTCCCTCAGTAAGAGCATTGAAGATGGGTCATGGCTGGGTCTTCCAGCATGACAACGACCCGAAACACACAGCCAGGGCAACTAAGGAGTGGCTCCGTAAGAAGCATCTCAAGGTCCTGGAGTGGCCTAGCCAGTCTCCAGACCTGAACCCAATAGAAAATCTTTGGAGGGAGCTGAAAGTCCGTATTGCCCAGCGACAGCCCCGAAACCTGAAGGATCTGGAGAAGGTCTGTATGCTACTGTACTGCTGCAGTGTGTGCAAACCTGGTCAGGTCCTACAGGAAATGTATGATCTCTGTAATTGCAAACAAAGGTTTCTATACCAAATTTTAAGTTCTGCTTTTCTGATGTATCAAATACTTATGTCATGCAATAAAATGCAAATGAATTACTTAAAAATCATACAATGTGATTTTCTGGATTTTTGTTTTAGATTCCATCTCTCACAGTTGAAGTGTACCTATGATAAAAATTACAGACCTCTACATGCTTTGTAAGTAGGAAAACCTGCAAAATCGGCAGTGTATCAAATACTTGTTCTCCCCACTGTATATGGGCTAACAAGACAAGCATGCAATCCATTCAGTCACACAATGCAATGAATCCCCCTGCAGGACCACTGGGGTGTTCCAAAAAAACTGAATAATATCAATCTGGTTCATTTAGAAAGCTGAACTTGAATATTGGTTGTGGTTGTCAAGTAACCAATACCATGCACATTTCACACAATTATATTGCTCAAAAATTTGAATTCATTTCAGGGTCATCTGGCCAACTCAATGATCTTGCATTCTGGAACAGACAGACCACATACCAACTTAGCACTGATGAGAAACACTGATGAGTACAATAGGATAAATAACTGACAAAACAAATGCATGATTTTATTTGGTAACTTTATTGAAGTCATCCCCCTTCCCCAATTTGTAAAATGAAACCAAACTAATGAATAAAAGAGGGGTGGAAAATAAATAATGTTTATACTGGATTTTGATTTGCGTAAAGGGTTTAATGTCGAGTCCATCAAATATCTTTGCACCCAAAAAAAAAACTCCCAATACCCCCCTCTGTACACCGTTATGCTCTCCCCAAAAATGTCAATGAAATGTTTAGAACAAGGGGACAAATGCTAACCCTTGTGAAATGTTAATTATACACACTAGAAATGTCTACCAACATATTTGGAACACCACTACGAGTATTCAAATAATTGCTGTACTTCCAACAGGGAACATGGAGCAAAAAAAATTAAATAAAAAAAGAGAAACAACGTCATCCTTTGTTTCTGTTTAAAAACTCTCCTGCAGAAAATCTATGGCATATCAGCAATGGATAGTGATACAATATAACTGATGCAAATAACATAGACTGGAACTGAATGATGCAATCCCCATCCCCCAAGAAGTCACAATTTCCTATTGAAATGGAGTCGCAAGGGGTCCTAGCAGACCACATAAGGACATGAAGTCTGCTGCTAATACAAACACAGCAAATCTCATCTGTTGCCAATTAAAATACAATTCTTGAGTTTTATTATGCAAGGCGAGCCATAGAAAACCAAATGAGTGGGGCTGAGCTGAGGGACCGCAGAGGGCATGGAAGGAGGAGGAAAACAGGAGTTCCCCTACCCCATTTAAGAGCGCAAAATTGGGATACATGGGAGGCTTGGATAGGTGGGTGGTAGGTAGGAGACGGGAGATTTTAGAGAATGAGATTTGGGAGGGGGGGAATAGTGGGATGATGATGGTCCGTAGAGAGTTAAGGTACCACCAGCAGACAGGGCGCCAGGGGTACTCTAGATCAGGTCAGCCACATTCATGGGCATCTCCTCTACTGTGGTGTTGTAGAATGTCTCAATGTCCCGGAGTGTGCGCTTGTCCTCTTCAGTCACCATGTTGATGGCAACACCCTTCCTGCCGAAACGGCCTCCTCTCCCGATCCTGGCACACAACAAGCAAAGTCGAGATTAATATGAACCCTGCCAATCTGCAATTATAATCAAAACGGTAGAGAAATAAATATGATTTGAATGAACAAACCAGGAATGAGAGCAGGACATTATAGAACAATCTAGAAAAAGTATGATATTGGTTTGTGGTTAGCTAGGTACATTTCAATGATGTATGAAATGGAGGATGTCAGTAAAGCAGGAACTCCTGATTAATCAGGAAAATTCACACCCCAATATGAACCATGTTGATTGCCATAATCAAAACAGCAGTGAAATAAAAAGTGATTCCTATGGAGCTTTGTTTTTAATATAACTCAGGGTCCCTCCTACCTGTGAATGTAGTTCTCACGATTGGTCGGCAGGTCATAGTTGATAACCAGAGACACCTGCTGGACATCAATTCCACGGGCCTGAAAAGATAAACATGATCAGCACTCCTGCAATGCCTGACCTCTAGCGGCTTTAATACCCTGTACACCGATGCAAGATGGCTTGGTCCCGTGTGTATCAGTTGGTGGGAGTGTAGCACCAAAGGTTATGGGTTCGATTCCTACAGGGATAAAACATTTTTGCCACTTGACTAAAACTTTGGTATTACTGTTAATTGAGAATAGGCTAATTAAATATATAATATAGAGCCCACTTACACGTTTAATTTCACTGTAAAGGAAGTCGATTTGAATAAATGGGTTTGCCAAATTGATTAATATAATAAGAAATTATATTTATTACATTAAACAAATGAAAATATTCAAGGCACAGTGTGCTCTGCCCAGGTAGTAGGGTGCTGCTGCGTCTCCTGAACTCAACTCACCAGCAGATCTGTGGTGATGAGGACACGGCTGGAGCCAGAGCGGAACTCCCTCATGATCAGGTCCCTCTCCTTCTGGTCCATGTCACCGTGCTGGGGAAGGAGGAAGGCATCACATGTTACATTTAGCAGACTCTTACACAGACCCACTTATAGTCAAACAAGACAGTCAGTTAGCCTGGATCTGTGAACACCACAGGCACTTCATATAATTTCACATTATGGAAATCATAAAAACCAAGAAATGCTGATCTAACCAGATCGACAGGATGTTTACTGCAAAAATAGAGGCACTAAGAAGGAACTTGAGAGGATTCTGTAGATAATGTAAACGAATGCTGACACCTCAATCCAATAAAGGACACCACTTCAACCCTGTGCCCGTATTAGTGTTCAACTCGATGAATGTGCCCATACAGGGCTCTAGACTGACCACAGTCACGTTTCGTGACCCTTTGACTTCGCTGTGCGAGTTACATTTTTTTATTGGTTGCACTGGTGCGAGCTGTACATTCTACCTGGTCAGCTCAATCAAAACGTCCTATTTTTTGGGCGGATAAAACTATGATTTGGTCAAACAGTAAAATGCATTATCCTCACGATTTCTGTAATAAAAAGGTCTGCCCTGCCGCTGTTTGAAATATGGAGCTGCGCATTGGCCATTGCGAGTGCACTAGGCCTCATTGGGTAGTATTGAACTTGGTAGGAAATCAAATAAATGTATTGAACTCAGAAAATGCCCAAGTTTATAATAAGACATGAACAGAATGCATCAGTGATTCATATTTCCGGCAACTTTCTGAAGTGGCAACGACACGGAAATGCCCCAGTCTCATCTGTATGTGTGGGTGCGCGTATGTCTACGACTATAACCGTTAGCGACGCTAAGCATAACAGTCTTCTGGTTGATGGAGAAAGGCTTTCCCAAAAACCTCATTAACTAGAAAGAAGCTTATGCCTGCCTACCTGTAGGGTTGGGCGGTATCCAGATTTTCATACCATTTCTATACCATACGGGGGCATATGGTATTACCTTAAGTGCACAAAAGGGGTGCAATTTAGGCAACACGGATCTTGATCAAGGAGGGGATCGTCTCTACTGTAACCAAGAAGCTTGATCTTGATGTCTAGCCACATAGCTAGCAAGTTAGTAAACCAAATGCATATCTGGAGCCCTGAGCTGTATATAGTTGATTCGGAACATCTTAGATAGTTCACTTATAGTTATAAGCAGTGGCATAGCACACACCCCAGTAACTCAGTAAAATCTTTAAATTGTTGCATGTTGCATTTATATTTCTGTTCAGTATATAAGGGATGCAAATTTCGGTCAACTAACTGACCCTCATTAACCGTTCAACAAACCGTTATTTTTTCTAAACAGTAAAATGACGTGACCAACAGAAAATACTATCAGAGATCAGTATATAATGACGAGATGCTCATGTTTCCCCCCCTAACAAATGGGAGTCGTCCCAAGTCGGGAAGGCAGGCGACAAGCATAGGCCCAAAATAAGTCCATTGGCCTGATTTTGGTCAGAGTTTGGCGAGTGTGAAACCTCTCGCTTCGCCTCTTCCTCTGATACTATGCATGCATGCATACATACAATGACCCAACATTTTTCATTAAGAGCTTAAATGGAAACATGCAACAATAGCAAGCATATCATCTTACAGTCAAAAGGCTATAGTCTATTATTGAACATGCAATTCCTGTAATGAAGCAGCTAATAAAACATCATTTTCAAACATTTGCCCAAATGCAACTAGAAGAAAACAGTTCTAAACTGGGCACCTATTGCGAGCAGTTTCATATCTGACAGATGAAAATCTCTGTTAGAAACTTAGAAAGAGGGGGAATCTAATTGCAACTACTATGATGGGTTGCTAATATGACTAGGATTGTGCCTTTGGCTTCTGGACAACAAAATGTTGATATGAAAACCAATAGAACGATGAATGGATTTCTGCAAGGCTACTTTGAAGCAAAGTAAGACATGCCTCATTATTTGAAGTAAAGTAAAACGTTCAGATTTTAAACAATTATACTGCCTCAAGCTCACATTGCAAAGTGGTGGGTGACACACTGATGGTCAACAGTAGGCAGGCTATTGCCTATGCATCCGAGGTGTGCTTTACGAGATTGAGAAATAAAAATAGCTCCTTTTTAAATCGTGGCCACTAAAGTTAACACGTGATTGCATTTGGAATTGTTATTTGTTGCGCAATGACTGGGCTTACAAAAGCAGGTTTCACTCCAGTAGCCTAAAGGCTTTTTGAGGAGCTACTCTCGCGCTGTCTGACAGGTGGTAGGTGAGCTATGCCGCTTCTCAAACTAGGCTCTGTATGCTGTGCGCGTATGATAAATAAAATGCATGACGACTAATGAAAATACACGTGCCAATTGAATTCCACAAAGTTATGCAAATTCCATATATACACACCGATAAGCATGACCGGTCAAATGTATTTTCGGCGGCTAACCGATTAACATCCCTAATATACACTACCAGTCAAATGTTTGGACACACCTACTCATTTAAGGGTTTTTCTTTATTTTTTACAATTTTATACATTGTAGAATAATAGCGAAGACATCAAAACTATGAAATGACACATGGAATCATGTAGTAACCAAAGAAAAAGTGTTAAACGAAAACGTTTTATATTTGAGATTCTTCAAATAGCCACCCTTTGCCTTGATGACAGCTTGCACACTCTTGGCATTCTCTCAACCAGCTTCATGAGATAGTCACCTGGAATGCATTTCAATTAACAGGTGTGCCTTGTCAAAAGTTAATTTGTGGAATTGTTTTCCTTCTTAATGCATTTGAGCCAATCAGTTGTGTTGTGACAAGGTAGGGGGGAATACAGAATATAGACTTATTTGGTAAAAGACCAAGTCCATATTATGGCAAGAACAGCTCAAATAAGCAAAGAGAAACGACAGTCCATCATTACTTTAAGACATGAAGGTCAGTCAATACAGAACATTTCAAGAACTTTGAACGCATCTTAAAGTGCAGTCACAAGAACCATCAAGCGCTATGATGAAACTGGCTCTCATGAGGACCGCCACAGGAATGGAAGACCCAGAGTTACCTCTGCTGCAGAAGATAAGTTCATTAGAGTTACCAGCCTCAGAAATTGCAGCCCAAATGAATACGTCACAGAGTTCAAGTAACAGACACATCTCAACATTAACTGTTCAGAGGAGACTGTGTGAATCAGGCATTCATGGTCGAATTGCTGCAAAGAAACCACTAGTAAAGGACACCAATAAGAAGAAGAGACCTGCTTGGGCCAAGAAACACTAGCAATGGACATTAGACCGGTGGAAATGTGTCCTTTGGTCTGGAGTCCAAATTTGAGATTTTTGGTTCAAACCGCTGTGTCTTTGTGAGACGCAGTGTGGGTGAACGGATGATTTTCTGCATGTGTAGTTCCCACTGTAAAGCATGGAGGAGGAGGCGTTATGGTGTGGGGGTGCTTTGCTGGTGACACTGTCTGTGATTTAGTTAGAATTCAAGGCACACTTAACCAGCATGGCTACCACAGCATTCTGCAGCGATACGCCATCCCATCTGGTTTGGGTTTAGTGGGACCATCTTTTGTTTTTCAACAGGACAATGACCCAACACACCTCCAGGCTATGTAACGGCTATTTTACCAAGAAGGAGAATGCTGTGGTTGGGAATGCTGTGACCTGGCCTCCACAATCCCCCAACCTCAACCCAATTGAGATGGTTTGGGATTAGTTGGACCGCAGAGTGAAGGAAAAGCAGCCAAAAAGTGCTCAGCATATGTGGGAACTCCTTCAAGAATGTTGGAAAAGCCTTCCAGGTGAAGCTGGTTGAGAGAATGCCAAGTGTGCAAAGCTGTCATCAAGGCAAAGGGTGAATGTAAACGTAAATAAAATATATTTTGATTTGTTTAACACTTTGTTGGTTACTACATGATTCCATGTGTTATTCATAGTTTTGATGTCTTCACTAATTTTCTACAATGTAAAAATGTTTTTAAAATAAAGAAAACCCCTTGAATGCGTAGGTGTCCAAACTTTTGACTGGTACTGTATATACAGTACCTGGGTGTTAGGTATAACAAAACTGTGGAACATGGACACCAAGCTGGAAGTGCAGGAGCTCTTACCAGGGCAGAGACTGTGAAGTCCCTGGCGTGCATCTTCTCAGTCAGCCAGTCCACCTTTCGGCGGGTGTTGATGAAGATCACAGCTTGGGTGATGGTCAGGGTCTCGTACAGATCACACAGGGTGTCCAGCTTCCACTCCTAACAAAGGAAAGGGGGTTGAATTGAGTATGAAGAAAAGGGAAAACTTCAAGCCAAAGATCTGGTCAATAACACCCATTTCAAGCTATTGTGCCAACCCAAACTACACTATTCACACTAGGATATTTTGTTATTACCATTTTCAAATGTTCCTTATCCAGCACAGTTCCAGGCTAGTAAAGTAAATAATGTCTCAGCTCAGTAGTGTGAAAGGGGTATAATACACAAAAGGTTGATATTACAGTTAAATTATAAAGCGGATGAGGTTGCTTTTAAGTTAAAGTTGTAGAGGGACAAAGAGCCCAGCCACGGTGTAGAGCAGTCGACTTTCTCTGCCAAAGAACACTGTTACTCCAACAGCATGGGAGTGAGAGGTTTCACTCTAGCCTAAATCTGTCCAAAATAAGCCCAATGTGTTTCTATGGACTTATTTAGGACCTAAGCTTGTTGCCCGCCTTCGGGACAACTCCCAATGTTAGGGTGGAGAAATGAGCATCTCTTCATTATATACAGATCTCTGGAGACTCAGAGGGAACTTGGGACCCCAACAACGTTTCAAAAGTGCTCAAGAGGATATAGCTAAACTCATCATTAGAAGCACTGTAGCAAGCTATTTTCATACAAAATCAACCATCTTGATAATCAAATAATACAATTTTAAGGAAGGAAAGGCCATTTCTAAAAGTATCATTGATTAACATTCCATGTTAACAGGACAGTTACTGTGTTGTATTGACCAAATGGGGCTACTTCATGACTTAACTTATTCCTGTTAGTAGAGCAAAGGGCCTCACAAGATTGTAATAACGAGCATTTAAAAGAGCAATATATTCTCTTTATATACACACACTTGCTATAACTATAACTATAACATGCATCCATTACAGCAATACCTCTTTCTCCACGTTGATGTAGAACTGGCGGATACCCTCCAGGGTGAGCTCCTCCTTCTTCACCAAGATACGGATAGGCTCACGCATGAACTTCTTGGTGACCTCCAGGACATCCTGAGGCATGGTGGCAGACAGGAGCACCACCTGGATAACAGGGTTGAGAACAGTATTAGCTCTATAGAGCAATCACTTGACAAAGGAATACATGGGTCATTGAAAGATTACTATGGTGTGCTCAGCTGTTCATCTCCCTCCCTCTCGCTAGCGCTTTCTTTCTCTAGGAGCACTACCAGGAAGGAGGGTTGGGACAAGTACTAGCTAAGATTCAGAAAAGCACAGTACATTCCACTTGAAAAAAACATTCTATATTCCCCGATTTATGCTTAAATAGACCCTTTGCTAAGCCCCGCCCCAGAATGTGGGGAACCAATCGCAATGTTCCAATGGATAGCAACTGCCGTCGAGTCTGACACCTGGGACAAGATAACATTTAAGTCGCATGAAAGGCAGTGAGGGCTATGGCAAAAACAGAATTCTTCAAAAAATATTTTGTTTAAATGGCAAAATAATTGAACAGTGCAGCATTAGTACTCGCTACTGTGATTCCTGAAATGCAGAGCCTGTTGGGCGAGTAAGAGCGTTGGGCCAGTAACCAAAAGGTTGCTTGTTCGAATCCCCGAGCTGACAAAGTAAAGATCTGTCGTTCTACCCCTGAGCAAGGCAGTTAACTCACTGTTCCCCGGGCGTGGATAGCGATTAAGGCAGCCCCCCGCACCTCTCTGATTCAGAGTGGTTGGGTTAAATGCAGACGACAAATTGCAGTTGAATGCATTCAGTTGTACAACTGACTAGGTATCCCCCTTACCCTAATCCAAAATTAAACTTGATACATTATTTGCTACCTCAGCTGGCTAGACAGTGCTCAGTGTCATCGAACACCAAACGCTGCTAACACTAGATAGCCACGTAATACAACTTGTTCTCAAAATGTGTTGGCTAGCTAAGTTAGCAATGTTATGAATACAATTCATCTGCTGTTGACATCAGGATACGATTTGAAAGTACTAGTTTGCTCCAAAAGTGTTTATAGCTTTGACTGCAGGCTGACAGTGAATTCAGAGTCATTCAGTGGCTAGCTACACTACAAACAATTTTACCAGGTTCCCGTGAAGCAATTGCAATGACAGTTCACAACATACCCAAGAGTTTCCTGATTAGCAAGTGGTAGTCTGTAGGGATGTGCATCTTTCCCTTTCAAGGCGATTCGATACGTATCTATACTGAACAAAAATATAAACGCAACATGTGAAGTGTTAGTCTTATGTTTTATAAGCCAAAATAAAATCTCCCAGACATTTTCAATACGCACAAAAAGCTTGTTTCAAATTTTGTGCACAAATTTGTTTGCATCCCTGTTCGTGAGCATTTGTCCTTGCCAAGATAACCCATACACCTGAGAGGTGTGGCATATCAAATGTGCAGTTTCGTCACAAGACAATGCCAGAGAAGTCTCATGTTTTGAAGGAGTGTGCAATTGGCATGCTGACTGCAGGCCTGTCCACCAAAGCTGTTGCCAGAGAATTTAATGTTAACTTCTTTACCATAAGCCGCCTCCAACGTCGTTTTAGAGAATTTGGCAGTACGTCCAACCAGCCTCACAACCGCAGACCACGTTTAACCACGCCAGCCCAGGACCTCCACATCTGGCATCACCTGCAGGATCGTCTGAGACCAGCCACCTGGACAGCTGATGAAACTAAGAGTATTTCTGTCTGTAATAGAGTCCTTTGGTGGGGAAAAAAACTCATTGTGATTGGCTGGGCCCGGCTCCCCAGTGGGTGGGCCTGGCACCCAGGGGGTGGGCTTGCTGCGCCCCTGCCCAGTCATGTGAAAGCCAGAGATTCAGCCTAATGAATTTCTTTAAATTGCCTGAACTGTAAGTCAGTCAAATCATTTAAATTGTTGTTTATATATATATTTGTGTTCAGTATAGATACACGGGCTCCAATAGATTTTAATTTGAAACTATTCGGTTTGATTAGAGCAGGGATCTGGCAGCCACAGATCAATTTATCTTTTCTTTTTTTACTCAGGTCTGAACTTACTGTTGAGCGTTAGAATACACAATGTGAAAAGTAATTATTGATTGGCAAGTCAGTCTAATGGACAGTTATCTAAAAAAACATTGTTGAATTACCAACCGGTGGGCCCACGTCGATTTTGTTAGTCACCCTCAGTCAGATACCATATAAAAAAAGCGAACATTTTCCCACACCCTGTAGGTATACAGACCCGCGAGCCACTGCAGCCTCATGAGTTCAGATTGTGGCCCCCACCACCATCAAAGTTACCCGTCCCTGAATTAGAGGAATGAATCGATGCACTAACATTTGTTGTAGGGCTGACCCCATTTAGTCGAGTGGTCTGTCAATGGGATGTTGGTCGACCGAGATCTCTTTAGTCTCCTGTCCGAGTGGACTAATCCATTGCGAAGGCCGTGTGGATGGCACAGTCCATCACTTTAAGACATGTGCTACTGAAATTGTATATGGTTATATTACATGAGAACAAATGGTGCAACACTAATAAAAATACTATTTTATAACAAATTATCTTTCTCCCGCATTGGATAGTGGTCACTGTCCGCGGTTCTGAAACATCAGTGAACTGTTGAATTGGCGCCTTTTCCTAGACCATGTTGCTGTGCATAATAGCAAAGTTAACCAGCATATTGGTGTTGAGAACAATGCGGTGGTGGCAGCAGCGGAGTTAGGAGACGAGAAAACAGCTCGCCTTAATTGTCTAAGAAAAGTGAGAGAGGAAACCAACTTAATTAGGTCTATAATCAATAGCCTTACTGTTAAATTTGCCTGGCTTTATAAATCATCCATTTACACTACTAGTCAAAAGTTTGGACATACCTACTCATTCTAGGGTTTCTTTATTTTTCCTATTTTCTACATTGTAGAATAGTGAAGACATCAAAACTATGAATTAACACATGGAATCATGTAATAAGCAAATAAAGTGTTAAACAAATCAAAATATATTTTATATTTGAGATTCTTCAAATTAGCCACCCTCGACTAACCGGTACCCCCTGTATATAGCCTCCCTACTGTTATTTTATTTTACTGCTGCTCTTTAATTATTTGCTATTTTTTGTTTTATTTACCTATTTTTTACTTAACACTTCTTTCCGTAAAAACTGCATTGTTGGTTAAGGGCTTGTAAATAAGCATTTCACTGTAAGGTCTACACCGGTTGTATTCGGCGCATGTGGCAAATAACATTTGATTTGCTTAGATGACAGCTTTGTCCTATATCTGAGAGAAAAGAAACAGGAAACTTTATTTTACACATTGTTTTTTAGGCACAAAATGATTCCATATAAACAAATATTCCTTTTTTAAAACTGGTACCGGGCTACCTTCAAATGAGTCTTGAGGCTTTTGGCCCTAGAGCAAAACAAACATGTAGAGTTGAAGTCGGAAGTTTACATACACTTAGGTTGGAGTCATTAAAACTCGTTTTTCAACCACTCCACAAATTTCTTGTTAACAAACTATAGTTTTGGCAAGTCGGTTAGGACATCTACTTTGTGCATGACACAAGTAATTTTTCCAACAATTGTTTACAGACAGATTATTTCACTTATAATTCACTGGATCACAATTCCAGCAGGTCAGAAGTTTACATACACTAAGTTGACTGTACCTTTAAACAGCTTGGAAAATTCAAGAAAATGATGTCATGGCTTTAAAAGCTTCTGATAGGCTAATTGACATCATTTGAGTCAATTGGAGGTGTACCTGTGGATGTATTTCAAGGCCTACCTTCAAACGCAGTGCATCTTTGCTTGACATCATGGGAAAATCAAAAAAAATCAGCCAAGACCTCGGAAAAAAAATTGTAGACCTCCACAAGTCTGGTTCATCCTTGGGAGCAATTTCCAAATGCCTGAAGGTAGCACGTTCATCTGTACAAACAATAGTACGCAAGTATAAACACCATGGGACCATGCAGCCATCATACCGCTCAGGAAGGAGACACGTTCTATCTCCTAGAGATGAACGTAATTTGGTGCAAAAAGTGCAAATCAATCCCAGAACAACAGCAAAGGACCTTGTGAAGATGCTGGAGGAAACAGGTACAAACATATCTATATCCACAGTAAAACAAGTCCTATATCGACATAACCTGAAAAGCCGCTCAGCAAGGAAGAAGCCATTGCTCCAAATCCGCCATAAAAAAGCCAGATTACGGTTTGCAACTGCACATGGGGACAAAGATCGTACTTTTTGGAGAAATGTCCCCTGGTCGATGAAACAGAAATATAACTGTTTGGCCATAATGACCATCGTTATGTTTGGAGGAAAAAGGGGGAAGCTTGCAAGCTGAAGAACACCATCCCAACCGTGAAGGACGGGGGTGGCAGCATCATGATGTGGGGGTGCTTTGCTGCAGGAGGGACTGGTGCAATTCACAAAATAGATGGCATCATGAGGAAGGAAAATTATGTGGATATATTGAAGCAACATCTCAAGACATCAGTCAGGAAGTTAAAGCTTGGTCGCAAATGGGTCTTCCAAATGGACAATCACCCCAAGCATACTTCCAAAGTTGTGACAAAATGGCTTAAGGACAACAAAGTCAAGGTATTGGAGTGGCCATCACAAAGCCCTGACCTCAATCCTATAGAAAATGTGTGGGCAGAACTGAAAAATTGTGTGCGAGCAAGGAGGCTTACAAACCTGACTCAGTTACACCAGCTCTGTCAGGAGGAATGGGCCAAAATTCACCCAACTTATTGTGGGAAGCTTGTGGAAGGCTACCTGAAACGTTTGACCCAAGTGAAACAATTTTAAAGGCAATGCTACCAAATACTAATTGAGTGTATGTAAACTTCTGACCCACTGGGAATGTGATGAAAGAAATAAAAGCTGAAATAAAGCAATCATTCTCTCTACGATTATTCTGACATTTCACATTCTTAAAATAAAGTGGTGATCCTAATTGACCTAAGACAGGGAATTTTTTTACTAGGATTAAATGTCAGGAATTGTGAAAAACTGAGTTTAAATGTATTTGGCTAAGGTGTATGTAAACTTCTGACTTCAACTGTACGTGTTCGTGAAAGACACCTTTCCATAGAGAGGTCATATTAGTGTGTAGCCCAAACTGTTCGGACAATACAGACAAAAGATGACAAATCGGCGTCACAGACGTCAGACGAGTTCCGTGAAGCTTGAGGGCGTCGGGGAGTTTTGTCTTTCCACTGAGGGGCCATAATAGTTTTTAGACCAAATTATTCAGACGGTACAGATGTTTGTGAGAACACAAATTTTCGGGATGTCTCATGGTCTGACAAACACCGCTGTAGCTCCGACACCTTTCACCGCAGATGCGAAAGGCCGATATTGGCATATTGAGATGCAGCCCATGCAAAAACCCAGATGTCTCTAGCTTCAGACAGATTTTTATGGGAATTTTTTATTATGCTAATTAGATTGTCACGGGGCCGTGGAAATTGACTCAAGAGGGTCAACTCTGTTGCAGATAAACATGTGCCGTACAAAAGGCTAAGGATAAAATAAATCTAATCCTAGGTTCACACATGAATTGACAGAATTCGTAGGCGAGTGGGTAAATCGCCATTACCATCGGTTCTATTGGCCAACGTGCAATCACTGGAAAAACTATCTACGGTCGAGACTATCCTACCAACGGGACATTAAAAACTGTAATATCTTGTGTTTCACCGAGTCGTGGCTGAACGACGACACGGATATAAAGCTGGCTGGGTTTTCTGTGCATCGGCAGGACAGAGCACCTACGTCTGGTAAGACGAGTTGCGGGGGTGTGTCTATTTGTCAATAACAATAAGAGCAAAGTCAAATATTAAAGAAGCCTAGAGGTATTGTTCGCCTGAGGTAGAGTACCTCATGATAAGCTGTAGACCACACTATCTACCATGAGAGTTCTCATCTATATTATTCGTAGCCGTCTATTCACCACCACAAACCGATGCTGGTACTAAGACAGCACTTAACAAGCTGTATAAGGCCATAAGCAAACAATAAAATGCTCATCCAGAAGTAGCGCTCCTAGTGGCCAGACTTTAATGCAGGCAAACTTAAATCTGTTTTACTTCATTTCTACAAGCACGTCACATGTGCAACCAGAGAAAAAAATAAACTACTCTAGACCACCTTTCCTCCACACACAGAGACACATACAAAGCGCTCCCTCACCCTCCATTTGGCAAATCTGACCATAATTCTATCCTCCTGATTCCTGTTTACAAGCAAAAAATTAACGCAGGAAGTACCAGACTCGCTCAATACGGAAGTGGTCAGATGACGCAGATGCTACGCTACAGGACTGTTTCGCTAGCGCTGACTGGAATATGTTCCGTGATTCATCCAATGGCATTGAGGAGTATACCACCTCAGTCACCGGCTTCATCAATAAGTGCATTGACTACGTCCCCACAGTGACCTTACTAATCCGGACGCTTATAAGAAATCCCGCTATGCCCTCAGACGAACCATCAAACAGGCAAAGCGTCAATACAGGACTAAGATTGAATCGTACTACACCTGCTCTAACGCTCGTCGGATGTGGCAGGGCTTGCAAACTATTACGGACCACAAAGGGAAACCAGGCCGAGAGCTGCCCAGTGACGTGAGCCTACCAGACGAGCTAAATGCCATTTTTGCTCGCTTCGAGGCAAGCAACACTGAAGCATGCATGAAAGCACCAGATGTTCCGGACGACTGTGTGATCACGCTCTCCGTAGCAGATGTGAGCAAGAACTTAAAACAGGTCAACATTCACAAGGCCGCGGGGCCAGACGGATTACCAGGGCGTGTACTCAGAGCATGCGCGGACCAACTGGCAAGTGTCTTCCCCGACATTTTCAACCCTCTCCAATAATCTGTAATACCCACGTTTGAAGCAGACCACCATAGTCCCTGTGCACACAAATGCAAAGGTAACCTGCCTAAATGACTACCGCCCCGTAGCACCCACGTCGCTAGCCATGAAGTGCTTTGAAAGGCTGGTCATGGCTCACATCAACACCATCATCCCGGAAGGCACAGGAATGAAAACATGTATTGATCACATCTTTACTAATGCTGCAGAAATTTGATTTAAAGCAGTATCCAAATCCATCGGATGTAGTGATCACAATATAGTAGCCATATCTAGGAAAACCAAAGGCTGGGCCTAATATAGTGTATAAGAGGTCATACAATCCGTTTTGTAGCGATTCCTATGTTGATGTAAAGAATATTTGTTGGTGTATGGTGTGTAATGAGGAGCAACCAGACACTGCACTTGACACATTTATGAAATTGCTTATTCCAGTTACTAATAAGCATGCACCCATTAAGAAAATGAATGTATAAACTTAAATCCCCATGGATTGATGAGGAATTTTAAAAAAAATGGTGTATGGTTGAGAGGGAAGAGGCAAAAGGAATGGCAAATAAGTCTGGCTGCACAACCGATTGGCAAATGTACTGCAAATTGAGAAATCATGTGACTAAACTGAATAAAAAAGAAGAAGAAACTATACTATAAAACAAAGTTAAATGAAATAAAGACTGATAGTAAAAAGCTTTGGAGCACCTTAAATAAAAAATTTGGGCATAAAGGCAAACTCCGCTCCATCATTCATTGAATCAGATGGCTCATTCATCACAAAACTCACTGATATTGTTAATTACTTTAATGATCTTTTCATTGGCAATATTAGCAAACTTAGACACAACGTGCCAGCAACAAACGCTGACACTACACATCCAAGTATATCTGATCAAATTATGAATTTTGAATTCCGTAAAGTGAGTGTGGAAGGTGTGACAAGATTATTGTTGTCTAGCAACAATGACAAGCCACCAGGGTCTGACAACTTGGATGGAAAATTACTGAGGATAATAGCAGACAATATTGCCACTCCTTTTGACATATCTTCAATCTAAGCCTACTAGAAAGCGTGTGCACTCAGGCCTGGAGGTAAGCAAAAGTAATGCCGCTAATCAAGAATAGAAAAGCCCCCTTTACTGGCTCAAATAGCCGACCAATCAGCCTGTTACCAACCCTGAGTAAACTATTGGAAAAAATTGTGTTTGACCAGATACAATGCTATTTTACTGTAAACAAATTGACAAACTTTCAGCAAACTTATAGGGAAGGACATTCTACAAGGATGGCACTTACACAAATGACTGATGACTGGCTGAGAGAAATTGATAATAAAGAAATTGAAGGCTGTTTGGTTAGACTTCAGTGCGTTTTTTGACCTTATCGATCATAGTCTGCTGCTGGAAAAACTTGTGTTATGGCTTCACACCCCCTGCTATATTGTGGATGAAGAGTTACCTGTCTAACAGAACACAGAGGGTGTTCTTTAATGGAAGCCTCTCCAACATAATCCAGGTAGAATCGGGAATTCCCGAGGGCTGCGATCTAGGTCCCTTACTTTTTTCAATCTTTACTAACGACATGCCACTGGCTTTGAGTAATGCCAGTGTGTCTATGTATGCAGATGATGCAAGACTACACACATCAGCTACTACAGCGAGTGAAATCCCACCCACACTTAACAAAGAGCTGCAGTTAGCTTCAGAATGGGTGGCAAGGAATAAGTTAGTCCTAAATATTTCCTTTTTAACACTATAAACAAGGCAGGTCCTACAGGCCCTAGTGTTGTCGCACCTGGACTACTGTTAAATCGTGTGGTCAGCTGCCACAAAGAGGTACCTCTGACAATTACACTTGGCTCAGAACAGGGCAGCACGGCTGGCTCTTAAATGTACACAGAGAGCTAACAATAATATGCATGCAAATCTCTCATGGCTCAAAGTGGAGGAGACATCGTCTTCATTACTACTTGTTTTTGTATTGTAGATATGTGGTAGTTGAGTATTGGCCTGAGGGAACACACTTAATGTGTTGTGAATAGTGTTATGAAATGTAATGTAATATCTTGAATTGTATATAACTACCTTAATGTTGCTGGACCCCAGGAAGAGTATATTGAATAGGGATCCTTAATACAATACAAAAGTGACTGGGGAACTACGTAAGCTTCATAACATAAAATAATGTGACAGGTGAAATGAAGAACACAATCTGCTTTATCTCCTAACGCATTGCACAAGTTAACTGCAGGTATTTCCTTAAAAAGTAGCTACAAATTGTATTGAAAAACTTCAAAGAAAGTTTCAATGATATTGACGAAACCATCCCGTGTCTATTTCCAAATACCCCGGTACATCCAGTATGCCGCCCAAGCCTAGTGGTAAGCCTAGCTAACTTCTGGAAAGTGGTTAAGTCTTTGAAACAAAACAGACATTTGTAGTGCTTTTAATAACCATTTTGCTTCAGCTAGCCACCTGTTTGAAAGGATAGTCTCTGAAAATTCATCTCATTCCACTGGAGGGAGTCCTTTAGTCACCTCAGAACAGATTGTAGAGAATGATGCACGCACATACTTTATTTTCATTTCAACCATTTGATGTCTACGATGTATTAAGTGCCTTGCTAAAGATCAGGGGCTGATTCACTTGACCCCTTCTTACTACAGCTCTCTGCCCCACTCATTGTTGAACGTTTAACATGTATTTTTAACTTCACAATTGCTTCCGGTGTTATCCCTAAGGTTTGGAAAGTTGCACATGTCCTCCCCTTACACAAAGGCGGAGATCTTTCTGACTTAGATAATTACCACCCAATCTCCGAGTTAAAGTATGTTGCCTATCCAAGGTTTTAGAATCCTTGACCAACTCCCAGCTAAGGTTTTCAACTTCTCACTAATCTAAAATATGCACCAGTTTGATTTTTAGATCTGGACATCGCACTGTTTCAGCCACTATTGTTGTTTTAGAAGTGCTACTCATTTAAAAACAGTCTGAAATGGGCCTGGACAAGGAGCCTTGCAAATGGTTTAAGAGCCATCTGACCTCCAGGACACAATGTGTGCTTTCTGATGCTGTCAAGTCTAGTTTCCTCAATATTACGAAAGATATACTGCAGGGGTCGGTATTGAGACATGCATAAATAATATTGGACTATGTATTAAATCCTGTAATATTCATCTGTATGCAGACGATACGGTTATGTATGCCATTGCACCGACAGTTAACCGAGCTATGTTAGAGCTGCAATCTGATTTTGTTGCATTACAAAAAGCCCTTCATTTAAAACTTGTACTTAATGCGGGCAAAACTAAATACATGTTCTCTAATTCAATGAAAGATCTCTCAGATGGGCTACTTATTCACTCATTGATGGTTCTCTCATCGAGCGGGTTCCCGCCTATAAATATCTGTCCGTTTGGATTGATAAAGATCTAACGTTTGACAAAATATACTGATGACCTAGTTAAAAAGCTAAAATTTAAAGTGGGCTTCTTTTTTAGAAATAGATCTTGCCTCTCCATGAACAGCAGGAAGCAGATTGTGCAGTCAGCTTTCCTGACAGTTCTTGACTATGGTGACACCATTTACCAGAATGCCGCAGCCACTACTCTTAAACCATTGGATGCAGTCTACCATAGCGCCCTTCGCTTTATTACAGGTGACAGTTTTAATACTCATCACTGCATCTTGTATCAGAAGGTCAGCTGGACCTCACTAAAGTCCCGTAGATCACTTCATTACTCCCTTCTTGTTTGCAAAGCTCTGCTCCACAAGCTTCCAACATACCTCACTTCACTGTTGAAACATAGAAATACCATACCCATTCACAGGGTTGGTTAACTCTTTGAGGTCCCACTTGTCTCCACAAAGTAAATCCGCCTTTAGTTTTAACACGCCAGTTATGGAATACCTTACAAAACAACTTACACCTGGATTCCCTGGTGCCGATAGGGTAGTTTAAAACAGTTGTTAAATGAGTTTAATGAAGTGTGCAATTGTTTCAACTGACATAATATATTTATAGCTGTCTTGTAGTTTTATTTTTGTTGCAAATGAGACACTGGTCTGAATTGGGCTACACTGAATAAATAAAAGTAAATAAAAAAAAATTGCAGAGGCTTCAGGTAGAGCATAGCTTCCTAAGGACTGTTTGACACAATTTGTCCTCATACCTGTGTACTAGTGCCAAGCTTCTGGAAAATCTCGTAGATCTGGTCCTTGAAACCCCGGCTCAACATCTCATCAGCTTCGTCCAGGACAAACATCTTGATGTACTTAGAAGCTGAGGGGGAAGATGAGCACTTGGTTTAGACAAAACTTGAACACAAAGTGAAATGTCAATACTCTTCAGTAAACAAAAACATACAGATGTAAACATAACATTGCGAAATGTTTGACAAACCTATGTTATCTGTACAAATCTGGTCACAAAAAGAAAGGCCCTGACATCACTCACAGAGGAACTTGCGGTTCAACATGTCGAACACGCGGCCTGGAGTTCCAACCACTATATTGGGAGCCTCAGCCTGGAGTTTTGTCACCTCGTTGCGGACGTTGGTTCCGCCGATACAGGCATGGCAGGAGGCTCCCATGTAGTCGCCGAGGGCCAGGATCACCTTCTGGATCTATTGAAGAGGAGAGGGAGTCGATAAAACTTAAATCCAGCAGTCAGCAGTTGTCACAAAGTGCTTTAACAGTAACACAGCCTAGACTAGGGCGCAAGCAGCAGCACAGTGGCCAAGGAAAGCTCCCTCTGGCACATATTTGACTAAGTTTACATGTCCATTTTGGTGATTTCTGGTATATTATCAAAATCAAATCACAGCATGTTTTTGGACTCATTCAGCATTTATTACATGATTAAGTGCAATACAATTGGAAACTAATGTTGAAAGTTCAATTTATATTTCTAAAACTTATGCTGAAAATGATGCTGTCGCTGCTTCCTGATGACAAGACATTCATAAAATAGCCCAATGTCAAAACACAGTTTGAAAGTGTCCAAATCAATAACCAATATGTGGAAACAGTTTGTGATAGATTTGTATTTATTATGGATCCCCATTAGCTGCTGCCAAGGCAGCATCTACTCTTCCTGGGGTCCAGCAAAATTAAGGCAGTTATGTATTGTAATGTTTGTTTTTTTAAATTGTACTTCACAACACATTAAGTGTTCTCCCGAGTGGCGCAGTGGTCTAAGGCATTGCATCGCAGTGCTAGCTGTGCCACTAGAGATCCTGGTTCGAATCCAGGCTCTGTCGTAGCTGGCCGTGACCGGGAGACCCATGGGGCGGCGCACAATTGGCCCAGCGTCGTCCAAGGTAGGGGAGGGAATGGCCGGCAGGGATGTAGCTCAGTTGGTAGAGTATGGCGTTTGCAACGCCAGGGTTGTGGGTTCGATTCCCACGGTGGGCCAGTATGAAATTTTTTTTTTTTATAATGTATGCACTCACTAACTTTAAGTCGCTCTGGATAAGAGCGTCTGCTAAATGACTAAAATGTCAAATGTAAGTGTGTGCCCTCAGGTCACTACACACTACTACCACACAAAATAGAGCATGTTTCCATGCGTGTGTGTATTCATGTGTATGTGCCTCTTCACAGTCCCCACTGATCCATAAGGTGTGAAAACAAACAAAATGTACTATCTACACGCAATAAATAACTAATCGATTAGGGAGGAATATGCGCCGTTGAAACCATCACAAAAATATAAATTGGGGGTATTTTCACGTCACTGGTTAGAGGACAACCTGCAGAACACAGCCGGCTACATTTTGATACGGGGGTCACCAAAACAGAACGAGAAAAGCAACACTTCTGTCAATCACCAACTCGATTATCATGTGTTGTCCGGGTTGGGCCGGTGTAGGCCTTCATTGTAAATAAGAATTTGTTCTTAACTGACTTGCCTAGTTAAATAAAGGTAAAATAAAAATTACAAAAATAATAGTGTTGAAATGAATTGCGCGAAGGGGGGGGGGGGGGTTGGGGGAGATGAGGTTGCACATCCTGTTAAAACAAACAGCTCAAAAACCAGAGGAATCTGGGAATAATGTTTACACCACTGGTTAGAGAACAATTGGTAGAAGACCGCTAGCTACATTTTCATTCATGTTGGTCACCACTGCAGTAAGTGTAACGCAACACTTTTTTTGTTAATCACTTCCATCGATATCATGCTGAAATCAATAGAACAGGTGCAAACATTTGGGGTGAAGACCGATTTAAACTACCGTAATACCATTCAAAGGGCACACGGAAACCAGGAATAACCTATACATGGTTGGTTAGATGAGAACTTGTAGAAGGCTTAAATCAATGTTTTGGAATGTCAGATGTTGATTTCTGGAGGCTGCCATCATGGAAAAAGTGAACAAACCACTTTTTCCTGTCAACGTCAACTAATCATGATGTGGCATAGGATATCAACAGTGACAACTGTTGGCTGCTACAGTGAGGCAAAAAAGTATTTGATCCCCTGCTGATTTTGTATGTTTGCCCACTGACAAAGAAATGACCAGTCTATAATTTTAATGGTATGTTTATTTGAACAGTGAGACAGAACAACAAAAAAATCCAGAAAAACGAATGTCAAATTTTATTATAATTTGATTTGCATTTTAATGAGGGAAATAAGTATTTAACCCCCCCTCAATCAGAAAGATTTCTGGCTCCCAGGTGTCTTTTATACAGGTATCGAGCTGAGATTAGGAGCACAATCTTAAACGGAGTGCTCCTAATCTCAGCTTGTTACCTGTATAAAAGACACCTGTCCACAGAAGCAATCAATCAATCCGATTCCAAACTCTCCACCATGGCCAAGACCAAAGAGCTCTCCAAGGATGTCAGGGACAAGATTGTAGACCTACACAAGGCTGGAATGGGCTACAAGACCATCGCCAAGCAGCTTTGTGAGAAGGTGACAACAGTTGGTGCAATTATTCGCAAATGGAAGAAACACAAAAGAACTGTCAATCTCCCTCGGCCCGGGGCTCCATGCAAGATCTCACCTCGTGGAGTTGCAATGATCATGACCACGGTGAGGAATCAGCCCAGAACTACACGGGAGGATCTTGTCAATGATCTCAAGGCAGCTGGAACCATAGTCACCAAGAAAACAATTGGTAACACATTACGCCGTGAAGGACTGAAATCCTGCAGCGCCCGCAAGGTCCCCCTTCTCAAGAAAGCACATATACAGGCCCGTCTGAAGTTTGCCAGTGAACATCTGAATGATTCAGAGGAGAACTGGGTGAAAGTGTTGTGGTCAGATGAGACCAAAATGGAGCTCTTTGGCATCAACTCAACTCGCCGTGTTTGGAGGAGGAGGAATGCTGCCTATGACCCCAAGAACACCATCCCCACCGTCAAACATGGAGGTGGAAACATTATGCTTTGGGGGTGTTTTTCTGCTAAGGGGACAGGACAACTTCACCGCATCAAAGGGACGATGGACGGGGCCATGTACCGTCAAATCTTGGGTGAGAACCTCCTTCCCCTGAGCCAGGGCATTGAAAATGGGTCGTGGATGGGTATTCCAGCATGACAATGACCCAAAACACACGGCCAAGGCAACAAAGAAGAAGCACATTAAGATCCTGTAGTGGCCTAGCCAGTTTCCAGACCTTAATCCCATAGAAAATCTGTGGAGGGAGCTGAAGGTTCGAGTTGCCAAACGTCAGGCTCGAAACCTTAATGACTTGGAGAAGATCTGCAAAGAGGAGTGGGACAAAATCCCTCCTGAGATGTGTGCAAACCTGGTGGCCAACTACAAGAAACATCTGACCTCTGATTGCCAACAAGGGTTTTGCCACCAAGTACTAAGTCATATTTTGCAGAGGGGTCAAATACTTATTCACCTCATTAAAAATGCAAATCAATTTATAAAAATTTTGACATGCGTTTTTCTGGATTTTTGTTGTTATTCTGTCTCTCACTGTTCAAATAAACCTACTATTAAAACGATAGACTGATCATGTCTTTGTCAGTGGGCAAACGTACAACAGCAGCAGGGGATCAAATACTTTTTTCCCCCTCACTGTATTTAAATGCCGGGTGTACAATACATGACTTTCAAAATCCTAACACCGCTGAGCCTCACATTAAACAACCGTCTTTCCTGTAGTTTTTTGTGTGTTGCCAACGTAGTGGTGTGCACACTAAACGACGTAGCATAGACGGGGGTCTCACACACAAGATTCTTCACTTGGTTGTGAGGATTCTCGATACCACGCTGTCTCACAAAAACAATTATGTGATTCGATTTAACATAGCTACAACGAGCTGTGGCTCAAAGCAGCCTCAAACGTTTTCAGTTAGTCATTCACGCTTGCCATACAGAGTTGAAATATCTAGCCAACATTTTGAATTTAATAACATTGCTTGTGAACTTCAGACTAGAGCTTCCATAGTCTGTGCAGTAGCCTGAACATTTGACGTCCCTAATCTACTTCCATGTTCAAGACAATTTTAGCGTAAATGTTCATTACTTTTAGTCATCATCTGACAAGCAACATTATTCATAAGGATCAGATTTGTGTAACTCATGAGTTCGTGCCCATAGCATGAACCAGCCTGTTGCTCACTCCACAGAGTCGGCTGGGATGAATATCCCTCTCTCACCCTGACAGATATAAGACTTAGTGCCACTCAAAGACACTGCCTTGCCTGTGACAGGGGTGGCACATTACATCATCAGCCTACATGGTTTAATTCACACTAGAGAGCAGAATCAAGCCAAGCTGTACTGTGCTGGCAATTCATCCACCATAGTTGCTACAACAGTGCTGGAAAGGCCCATGTGATATTAAAATATCAGAGCCAGCATGGTACGTTTGAGTCGGCACGACAGTGTACAGGGTACAGGAGTTGCAAATTAAATGTGTGTAACCTGCCTGCTGAGCCAACTCTCGGGTGGGAGCGAGGACTAGGGCCTGGGTGCCCTTTAGCTCGATATCAATCTGCTGTAGGATGGAGATGGCGAAAGTGGCAGTCTTCCCTGTGCCGGACTGGGCCTGTGCAATGACATCAAAACCTGGTGGGGAATGAAGGGTCATATTCATTAGTAGACACCATAGCAAAACACTTTGCAACAGAAAAATAAAGTATTTCTTATTGGACAAATTCAGACAGGTCCCTCCCAGTTGGTTCCTAGTGAATATGACCAAGGATATGCTTTATAGGCATTTGGTTCACTGTTTAGATGCAGAGGCTTAGGAAATCTGCAAGCTTAATATTTACAATTAAAATAATAAAACATTTAAGGCATGATTGAGAAAGTCTCCAAACCTGACATGTAGGATAGTCTGGAATAAATAAAAGCCAGTGTCGTATGATCTCTCAAGGAAACCTAATGTTCCACATAGGAATGAAGAGGATGAATAGAAGTATAGAAGCTCAGGCAACTTCAGTCAGCGACAACTTAGGCTAGAGATTGACGCAAAAAGAACACTATAAAAATCAACACATATAATTGGTATTGAAGTCATTCCCATGTCTGAAGCTTATACCCATCTTGATACATATTGATGAAAAAAAAAAAAAAAAAAAAAGGTCTCCCACACACAATATCCTGTGTGTGGGAGTTTATTTTAGGAAACTAACTTACCCTTGATACAAGGGAGGATGGCCCTCTGCTGAATGGCAGAGGGTTTCTCAAAACCATAGGCATAGATTCCTCTCAGGAGAGTCTCACGCAGGGCCATCTCATCGAAGCTGTCCACAATCTCATTCCAGTTACTCTGTGGAGAGAGAAAGATAACAGACCACGGTTTGTGTATATGGTACCCAGAGACTGTACTTCTTACACAAACTCCCAGTACTGCTTTACTGCCAGTGGAGAGATGGAAAACCATGCAAGACCCTGATTGTGGGTGTTAGATGTATGCATCTTCTCCTCCATCCCATTGCCAGTAATGATATTCAACAATTTTTAACCGGGTCCTTCATCCAACTTTTGACAAACTTGCCTGACACACACAAAACACTTAACTTTACCTCAATGATGCCATCTGGCTCCATGCCCTCAGGGCCATTGTCTCTGTTGGAGAGGTCTCTGGAGGAAAACGTCCACATGTCAATACTAGATGATACATATATTTCATAACTCATTAGCCAATTCTAATGATATCATGAACAAAAACATTTCTAATCAGAAATGTATAAGGGGTCTAATGCCAGGGTGTGATTGCAATGGGCATGACATGCCCGAATTCGGCCCATGAAGTGCCAATGATTGAATCGAGGCACCGATGTTCAATAAACTCGCATAAGATGGTCGTTTTGGTACCCCACCATCGGTGCTGGCGACCAGCGAGGCAGAATTTGGGGCACACACACAACCAAACTTGTGACGCCACTCAATTTCCAAAAACACATATTTCAGAAAGTCTTCCCAATGCAGACGAATCGAACACGCCCATGCAAAATTACTTGTATTCAGAGATTTTGAATAGAATAATGGTCATGGTAGATAAATTGGTATGGGTTCGCTGGCTGTCTAGGCCCAGTAGTCATGGTGGATAACAAATTGGTGGGGGTTCGCTGGCTGGCTAGGCCGGAGTGGAAATGTAAACCCCGTGATGAAACTGCTAACGTTAGCTCGCTAACAAGCAAAACAACATATTCAGCAGGGATAGCTAACCATACTAGCTGGAAGTAGCAATCACTCAACCGAAAGTCCTATCCGATTGCAAATAATTCCATAATAAATACAAAATAAAGCACCGCCACCAGGCCTAGCGACCCCTAATTTACCCGAAAAACCATGTGCTCGTAGCGCAGAAAGTTAGCTAACGTTAGCTGAAAGGGTGGCTCCATTAAAAGAACAAGCGATCCAGCAAGCTCGTAAACATAATATTTCGGATAAGAACTGTAGCCAGTGAGACACTAGCTAGCCGGAGTTTTGAGGTTATTAGTGAACACCCGTTACTAGCTAACGTAGTTAAACGTGACCAACGACACTGGGCAGAAAATCATTTGTGCACCATGGCGGGGCTCGCTGGTGAGACAGGCCACCATTTTCCCGCAACCGGTCTGGTGGTGTTCGCCTGCGAAATTATAACTAGCTAGCCATCTTCACCGATGTTAGCAGTTCGACTTCACCATGCATTACTCAATTAACATTTGTGGGCTGGCCAGCAAATCAGTGTTTACAATAATACAAGGCACAATTTGAGTCAACTACCTAGCTAACATGTCATAACGTGAAACATTTTTACAAAGGGCTTGCCTTTAGACCTGACCAGTTAGCGGCTCCAACCCGACTACCGCTAGCTACTTTACAGTTGCTAACGTTAGTTAGCACTAAAACGACAGCACAAGGAAACCGCTAATATTAAGGTTGCATTTTATAACGGAATTGCGGGGCCGACCGGGTTATTTTATCTAGCCATGTGTAACTGGTTATAATAAAACAGTGAAACAATTTGCTGGATTCTTTACCTCTCTTCATAATCTGCCGACATTATCACAAAGGGCGAATACGCCGCAAAAATGTTTTATATACCACAACGTGGTTTGGAAAACTCAAGATTTGATTGCTGAAGAGGACTATCATTCAATGTTGGCAACACCCAGAGTCATATATTTAGACCCATTGTGACATATTATTGGCTATCTAAGAAGTCACTAAAAGTGTGGTTGCCGCCTTTATTTGACCATAATAGGAGCGAAAAGGAGGACTCGATATTTGGTTCCTCCCCAGCAACAAAACCATTGGAAGCATAGACCCTATTAAATTACAAATTCTATGATTGGAAGAAACATAACGAACAATGCTTTCATTGGATTTGTTGATTATGACGCATAATCCAAAAAGCACTAGATATATATATCTGATGCTGTAGCTACGGAGAGGAATTACATTCCAAAGAACGCAATATGACTTTTGATACATTTTTTTATTTTATTTATTTTTTAGTCATTAAGCAGACGCTCTTATCCAGAGTTACTTACAGACAGTATTTTTTTTTAATACTGGCCCCCCGTGGGAATCAAACCCACAACCTTAGCGTTGCAAACGCCATGCTCTACCAACTGAGCTACATCCCTGCCGGCCATTCCCTCCCCTACCCTGGACGACGCTGGGCCAATTGTGCGCCACCACATGGGTCTCCCGGTCGCGTCCGGCTACGACAGAGCCTGGATTCGAACCAGGATCTCTAGCGGCACAGCTAGCACTGCGCCACTCGGGAGTACATGTGTTTACAAAGTCTCCTATGACAACAAAAACGGAAAGAACAAGTCATAGGTCTTTAGTTTTTTGTTATGATCATGTAAGTCAGAATTCAAAACTTTTAAATCATATTCTTCAAAATTAATATTTATTTGTTCAAGATAATATAAAACAAAGACAATGGCTTCAAATCCAATGGGTGTTGTCAGTTTCTCTTTTTTTATAGTGACTTGCCACAACAAATATAAAACAGTACAGTTGAGTTTACAACCCTTTGAACTCCACTAGCTATTACCTTATCACAAGATAGACAATTAGAAACCATGTTTAAAAATGTATACAAATAAACTGAACATAAGGTTGTGGCCATCAAGACTTTCCAACACCATAACCCTGGCTATCCCCCAACCCTCAATGACACCAGGGACAAACAAATAATCTCTCACAACAGCACAAGTGCAACAACCATTAAGTTGTTTAGTGTCCTCATTGGATCTCATATGAGAGTACACTACAGTTGGCCTAAATCAACGAAAGGGACAAATAATTAGACATGAACGTGAGTGGGTGTGAGGCAAAAAAAAAAGCAACAATGTCCATCTTACATATTTTAGTCATTTAGCAGACGCTCTTATCCAGAGCAACTTACAGTTAGTGAGTGCATACATTTTCCCCGTGGGAAACGAACCCACAACTCTGGCGTTGCAAGCGCCATGTTCTACCAACTGAGTTACACGGGGCCCTTGTAAAAATTGTGCTGCCAAGAGAGCTGGGGGAAGGGAAGGGTGAATAGTCTTCATCTTTTTCGTTATGTGATAGCTACAGTACCTTGCAAAAGTATTCATCCCCCTTGGCGTTTTCCTATTTTGTTGCATTACAACCTGTAATTTAAATAGATTTTTATTTGGATTTCATGTAATGGACATACACAAAATAGTCCAAATTGGTGAAGTGAAATGAAAAAAATAACTTGTTTCAAAAATTTAAAAAATAAAATAACAGAAAAGTGGTGCGTGCATATGTATTCACCCCCTTTGCTATGAAGCCCCTAAATAAGATCTGCTGCAACCAATTGCCTTCAGAAGTCACATAATTAGTTAAATAAAGTCCACCTGTGTGCAATTTAAGTGTCACATGATCTGTCACATGATCTCAGTATATATACACCTGTTCTGAAAGGCCCCAGAGTCTGCAACACCACTAAGCAAGGGGTACCACCAAGCAAGCGGCACCATGAAGAACAAGGAGCTCTCCAAACAGGTCAGGGACAAAGTTGTGGAGAAGTACAGATCATGGTTGGGTTATAAAAAAATATCAGAAACTTTGAACATCCCACGGAGCACCATTATATCCATTATTAAAAAATTGAAAGAATATGGCACCACAACAAACCTGCCAAGAGAGGGCTGCTCACCAAAACTCACGGACCAGGCAAGGAGGGCATTAATCAGAGAGGCAACAAAGAGACCAAACATAACCCTGAAGGAGCTAAAAAGCTCCACAGCGGAGATTGGAGTATCTGTCCATAGGACCACTTTAAGCTGTACACTCCACAGACCTGGGCTTTACGGAAGAGTGGCCAGAAAAAAGCCATTGCTTAAAGAAAAAAATAAGCAAACACGCTTGGAGTTCGCCAAAAGCCATGTGGGAGACTCCCCAAACATATGGCAGAAGGTACTCTGGTCAGATGAGACTAAAATTGTGCTTTTTGGCCATCAAGGAAAACGCTATGTCTGGCGCAAACCCAACACCTCTCATCACCTCTCCCCACAGTGAAGCATGATGGTGGCACCATCATGCTGTGGGAATGTTTTTCTTGGGAAACTGGTCAAAGTTGAAGGAATGATGGATGGCGCTAAATACTGGGAAATTCTTAAGGGAAACCTGTTTCAGTCTCCCAGAGATTTGAGACTGGGACGGAGGTTTACCTTCCAGCAGGACAATGACTCTAAGCATACTGCTAAAGCAACACTCGAGTGGTTTAGGGGGAAACATGTAAATGTCTTGGAATGGCCTAGTCAAAGCCCAGACCTCAATCCAATTGAGAATCTGTGGTATGACTTAAAGATTGCTGTACACCAGCAGAACCCATCCAACTTGAAGGAGCTGGAGCAGTTTTGCCTTGAAGAATGGACAAAAATCCCAGTGGCTAGATATGCCAAGCTTATAGAGACATACCCCAAGAGACTTGCAGCTGTAATTGCTGCAAAAGGTGGCTCTACAAAGTATTGACTTTGGGGGGGTGAATAGTTATGCACGCTCAAATTCTGTTTTTTTGTCTTATTTCTTGTTTGTTTCACCCCCAAAAAACGTTTGTATCTTCAAAGTGATGTTGTGTAAATCAAATGATACAAACCACCCAAAAAATCAATTTTAATTCCAGGTTGTAAGGCAACAAAATAGGAAAAATGCGAAGGGGGGTGAATACTTTCGCAAGCCACTGTAGTTGTTTCATTTAAACTCACATTGAGACCTTGCAATGACACAACTGTTTGTACATTATTCTCCTCAGCATTGACATGTCCAGCTGGCCAAAACTGAAATGCTGCTCCAAGGATAGGCCCTTACAGTACTGTGGGGGGAACAGTGTGAACAAAAGCTCATGTCAATATCAAGAGCAAATGCAATGATGTAGTAGAGTACTGTTTTTATGACAGATACCAAAGCAAATTACTTTGCTACTGTTATGTGTGTAGCAAAAGATAAAGTGTCTTGGAAACAACGTTTTCGAACAACATGACTGGATAGATAGATGGTGCTAAAGGTTCTGTTAATATTGAAATAGGAATAATGATATTAAAGTTAACCCACCTGCAGGACAAATGCACCGCAGTCGCTGTCATTGTTCTACCTGCCCACGTTCTGGGAAACACATATAAACATGGGATCAACAACAACAATCACAAAAACATGGTATCAACTCACAAATAAACCACAACAAACAAACATTGCCAACCAAAAATCTAAAAGCCCTCTTACCATTTTGAGGAAACACTTCCACCCTGTGATAAAAAATATTTTGCTCTTTCTTGATTGCCTCAGCTTGTAAATAATTTTTGCGATGTGCTGAAAATCAAGAGAAAGACATGGGTGAATATGAATGCACTGAGGGATTTAAAAAAATACATACAGTGGGGGAAAAAGGTATTTAGTCAGCCAGCAATTGTGCAAGTTCTCCCACTTAAAAAGATGAGAGAGGCCTGTAATTTTCATCATAGGTACACGTCAACTATGACAGACAAAATGAGAAGAAAAAAAATCCAGAAAATCACATTGTAGGATTTTTAATGAATTTATTTGCAAATTATGGTGGAAAATATGTATTTGGTCAATAACAAACGTTTCTCAATACTTTGTTATATACCCTTTGTTGGCAATGACACAGGTCAAACGTTTTCTGTAAGTCTTCACAAGGTTTTCACACACTGTTGCTGGTATTTTGGCCCATTCCTCCATGCAGATCTCCTCTAGAGCAGTGATGTTTTGGGGCTGTCGCTGGGCAACACGGACTTTCAACTCCCTCCAAAGATTTTCTATGCGGTTGAGATCTGGAGACTGGCTAGGCCACTCCAGGACCTTGAAATGCTTCTTACGAAGTTGTCATGCTGAAAGACCCAGCCACGTTTCATCTTCAATGCCCTTGCTGATGGAAGGAGGTTTTCACTCAAAATCTCACGATACATGGCCCCATTCATTCTTTCCTTTACACGGATCAGTCGTCCTGGTCAATTTGCAGAAAAACAGCCCCAAAGCATGATGTTTCCACCCCCATGCTCCACAGTAGGTATGGTGTTCTCTGGATGCAACTCAGCATTCTTTGTCCTCCAAACACGACGAGTTGAGTTTTTACCAAAAAGTTCTATTTTGGTTTCATCTGACCATATGACATTCTCCCAATCCTCTTCTGGACTATCCAAATGCACTCTAGCAAACTTCAGACGGGCCTGGACATGTACTGGCTTAAGCAGGGGGACACGTCTCGCACTGCATGATTTGAGTCCCTGGCGGCGTAGTGTGTTACTGATAGTAGGCTTTGTTACTTTGGTCCCAGCTCTCTGCAGGTTCACTAGGTCCCCCCGTGTGGTTCTGGGATTTTTGCTCACCGTTCTTGTGATCATTTTGACCCCACGGGGTGAGATCTTGCGTGGAGCCCCAGATCGAGGGAGATTATCAGTGGTCTTGTATGTCTTCCATTTCCTAATAATTGCTCCCACAGTTGATTTCTTCAAACCAAGCTGCTTACCTATTGCAGATTCAGTCTTCCCAGCCTGGTGCAGGTCTACAATTTTGTTTCTGGTGTCCTTTGACAGCTCTTTGGTCTTGGCCATAGTGGAGTTTGGAGTGTGACTGTTTGAGGTTGTGGACAGGTGTCTTTTATACTGAAAACAAGTTCAAACAGGTGCCATTAATACAGGTAACGAGTGGAGGACAGAGGAGGCTCTTAAAGAAGATGTTACAGGTCTGTGAGAGCCAGAAATCTTGCTTGTTTGTAGGTGACCAAATACTTATTTTCCACCATAATTTGCAAATAAATTCATTACAAATCCTACAATGTGATTTTCTGGATTTTTTTCTTCTCAATTTGTCTGTCATAGTTGACGTGTACCTATGATGAAAATTACAGGCCTCTCTCGTCTTTTTAAGTGGGAGAACTTGCACAATTGGTGGCTGACTAAATACTTTTTTCCCCACTGTATCTCTTAACACCATCCATATTGTATTTCTATTTGTCATATATTTTTCAACTGTACTGTGATGTTTTACAAAAGTTCTGAACCTTTCTATTCTCATTGTTTCTACAGATTGTACATTGAAAATAAACATTTTTGCTAGAAGTATTTTTATATTATTGATCGATTGACTATGACTTTTTAGATCACCCAGTAATGCTATCTGCAGGGTTAGCTCCTGTAAATATTGCAATCCTTTAGCCAATCCTGGACCTGTGTCCAAAAACAAGCTACAAATGGACAGTACCAAAACAAATGATGTAATGATTCTGTCTCTTCGCAGCAAAATCTGCAGAGCTGGGAAGATTGTATCCCCCATATAAATAACATTCTATTGGTAGCAAGAATTGTATATAGTAATTTAAATTGAAAAATTATAAATGTTGAATCCGGCGTCGTTTTGCGTATCAGTTCATAAACACAATGCCATGGAATCGGTACGTCAAAAATCTCTTCCCAACTATTTTGCAATCTAAATGGGACGGCTGTCAATCCTTTGGTCCTTAAATGAAACTTGTATACTTTTTTATTTATCACAGTTTTCTTTAACCAATTATGTTCTTTAATGCAAGGCCGACAGACAAGTTCCTTACTTTTCCCCCCTTCCACTTTCTTCTTCCATTTTTGCGGTAATGCTGCAATTATTTGGTTATAATTTTGGGTAGAGCAGACATTTCCATATGTTTTTGTTAGCTGCATGTCCGACATAACTCCACCAGTCCCACCGATGATATCATTTACGAAGATTATACCTTTTTTAAACATTTTGTTAATTTATTTTTATTTTTATCAATTAGTATATTTGAGTTTAACCACAATATTTGTTGCATTATTTGTTCTGTAGTTTCTGG
Source organism: Coregonus lavaretus (assembly GCF_964263955.1). NCBI lineage: Eukaryota > Metazoa > Chordata > Actinopteri > Salmoniformes > Salmonidae > Coregonus > Coregonus lavaretus. The sequence continues at coordinate 60,363,634 of NC_139997.1, read as the reverse complement.
AGGATTAAATTGAAATTGCAACCAACTTTCTATGGCTTGTTTTAGAAATAGTGATATTTGGGAGATTATTTCCTTTTCAAATAACTGAAAATGAGAGGTTGTAATCTGAATAAAGGGGAAAAGGCCATTATTGAACATTGGGTGAGACAATCTTACTAATTTGCTAGAGAAACAGTTCGGATTTAAGTATAACTTTTGTATGACTGAGGCTTTTAGTGATAGGTCTAATGCTTTAATATTTAATAATTTCTGTCCTCCGAATTCATATTCATTATATAAATAGGCCTGTTTAATTTTGTCTGGCTTGCCGTTCCAAATAAAATGGAATATTTTTTTCTCATATAATTTAAAAAACTGTTCGCTAGGCGTAGGCAAAACCGTAAGCAAATAGGTAAACTGGGATAATACTAAAGAGTTAATCAGGGTGATTTTTCCACAAATTGACAGGTATTTACCTTTCCATGGTAGCAAGATCTTATCTATTTTTGCTAACTTTCTATTAAAATGTATTGGAGTGAGATCATTTATTTCATTTGGGATATGTATTCCGAGTATATCCACATCACCATCAGACCATTTTATTGGTAAACTACATGGTAATGTAACATATTTATTTTTTAGTGATCCAATACGTAATATAGTACATTTATCATAATTTGGTTGTAATCCAGAGAGGTTAGAAAATGTATCTAGATCCTCTATGAGGCTGTGGAGGGATTCAAGTTGTGGATTTAAAAGAAACACGAATCATCAGTGTACAATGACACCTTTGTTTTTAAACCCTGGATTTCTAATCCCTTGATATTATTGTTGGATCCGATTTTAATAGCTAACATCTCGATGGCCATAATAAATAGATATGCCGATAGTGGACAACATTGTTTCACTCCTCTTGACAGTTTAAAACTTTCAGAGAAATAGCCATTATTTACTATTTTTTATGCCTAGGGTTACTATACATGATTTTAACCCAATTTATAAGAGATTCTCCAAAATTGAAATGCTCCAGGCATTTATATATATTAATTAATGCAGAGATATTAGCTGATGTAAGAAGGGCTATATAAAATAAAATTGATTGATTGAAATTGATATATACAGTGGGGAGAACAAGTATTTGATACACTGCCGATTTTGCAGGTTTTCCTACTTATAAAGCATGTAGAGGTCTTTAATTTGTACCATAGGTACACTTCAACTGTGAGAGACGGAATCTAAAACAAAAATCTAGAAAATCACATTGTATGATTTTTAAGTAATTAATTTGCATTTTATTGCATGACATAAGCATTTGATCACCTACCAACCAGTAAGAATTCCGGCTCTCACAGACCTGTTGTCACGGTTTCGGCCGAGGCGGCTCCTCCTCCTTGTTCGGGCAGGTTTCGCTGGTCGTCGTCTCCGGAGTTCTAGCTGCCACCGCTCGATGTTTCTTGTTTGTTTGGTTTTGTCTGTTAGTCACACCTGTTTTGTGTTAGGTCTCATTTAGCACCCTATTTAGTTTCCTTGTTGTTAGGTTTGTGTTGTGTGTGATTGTTCGTGTCGTGGTTGCGCTACCCGTGTCGGTACGCTATTTCTCCTGAGCTTCCTCCTCGTTGTGTGAGGAGAGATTTACGCACCTGTGTGTGCACTTGTATTTTACGCCTGTGTGCGTCTTTTGCCTCCGGGCTGTTTTGGATTAATTTTCGTGCTCAGTAAAGTCTTGTTGGACTTACCCTCTGCTGCCTGCGCCTGATTCTACACCACACCCATACACAGCACTGTGACACCTGTTAGTTTCTCTTTAAGAAGCCCTCCTGTTCTCCACTCATTACCTGTATTAACTGCACCTGTTTGAACTCGTTACCTGTATAAAATACCTGTCCACACACTCAATCAAACAGACTCCAGCCTCTCCACAATGGCCAAGACCAGAGAGCTGTGTAAGGACATCAGGGATAAAATTGTAGACCTGCACAAGGGTGGGATGGGCTACCGGACAATAGGCAAGCAGCTTGGTGAGAAGGCAACAACTGTTGGCGCAATTATTAGAAAATGGAAGAAGTTCAAGATGACGGTCAATCACCCTCCGTCTGGGGCTCCATGCAAGATCTCACCTCCTGGGGCACCAATGATCATGAGGAAGGTGAGGGATCAGCCCAGAACTACACGGCAGGACCTGGTCAATGACCTGAAGAGAGCTGGGACCACAGTCTCAAAGAAAGCCATTAATAACACACTACGCCGTCATGGATTAAAATCCTGCAGCGCACGCAAAGTCCCCCTGCTCAAGTCAGCGCATGTCCAGGCCCGTCTGAAGTTTGCCAATGACTATCTGGATGATCCAGAGGAGGAATGGGAGAAGGTCATGTGGTCTGATGAGACAAAAATTGAGCTTTTTGGTCTAAACTCCACTCGCCGTGTTTGGAGGAAGAAGAAGGATGAGTACAACCCAAGAACACCATCCCAACCGTGAAGCATGGCGGTGGAAACATCATTCTTTGTGGATGCTTTTCTGCAAAGGGGACAGGACGACTGCACCGTATTGAGGGGAGGATGGATGGGGCCATGTATTGCGAGATCTTGGCCAACAACCTCCTTCCCTCAGTAAGAGCATTGAAGATGGGTCGTGGCTGGCTCTTCCAGCCACGACCCATCTTCAAACATCTCAAGGTCCTGGAGTGGCCTAGCCAGTCTCCAGACCTGAACCCAATAGAACATCTTTGGAGGGAGCTGAAAGTCCGTATTGCCCAGCGACAGCCCTGAAACCTGAAGGATCTGGAGAAGGTCTGTATGGAGGAGTGGGCCAAAATCCCTGCTGCAGTGTGTTTAAACCTGGTCAGGTCCTACAGGAAACGTATGATCTCTGTAATTGCAAACAAAGGTTTCTGTACCAAATATTAAGTTCTGCTTTTCTGATGTATCAAATACTTATGTCATGCAAAAAAATGCAAATTAATTACTTAAAAATCATACAATGTGATTTTCTGGATTTTTGTTTTAGATTCCATCTCTCACAGTTGAAGTGTACCTATGATAAAAATTACAGACCTCTACATGCTTTGTAAGTAGGAAAACCTGCAAAATCGGCAGTGTATCAAATACTTGTTCTCCCCACTGCATATATATGTTTTTATAGTATACTTATTTTAATAGGCTGCATATAGCCTACCATTTCATAGTTATACCTTTGCCTATTTGATCTGGTCACTAACATAGGTCTACAGCATTGCATCAAATTCTTGCATCAAAACATCTCATCTGTGCTTCAGAACTAAAACGTTGCACGTCATGCATTGGCGCGCAAAGGCAGGTGCACATATCCAGATTAGTGACCAGAAAGCATTTTTTTCATTCTCTCCAGTTTTGCAAAAATAGAGTGGCATTTGTTCATATTATCCATATGAAATCCAGTTTAGCTATCTGATATGGATGCATCTTTGCCAGAACAATTGCCTCATTATCATATTTCAGTTCCAATGTAGCAGTTTTTATCTCAATATCAAATCATTTCTGGGTAACAATTAAGCACCATACTGTGATTTGTTTCTAATAAAAAAGAAACACAAATAGTTTCTTAGCAAAGAGCAATTTCTCAAGCAAGAATTTTGCTAGCTGTCTGGGAGTGGTCTGAGTAGGAAGGGGAAAACAGAAAACTAGCTGTTATTGGCAGAGAGGTTTGGAACTTTCTTTCTTATACAGTAGATAGCCATTGTCATATACAGTGGCTTGCGAAAGTATTCACCCCCCTTGGCATTTTTCCTATTTCGTTACCTTACAACCTGGAATTAAAATAGATTTTGAGGGGGTTTGTATCTGATTTACACAACATGCCTACCACTTTGAAGATAAAACATATTTTTTATTGTGAAACAAACAAGAAATAAGACAAAAAAACTGAAAACTTGAGCATGCATAACTATTCACCCACCCAAAGTCAATACTTTGTAGAGCCACCTTTTGCAGCAATTACAGCTGCAACTCACTTGGGGTATGTCTCTATAAGCTTGGCACATCTAGCCACTGGGATTTTTGCCCATTTTACAAGGCAAAACTGCTCCAGCTCCTTCAAGTTGGATGGGTTCCGCTGGTGTACAGCAATCTTTAAGTCATACCACAGATTCTCAATTGGATTGAGGTCTGGGCTTTGACTAGGCCATTCCAAGAAATTGAAATGTTTCCCCTTAAACCACTCGAGTGTTGCTTTAGCAGTATGCTTAGTTAGGGTCATTGTCCTGCTGGAAGGTGAACCTCTGTCCCAGTCTCACATCTCTGGAAGACTGAAACAGGTTTCCCTCAAGAATTTCCCTGTATTTAGCGCCATCCATCATTCCTTCAATTCTGACCAGTTTCCCAGTCCCTGCCGATGAAAAACATCCTTCCCTCAGTTGTAATGCTACAAAATAGGAAAAACGGCAAGGAGGATGAATACTTTTGCAAGGCACTGTAATACCTTGTAAATTATAGTGCATGCATGTGTCCCCCCCTACCCACTTAGCTGTGTTTAATATTAGGCTACATATACAGCCAAAACATCAAGGAATAAATAAAAGCACTGTATAAATGTCTAGTAGATGGCTATTGCCTTACTTATGTATTATAAAAGGCAATCTAATGACTTGTTAGGCTGTATTGCAAGTAGCCTAGTGACTAAATGTTCCCCTAATTAGCCTACTATTTCATACAGCCAAAATATTAGGCCTAACTGGCAGCAGTAGACTACATGATCTGTGTCTGTGTGCGTGAGTGTCTTTCTCTGTTATCTTCCTATCTAGACTGCACCACTGTCCTCTGCTGCACCGGCAGCAGCAGCTGATCTGTCATTTCTCACAGACACAGCAGTCAGACCAACAGAACCAGAACTTTTTAGCAAATACGTTTTTAAATCCATGATCTTCTGTTCTGACTGAGTGACTGACAGTCAGAGCCTGATGATGCGCATTTGACTTTGAATGTGAATTGGCGCCAACTCAGCTCAGCCAATAAGAAAACTGGGCCGGGCCATCTTAGCTCAGCCAAATTATCAATATATATTATTATATAATTATTATACTGTCACGCAGATGGTGGAGGACGCATTGGGAAAGGTGGAGTTAGCCAGAGTTACCAGAAGTGGTATGGTGTTGAGTTTTTTGTGTATAAAATTAACAAAAGGAACCTGCATTGTGGCTGGGGAAATTATGGGAGTATGAAGTGGACTGTTTTGACTTTCTGAGCAGGGCACCGGTAAAAGGTGTCATCTCTGGCGTCTCGATGGAAACTGAGTCTCAATGTCTTAAACCAGACATTCCAGGAGTAGTGGAGGCATGTCACTTGAACCGTATGGTGGATGGTAGGAAGAAGGAAAGCCTATCTGTGTTACTGCTATTTGATGAAGTGTTTCTCCCGACACATGTAAAGCTGGGGTATACGAGATATGCGGTGAGAGCTTTTGTGAACAGGCCGTTGCAATGTCGTAATTGCAAAAAGTTTTGCCAAGTGGCAAGTGTGTGCAGACGTAGTATATATTTCGATTTTTACATTTTAGTCATTTAGCAGACGCTCTTATCCAGAGCGATTTACAGTTAGTGAGTGCATACATTTTCATACTGTTCCCCCGTGGGAAACGAACCCACATCCCTGGCGTTGAAAGCGCCATTCTCTACCAACTGAGCTTCAGGAAATATGTTGTTGCAGAGTCAGTGCATACACAGTGCTGCAATTGTGGTGGGCAGTTATGTAAAGTACTTAAGTAAAAATACTTTAAAGTACTACTTAAGTAGTTTATGGGGGTATTTGTACTTTACTTTACTATTTATATTTTTGACAACTTTTACTTTTACTCCACTACATTCCTAAAGAAAATAATGTACTTTTTACTCCATATATTTTGCATAATATAAGGTATTGGAAAGGATTCATACTTTTACTTTTACTATTGATACTTAAGTATGTTTAAAACCAAATACTTTTAGACTTTTACTCAAGTAGTATTTTACTTGATGACATTCACTTTTACTTGAGTCATTTTCTATTGAGGTGTCTTTACTTTTACTCAAGTATGATAATTGGGTACTTTTTCCACCACTGGTGGTGGGAACCACCTTCCAGAGTTCCAGGAGTGCCCTGTAAGGGTGAAGGAGGTTGAAATCACAAGAATCAGGGCTGTCCATCAGGTCTCTTATGTGGAGGCAGTGCAAATGGTGGAAGGGTGAGTGGAAATGAGGAAGAAATGTCAATGGATGCCCCGCAGCCTGCCGAAAATCTTGTTAACCAGTTAAGGGATCAAGAAATACTGATAGTGAAGAAAGTAGATTTTGTTGTGTTTATTGCTCAGGTGATACATTGTACAGGCCAAACAAACAAGAATTCAAAGAAACTGGAAATAATTGTGAATGTGGCTGAAAGGTTTTTGCAACTCCAGCCCTTCACAGCCGAAACAGGAATACTCAGGCCTCAGAACCTGTAGGGATCTGAGTATACATTTTCATCTGACTAAAGGAGTACATTGATTTTTGTTTTATAAATTATTTGGGAATAATATGAGTATGGTTTTTCAACCTTTCTCTATTTCCCCATGTTCTTTTTTTGTGTTATTAAAGTTGTCTCAGTTTTTCACCCCACACAGTAGGTGGTGGCATGCACCTCTAACGTGTGTTTGCGGACCACCAATAATACCATACAAGAAGAAGAAGAAGAAGAAGAAGAAGAAGAAGAAGAATCTTTTAAACATATTGTTATTCTTCAAAAATATGTCTTGACATGGTCAAATAACTCAAGCATAGATTGGTAAGTTTTTTCTAATTCGGCACACAGAAACTAGAGGCCATGAGTAACTTGGTCAAAAATAATGGCACAGATTGGCCTATAGGTGGTGCTGCTAAGCAGTGTCACTTAAAGTCTCACGTCCTGATTTGGCCTCATTTTAGATTTGGTTCATTAAGAAATGCTAGTGCCCATGACTGAATTCAAATGTGAGTTGGTTTCGGTGTGTGGTTTGATGTGGGTGTCTCTTATGTGTGTTCACAGGTGGGAAGAGTTAGACAAATTACTTCGCCAATTAGCTTCAGCCGGCTGGTTTTTGCGACCGTGGCAAAGTTGGTTTGAGTTTGGATAGCCTATCGCTGAGGATAGTTAGGGATCGTCAATAAAGTACACAATGTAAATAGGACAATATTTTCATGTTGCAAATCTTTTAGTCATCCATTAAATGGTTCCAATATTTGTATATGAATTTCTACGATTTATAGTTGGTTTGAGGTTTTTGTAAGTCATTGAAATTTGGAGCTATTGACCTTTCAAAATATTGTCCCATGTACATTGTGTAATTTATTGATGGTCCCTAACTAGCCCCATAGGGATATCGAATGCCAAACCAAATTGACCATGAGCATTATGATCGTGTCATGTGCAGCTGCGCGCCAAATTGATGATTACTTGGGTGCTGCCAGCTGTGGGCATGTGGGCAGGATTAAAATAAACCCAACCCACGGAAAACTTTTACGTTACCCTTCATCTCGCAAATCTCAGAGACTGACTTTATGAAAATAATTATCCTATTTACACTTTGTAGGGAATTTTGACACTAGAATACATGTTTCTGACTCCATATGTCAGATTCACTCCAGATTTGGTATTTTAATGGTTTTGAGAGATAATTGTTGCTACATTCAAATCTGGCTACACTGTACCTACAGATGCACTTTAGCACATATGCTAATGCAAAAAATATACTGAACAAAAATAAAGTTTTGGTCCCATGTTTCATGAGATGAAATAAAAGATCCCAGAAATTTTCTAGATGCACAAAAAGCTTATTTCTCTCAATTTTTTTTGCACAAATTTGTTTACATCCCTGTTAGCGAGCATTTTTCCTTTGCCAAGAAAATCCATCCACCTGACAGGTGTGGCATATCAAGAAGCTGATTAAACATCATGATCATTACACAAGTGCACCTTGTGCTGGGGACAACAAAAGGCCACTCTAAAATGTGCTGTTGTGTCACACAACACAATGCCACAGATGAAAATGTCCCAGTTCTTCCATGGCCTGTATACTCACCAGACAGGTCAAACCTGGTTTAAAAAAACTGATAAAGCAATACCTCACGGCACAATGCCTCTCCCCTATTTGATAGTGTGTGTGTATGTACTGATGTATAGGCTATGTGTACCTTTTTAAAACTGATGTAGTTCTGTCCTCGAGCTGTTCTTGTCTATTAATGTTCTGTATTATGTCATGTTTCATGTTTTGTGTGCACCCTAGGAAGAGTAGCTGCTGCTTTCGCAACAGCTAATGGGGATCCTAATAAAATACCAAATACCCATTGAGCATGTTTGGGATGTTCTGGATCGACGTGTTCGACAGCGTGTTCCAGTTCCCGCCAATATCCAGCAACTTCGCACAGCCATTGAAGATGAGTGGGACAACATTCCACAGGCCACAATCAACAGCCTCATCAACTCTATGTGAAGGTGATGTGTCTCACTACATGAGGCAAATGATGGTCACACCAGATACTGACACATTTTCTGATACACCCCTACCGTTTGTTTTTATGGTACACTATATAAACAAAAGTATGTGGACATGCCTTCAAATTAGTGGATTCGGCCATATCAGCTTCAACCGTTGCTGACAGGTGTATACAATCGAGTACACAGCCATGCAATCCCCATAGACAAACATTGGCAGTAGAATGGCCTTACTAAAGAGCTCAGTGACTTTCAACGTGGCACCGTCATAGGATGCCACCTTTACAATAAGTTGTCAGTTTCTCACATTTCTGCCCTGCTGGAGCTGCCCCGGTCAACTGTAAGTGCTGTTATTGTGAAGTGGAAACATCTAGGAGCAACAACGGCTCAGCTGCGAAGTGGTAGGTCACACAAGCTCAAAGAACGGGACCAGCGAGTGCTGAAGCGCGTAAACATGTGTTTGTCATGGTTCTGGCTAGGCCCCTTAGTTCCAGTGAAGGGAAATCTTAACGGTACAGCATGCAATGACATTCTAGACGATTCTGTGCTTCCAACTTTGTGGCAACAGTTTGGGGAAGGCCCTTTCCTATTTCAGCATGTCAATGCTCCCGTGCACAAAGCGATGTCCATAAAGAAATGGTTTGTCGAGATCGGTGTGGTGGAACTTGACTGGCCTGCACAGAGCCCCATCGAACACCTTTGGGATGAATTGGAAGGCCGACTGCGAGTCAGGCCTAATCGCCCAACATCAGTGCCCGACCTCACTAATGCTCTTGTGGTTGAATGGAAGCAAGTCCCCACAGCAATGTTCCAACCTCTAGTGGAAGGCCTTCGAAGAAGAGTGGAGGCTGTTATAGCAGCACAGGGGGAACCAACTTCATATTAATGCCCATGATTCCCAGTCGTGAAATCCATAGATTAGGGCCAACTGATTTTATTTCAGTTGACTGATTTCCTTATATGAACTGTAACTCAGTAAAATCTTTGTTTGTTGCATTTATATTTTTGTTCAGTGTATCTAATAAAGATATATTAGTGTTTTATTTTTCATATTTCTTTTTACAAAAGTTATAATTTTTCTTCCAATTTGACATTACAGAGTATTTTGTGTAGATCGTTGACAAAAAATTGACAATTAAATCCATTTTAATCCCACTTTGTAGCACAACAAAATGTGGAAAAAGTAGTGGAGTGAATACTTTCTGAAGGCACTGTGGTCTGAATGTAGTGAAAAGATGGAAAATGTGTTTATTCTGGAAAATGTAAAACTGCCGCTTGTGCAGTCAGTGTATTACTGCTGTGAGAGTGCATTGAAGTCTTTTTTGAACGCTAATCTGGAGTGTACTAACTGAGATTTAAATAATTTACACAAACAGATCTTGACAAACGTGAAATATTTGGATTGTTATCATCCTTGTGATATTGAGAGATAAACATGGTAATGCTTTTACTGATTGCACATAAATGATGATAATTCCTACGTGATAGAGTGCTTGCTTTGTTATCCAACTGATCTTGTGTCCTTTCTGTCATCCAGTGAACCCCGTTCATTGCTGCCCGCAGCTATATTTGAGAATGTGCTTCTGCCTTTACACAATGAGAGACCCAATATTATTACATGACATTTCAATATTTTCAAACCAATACAGTGTTACAAATATTGTATTATTTTATTCAGACAACCTCAATATACAGATTATTGAATTAATAAAGAACACATATTTGCAGATTTGGCAGTTTTGTGGCACAAAAATCAGTTTTGTCTGAAATGTAATGTTATGTGATTCATATGCATCCAATAGCCATGTCATTATCAATTATAATATAATGTAATTTGTACATGATCAAACTCTCTCTCTCTCTCTCTCTCATCCAAATACAGAACACCGTTGATCACCGTCACCAGTGCTTTCAAAGAACATGAAATCCTGTTTGGAGACAAAGAATAAAGAAAGAAAAAATGGACACACAATGAATAGGCATGATGGAGATCATCATCACACTAAATACGTAATTGTTAGATTCATCATAATAGACAGGATTTATAATGGCTTTATATTGATGCACTACAATAAGAGTGTCAGTATTGACTAATTTATTGGTTTGTCAGTAATTTTGCAGTAATGGCTGCTTCATTAGGTCACTGACACAGTGATAGAGAAATTCCCTTATGGATTATAGCCTATGTACTGTATATGTGTGTAATGTACTATATGAGAGAGCTCCTACAAAGAATTCCAATGAAGGCTATGTCTTCTTAATAACTAAAAATGCCAAATGAACTTGAATCTGACTTAGCTCTATAGATATGGCTGAGTTTGCACAGGCAGCCCAATTCTGATCTTTTGCCAATAATTGGGCCAAAGATCATAATTGGGCTGCCTGTGTAAATCGCAGCCTTTGTCACTTACAATAAGGATGCAGGCCCCCATCAGCACAGCCTTCATCTTGACATCCAGGTCCATGGGGAACTGGATCCCAAAGTTGTCTGTGTCAGTGAAGGCCTCCTTTATCAGCCCACTCCACTGCTTGCTGATTCTCCCAATGGGCTGGTCGTGGTCCTTACCCATCACCTGTTATAGAAACACCAAGGACACTAATCAGGGTGATGTTCATTAGGCAGCAAATGGAAGAAAACGGATTGAAACAGTGAGAGACTACCTGGACTTCATTTTTTTCCTGTTTTGCTACGGTGTGCCTTAATGAACACAACCTACGGTTTAACGGACTCAGGGCTACATGAACACTCACGAATAGAGATAGACCACAGTCCTCTCCCTAACAGCCAGTGATGTGCTATGCAGACATAGAGGAGTAGATGAGGTGAACTTCACCTCAAAATCAACGTCTCCACAGCAGCTACAGGCACAGAAAGGACCTTCAATCCTCAGGAGAGTCTCTTTGGCAGGTCCTAGGATGGAGAGTTTTGGCTTGAAGGGATGCCAGTTCTGAACCACATAACCTATGGTGGTGCCAGGAGGGGATTGGACCTCCATCTAGGACAGACAAACATTCACAGACACAGAGGGAAATGGTCACTTGAGAAAGAGTCATGCAGACGTTAGATTATCCTTGAAACAGTATCTTCAATGTTATTTATATCTTCAGTTTTGCAATGATAAAATTGAGAAGACAGTCTCTGTTATAAGTGTGTTATAATAGTGTTATTTAGAGCAGTAAATACACACCTACACCTATTTAATAATTACTATATTTATTATTAATTTATTTTACCCTCAAGAGTAGCTGTGCTCCATCGGGTTTGGCTTTGGAATGTTAGCTGTCACAAAAGCATCAGGTATTGCCAGAGAGACAGACACATCCATTTGATTGTTTTTTGAGGGGAGAAAAAGGATTTGGGTGTTCTGTTTATTCTTTATTACAACACCTTGAAATATTATTTTTCCTCGAAGTGATTATTACCCCCCTTGACAGGGCATGTACTCCAACATGTACATTTCCGTCTTGATCTAGTTGGTCACAAACATTTTTATCAGAGATTTCATAAATGTTTATTTTGCTTAAAAGTGTTCAAGTTCGACTGATATTTGAAACGAGCTTCCCTTCCAAACCTCATGAATGACAATAATTAAAACAGGTGAAGGTTTTAAGTTTCAGACCATGGAAGTAACATTTCAACATGGTTTTGAGGGTCTTGATTGTACAATGCAAGTTTAACTGCACTCCAGGACGCCTATGGATCAGGTTAGTGTATATAAGGAAGAAGGAGATATGTTTTTTTTTATAGCTGTGTTATAAGTGGCAATACCTCTTGCAAGCAACACGGGAAGTAGCAGGTGTCTGTTATACGTGTGATGTGAGTGTGTTATAAGCTGTGTTATAAGCAGTTAATCCCACAGACAGCAGAGGAAGTAGCAGGAGGTGTCTGTTGTAAGGGTGTTATAAGATGTGTTATAAGGGGTTAATATGTGTGTTATAAGCAGTTATAATACCTCTTGCAGGCAGCAGGGCCAGAAGCAGGAGGTGCAGCGGAAGGGCTTGACCAGGTGCATGACCTCCTGGCCACTGTGGTCTTTGATCTTCATCTCAAACATGCGGTTGGGACCGCAGCAGTTCCGGGTGCAGCAGTCACTATCCTCCTTGGCTGTGTAGATTTCCTGTCCCAGACTGTTCTTGATTATGTACCGGTTTTTAGTCTCAAAGGAAGTGATGGCTGGAGAGAGCGGGAGCACAGGAAGAATGGGGTCATGGGGGATGTGGGTGGAGGTGAGAGATCGGAAGTAAATATCATGTCAGAGTAAATACAATTTATGGCATACTCTATATAACAAGGGCTGCCTTACCCTCCAGCAGTTCCACTTTCTGATGTATCAAGATTTGATCGATCTGTAACAAGCAGATAAAGGTAGGATTGGGGACAGAGTTCCCTACTGTGGCCAGCTCTCTCCAGTTTCCAAACCAATGATCTTATCCCATAAAAGTCAACGTTTTACTTTTTCAAGGTAACAGTTCCATAAACAAAAGTTATGACTATTGACTTCACTGTCTTACCTGTGTTAGGTACTCCAGGCCAGGGGGCACTCCTGTTGGTCGAAAGTTATTTTCCATGGCGTGGTAGGATTCGTAGGGGATAGTGGCCTGAGCACACCCACATTGGTCAGACAAATCGTCCATGGTTGATGGATAATAAAGTTAGATCAAATATGGTTTATAACCATAGCACTGAGCTACATGGTTAATCATTACACTACTCAGTCAATAGCACCATTCAAAGTTGCTTTCCAATTAATGCGTACTATTCCTTTTGACATAAAATGTAACATGAATACTATACCAAAACAAAAAATATCGGAAGATGGACTCTCAGAGCTAAGATTTCCCTGGTCTTACATCCGCTTTTTAGGTGTCATGGCAATTTTACAGAGCTCAAAGTTATACATACAGCATATAATAGTACTGTATAAATTGTAAGAACTTACAATGGAACAAAAACATTTTGAATACCAATGAACACATATCTGTGCGGTACTGAGAATCAACTTACGTCCAAAGTCCTTGCTATATGTTGCGCAGAGCTTCTGAAGGTGTTGCTCTCTGTATTGGTGTTGCTCTCTGTATGTGCTAAGCAATCAAACTCAAAGCAATCGGAAGTTACGCATGTGTGTAAGGTGTGTTTTATTAGTCATTTAGCAGACGCTCTTATCCAGAGCGACTTATAGTTAGTGAGTGCATACATTGTTATACTGGCCCCCCGTGGGAAACGAACCCACAACACTGGCGTTGCAAGCGCCATGCTCTACCAACTGAGCTACAGGGTTACTAAGTATGGCTAAAATCGCATGTTGCATACCAGATGATGTCATCATTGTCTCTGGATAATATAATCAGAAACACATATTTCTCTATCTTTTTTTACTACAAAACATAGAAACCCTCTGTTTCCACATACTGTATGTTGACATTGCGGTGGTGCTGGAGATCATGATTTTGATGTTGAACAAAGGGTGAATTTTCCCTTTAAGCCAACTTTAGGTGATTGATTAAGACAAAGAACGGACAAATGAATGGACCAATTTAGGATTTATTCAGTATTCATACAAATAGCTTTATTACTCAAGCTATAGTAAACACAGAAGATAACTATTGCCAAAAAAATAAAACATTTGAAAGCTCTTTTTCCCTCTTTGATTTTGACACACAAACACTAGTGTGCAAAGCTGTCATCAAAGCAAAGGGTGGCTATTTGAAGAATCTCAAATATAAAATATATTTTCATTTGTTTAACACTTTTTTGGTTACTACATGATTCCATATGTGTTATTTCATAGTTTTGATGTCTTCACTATTATTCTACAATGTAGAAAATAGTCAAAATAAAGAAAAACCCTTGAATGAGTAGGTGTCCAAACTTTTGACTGGTACTGTATATTTACTGAAAGAGCTCAGGAGAAATGTTTATACAGTATACATGAGGCTAGAACATTTTGAAAAGAGTACAGTTACCTGCTTGACGTATAACTCGTCAAACAAAAAAGTCAAAAGAAAAGCACCAGCCTTCCTCTGTCGCAACAAGTGACAACTTATATTTCTAAATCTGAACGCACTGTTTGGAAAGCATTTTCTGGAAAACACTACCTGAGGGGGAAAAAATGAAACGCCCCAGATTTGCTTATGTGATTTAGTGTGTATCTCAAATTACACAATGAGCCCTTTCAACACCAAAATACTGTCTCTCAAGACAAAACAAATAGAATAGTGGAGTCGTGGTCAAGGGGCAAAGGGATGCAGTCTTAAACCCAGAAACTATCCTCAGGGCTCTTTCTTTTGTTCAGATCTTTGGTCCTGTCGACAGTCCCTGCTGTCACGACTTCCACCGAGGCTGCTCCCCCTCCTGGTTCGGGCAGGCTTCGGCGTTCGTCATCACCGGAGTACTAGCTACTGCCGATCCCATTCTCATCACTCCACTTGTCATGTCTGGTCAGTCACACACACCTGGTGCTCATTCCCCTAATTAGTATGTGTATAAGTGTTCCCTCTGTTTCCCTTGTCTTTGTGAGTGATTGTTTGTTGTGAGAGCGTGTAGCTCGGTTGAGCTACTATTCATTGTGTTATTGCCAAGGTGGATATTTTCCCTTGTAATAGTTTCGTTTGACGCTTGGGGCGTTTGATTTATGTAAACGAAATAAACTCTGGACTTCGGTATTTTACCTCCTGCGCCTGACTCCTTCATTCACACCTCGTCACACCTGCACTTAGGACAGAAGAAGATGTCTGGCACGTTGGACTTCTTAATCTTTGCGGAGGAGAGGTGTACCCATATCTCATACTGGTTGCACTCCATGGGCAGATTGGCCTATGTCACTCAGTCAGAACGAAAGATCATGAATCATTAAAAAAACAGAAAGGTGGTGCCGAAATACTTAAACCGAAAAAAGGGCTTGAGGCCGACGCTGCTAAATGTGTGAAATTAACCAACTTATTTGCTAAAAAGTTCTGGTTCTGTTGGTCTGACTGCTGTGTCTGTGAGAAATGACAGATCAACTGCTGCTGCCGCTGCAGCAGAGGACAGCGGTGCAGTCTAGATAGGAAGATAACAGAGAAAGACACTCACAGATCATGTAGTCTACTGCTGCCAGTTAGGCCTAATATTTTGGTTTTATATTGTACGAAATAGTAGGCTAATTAGAGGCAAGGGGATTTGGGGGAACATTTAGACACTAGGCTACTTGCAATACAGCCTAACAAGTCGTTAGATTGCCTTTTTAACACATAGGTAAGGCAATAGCCATCTACTAGACATTTATACAGTCATCATGTATTACAATAAGACATTGAATGAATCCACACCATTTTTAATAACCTTATGCAATTTATTTTAAAGGTGAAGTTGGGGGCTGTCTTTGTATTTGAATTGTTTTAGCAATGTTTAAGCTATTCGCTTTGCTTCTAAATCTCAGTGTCTCTTCATCCAGTGAGTCATCTAGTGTTTCTGAACCTGATGTTGATCATGAAAATCCCACCAGCATTGCAGTTCTTGACACAAACCGGTGCGCCTGGCACCTACTACCATACCCGTTCAAAGGCACTTAAATATTTTGTCTTGGCCATTCACCATCTGAATGGCATGCAGACACAATCCATGTCTAATTTGTCTCAAGGCTTAAAATGTCTTCTTTAACCTGTCTCCTCCCCTTCATCTACACTGTGTGAAGTGGAACAAGTGGCATCAATAAGGGACTAAAGCTTTCACCTGGATTCACCTTGTCAGTTTATGTCATGGAAAGGAAAGGTGTTCTTAATGTTTTGTACACTCAGTGTATATACAGTGCATTCGGAAAGTATTAAGACCCCTTGACTTTTTCCACATTTTGTTACGTTACAGCCTTATTCTAAAATGTATTAAATTGTTTTTTGCCCCTCATCAATCTACACACAATACCCCATAAGTCTTCTTGGGTATGATGCTACAAGCTTGGCACACCTGTATTTGGGGAGTTTCTCCCATTCTTCTCTGCAGATCCTCTCAAGCTCTGTCAGCTTGAATGGGAAACGCGCTGCACAGCTATTTTCGGGTCTCTCCAGAGAATATTATCATGGTGGCCACTAAAACCCATTTATGCAAATGTCCATAATATTGTAGTTAAAAAAGTATATCAGTTATGAAAAAACGTTCTTCAGGGTCCTTCGTTTAGAGTATTCTGAACGTTAGGCCTATCATGAAGTTCCTAGTTTCAACAGTGTAAGAGCAGTGGGGTTCTAAGAATTACAAAGAGCCTTTGGTATCAGTGGAGTGAGTCTTCAATCTACTATAAGTAAATAAACCTTAACCCAACAGTAATCGTTATTTACTGTATATACTTAAGATGTTGAATAAAGAAAAAGGAGATATAGACAGGAAAAATAGTAAAAAGGTATGATAAATTATTTTGCCACAGGCATAATTTGAACCCTGGTATGTAGAGGTGGAAGCCATTGTCATTATTGGAAATATTCACCCATTTTTTATGTTATATTGTTTTTGTGCATCTCTGAGCAATGTTCTACCGATTCCCGGGGACATTTCGTGTAACTTGGGTCAAACATTTTGGGTAGCCTTCCACAAGCTTCCCACAATAAGTTGGGTGAATTTTGGCCCATTTATCGTGACAGAGCTGGTGTAACTGAGTCAGGTTTGTAGGCCTCCTTGCTCACACATGCCTTTTCAGTTATGCCCAAAAATTTCCTATAGGATTGAGGTCAGGGCTTTGTGATGTCCTTAAGCCATTTTGCCACAACTTTGGAAGTACGCTTGCGGTCATTGTCCATTTGGAAGACCCATTTGCGACCAAGCTTTAACTTCCTGACTGATGTCTTGAGATGTTGCTTCAATATATCCACATAATTTTCGTTCCTCATGATGCCATCTATTTTGTGAAGTGCACCAGTCCCTCCTGCAGCAAAGCACCCCCACAGCACGATGCTGCCACCCCCGTGCTTCATGGTTGGGATGGTGTTCTTCGGCTTGCAAGCTTTCCCCTTCTTCCTACAAACATAACGATGGTCATTATGGCCAAACAGTTCTATTTTAGTTTCATCAGACCAGAGGACATTTCTCCAAAAAGTACGATCTTTGTCCCCATGTGCAGTTGCAAACCGTAGTCTTGCTTTTTATGGCGGTTTTGGAGCAGTGGCTTCTTCCTTGCTGAGCGGCCTTTCAGGTTATGTCGATATAGGACTCGTTTTACTGTGGATATAGATACTTTTGTACCTGTTTCCTCCAGCATCTTCACAAGGTCCTTTGCTGTTGTTCTGGGATTGATTTGCACTATTCGCACCAAAGTACATTCATCTCTAGGAGACAGAACTCCTTCCTGAGCGGTATGACGGCTGCGTGGTCCCATGGTGTTTATACTTGTGTACTATTGTTTGTACAGATGAACGTGGTATGTTCAGGCGTTTGGAAATTGCTCCCAAGGATGAACCAGACTTGTGGAGGTCTACACATTTTTTTTTGAGGTCTTGGCTGATTTCTTTTGACATCATTTTCTGGAATTTTCCAAGCTGTTTAAAGGCACAGTCAACTTAGTGTACAGTATGTAACTTCTGACCCACTGGAATTGTGATACAGTGAATTATAAGTGAAATAATCTGTCTGTAAACAATTGTTGGAAAGATTACTTGTGTCATGCACAAAGTAGATGTCCTAACCGACTTGACAAAACTATAGTTTGTTAACAAGAAATGTATGGAGTGGTTGAATAACAAGTTTTAATGACTCCAACCTAAGTGTAAAATAAGTTGTAAAATTTCGACTTCAACTGTAGCTAGCTACATTTCTAAATTAGACTTAAGGATGACATGCTAGCTAGTTACTCTATATTTGTTAAAAGACAGAGCTAGCTCGAGACATAAGGAAGTAGTTGTGTGGTCAGTAGCCTATTTGTGTTCAGTGGTGTAGTTGTGGTCAGTCGTTGTGTTGTTGTTGTTGTGGTCAGTAGTTGTGGTCAGAAGTTGTGGTCAGTAGCTGTGGTCAGCAGTTTAGTGGTTGTGATCATTAGTTGTGGCCAACAGTTGTGTGGTTGTGCTGCAGGTTCTTTGGGCCCTACAGTATGGATGTCGTCAGTAGTTGTGGTCAGTAGTTGTGTGATTGTAGGCAATAGTTACATTTTACATTTATATTTTAGTCATTTAGCAGACGCTCTTATCCAGAGCGACTTACAGTTAGTGCATACATTATTTTTTATACCCCCCGTGGGAAACGAACCCACAACCCTGGCGTTGCAAACGCCATGCTCTTCCAACTGAGCTACATCCCTGCCGGCCATTCCCTCCCCTACCCTGGACAACGCTGGGCCAATTGTGCGCCGCCCCATGGGTCGTGGTCAGTAGTTGTGTGGTTGTGGTCAGTAGGTGTGGAAGCCATTGCCATGACCATTAAGCCATTGAGACTTCAGTGTTGGCAGTCTAAAATGGCGGATATAGACAGAATCAGTCAAAATTGTGTGTTTTTTAATTGTACACAGTGAAAAGGTAGTTGGAATTCCTATCTTGCTAGTTAAATATCTAGCTACATTTCTAAATTAATTTGAAGGATGGTATGCTAGCTAGTTACTCTATATTTGGTAAAAGACAGACATAAGAAAGTAGTTGTGTGGTCAGTAGCCTTGTGTTCAGTAGCCTAGTTGTGGTCAGTTGTTGTGTGGTTGTGGTCAGTAGTTTTGGTTCAGTAGTTATGTGGTCAATAGTTATGTGGTAGTGGTTAGTTGTTGTGTGGTTGTAGTCAGTAGTTGTGGTCAGCAGTTAAGTGGTTGTGGTCAGTAGTTGTGTGGTCAGTAGTTGTGGTCAGTAGTTATGCTTTTGTGGTCAGTGGTTGTGACAAGCAGTTGTGGTCAGTAGTTGTTGTCAGTAGTTATGGTCCTTAGTTGTGGTCAGTAGTTATGGTCAGTAGTCGTGTGGTTGTGTTGCAGGTTCTTTGGACCCTTTAGTATGGATGTGGTCAGAAGTTGTGGTCAGTAGGTGTGGTCAGTAGATGTGTGGTTGTGCTCAGTAGTTGTGTGGTTGTGTTGCAGTTTCGTTGGGCCCTATAGTATGGACATAGTCAGTAGTTGTGGTCAGGAGTTGTGGTCAGTAGTTGTGGTCAGTAGTTATGATCAGCATTTGTGTTGTTGTGGTCAGTAGTTGTGGTCAGTAATTATGGCCAGTTGTTGTGGACTGTGGTTGTGGTCAGTAGTTTGGTGGTTCAGTAGTAATGTGGTCAATATTTATGTGGTTGTGGTTGTAGTCAGTAGTTGTGGTCAGCAGTTAAGTGGCTGTGGTCAGTAGTTGTGTGGTCAGTAGTTGTAGTCAGTAGTTATGTGGTTGTGGTCAGTGGTTGTTGCAAACAGTTGTGGTCAGTAGTTGGGGTCAGTAGTTATGGTCCTTCGTTGTGGTCAGTAGTTATGGTCAGTAGTAGTGTGGTTGTGTTGCAGGTTCTTTGGGCCCTTTAGTATGCATGTGGTCAGTAGATGTGTAGTTGTGTTCAGTAGTTGTGTGGTTGTGTTGCAGTTTCTTTGGGCCCTACATTATGGACATGGTCAGTACTTGTAGTCAGTCGTTTTGGTCAGGAGTTGTGGTCAGTAGTTGTGTTCAGTAGTGGTCAGTAGTTGTGTTCAGTAGTTGTACGGTTGTGTTCAGTAGTTGTGGTCAGTAGTTGTGTGATTGTGGTCAATAGTTGTAGTCAGTCAGTGTGTGGTTTTGGTAGGTAGTTGTGGTCAGGAGTTGTGGTCAGTAGTGTTCAATAGTTATGGTCAGTAGTTGTGTTGTTGTGGTCAGTAGTGTGTTCAGTAGTTTTTGTTGTTGTGGTCAATAGTTGTGTGGTTGTGGTCAGTAGTTGTGGAAGCCATTGTCATTACCATTAAGCCATTGAGACTTCAGTCTAAAATGGCGTATTTAGACAGCACCAGACAAAATTGTGTTTAAAAAGTAGTTGCTATTCCTATCTTGCTAGTTACATAGCTAGCTACATTTCTAATTTAGATTGAAGGATGACATGCTAGCTAGTTACTCTATATTTGTTAAAAGACAGAGCTCGCTAACTAGAGACATAAGAAAGTAATTGTGTGGTCAGTAGCCTAGTAGTGGTCAGTAGTTGTAGTCAGTAGTTGTGGTAAGGAGTTGTGGTCAGTACTTTTAGTCAGTAGTTGTGTTGTTGTGTTCAGTAGTTGTGGTCAGTAGTTGTGTGGTTGTGGTCAGTAGTTGTGGCCAAAAGTTGTGTTAAGTAGTTGTGGAAGCCATTGTCATTGCCATTAAACCTTGGAGATTTGAGTGTTGGCAGTCTAAAATGGCGGGTTTAGACAGCAACAGGCAAAATGGTGTGTTTTACCACTTTGAAAACGTGGGACAATGGCATTCCTGGCTTGCTAGTCAACTAGCTAGCTATATTTCTAGATTAGATTTAAGGATTTCATACTGGCTAGTTATTGGCATAAGACACATAAGAATGTAGTGTGGTCAGTAGCCTAGTTGTGGTCAGTAGGTGTGTGTTAAGCAGTTGTGTGGTTGTGGTCAGTAGTTGTGTGGTTCAGTAGTTCTGTGGTCAGTAGTTGTGTGGTTGTTGACAGTAGTTGTGTGGTTGTGGTCAGCAGTTAAGTGGTTTTGGTCAGTAGTTGTGTGTTCAGTAGTTGTGGTTAGTAGTTCTGTGGTTGTGGTCCGTAGTTTTGTTCAGGAGTTGTTGTCAGGAGTTGTTGTCAGGAGTTGTGGTCGGTAGTTGTGGTCGGTAGTTATGGTCAGTAGTTTTGGTCAGTAGTTGTGTGGTTGTGGTCAGTAGTTGTGTGGCTGTGGTCAGTAGTTGGTTGTGGACAGTAGTTGTATGGTTGTGGTCAGTAGTTGTGGTCAGTGGTTGTGTTGCAGTTTATTTGAGCCCTACTGTATGGACATGGTCAGTAGTTATGGTCAGGAGTTGTGGTCAGTATTTGTGGTCAGTAGTTAGGGTCAGTAGTTGTGTGGTTATGGTCAGTATTTGTGGTCAGTAGTTGTGTGGTCATGGTCAGTAGTTGTAGTGTAGTGCTAATGCAAAAACAGTATCTTCCTCAACTCTCCCTGTCCCACACTGGGCTCGAACCAGTGATCCTCTGCTCAGAAACACACGCGACCATCCTCCTTGACAACATACCAACGGTTTGTGCCACCCAAAATGTACCAATTGGATGGCTCCATCCACGACATTTCAAGCTAGCTGTGGAGTGATCTTACTCTGTTACACGCTTATGTGATCATGTATTAGTGTATTTCTGTGATTCCTCTCCTGACCCACCTTCCCTCGGCACTACTAATTTATGTCACCCCTCTCTCTTAGACCATGGTACTGTACTTGTACTCCGAAGTCTTGCCTTCATCGTTCAAGTTTAAAGTTTTAATTTCACAGCGAAATGCCTTTCTTGCATACTCAAAACCCAACAACGCAATAATCAATAATAATGTATTACTAGAAAAAAAAAAAAGAGAAACAAGAATATGAAATACACAATTAAGTAAGCATACTTTATACAGGAAATATTTAAAAAGTCAGATCCAATACCATATTTACATGTGCAGGGATACTGGAGTGATGGAGGTAGATATGTATAGGGGTAAGGGGACTTGGCAACAGGATATAAGATAAACAGTAGCAGCAGCTTGTATGTGAGTGGGTGTGCGGGTGTGTAGAGTCAGTATAAATGTGTTTGCATATTATGTGTGAGTGAGAAAACGATGGAGTGAGTGTGTGTGTGTTGGCGTGACAGTGTGTGTGTGACTGTGTAGGGCCCTGTGATTGTGCATAGAGACAGCGCAAATATTGAAATAAAAGGTAAATAAAGAGACAAGGTAAACTCAGTCTTTGTAGCTATTATGTTAGCTATTTATCAGTCATGTAGTCCACTATCAGCTCCTTGGTCTTGCTGAGGTCCCTGTAGGCTGACTCATCATTGCCGGTGATCAGGCCAACCACCGCTGTGATGTCAGCAAACTTTGTAATGGTGTTGGAGTTGTGTGTGGCCACACAGTCATGTGTGAACAGGGAGTACAGGAGGTGAGTAAGCACACACCCCTGTGGGGCCCCTGTGTTATGGGTCAGCGTGGTGGAGGTGATGTTGCCTACCCTCACCACCTGGGGTCGGCCCGTCAGGAAGTCCAGGATCCAGTTGCAGATGGAGGTGTTCAGACCCAGAGTCCTAAGCTTGTTGACGAGCTTGGAGGGGACAACGGTGTTGAACGCTGAGCTGTAGTCAATGAACAGCATTCTCACATACTTATTCCTCTTATCTAGGTAGGTGAGGGCAGTGTGGAGAGCAATTGAGATTGCGTCGTCTATGGATCTGTTGGGGCGGTATGGAAATTGGAGTGGGTCTAGGGTGGCTGGAATGGTGGAATTAATGTGTGCCATAACCATCCTCTCAAAGTACTTCATGATTACAGAAGTGATTGTTACAGGTCGGTAGTCATTGTGGCATGAAGCCTTAGAGTTCTTAGGAACAGGAAGGATTGTGATCATCTTAAAACATGGGGATTACAGACTGGGACAAGGAGAGGTTGAAAATTACTGTGAATATGCCTGCCAGCTATTCTGCACATGCTCTGAGAACGTGCCTTGGAATACCGTCAGGGCCAGCGGCCTTGCGGGTGTTGACCTGATTAAAGACCCTTCTCACGTCGGCCTCGGAGAGAGAGATCACCCGGCTCGATGTTGTTGTTGTCAAAGCATGCATAAAATGCATTGAGTTCATCTGGTAGAGAGGCATCGTTGGGCAGATCACAGTTGGGTCTTCCTTTGTAATCTGTAATGGACTGTAGCCCCTCTGCGGAGGTCATAACGGGCCTTCTTGTACTTATTCATAGCATCAGGGTTGTCTACGATAGCTCTGTGTGCTGTAGCCAACCTCAGTGTTAATCCAAGGCTTTTGATTGGGGAAGCAGCAAACTCTCACCGTGGGTACAATGTCGCAGATGCATTTTCTAATGAAGCCGGTGACGGAGGTGGTTAGCTCGTAAATGTCTCGAAACATATTCCAATCAGCGCTAGCAAAGTAGTCCTGTAGCATAATCTCTGATTCTGGTGACCATTTCTCAATGGAGCGAATCGTGGGTACTTCCTGTTTCAGCTTCTGCTTGTAAACAGTAAGCAAGAGTATGGCGTCATGATCTGACTTGCCGAATAGCAGACGAGGGAGGGCCTTGTATGCTTGCTTGTGGGTAGAATAGCAGTGGTCTAGGTCTTTATCGCCCCTAGTGGAGTTGGAGACGTGTTGATGGAAGTTGGACATCACGTGTCTTAGTGACGCTGAATAAAAATCGGCGGCAACCAGAAAGGCAGCCTCTGGGTGCAGGTTTTCCTGCTTGTTTATAGCCTTGTACAGTTCGTTAAGCGCCAGCGTGTTCTTTTTATTGTCCTGAGGAGGAATGTATATTGCAGTCACGATAACAGCTGAAAACTCCCTCGGGAGGCAGAAGCGTCGGCATTTGACCATCAGGTATTCCAAGACGGGTGAACAGTGGGTCGAAACTTCCACCTCACTGGAATTAGCACACCAGTTGGAGTTGATAAAGAGGCAAACCCCTTCAGTGAGACGAGGTGGTGATATTGGGGGGTTACCCTAGGCCTCCCCAGAGGAACACTGAGGGGGGAGAGAGGGAGAGATGGGAAGGAGAGAAAATTGACATGGTCTGATCTGTCAAAAAAATAACATGTAGAAATACAGGTATTCTGGTTGAAAAAGGAGTGCTTGTCGAGGAAAATAATGCATTACTAAATCTTCTAAAAAGAGATTGAGGAGCCATTGAGGACCTGAGGGGAAGATAATCACATGCACATGGAAAGGAAGTCATAGGTGGAGTTGAGTCCATAAGTCTCCTAGTGGTACATCTCAATGGCATCCCAGCTATTAGACTAACAGAGAGAGATACAAGGGAATGGTGGTTAGTGTGTGTCGCTGTGTCTGTCACCAGAGTGGTATACTACGAAGCAAGCTAGATCTACCTCAGGCTTTTATAAAGCTAGCCAGCTTCAGTTAGCTTCACATTCACAAGTCAGGCTTCATCCATACTACGATGGTGGCTATTGCTTGTCCACCTGCCACTAACTCTAGCAGGCTTGGAACTGCGTGTGCATGTCATACTTGGCTAGTCGAACGCCAAACTCTTCATTGAGACAATGCTGAAACATTAATCCATGGGAAAGTCTGTGCCAAAATCAAAATGAAAGAAAAGTTATCTTGCAAATTCAGCAGGCTATAGTGTGAAATAGGCTTTTAGAAGTTCCGTCTTTATCTTATTACTTATCCTTAATGCATTCTTTAGTGTACTTTGGTGTGCTTATCAATGCATGAGCACCTTTTTCCCACTCTTATCGCTCCTTGTGGAACAGCTTGTTTTGTTGTGGCCATAGACATACAATATAATCCATAGAAGGGTTTTGGAACCCATAGCCCTGGCACTTTGACTGTTAAAGTCATGGGTACACTAGCAATGGCTGCCAGTCTTGACTTGAATGGGAGCTGCCATCTATGGATTATATGTCTATGGTTGGTTGCGGCTGTCAGTTTGCCTTTAGCAAATTTCAAAATACAATTGCAGTTTGGAAAGCAAATGCTGTCCTTACTAAATGTGTAATGTGATAGGTATTTTAACATTACTTTATTTACACACAAAAAACATTTGATTAATAAAATATTTAATCAGTCGTCTTCCTCAAATGAAGGGGATGATGACGCAATCTTTACGAGAGGGAGGGAATCTGATTTCATTGGTCCTCAACTCGCCGCTCAGACTCTTCATTCGGGATAAATGAAGTTAGCCTGCCCTAAAGCAAGTTAGTTCTGAAGGATTCATTGCCATAGAAATGTACCTGGCTAAAAGGTGAGCCACTTTCATAGTACCGGTTATCCCGAGTTGAACTCAGAGTTGACCAAAGTTACCTTGCTATCTCCTCAAACCTGATTCGTAGTATAGGGCTCATGATGAAGCCCTCTATGTTACCATCCTCTGTCCCACCGCTACAGTACTGTGCTCCCATTTCACCCCCAAAAAGTTGATCGCTGCGTCTGTGAATGCATCCACACACACACACACACACACAAACATACACACACACACAGTGATGAGGTGTGAATGAAGGAGTCAGGTGCAGGAGGTAAAACACAGAAGTCCAGAGTTTATTTCGTTTACATAAATAAAACGCACCAAGCGTCAAAACGCCTTGGCAATAACAAATGGAAGAGTAGCTCAACCGAGCTACTCACTCTCACAATGAAACAATCACTCACAAAGACAAGGAGAACAGAGGGAACACTTATACACATACTAATTAGGGGAATGAGCACCAGGTGTGTGTGATTGACAAGACAAGACATGACAAGTGGAGTGATGAGAATGGGATCGGCAGTAGCTAGTAAGCCGGTGACGACGAACGCCGAAACCTGCCCGAACAAGGAGGGGAGGCAGCCTCGGCGGAAGTCGTGACAGTCCCCCCGTCCCCCCCCCCCCTTGACGCGCGGCTCCAGCAGTGTGCCGACCCCGGCCTCGGAAACGGCCAGGAGGACGCGGAGCAGGGCGAGTCGGATGGCGACGGTGGAAATCCCTCAACAGGGAGGGATCGAGGATGTCCCTCCTTGGGACCCAGCACCGTTCCTCCGGACCGTACCCCTCCCACTCCACGAGACACCCAACGCCTCGAATCCAGTATGGAACGGACCGAGTACGCCGGGGCCCCCTCGATGTCCAGAGGAGGTGGAGGAACCTCCCGCACCTCAGACTCCTGGAGCGGACCAGCTACCACCGGCCTGAGGAGAGACACATGAAACAAGGGGTTAATACAGTAATCAGGGGGGAGTAACAACTTGTATGTAACCTCGTTTATCCTCCTCAGGACTTTAAACGGCCCCACAAACCGCAGGCTCAACTTCCGGCATGGCAGGCGGAGGGTTAGATTCCGGGTCGAGAGCCAGACCCGATCCCGGTACGAAGACCAGGGCCTCCCTGCGGTGGTGGTCAGCGTTCGCCTTCTGATGACGCAAGGCGCGCTGGAGGCGAACATGGACCAAGTCTCCTCCGCGCGCCAAAACCAGTCATCCACCGCAGGAGCCTCGGTCTGGCTCTGGTGCCACGGTGCCAGGACCGGTTGGTAACCCAAAACACATTGGAAGGGTGTTAGGTAAGTGGAGGAGTGGCGGGGAGAGAGAGTTCTGAGCGTATTCTGCCCATGGCAGGAACACTGACCACTCCCCCGGCCGGTCCTGACAGTAGGTCCACAGGAACCTACCCACATCTTGATTCACCCTGAACGCCTTCCAGACTCTAGATGTGAACTGGGGACCTCGGTCGGACACTATATCTTCTGGTGCCCTGTAGTGCCGGAAGACGTGAGTAAACAGAGCCTCCGCAGTTTGTAGGGCCGTGGGGAGACCGGGCAGAGGAAGGAGGCGGCAGGACTTCGAAAAGTGGAGATGGAGCTGTGCATAATGCCTGCCCTATATCCGCGTCCATCGCCCATACTACCGGCGCCACAATGCATGAGGCTGGGAATATGGGGGTGTTGTCTCTGGGCCTCTCCTCTGTGTCATACAGCCGAGACAGTGCGTCTGTCTTAACGTTCTTTGTACCCGGAATGTATGAGAGTGTGAAATCAAACCGGGTGAAGAAGAGGGCCCACCTGGCCTGGCAAGGATTCAGCCTCCTCGCTGCCCGAATGTACTCCAGGTTACGGTGGTCTGTCCAGATGAGGAAAGGGTGTTTCGCCCCTTCAGGCCAATGCCTCCACACCGTCAAAGCTCGGACAACAGCCAGCAGCTCCCGATCACCAACACCGTAGTTCTGCTCCGCCGAGCTGAGCTTCTTTGAAAAGAAGGCACAGAGGCGGAGCTTGGATGGCGTGCCCAAGCATTGGGATAATACAGCGCCTATCCCTACCTCGGACGCATCCACCTCCACTACGAACGGTAGTGATGGATCGGGGTGAGCCAATACTGGGGCGGAGGTGAACAGACCACGCAATCTACTGAAGGCCAAATCAGCCTCAGCAGACCAGCGGAGCCGGGACGGCCCACCCTTCAACAAGGAGGTAATGGGAGCTGCGATCTTGCAAAAGCCCCGAATAAACCTCCGATAGTGGTTGGCAAAGCCAAGGAAGCGCTGCACCTCCTTCACCGTGGTTGGAGTCGGCCAATTACGCACAGCTGAAATGCGATCTCCCTCCATCTCCACACCTGTGGTAGTAATGCGGTATCCGAGGAAGGAGATTGACTGCTGGAAAAACTCACACTTCTCTGCCTTGGCATAAAGATAATTTCCAGCAGTCGGACCAATACCTTGCGAACCAGGGACACATGCTCGGCGCGCGTATGGAAGACCCATTTGCGACCAAGCTTTAACTTCCTTACTGATGTCTTGAGATGTTGCTTCAATATATCCACATCATTTTCCTTCCTCATGAAGGAATGCCATCTATTTTGTGAAGTGCACCAGTCCCTCCTGCAGCAAAGCACCCCCACAGCATGATGCTGCCACGCCCGTGCTTCACTGTTGGGATGTTGTTCATCGGCTTGCAAGCGTTCCCCTTTTTCCTCCAAACATAACGATGGTCATTATGGCCAAACAGTTCTAGTTTTGTTTCATCAGACCAGAGGACATTTCTCCAAAAAGTATGATCTTTGTCCCCATGTGCAGTTGCAAACCGTAGTCTGGCTTTTTTTATGGCGGTTTTGGAGCAGTGGCTTCTTCCTTGCTGAGCGGCCTTTCAAGTTATGTCGATATAGGACTTGTTTTACTGTAGATATAGATACTTTTGTACCTGTTTCCTCCAGCATCTTCACAAGGTCCTTTGCTGTTGTTCTGGGATTGATTTGCACTTTTCGCACCAAAGTACGTTCATCTCTAGGAGACAAGCGTCTCCTTCCTGAGCGGTATGACGGCTGCGGGGTCCCATGGTGTTTATACTTGTGTACTATTGTTTGTACAGATGAACGTGGTACCTTCAGACGTTTGGAAATTGCTCCCAAGGATGAACCAGACTTGTGGAGGTCTACAATTTCTTTCTGAGGTCTTGGCTGATTTCTTTTGATTTTCCCATGATGTCAAGCAAAGAGGCACTGAGTTTGAAGGTAGGCCTTGAAATACATCCACAGGTACACCTCCAATTGACTCAAATTATGTCAATTAGCCTATCAGAAGCTTCTAAAGCCATGACATAATTTTCTGGAATTTTCCAAGCTGTTTAAAGGCACAGTCAACTTAGTATATGTAAACTTCTGACCCACTGGAATTGTGATACAGTGAATTATAAGTGAAATAATCTGTCTGTAAACAATTGTTGGAAAAATTACTTGTGTCATGCACAAAGTAGATGTTCTAACCGACTTGCCAAAACTAGTTAACAAGAAATGTGTGGAGTGATTGAAAAATGAGTTTTAATGACTCCAACCTAAGTGTATGTAAACTTCTGACTTCAACTGTATGCTCTCTGTCCCCTTCCCCCCCCCCCCTCTCTCTCTCTCTCTCTCTCTCTCTCTCCCTCCCTATCCCTCTCTCTCCCTATCCCTCTCCCTCCCTCCCTCCCTCCCCTCCCCATGGACTTGAGCCCTAGGATCATGCCTCAGGACTACCTGGCCTGATGACTCCTGGCTGTCCCCAGTCCACCTGGTCGTGCTGCTGCTCCAGTTTCAACTGTTCTGCCTGCAGCTATGGAACCCTGACCTGTTCACCGGACATTCTGCCTTGTCCCGGACCTGCTGTTTTCGACTCTCTCTTTCTCTCTACCGCACCTGCTGTCTCGACCTGCTGTCTCGACCTCTTATTATTTGACCCTGCTGGTTATCTATGAACGTTTGTTCTTCAAGATGTTCAATCTGGCCTTACAGTTTTTCTCGATTGCTAAGACACATTTCTTGAAAGCTGCTCTCCTTTTCTCTTAACTGTGAACACAAAACCCAATTTTCAAGCTACATTCACAAAACCTCAGACTCTTCTTGCAAAACCAAACTTTCACCTCAAAACAGTTCAATCTGTGCTCAAAACTGAACTATGTTGTCAAATCGTGCCCCGAGTCAATCAAAATAAAAAAACACTGCTGAACAGTCACTAAACACAATGCTCAGGACATGAAGCTGGAGAAATAAATGTGTATTGTTCACTGTAGGCTAAATGCATGTTGCAAAACAAAAAAAACCTGTGCATTTAGCACTTGTACAAAAAGACAAAACAGAAATCTTGTGCATTTACATGTAGCACTTGTAAAAACAAACAGAAATCTTATGCGTTTGCCACTTGTGTACAGTAAGCCCATGTAAAAATAAAGTACAAAAATATACAAATAAGTGCATTACTCAGCCACAGCATCATGTCTCCATACTGGGTCAGGCCACAGGACTTCATCCACATCACAGGCCACATTTTGTCTGGCCAGGCAACGGGGGAAAAAACCCCTGGCATGCCGTATCCAGGCTTGGCATGCCTCCACACCTATGTCACCACAGGCAAGTCCCATGGCTTGCAGGAGATTTACCCTGGTGTAAGGTTGGCGTTCATATACCTTCCACCGCCATGAGGAGAAGAATTCCTCAATGGGGTTTAGGAAAGGGGAGTACGGTGGAAGGCAAAGATTGATAAAACCTTGGTTCATATTGTACCACTCTCTAACCTGGAGGGCTCTGTGAAAACTCACATTGTCCCAAACAACAACAGAGATGGGATGCTCATCCTGCTGCCCTAACAAAGCATCTCGCATGTGATTGAGGAAAATGAGGAGCTGGTGAGTGTTGTAGGGCCCCAGGTTGGCATGATGGTGGACAACCCCATGATTGCTGATGGCAGCACATAATGTGACATTGCCACCACGCTGCCCAGGGACACCAACAATGGCCCGATGGCCAATCACATTACGGCCTCTCCTTCTCCTTTTGGTGAGATTAAACCCAGCTTCATCCATGTAGATGTATTGATGGGGTCTTTCCATTGCATCCAGTTGAAAAACCCTCTGTAGAAATAGATATAGTTTTGTAAGTGATACGGAAAAAGTGATTTAGGCCACTACAGTAAATCACTACTTAGAGTAATCAACATTGAATGTGTCTGGATGTATGCCAACCTGTACATACTGGAATCTTTGCTCTTTGACTCTGTCTGAGTTGCGATCAAAGGGCACTCTGTATAGCTGTTTCATGCACAGTCTGTTGCGCTTGAGGACACGATCAACAGTAGAGAGGCTGACACTGTTGATACCCTCAAAATTTAAATGGTCCTCAATGATCTTCTGCTGAATTTCGCTCAGTTTAATGGCATTGTTCTCACGGACCATATCAACAATTAGGGTCTCTTGGTGTGGGGAGAACATACCTGTCCTCCCACCCCCATGTGGCAGTCTTTCAATTCTACAAAAAGAGAACATGGAGTTACAAAAAATATACACGGAATACTAGGCTTACAAACAGTTAGACCAACCCTCCATTACAATACTACAGTACATTGGTACAGTGATGTACTGAAACATATATTTACTTACAGTATACTGTGGTACAGTATATAGTATGTCACACAGTAATTGCTGTCAACATTTACATACTGTACTATAATGTCAAAAAAAGGTAATTACCTGTTCTCTTCTCTAAATCTTCGGATTATGGTGGACACAGTGAATCTACTGATGTTTGGTTGTACCCTTTGTCCAGCCTCCCTCATGCTCATACCATGGACAAGAACATGATCAATCACAGTAGCTCTGATTTCATCAGATATTACTGTTCTTTGTCTTCGCTGACCACCTCGACCACCTCGACCTCCTCTCACACGAACTCTTCCTCTCAGATTTCTATCCATTGTAAGTGTCACACCCTGGCTCTGGGACTCTATATGTTGAGCCAGGGTGTGTTCATTCTATGTGTTTATTTCTATGTTGGTATTCTGTTGTGTTTATTTCTATGTTGGCTAGAGTGACTCCCAATCAGAGGCAACGAGTGTCAGCTGTCGTTGGTTGTCTCTGATTGGGAGCCATATTTATACTGTCTATTTTCCCTTTGTGTTTGTGGGTTCTTGTTCCGTGTTCGGTCATTGTTACCGTGGACTTCACGAGTCGTTTCTTGTTTTGTTGATTGTGTTCTATTATCACTAAAGATAATAAAGTTAAACATGTTCGTTCATCACGCTGCGCCTTGGTCTGTTCATTACGACGATCGTGACAGAAGAACCCACCATGCAACGACCAAGCAGCGTGTCCAGGGGCAGCTCTTGGGCTGGACATGGGAGGAAGCGTCGGGAGAAGAGACGGTGGAGGCGCGCCGTAGAGAGGAGCAGCGGCGCCAAATGGGTCAACGTCGGACAGGCGAGAGGCAACCCCAGAAAATGTTTAGGGGGGGGCACACGGCATGGACGACGGGGCTGACGGAGGCAGAAAAGGGGCGGATTCAGAAGGCCACCAGGTTACGGATACACCGCCCTGTACGTCCTGTGCGGATGCCTCAAACAGAGTGTGTGAGGGTAGGCATTCAGCCAGGACGGGTTGTGGCCGCTCTTCACTCCAGGTCTCCTATCCGTCTCCACAGCCCGGTTCGGCCTGTCCCTGCTCTACGCACCAAGCCTACGGTGTGCGTCGCCAGCCCGGTCCGGCCTGTCCCTGCTCCACGCACCAAGCCTACGGTGTGCGTCGCCAGCCCAGCCCGGCCTGTCCCTGCTCTACGCACCAAGCCTACGGTGTGCGTCGCCAGCCCAGCCCGGCCTGTCCCTGCTCTACGCACCAAGCCTACGGTGTGCGTCGCCAGCCCAGTCCGGCCTGTCCCTGCTCTACGCACCAAGCCTACGGTGTGCGTCGCCAGCCCGGCCCGGCCTGTTCCTGCCACTCGCACCAAGTCTACGGTGCGCGTCGCCAGCCCGGCCCGGCCTGTTCCTGCCACTCGCACCAAGTCTACGGTGCGCGTCGCCAGCCCGGCCCGGCCTGTTCCTGCCACTCGCACCAAGTCTACGGTGCGCGTTGCCAGCCCGGCCCGGCCTGTTCCTGCCACTCGCACCAAGTATACGGTGCGCGTCGCCAGCCCGGCCCGGCCTGTTCCTGCCACTCGCACCAAGTCTACGGTGCGCGTCGCCAGCCCGGCCCGGCCTGTTCCTGCCACTCGCACCAAGCCTACGGTGCGCGTCGCCAGCCCGGCCCGGCCTGTTCCTGCCACTCGCACCAAGTATACGGTGCGCGTCGCCAGCCCGGCCCGGCCTGTTCCTGCCACTCGCACCAAGTATACGGTGCGCGTCGCCAGCCCGGCCCGGCCTGTTCCTGCCACTCGCACCAAGTCTACAGTGCGCGTCGCCAGCCCGGCCCGGCCTGTTCCTGCCACTCGCACTAAGCCAGGGGTGCGAGTCGTCAGCCTGGTAAGGCCCGTTCCTCCTCCACGCACTACGCCAGGGGTGCGAGTCGTCAGCCTGGTAAGGCCCGTTCCTCCTCCACGCCCCAAGCCAGGGGTGCGCGTCGTCAGCCTGGTAAGGCCCGTTCCTCCTCCACGCACCAAGTCAGGGGTGCGCTACGTCAGTCCAGCACAACCCGTGCCTGGGTCACCGGTGCCTGGTAAGGTACCGGTCAACTGCTCCACTATGGAGCTGAAGCTAACCGCTCCTGCTAAGTCCAGTTCAGCTCCAGCCGGCGGGGCCAGACTGGACCAGGGGCGTTATGGGGGGTGTATTGGAGGGTGGTGGTCAAGGCCGGAGCCAGAACCGCCGCCGAGGAGGTATGCCCGCCCAGCCCTCCCCTGTTCTGTTCAAGTTGAGGCGCGGTCGCAGTCCGCGCCTTTAGGGGGGGGTACTGTCACACCCTGGTTCTGGGACTTTATATGTTGAGCCAGGGTGTGTTCATTCTATGTGTTTATTTCTATGTTGGTAATTCTGTTGTGTTTATTTCTATGTTGGCTAGAGTGACTCCCAATCAGAGGCAACGAGTGTCAGCTGTCGTTGGTTGTCTCTGATTGGGAGCCATACTTATACTGTCTATTTTCCCTTTGTGTTTGTGGGTTCTTGTTCCGTGTTCGGTCATTGTTACCGTGGACTTCACGAGTCGTTTCTTGTTTTGTTGATTGTGTTCTATTATCACTAAAGATAATAAAGTTAAACATGTTCGTTCATCACGCTGCGCCTTGGTCTGTTCCTTACGACGATCGTGACAGTAGGGCCTCACAAACCAGTGCTCTCTGAACTGGCTTACTCTATATGTTCCCTCACATCATTAGCCACAAGTGTGATCAATTTTGAGTTGTTGTGTTCAAGTGGTGACACCTGTGCTCTAATTGTGTTTGACTTTTGTCACCTGTGCTCACCATTATGCAGCACGGGTGCATCACAATGAAAATGTGTTGCCAAGTTATGTCTAAACAGGTGAAAAGTGCTTATGGTTTTGCCAAAATAGTGATTGATTCAATCAGTGGGTTCAGGCAACTGAGCATTTGGTTCAGACAATAGGGTTTAGTGTTTTAGCAATTGAGAAAAACTGTAATGGCCATGTACTCTTATAATCTCTACCCAGCACAGCCAGAAGAGGACTGACCACCTCTCAGAGCCTGGTTCCTTTCTAGGTTTCTTCCTAGGTTCCTGCCTTTCTAGGGAGTTTTTCATAGCCACCATGCTTCTACATCTGCATTGCTTGCTGTTTGGGGTTTTAGGCTGGGTTTCTGTATAGCACTTTGTGACATCTGCTGATTTAAAAAGGGCTTGATAAATACATTTGATTGATTGATTTAAATATACTTAAGTATCAAAAGTAAATGTAATTGCTAAAATATACTTAAGTATCAAAAGTAAAAGTATAAATCATTTCCAATTCCTTATATTAAGCAAACCTGATTGTATGATTTTCTTGTTTTTTAAATTTATGGATAGCCAGAGGCACAATCCAACACTGAGCCATAATTTACAAACAAAGCATTTGTGTTTAGTAAGTCCGCCAGTTCAGAGGCAGTAGACCAGGAATGTTCTCTTGATAATTGTGTGAATTTGATCATTTTCCTGTCTTGCTAATCATTCAAAATGTAACGAGTACTTTTGGATGTCAGTGAACATACATGGAGTAAAAAGTACTTTATTTTCTTTAGAAATGTAGTGGAGTAAAAGTAGTCAAAAATATAAATAGTAAAGTAAAGTACAGATATCCCAAAAAACTACGTAAGTAGGACTTTAAAGTATTTTTATCTAAGTACGTTACACCACTGGCTATATTCAGAGAGGATTTTACAATATTGACAACATATTGACACAATTACAATCTTTATAGAATAAAAATCTAATTTAATCAATTATATGTGGAGAAACTTATTTGAGTGAACATTAGCAAGCCAGCAGCAGATGAAACAGAAAGTGAATTATCCCCTCCCCTTCCCTCTCCGGTTTTAGCTTGCAGCTATCACTGTCTAGCTGGCTAGGTTTAGGATATTTACTAGCAGTCCGTGTGCTTATGGATCATCCATATTATCTCGGGTTGGCCAAACAAGAAGAAATTAATAGTTTTTTCATTTTTCTAATTGAAAACCTATTGAAAATGCCTATTTTTTCTTTTGCCAATTTCAAAGCCAAAAATGGTCAAATGCTAAATGCTTTGATTCCTCACCTTTCCACTTATTTAAAAAATGTATAACTACTTCCAAGTACGAATTCATTAATTTTCCTTTTCATGTCTTCAAATCCGGAAGTTGTTATATTGCCGTAAACAAAAAAGCAGTCATTATCTGAGTAGATAATGATGAGAGAAAACAACAAATCGGTTCCATTTCTCATTACTGGTGATGTGGGTGGGGCTAAACATTTAGTCCTGTATCATTGGTCAAACGCATATCCTGTCCAAACCTAGCCTTCAAAATAAGAGTTTAGTGTGTGTTTTGCGATAAATATTTTTGTTAGTTGCAGATGCCACTGCTGAATAAACCAAAAAGCCATTAGAGAGACTGAATGGTTGTATTTGTTCTATAGGGATATGTAAGGTAAAGGTTTTGAAGT
Organism: Coregonus lavaretus; assembly: GCF_964263955.1. Lineage (NCBI taxonomy): Eukaryota > Metazoa > Chordata > Actinopteri > Salmoniformes > Salmonidae > Coregonus > Coregonus lavaretus. The sequence goes on along the minus strand of NC_139997.1, from coordinate 60,328,303 downwards.
TTGTAAAAATAAAACTAATTGCAGTGGCTGTTGACTTTACATTGCCTCCTTGAGTGCTGGATGCTGCAGCCATAACATTAGGCTATTGCTTTTCTATAAATATATTACACAAAGGATTCTAAGCTGCGGGGCTACTGTAAGGGGCTTAATTCAGTTGTATTCCAGCCACTAGGGGGCACTCAGGTGAAGCCCATGGGAAGTAAAAAAGAAAAGTTTGAGCTGACTGGATTAGAACAAGAAAACTCTGTAAATGGTGAGGCGCATAATTGGCCCAGTGTCGTCCAGGTTAGGGGAGGGTTTGGCCGGCAGGGATGTTTTTGTCCCATCGCGCACTAGCGACTCCTGTGGTGGGCCGGGCGCTGACACATTGGTGCACTGGCTTCCGGGTTAAGCGGGCATTGTGTCAAGAAGAAGTGTGGCTCGACTGGGTTGTGTTTCAGGGATGCACGGCTTTCGACCTTTGTACGGGAGTTGCAGCGATGGGACAAGACTAACTACCAATTGGATACCACGAAAAAGGGGTAAAAAATAAAGAAAGAAGAGACCTGCTTGGGCCAAGAAATATAAGTAATGGACATTAGACCGGTACAAATGTGTCCTTTGGTCTGGAGACCAAATTGGAGATTTTTGGTTCCAACCACGCTGTGTCTTTGTGAGACGCGGTGTGGGTGAACGGATGATCTCCGCATGTGTAGTTCCCACCGTAAAAGCATGGAGGAGGAGGTGTTATGGTGTAGGGGTGCTTTGCTGGTGACACTGTCTGTGATTTATTTAGAATTCAAGGCACACTTAACCAGCATGGCTACCACAGCATTCTGCAGCGATCATCATCCCATCTGGTTTGGGCTTAGTGGGACTATCGTTTGTTTTTCAACAGGACAATGACCCAACAGGCTATGTAAGGGCTATTTTACCAAGAATTCCTCCACAATCCCCAGACCTCAACCCAATTGAGATGGTTTGGGATGAGTCAGACGGCAGAGTGAAGGAAAGCAGCCAACAAGTGCTAATCATATGTGGTAACTCCTTCAAGACTGTTGGAAAAGTATTCCAGGTGAAGCTGGTTGAGAGAATTCCAAGAGTGTGCAAAGCTGTCATCAAGGCAAAGGGTGGATATTTGAAGAATCTCAAATATAAAATATATATTTGGATTTGCTTAATACTTTTTTGGTTACTACATGATTCCATATGTGTTATTTCATAGTTTTGATGTCTTCACTATTATTCGACAATGTAGAAAATAGTAAAAATAAAGAACAACCCTTGAATGAGTAGGTGTGTCCAAACTTTTGACTGGTACTGTGTGTGATATATATACAGTGAGGGAAAAAAGTATTTGATCCCCTGCTGATTTTGTACGTTTGCCCACTGACAAAGAAATGATCAGTCTATAATTTTAATGGTAGGTTTATTTGAACAGTGAGAGACAGAAAAACAACAAAAAAATCCAGAAAAACACATGTAAAAAATGTTAAGAATTGATTAGCATTTTAATGAGGGAAATAAGTATTTGACCCCTCTGCAAAACATGACTCAGTACTTGGTGGCAAAACCCTTGTTGGCAATCACAGAGGTCAGACGTTTCTTGTACTTGGCCACCAGGTTTGCACACATCTCAGGAGGGATTTTGTCCCACTCCTCTTTGCAGATCTTCTCCAAGTCATTAAGGTTTCGAGGCTGACGTTTGGCAACTCGAATCTTCAGCTCCCTCCACAGATTTTCTATGGGATTAAAGTCTGGAGACTGGCTAGGCCACTCCAGGACCTTAATGTGCTTCTTCTTGAGCCACCCCTTTGTTGCCTTGGCCGTATGTTTTGGGTCATTGTCATGCTGGAATACCCATCCACGACCCATTTTCAATGCCCTGACTGAGGGAACAAGGTTCTCACCCACGGTACATGGCCCCGTCCATCGTCCCTTTGATGCGGTGAAGTTGTCCTGTCCCCTTAGCAGAAAAACACCCGCAAAGCATAATGTTTTCACCTCCATGTTTGACGGTGGGGATGGTGTTCTTGGGGTCATAGGCAGCATTCCTCCTCCTCCAAACACGGCGAGTTGAGTTGATGCCAAAGAGCTCGATTTTGGTCTCATCTGACCACAACACTTTCACCCAGTTCTCCTCTGAATCATTCAGATGGTCATTGGCAAACTTCAGACGGGCCTGTATATGTGATTTCTTGAGCAGGGGGACCTTGCGGGCACTGCAGGATTTCAGTCCTTCACGGCGTAGTGTGTTACCAATTGTTTTCTTGGTGACTATGGTCCCAGCTGCCTTGAGATCATTGACAAGATCCTCCTGTGTAGTTCTGTGCTGATTCCTCACCGTTCTCATGATCATTGCAACTCCACGAGGTGAGATCTTGCATGGAGCCCCAGGCCGAGGGAGATTGACAGTTCTTTTGTGTTTCTTCCATTTGCGAATAATCGCACCAACTGTTGTCACCTTCTCACCAAGCTGTTTGGCGATGGTCTTGTAGCCCATTCCAGCCTTGTGTATGTCTATAATCTTGTCCCTGACATCCTTGGAGAGCTCTTTGGTCTTGGCCATGGTGGAGAGTTTGGAATCTGATTGATTGATTGCTTCTGTGGACAGGTGTCTTTTATACAGGTAACAAGCTGAGATTAGGAACACTCCCTTTAAGAGTGTGCTCCTAGTCTCAGCTCATTACCTGTATAAAATACACCTAGGAGCCAGAAATCTTTCTGATTGAGAGGGGGTCAAATACTTATTTCCCTCATTAAAATGCAAATCAATTTATGACATTTTTGACATGCGTTTTTCTGGATTTTTTTTTTGTTATTCAGTCTCTCACTGTTCAAATAAACCTACCATTAAAATTATAGACTGATCATTTCTTTGTCAGTGGGCAAACATACAAAATCAGCAGGGGATCAAATACTTTCTTCCCTCACTGTATATATATGTGAGAAAAAAAACATATGGGTGATTGGAAGTGATGCAGACAATTACATTGATGGAAGTTACAATCTATCTGCAATATTAAAGCTGATCTACCCCCCCACCCCCAACAAAAAGAAGGGAAAAAAATAATGTACAACATGGACAAACCATCTATTATTCAAGAGGGTGGCACCGTAGAAATTGTATGTATTACATTTCTATCTGCAACATTCTGAAAGATGCTCTCAAAAGAGCATACCCTCTAGAGTAGACATTGTGCTTGTTCTAGAGGGGCGACTTGAGCTTTTCACAAATTATTTCATCTACAAAACACCACAACTCCCAAACCACTGGGCATGAACTGATCAATATCATACAAAGGTTAAAACATCTGAGCGGTGCCTAGCTCAGAAGGATCTTCATCAACAAGCAGATAAACATGTTAGTCTTACGGTTAAGGATCAGTCTGGATTTCTATTGAATCCTTCTACTAGTACGTAAACAGGCAGGCAACGATTATGTTCATCTGAAATGGCACTCCATTCCCACTTCTTATGGCCAGGACTATACAGGGAATAGTGTCATTTTAAGACACACACACACACTTTATGTTATACTTTTGTTCCATGATATAAACAGTGAAATATAAAAAAGAAGTGCCTAGTTTGTGATAAAAAGGGTTGGCAAATTATTTCCAAACTAACAAGCATGGTTTACATCTTAATCATATCTGATAACTTGTTCTTCCATTCACAATTAGAGACATCAGATTTCTTCAACAACATCATCCCTCATTCAACAATTGACTGGACTGGTTCAAGACAAATAATAACCCAGTACCCCTTAAGAAATTAAAACTAAATCTCTATTTGCTGGAGCTGTAGGTACTGTAGACTAGACTCCTTTGGAACCAGGCTCAGCACAGTAGAGGAGCTCTAGCTTTGGGTATGGAGTGACTGAAGGGACAAAAAGCACACAGTTACACCCAGAAAGAGAGAAATGGGACATACAGATAATACACAGCAAAACCTCAATAATATTGTCTTCTGGCTCTAGCCAACAGCACGCAGGGCGCAGATTGTGCACTGTTGGCTAGAGCGCATGGGCCAATACCAGTGTGGGCACACTCCCTATATCACAACATATTTTGTGAGAAGACCATCACTAGTATTGGGAATTTAACCACAAAAGGTATTTTTATGTACACTACGTCATCACACACAGCCTTTTATCTGCAACAAATCAATTTAATGGAAACACATCTCTGGTGTGTTTGTTTTTACGCTGATTTTATTCGTCACCAATTGGATGGAAACCTAGTTATTGACCTATACGAGCTCCTAAAGTATTGTGACAGTGACAAATGTGTTGTTGTTTTGGCTCTGTACTCCAGCACTTTGGATTTGAAATGATACAATGACTATGAGGTTAAAGTGCAGAATGTCAGCTTTAATTTGAGGGTATTTTCATCCATATCGGGTGAACTGTTTCGAAATTACAGCACTTTAGGGGACCATAGGTATTGGGACAAATTCACTAAAGTAGTGACCAAAGAAAGTGTCACTGTCCCAATACTTTTGGAGCTCACTGTTTTTGAATTATATTGAAATCATTTTCATGTTAATTCAATTGAGTTTTATTTAGCTATTTGTACGCTAACGTCTGTAATTTGTGGCACGATTTATTTCATGATGTGTAACATCAGCACACTGATGTGCCAAATCTTGATTTAGTGCATTGTCATGACTCTCTCTCCTTGGTGAGGATCAAAGGTAGCCAGAACCCGGTTTTATGACTTAACAGCCGGTCATAAATAGTTTGCAGAAACTCTCCCTCTGACTCTCTAGTATGGTAAGACTGAAATCTCTTTCTTATAGAGAGACTTTTGCCGCCAAAACCTTTTTCTCCAAAAGATTGGACATTGGAACATTATTATTGATGCCCAAGTGTTTGGAATGGTTGGTGGGGATCTAAAGAATAATCATGTCATATGGTTTATTATTTTGTGATGTCATTAAGGATGGTAGAACAAAGTAATTGTAACTCTGAAAGTGTACGCATTCTATGTGTCAGGTTTGCATCTAAATGTTGTATGAAATATATGATTAAGTATGAGAATACTTTTGTGAAGATAGGAATGTGATTTTAGTCTTCAAATGAGATAAAAGGTTTTCATATAAGCACAGTGACTAGCCACGCCCCGAGTTTCATCAGAGATCGTGTCATCACTATGGAACGCCCCTTTTACCAAGAGGGCATAAAGGCTTGAAAGACAAATTAACATTACACCAGGAAATGTGAGAGTGGCGACTGCACGTTTAAAAATGGTTAGACCAGAAAGACCAGCCGACGTGCAGCAGGAGCTGAACGTTACAAATGGTTGACACTCTTAGACCAGGAAGCGTGGAGCGGTGGCTACACAGCTTAAAATAGTTGACACTACAGACCAGAAAACGTGAGACGGTAGTCCATAAATTTGAAAAGGTGAAACTCTGAAACTCTCAACCTCTACAAGAGGTGAAGAAGCAGATAAATGCACTAGACCTTATCATATCAGTCTGCAGCTGAAATGTAAAAAAAAAAAAAATTAACTAAAGACACGAGGTGGGAAGGACAATCCCTCTCAGACAATCGTTGGTACATCTGAAGTATCTATTCTAATGAACACTCCACTCGAAGACAAGCCGAGTCTCACCAAAGTGGGATAGGACACTCAAACCCCTTTTTGAGAAAGTGGTTCAACAGAGAGATGACGATCAAGGACAGCTACGCATAAATATATACATTGGATTTCTTATCCGAATGAGCGGTGGTTAGGGTGCTAAGTATTATGATTACTGTGAGCGTAGTTTCCAAATCTAACAACGATCGTTTGAATCTCTGTCTCTCCCTTTTACTCTCTTTCTACTGACCCCTCCTTCTCCTAACCAATCAGTCATGCTATTGTTAGTCCAGTCCACTAGGCACCTGTTTTCATTGTGATATGTTAGTAATCAATAACCTATACCGTGTGTGTGTGTATGTATTCTGTGTTATTATTTAGTTAGTTACTAAAAAAATAATTAAGCCAATTTGTGTATTGCTGATTCATCAATAAGGTTAGGGTTCTTGCAGGTTCAAAGATTATGCGATGTTCAGAATGAAAGTAATAATAATAATAATAATATGCCATTTAGCAGATGCTTTTATCCAAAGCGACTTACAGTTGTGCGTGCATACATTTTTGTGTATGGGTGGTCCCGGGGATCGAACCCACTACCTTGGCGTTACAAGCGCCGTGCTCTACCATGAGGTAATTATTTAATAAGTGGCTGTTATCGATATATAACATATGTATATCTTCTAAGAGTTTAATTCGGGAGATGGTAACTCATTAAACAACTTCTTCCGTGGTGCCCCAATTCCTAATGAGTTAATTGAGTGACAATTAAACATAGTTAGTTGATTCGATAAATAATAGTCATCACATTAAAATAGGTCAAGCCATGACAGCATTATTATAGGGTAAGCATTACAATAAGCCCCCTCAATATTTGTAGCCATAGGTGATCCGTCAACAGTATTGTGGAATAATTTGAATGTTAAGGTAAGATTGGAAAAGGAGAACGCTGATCCGAGAGCAGTGCTTAGTTTCTTTTGATCTTATCAGTATCGACACGTGCCTCAACGACGCACTTAGCGAACGTTCTCTCTGTGTGGTGTTTTGGGAAACGCATTTTACATCTTTGGTCGTTGTAGGAAAGATGCATAGTTAAAACACTCGTAAGCCTAAGTTCCATCGCTATCTTGAAACCAGGCCCTGGCCACCGCGGGATTACTTTCGACTTTTAGAAAGTGTTTTACTCAATTATTTTGATCACTGGTGAGCTCACATGTGATGAATTGTAAATAGAAATTGCTATTAGCTAATTCATACTATGGTTTCTATAAGCTAAGAGTTCACGCAGTTAGCGCTAGGACTAATGTAGCCTACACTTTCCGATTTGGATAAGAATTGTGTTATGCTGTTGCTACTTCTGTGAATGTCTGAACATTGCATCCAAAAATAAATTGCTCACATTGAGGACGTAACATTGTAAAATCTGTGTTTGTGCAAAATGTTTCTATAAAAAAAGTGTGGCCAGCTCAAACGCTGACTGTTGCATCAATCGTAACTAGACGTTTTAATGAAGTGTTCTAATCACACCGGTTTGAGCATAGGCTGCATGGACCACTGTAGAACAGCGTTTCCCAAACTCTGTGCACATTTTGTTTTTTTAGCCCTTCTTCTTCTTTGGGATTGGGATGGCGGAGCGCATCCAACTTTATGGTGCATACACCACCACCACCTACTATACTGGAGTGTGAGGCCAGTCACGGCCTACCTACATTACAAAAATGTAAAGGAAAAGGGAAAAAAATACCAAATAATAATTGCACCACCAAAATATATTACTATTTCATCAAACATTTTAATCACCACCCCATTCCACTACTTTGACCGTAACTGATCCTACTCCTGGCCGACAGCCTGGGAGGATGGGACTCTTTCGTTCAACACACCTTGGAACTCTTCTGCAGTAAAACCTCATACACCCAAGTACTTCTCTGCAGCTGCCACAACATATATTTTCTATGATTTACATTCAATTTCTGCGGTACAGTTGATAACCATGGCAATGAGTCATAAGAATCCAACCTTACTGAAGCACCAATTCGTATCACTCTATATTGGCCTAGGCCTACTGCTCACACTTGACCCATCATCCTCTACTCTCTTCACTGCCTCAGCATACAACACCTTCTGCTTTAGTCTGACCCTGGCAATCTCAACCTGTCTCTCTCGCACAGGACACTTCTCATCCCCAGCAACATGGGTACCCCCACAATTGACATCGTTTTTTCCACCGATACTACACATTCCTTTGTCCCATGCCGTCCTTCACACTTCAAATTTTTTCCCCCTAACACTACACAACGGATTCAAATGATCAAAGCTTGATGATTAGTTGATTATTTGAATCAGCTGTGTAGTGTTAAGTCAAAAAACAAAACGTGCACCTCTTGGGGTCCCGAGGACCGAGTTTGGGAAACCCTGCTCTAGAATGATCACATTGTGTGGTATGTGTCAAAAGGATAGAGACCTGGCACAGTGAGCTGTCAGAGTGGAGGGAAGGGGCTAATTTCTCACCTGCCTGTCCTAGTGACCGTGTGGCTACATACATCTATGGCTATCCATCGATCCATTTCTCGTGAAATAATCCTATGCTAAAGCTTTCTGGGTACAGTAGGTATGTTTGAGGCAGCACATAACTAGTTTGTGTTGTTGAAAATGACACACTATGCTGTCTCACTGCTCTTTAAACTTTCATTTGATCTTGTTTAGTTTCTTAATCAAAGACAATCGCTGTTAACCTCTTAAAGATCGAACCCTTTATAAAAAAAAACGCTTAAAATTACATACCCATATCTAACTGCCTGTAGCTCAGGACATGAAGCAAGTATATGCATGTTCTTGATGCCATTTGAAAGGAAACACATTAGATCTGGTAAAAGATAATACAAGCAAAAAAAACATGCGTTTTCTATTTATTTTTTTATTATATTTGAAATGCAAGAGAAAGGCCACAATATAATATTGCAGTTCAGGCGCAAATTTGATTTTGGCCACTAGATGGCAGCAATGTGTGCAGAGTTTCAGATTGAACCAGTGAAGCATTGCAATACTGGACTATTTTGTATGAAGTCTGCCCAAATGTGCCGAATGGGTCAATTTATACATTTTCAAGTACATAACTATAGAGAACATACAAAAATGATATGGTAATACAAAATGTACCCTACCGTTCAAAAGTTTGGGGTCACTTAGAAATGTCCTTGTTTTCCATGAAAACATACATGAAATGAGTTTGAATAGGAAATTTAGCAAAATGAATAGGAAATGTAGTCATTGACAAGGTTAGAAATAATGATTTTTTATTTAAATAATAATTGTGTCCTTCAAAATTTGCTTTCATCAAAGAATCCTAAATTTGCAGAAATTACAGCCTTGCAGACCTTTGGTATCCTAGTTGTCAATTTGTTGAGGTAACCTGAAGAGATTTCACCCCATGCGTCCTGAAGCACCTCCCACAAGTTGGATTGGCTTGATGGGCACTTCTTACGTACCAAACAGTCAAGCTGCTCCCACAACAGCTCAATAGGGTTGAGATCCGGTGACTGTGCTGGGCACTCCATTATAGACAGAATACCAGCTGACTGCATCTTCCCTAAATAGTTATTGCATAGTTTAGAGCTGTGCTTTGGGTCATTGTCCTGTTGTAGGAGGAAATTGGATCCAATCAAGCGCCGTCCACAGGGTATGGCATGGCGTTGCAAAATGGAGTAATAGCCTTCCTTCTTCAAGATCCCTTTTACCCTGTACAAATCTTCTACTTTACCACCACCAAAGAACCCCCAGACCATCACATTGCCTCCACCATGCTTGACAGATGGCATCAAGCACTCCTCCACCATCTTTACATTTTGTCTGCGTCTCACAAATGTTATTCTTTGTGATCCGAACACCTCAAACTTTGATTTGTCTGTCCATAACACTTTTTTCCAATCTTCCTCTGTCCAGTGTCTGTGTTCTTTTGCCCATCATAATATTTTATTTTTATTGGCCAGTCTGAGATATGGCTTTTTCTTTGCAACTCTTCCTAGAAGGTCAGCATCTCGGAGTCGCCTCTTCACTGTTGACGTTGAGACTGGTGTTTTGCGGGTACTATTTAATGAAGCTGCCAGTTGAGGACCTGTGAGGCGTCTGTTTCTCAAACTAGAAACTCTAATGTATTTGTCCTCTTGCTCAGTTGTGCACCGGGGCCTCCCACTCCTCTTTCTATTCTGGTTAGAGCCAGTTTGCACTGTTCTGTGAAGGGAGTAGTACACAGCGTTGTACAAGATCTTCAGTTTCTTGGCAATTTCTCGCATGGAATAGCCTTAATTTCTCAGAACAAGAATAGACTGACGAGTTTCAGAAGAAAGTTATTTGTTTCTGGACATTTTGAGCCTGTAATCGAACCCACAATTGCTGATGCTCCAGATACTCAACTAGTCTCAAGAAGTCCAGTTTTATTGATTCTTTAATCAGCACAACAGTTTTCAGCTGTGCTAACATAATTGCAAAAGGGTTTTCTAATGATCAATTAGCCTTTTAAATGATAAACTTGGATTAGCAAACACAACGTGCCATTGGAACACAGGACTGATGGTTGCTGATAATGGGCCTCTGTACGCCTATGTAGATATTCCATAAAAAAATCAGCCGTTTCCAGCTACAATAGCCATTTACAACATTAACAATATCTACACTGTATTTCTGATCAATTTGATGTTCCAAGGGAATTTCTAAGTGACCCCAAACTTTTAAACGGTAGTGTAAGTTTACACACTCCCAGGAATGTCATACATGATGGATCATCAGCTTACACACTAACTTTCACACATCTAGATGGACGGGTGGGGTGGGTGTGGAGCCAGAGACAGCAGCGGTTCAAACTGTAGAACCCAGTTCCTACATTTGAAGATAACATGGATTTTATCAAACAAAACTATGCTACATTTTATCTCTGGAACCCTTAGGATGACAAATCAGAGCAAGATTACTGAATGTAAGTACATTATTTACCTTCAGAGGTGAATATTTCAAACCAGTTGCTGTGATAATTTATTTGGACCAAAAGCAATTACCACCAACTCTTATTGTGTGGCAATAAAGAGTGTTGCTGTGACCAGTGTAACAGACCAATCTAAAGACACTACACACAGATGAGATGTGAGACCACGACCAGTCTGAGACATCATTCCTTTTGGTCACAACTTCCTCCGAAGCTGCCTCCTCTCCTTGTTCGGGCAGGCTTCTGCGTTCATCATCACCAGCCTTCTAGCCACTGCCGCTCCTCATCTCATCATTCCATTTGTTTTGTCTTGTTTATTACACACACCTGGTTCATATCCCCTCATCAGTACCTGTATAAGTGTTCCCTCTGCCCCCTTGTCTTTGTGTGTGATTGTTTATTGTAGAGGATATTATAGCTCGGTGGAGCTAGATTATATTGTGTATCGCCGGGATATTCACCCGTGTGCCTTGATTTACCCAGTGCGTCGTTTTACCCCACTGGTGTGTATTACGCATTGCTGTGTACCGCTGTTTATCAAATAAACAATTTATTCCGTGATTTACTCTCCTGCACCTGACTCCGTCCTAAATCACCCACTACAGAATCACACACCCCCAAACATGGAGTCAGCAGGAGAAGGGAACATGCCTGGACTTGTGGTGTGGGTCCGGGAGCATTTTACTACGCTAGCCAGCTTGGGAGAAGCAATGGATCGGGTTCTCCAGGTCGTCCAACACCTGGAGAGGAGAGGACCCGACCCTTCGGGACCAGCTGAGCGACCAGATCCAGCCACCCACACCCCAGCACCCAGAGGGATTCACCTTTCCCGACCGAGGGAGTGTGACGGGACAGCTGCCTGCTGCCAGGGATTCCTCCTGCAGCTGGACCTCTACTTCTCTATCATCAGCCCGGCTCCATCGGAGCGGGAGAAGGTGTCCGCCATCTTCTACTGCCTCTCAGGGAAAGCTCTGGAGTGGGCCAACGCGGTCTGGAGTGTAGGGCCAACGCGGTTGGACCACTACGGGGAGTTCGCTCGCCTCTTCCGATCACCTGCCCCAAGGAAGAGAGGCGGGTGAGCGGCTGGTCCAACTGAGGCAGGGGACGAGGACCGCGCAAGACGTTGCCCTGGAGTTTAGAACTGTTGGGTCCGGGTGGAATGAGCGGGCCTTCATCGACCGCTCCCGGTGCAGCCTGCGAGAGGACGTCCGAAGGGAGCTAGCCTGCCGGGATGCTATGTTGACTTTCAACCAGCTGGTGGACATGGCCATCCGGTTGGACAACCTGCTGGCTTCAAGAGGACATCCTGGAGGGGGCCTTCCCATTTCACCCCCCTTCAACCCGGATGACGTTCCGATGGAGCTGGGTGGGGCAACGATCCAGAAGAGCGGAGGACGACAGCTCCAGTGTCACTCTTGTGGCACGAGAAGACATTCTACTGCACGCTGTCGTCAGCATTCTTTTGGTTCTGAAGGCGGCAGGCAGGGCACTCTCGCGTCACCCCAGGTAGCGAAAACACACACTCGTTCAGAGCCCTCTGCTGCGCACTTTACCATACAAGTCCACTTCCCTGATTACACGGTAGTTCCCCAGTGTAAGGCACTGGTCGATTCAGGCACAGCTGGGAACTTTATGGACAGGTCGTTAGCTTATAGTCTAGGTATCACATTGGTTCCCCTATCAATTCCACTGCCCATCAAAGCACTTGACAGTTGACCATTAGGGTCAGGGTTCGTTAGGGAAGTTACAGCACCAGTCACGATGGTTACGCAAGAGACCCATAGATAGCTAGTCACTTTTTTATTTATTATTGAGTCTCCCGATTTCCCTGTTGTGTTGAGTCTTCCCTGGTTAGCACTACACAACCCCACCTTTTCATGGCCGCAGAGGGTTCTCACGGGGTGGTCGCAAGATAGGTCTCTAGCTGTTTCCGCTGGTGCAACCACGGTGGAAAGTCCAGACAGTACCTCCACCGTGCGCATTCCCCCCGAATACCTCGATTTGGCGGACACGTTTTCCAAAACGCAGGCGACCAAATTACCACCACATCGGGCGGGGGATTGCGCGATAAACCTCCGGGTAGACGCTGTGCCTCCCAGGAGTCATGTATATGCCCTGTCGCAGGCTGAAACAGAGGCGATGGAGACATACGTCTCCGAGTCCCTGCGCCAGGGGTTCATACATCCCTCCACTTTGCCCGCCTCCTTGAGTTTCTTTTTTTGTGAAGAAAAAGACGGAGGTCTGCGGCCTTGCATTGATTACCAAGCACTTAACAAGGGGACAATTCGTTATAGTTATCCTCTACCCCTCATTCAATCTGTAATTGAGTCAATGCATGGGGCGTGCTTCTTCACAAAATTAGATCTCCGGAGTGCGTACAACCTGGTGCGTGTCCGAGAAGGGGACTAATGGAAGACAGCATTCAGCACAACCACGGGGCATTACGAATACCTGGTGATGCCGTATGGTTTGTGAACGGGGTGTTTCGATACATGCTTGGTCGCGGTGTGGTGGTCTACATCGATGACATTCTGGTGTATTCCGTTACGCACGCAGAGCATGTGTCCCTGGTTCCCAAAGTGCTGGGCCGACTGTTGGAACATGACCTTTATGCCAAGTGTCTGTTTTCCAACAGTCCATCTCCTTCCTCGAATAACGCATCACCACCTCAGGGGTGGAGATGGAGGGCGACCGCATTTCAGCCGTGCGTAATTGGCTGACTCCAACCACGGTAAAGGAGGTGCAGCGCTTTATTGGCTTTTCCAATTACTATCTGAGGTTTATCCGGGGCTTTGGCAAGGTCGCAGCTCCCATCACCTCTCTGTTGAAGGGTGGGCCGTCCCGGCTCCGCTGGTCTGCTGAGGTGCACAGGGCTTTCAGTAACCCTGAGAGCCCCGGTGCTGGCTTGGGTGGATGCGTCCGAGGAAGGGATAGGCGCTGTCCTATCTCAACACTTGGGCAAACCACCCAAGCTCCGCACCTGTGCCTTCTTCTCCAAGAAGCTCAGCCCGGCGGAGCAGAACTACGACGTTGGTGATCGGGAGCTGTTGGCTGTTGTCAGAGCCCTGACCGTGTGGAGGCACTGGCTCGAGGGGGCGAAACACCCTTTCCTCATCTGGACTAACCACCGTAACCTGGAGTACATCCGAGGAGGCTGAAACCTCGCCAGGCCACCCCCATACTCCCGGCCTCCTGCATTGTGGCGCCGGTAATGTGGGCGGTGGATGTGCACATAGAGCGGGCGTTACGCACAGAGCCATCTCCACCTCAGTGCCCAGCTGGGCTGCGGTACATGCCGTCTCTCGTCCGTGACCGTCTGATCTATTGGGCACACACGTCCCCCTCCTCTGGTCACCCAGGTATCGGCCGTACAGTGCGCTGCCTGACCGGGAAGTACTGGTGGCCTAAGGACGTGAGGGTGTATTACTCCTCCTGCTCGGTCTGCGCCCAGAGTAACACCACCATCCTGGTCGCTGTGGACCGCTTTTCTAAAGCCTGCCTCCTCCTTCCTAAGCCCGGTCTCCCCAGGGCCCTGCAGACTGCGGAGGCCCTATTTACTCACGTCTTCCGGCACTACGGGGTGCCAGAGGACATAGTGTCTGACCGGGGTCCCCAGTTTACATCCAGTGTCTGGAAGGCGTTCATAGAACATCTGGGAGTCTTGGTCAGCCTGACCTCTGGGTTTTACCCCGAGTCTAATGGGCATGTGAAACGGGTGAATCAGGATGTGGGTAGGTTCCTGCGGTCCTACTGCCAGGACCGGCCGGGGGAGTGGTCGGTGTTCTTACCATGGGCCGAATATGCCCAGAACTCTCTCCGCCACTCCTCCACTAACCTATCGCCTTTTCAATGTGTTTTAGGTTATCAGCCGGTTCTGGCACCGTGGCATCAGAGCCAGACTGAAGCTCCTGTGGTGGATGACTGGTTTTGGCGTGCGGAGGATACGTGGAACGCTGCTCACGTCCACCTCCAGCGCGCCGTGCGTCGCCAGAAGGCCAACGCTGACCGCCACCGCAGTGAGGTCCCGGTCTTTGTACCGGGTGATCGGGTCTCGACCCGGAATCTGCCCCTCCACCTGGAGGGTGCTCAACACCCATTCCTTGTCTGGACGGACCACCGGAACCTAGAGTATATTCGAGCAGCGAAGAGGCTGAACCCGCGTAAGGCCAGGTGGGCCCTATTCCTCACCAGGTTTAACTTTACCCTCTCCTACCGGATCTAAGAACGTTAAGGCCAATGCATTGTCCCGGGTGCATGACACAGAGGATCGGAGGGAGTAAGTGACACCCATTATTCCTCTGTCCCGCATTGTGGCTCCTGTCATGTGGAATGTGGACGCGGACATCTGTCGACCCTTGCGAAGGACCATCTCCTCGCCTGGGCACACACAGCACCTGTTTCGGGGCACCCGGGTATAGCCCGTACTATCGACTGTCTCTCCGCCAAGTACTGGTGGCCCACCTTGGCCCGGGACGTCCCGGTTTACTTCTCTTCCGGCTCCACCTGCACACAGAGCAAGACACTGAGACACCTCCCCTATGGCAAACTCCACCTGCTGCCGGTTCCACAACGACCCTGGTCCCATCTCTCCATGGACTTTGTCACAGACCTTCCCCCCTCGGAGGGGCACACCAACGTCCTGGTCATTGTGGAACGGTTTTCCAAAGCCTGTTGTTTGATTCCTCTGCAGTCTGCATGACCGTAGGGAGACAGGCAGTGGAATCAAACGACAGGCTTTGGAAAACCGGTCCACAACAACCAGGACGTTGGTGTGCCCCTCCAAGGGGGGAAGGTCTGTGACAAAGTCCACGTTTGATTCCACTGCCTGGTCTCCCTACAGTCATGCAGATCGCGGAGGCTCTCTTCTCTCACGTCTTCCAGTACTACGGGATCCTGGAGGACCTCGTGTCTGACCGTGGTCCTCAGTTCACCTCCCGTGTCTGGAAGGCCTTCATGGAACGACTAGGGGTCACGGTACCATCCCCAATCAAATGGGCAGGTGGAAAGGGTAAATCAGGAACTGGGTAGGTACCTTCGTAGTTACTGTCAGGACCGGCCGGGGGAGTGGGCTGCATTTCTGCCTTGGGCAGAATACGCTCAAAACTCCCTCCTTCACTCCTCCACTAACCTCACACCCTTTCAGTGTGTTCTAGGCTATCAACCTGCCATGGCACCCTGGCATCGGAATCAGATCCAGGCTCCTGCGATAGACGATTGGTTCCGGCGCGCCGAGGAGGTATGGAACCCAGCGCACACCCGTCTCCAGCGCGTCGTCCTCCGGCAGAAGGTGCAGGCCGATCGTCACCACAGCGTGGCTCCGGTCTTTCACCCTGGTGACAGGGTCTGGCTTTCTACGAAGGACCTGCCCCTCCACCTGCCCTGCAGGAAGCTGAGCCCGTGGTTTGTGGGGCTGTTCAAAGTCCTGAGGAGAATCAATGAGGTGACGTACGGATTACAGCTCCCCGTCAATTACTTTATCTCACCCTCATTTCATGTATCTCTCCTCAGGCCGGTGGCAGCTGGTCCCTTGGCTAGTGCTGGACCTCTCGACACACCTCCCCCTCCCTTGGACGTGGAGGGGCCCCCGGCGTACTCCGTCCGCAGCCTGTTGGACTCAAGGCGTCGTGGGGGTCTCTCCAGTACCTGGTCAACTGGGAGGGGTACGGTACCGAAGAGCGGTGCTGGGTTCCAGCGCGGGACGTCCTGGACCATTCTCTCATTCTGGATTTCCACAGGCGTCGTCCCAACCGACCCGCACCGCGTCTCCGGGGTCGTCCCCAAGGTCGGCAGCGCCTCGGGGGGGTTACTGTCACACCAGCCTTCGCTTTGGCTCCCCCTCCTGTCCAGCTCAGGCATTCGGCGTCGCCGGCGTTCTAGCTGCTGCCGAACCTGCTGCTGGCAAACGCCCTTCACTTATCAACCCCGGACTTGTCTCATCATCATTACACACACCTGGTTCCAATCCCCACTCTATCACTGTGTATTTACTCCCTCTGTCATTTGTCTTTGTTGGTCGTTTTATATGTTGCTTGTTTTCCTATTTCCTGAGTACTTTATATTTTGCACTGTGGGTTTCGTCCCACTTTAATCTATGGTGCTTTAATAAATTCAGTAGTTCTAAACCTGCGACTGCCTCCTGCCTACTCCTCTCTACATTTGTGACACTGAGGGTGCTTTTAACCTTCCAGACTTGGAATTGTATCAACTCGCCACCCAAGGCTTTTACTTGCGACATATAGTTAAATGCACTAAAGAGGAACAATGGGTACATATTGAAGATGTGCATGCTCGTCCCCAAAATCTTGTTCATGTGTCTAAAGGATAAAGCAACTTCATAGTTAATAATAGTATAACAATATGGAAGAAAATGAAACGTATTGTACAAGAACCAATATCACTCTCTAAAAACACAACCCTATGGAAAGCTTTTCAGAATTCACCAATAAATTGGTCCACATGGAAAACTAAAGGCATAGACATTCTAAATGACTTGGTAATAGGACATTTATTTTTTTCCACAACAGAATTAAAGCAATTTTGGACTGACCAATGTAGATATTTTCAAATACATGCAACTTAAGAGTTTCATATCACAACATTTCGATTTGAAATCTTTTGGACAGAGCAACCTTGAGGGAATCCTATTTGAGTCAGAAAATGATATTCATATGATAGGTGAGATCTACAAAATCTTGCAGAGAGCCTATCCAACTGACAATCTCTTAGAAAAAAATATAAACTATTTTAACCAAGACATAAAAAGAACTGATATTGGCACAAGATGGAGGGAATGTTGGAACATAACTAATGAAATTACAGTTAATTAAAATGTATGCTTAATCCATTATAAACTAATGTATAGAATATATTATACAAGGGACAGAATTCACAAATTCTACAGCACAATGGCAGAGTCATGTCTTAAATGTAAAACTAACAATGACTCAAAAATCATTGCCTTCTGAGAACGCTATCTAGTCCAAAAGTTATGAGCGGAATTAGAAAGTTGGCTGTATTACAGAAGTATTACAATGTAAATGTACAGTGCGAAAAAAAAAGTATTTAGTCACCCACCAATTGTGCAAGTTCTCCCACTTAAAAACATGAGAGAGGCCTGTAATTTTCATCATAGGTACACGTCAACTATGACAGACAAAATGAGAAAATAAATTCCAGAAAATCACATTGTAGGATTTTTAATGAATTTATTTGCAAATTATGGTGGAAAATAAGTATTTGGTCACCTACAAACAAGCAAGATTTCTGGCTCTCACAGACCTGTAACTTCTTCTTTAAGAGGCTCCTCTGTCCTCCACTCGTTACCTGTATTAATGGCACCTGTTTGAACTCGTTATCAGTATAAAAGACAACTGTCCACAACCTCAAACAGTCACACTCCAAACTCCACTATGGCCAAGACCAAAGAGCTGTCAAAGGACACCAGAAACAAAATTGTAGACCTGCACCAGGCTGGGAAAACTGAATCTGCAATAGGTAAGCAGCTTGGTTTGAAGAAATCAACTGTGGGAGCAATTATTAGGAAATGGAAGACATACAAGACCACTGATAATCTCCCTCGATCTGGGGCTCCACGCAAGATCTCACACCGTGGGGTCAAAATGATCACAAGAATGGTGAGCAAAAATCCCAGAACCACACGGGGGGACCTAGTGAATGACCTGCAGAGAGCTGGGACCAAAGTAACAAAGACTACCATCAGTAACACACTACGCCGCCAGGGACTCAAATCCTGCAGTGCAAGACGTGTCCCCCTGCTTAAGCCAGTACATGTCCAGGCCCGTCTGAAGTTTGCTAGAGTGCATTTGGATGATCCAGAAGAGGATTGGGAGAATGGCATATGGTCAGATGAAACCAAAATAGAACTTTTTGGTAAAAACTCAACTCGTCGTGTTTGGAGGACAAAGAATGCTGAGTTGCATCCAAAGAACAACATACCTACTGTGAAGCATGGGGGTGGAAACATCATGCTTTGGGGGTGTTTTTCTGCAAAGGGACCAGGACGACTGATCCGTGTAAAGGAAAGAATGTATGGGGCCATGTATCGTGAGATTTTGAGTGAAAACCTACAATGTGATTTTCTGGATATTTTTTTCTCATTTTGTCTGTCATAGTTGACGTGTACCTATGATGAAAATTACAGGCCTCTCTCATCTTTTTAAGTGGGAGAACTTGCACAATTGGTGGCTGACTAAATACTTTTTTCCCCCACTGTACTAATAATTCGTCTGTCTGCATATTTCAAGACATGGCATATGAGGGTGCAATCAGATACCCGATGGGTTGGACGATACTTTTCTCATCAATCATCTTGAAAAAACGTATACTTAAATACTAGAAATCAACCAATCCTCAATCATTAACACAATGGAAAGGTCAAATGCTTTATTATCTAAATGTTGAAAGTGTGTGGGCGACGGAGAGAAAGAAAATGATGCAGAGTGATGCGGGCGCTAGAGATGGGGGTGTGAGCAGGTGGGTCTGGACAGGGTGATGTTGTTGATGTTTGTGTGTGTTTGTATGCTGTCGTTTGTATGTGTATGTTTCATATTGTTAAAAATATATATACAGTAGATACCACACCACAGTAGATGGGACGTTCCCAAAACCTTGGGCTAGTTATAAAAACTGTGAACGAACAACACGGCGAGTAGCTAGTAGCAAGCAAGTCTGTGATCTCAGAACTTCTCTGGAAGACTCTTTTCGAAAACGTTTGTTTTTCACTAACGTTTCTCATCATGCCACTGATTGCTCAGTTTGGCCGGACGGCCAGCTCTAGGAAGAGTCTTGGTGGTTCCAAACTTCTTCCATTTAAGAATGATGGAGGCTACTGTGTTCTTGGGTACCTTCAATGCTGCAGACATGTTTTGATACCCTTCCCCAGATCTGTGCCTCAACACAATCCTGTCTATGAGCTCAATGGATAACTCCTTCGACCTCATGAACTGGGTAGGTACCTTCGTAGTTACTGTCAGGACCGGCCGGGGGTGTGGGCTGCATTTCTGCCTTGGGCAGAATACGCTCAAAACTCCCTCCTTCACTCCTCCACTAACCTCACATCCTTTCAGTGTGTTCTAGGCTATCTGACGTGCACTGTCAACTGCTTTTGCTCTGACCTGCACTGTCAAATGTGGGACCTTATATAGACAGGTGTGTGCCTTTCCAAATCATGTCCAATGAATTCAATTTACCACAGGTGGACTCAAATCACGTTGTAGAAACGTCTCAAGGATGATCAATGGAAACAGGATGCACCTGGATGCACCTGAGCTCAATTTCGAGTCTCATAGCAAAGGGTCTGAATACTTATGTAAATTAGGTATTTCTGTTTTTCATGTTTAATACATTTGCAAAAATGTCTAAAAACCTGTTTTCGCTTTGGCATTATTGGGTATTGTGTGTAGAGTGATGAGGGAAATAAATAATTTATCAATTTTAGAATAAGGCTGTAGTGTAACAACATTTATACAACGGGTGGGTCTAATCTTGAATGCTGATTGGTTAAAAGCGCATTCCAGCCGGTGTCAAGGGGTCTATTCCACAAGTTGCCACCGGCTAAATCTATGACGTTAAAATGCCTATTTACTCTGTTCCATCTGACTGCGCAATCCACTGTCTCATCAGCCCAGCCAGGGAACTTATAAACTTGATCGCCACTATAAAAAGCATCTAGACATTATCTCACATTTCCTTTAGACTAACATTTCATTTTCAACAGCAGAGATTTGTATAAACCTTGCTGTCTGTCTCTCCGACATTTGCAACATTGTTTCAATATTGAAATTCGATCTCCTGTTGTCTCATAGTAATGAACGTGTCTGGAGTCGGGACGAGATAGACAGGGAGGCAGCTGGCATCATTTTTATGGATTTTTACCAAAAAATGTCAGTTGAAAAAAGGTAAGTGATAATGACCTCGAAGCCGGTGTTTGGAGGATATATTGACATGGTTTGCCGGCCCTTGACTTTGTCTCGGGCCTAACATCACCCGTGCCAATACATCCTCCAAACACTGGCTTCGAGGGCATTATCACTTAAGTGGAAAAAGTCAAGGGGTCTGAATACTTTCCGAATGCACTCGCTATAAATGCCGGAGTTTGTGGTAAACTATGAGCAGACGAATTGACCGGAAGTAGGAACTTTAATTTCTAACAGTGAAATGAAAATACACTCATTTCAGATCGTGGTGAGGAGATATGTTATATTTATGACAAAAACGTAATGTTGTTAACATTAGAAATGATTATATAAGTGGCAGAGCCCGTGTGAAATTCTCCTTTAACCCTAATTTGTTCCAGGGGTACCGTACTACTATGGCTGACCCTGTAAAACAACACATTTCACTGTACCTATTTAGTGTGTGACAATAAAAAAATGTGGAATAGAGCTCACCCACTGGATCATATGCATCAGACTATAAGGCACTTTGATGGCTAGAGCTCATGAAACAGCCTACAAGGCAGCATCCTGCCTTATCAGCCTCTGAGGCTGCTATTGAATCTGATCAAGCTCTGAGGCTGAAAGCTAATCTAATCATCCTGTCAGGAATGGACCTCTGTAAATTTAAATATTATTCACAAAACATGAAGTGTTATAATTATACAATTATGCAAGCTAACAATCAGCATAAATCGCTAACAAGACTGCCTAGCTAACTAGCTAGCTAGCTCACAAGACTAGCTAGCTAAGTGAGCTTGCTAAGCAGCCCTGCTAGCAAACTAGCTAACAAGCACAACAAATATTGCTCATCTAAAACAAATCAGCCCTGTTGTTGTTAGTATCGGTGATATATCAGTATAAAGTTGCCTAAATTTTGAAAGATGCTAGCTATATTACCTTTTTTCCTCCATGGAGTGAACGTAATAAGTGTTACATGGAGAAAATAAGACCTCTCTGAAATGAAAATGGATGGCCCTCCCTTCAGCAAAATATATTTGACCTAAACCCTCCCTGAACACTTAAAAAAAACTAGTGACCCTTACCTATACCCAAAATAATAATTAAAACAAATAGTGGATAGCAGAGAACATGTCTGACATTTACCCTCACTTCTTGGACAGACCAGTTTTAGAAACTGTTCTTTGTCCTGTAAGTATTACATGGCAACGCTGTCACGATCGTCGTAAGAAGCTGAATGTCAAAGAAACAAAACAATGATATCCCCATATGCATCAGAGTCACATCTTTCCCAGGGTATTTTACAGCTTGTTTCTAGCATAACGCATTGCAGACCAAAGCACTGTTATAGATCACTTTATATAATCAGATATGTTTTATTTTCTTCAAAATCTTAAACTAACAAGGGGTAGGCCTGTGCTTTTTGCCATTTTCATTCATAAAAAGTAGACCTATGGCATATCCTCTTATACCCCCTCAATTCGAGTCTTGGTTTTAACTTAACAGCCCTTCACTGACACGGTGGTAGGCTATTGAAAAGGTGCATGGTGGATGGAGGAATTGACTGACAAATCTATGGATATAGCAGCCTATAGCCTAATTTCGTCTGTCAAACAGGTATGCCTACTTCTTATTTCTTCAGTAGGAAGAAATAGGCTCCAACACAAAGCCCTCTTGTTGTTAATAAAGTCTAATTAAAATGAAGACTGTTTAAATTAATTATGCCTACTCAAATGTGCCTACTTTCAGCACCATGAGCTGTCCATTTCCGATTGATTTTTTCACAGCTGCTGCTTCAAGTTTCAGCACCACAATGATGTAAATGTAAATGACTCTAATCTGGATTATTCTGAAGTCTCTAATAAATAGGCCTACATCATGGGCAAGAAACATATTGTTTTTAATCAAATCAATTATAGTAGTAGCAAGCTATCAAAGTTGACCTCTGGTCCTCCTCCTCATATTCACGCTCTCCTTTTTACACTGAACACAACATAGGCTATAGGCTAGGCCGTGCGTAAGATTATACTAGGACTAATCCCCAAAAATATTTTTGGAAGAAGCCTTTGACTCTCCTCATGAATTGCCACCGTAGGCCTACACAGCACAGCCATTTGTTAGGTAGCACACAAAACGTTTTTGATCAGCAAGAGCAGAGCAGGTTTGCTCTGTGCTTCACCAAGCATGCACTTCGTAGCCTTTAGTCTATGGATCATTTGATTGAGACCACACTTAATTTTTTTGCCTATAGGCACACTTGATATTGCGTGCCCAGCAGAGAATCAGAGATGAGGGGTGGCATAGGGCACACATAGATATATAGCCTAATACTAATTCTAAAACACTGAGAAATATTGAAATGTCATCAATTACAAATTGCATGACCCTCCCCTGGACTAGATTTTTTTATTTATTTATACTAAACACTCCCCTTGACTGAAATTGAAAAAGCATGACCCTCCCCCATTTTCCTCTAGGTACCCATTATATTCATTTCGATCCATCCCCTAGGCTTCAGCTTTCTGGCTCTGTTTGAATGTGGCTCGATGGCTCGTTGTTCCTTGCATGCGATTGGCTCTAGTCTTGGAGGCGGAACGCAGCCTGGGATACAGGTTGCCTGTCAGGCGCTGTTCAGGACTTAAATGCCCAACGAGCTTCTCTCAACATGCTACGAAAAAGTCACTTCCGGTCGTAGCTGTTGCTGCGTTCACATACTGGTCGGAACTAGGAAATTCAGAAATGTCCGACTTGCTAATAGGTGGTAGTTATACACGTGCCGCGTTAAATCAGTTAGCAAGTCGGAATTTTCGAGTTTCCTAGTTCTGAATAAACGCGGCATGTATACCGCCTAGTCGAAACCACTTAGTTATGGCGGCGCGCTGTCCATTTCCGGATTTGTTTGAAGGCTGTGTTGACGGCGTATAGTTGGGACTTTTGGCATATTTCGTCAACCAACTTCAATCTGTCAACGTAACTAAGCAAAGTTAGAAGTGCATTGTTTGGATTTTATAAGGACGTTTCCTTTTATGCACTTTTCTAGCTTGCCAGGGCTAGCTAAACTAGCGACCGGGTACCAGCGAATGCTAGTTGCTACTCGTTTGGATTCATCGCTTTCATTTTTAATGACGGTTTAGCTAGTTTGGCTACTTTTTAAAAGGTATGTTTTCATTCATTTTCAGTCGAGTGTGGCGAAAGTGGGATTTGAACTGAGCACACGATTGCTATTAGTCGGTGTCTTTACTTGACCTGCAGGTGCAGGTTCTGGAGGGAAGAGGCTGGTAGAATACTGTTTCAGTGACAGTCAACATGCTGAAGACCCGTCAGTGTTTACTTGGCATTCGCACTTTCCTCGGAGTGACGTCTAGAATATGGGGGTTAATTCTGTACATACTCAGGAAACATTTAAGGACGGTGAGTATTCTAGAACTAAATATGTAATACATTGGCCCCTACGATGGGATTTCCCCAAATCAATATCACTTGGATAACTGATAATGGTAGTTGGATAAACTAATAACACACTTGGCCCATTTGGACTTGCCAATGCTCTTGAGACAGTCCTTCTGAAGCTCACACACACACACCAATATGTATATTACAAGGTCTGAATGGTACTTCTACTGTACTATATGATAACTGAAATATTGGAAAAGGTTATTGTTTTGTAGCCACAACAACTCTGACTGTGAGTATACATTTACACCTACTGAAATTCCTTCTTTACTTCTTGGTTTTGCTCATGCTAGGAAAGCAAAAAATGCATTGCACAGGAGGAAGCAGAGTTGTATTCTGACATCTGTCATGGGCAGTGTTTATGACACTGTATGGTGATGATTGGACTCTGGACTTTGGATATGGATTTAGATGTTTCAGGTGTAACTAAGCAGAGCTGGGAACTCTATACACACTCTGAAATAGTATTTTATTTCAAGTATCATACTTGAAAATAAGAAATGCAAGAGCACCAGGATAAACCAAAACATCTGAATCTGACTCTACTTTTTACAAAAAAGTGCAAATGCTGACTTTTACAAGACCTAAACCAAGTTCTCTCATAAAATATGATTATCATTTTTCTGAAAATATTTTTTTACCAGTTTAGCTGACAATTGTATATTGCCTAGTAGAAATGCTTGCTGTATAGATGGTTGTATATTCCCTCTCTCTGTTGACGCACTGTAGTGTAACCTAGAGCTTCCCATCTGTTCAGATTTGATAATGGCTCTTCAGACAAACAACCCATTAGGATGACCTTTCCCTGTTTTATGTAACCACTTGACTAAGGGCGTCATTTCTCTCCAACTAGCCAACTATAATCAGCGTGGTAAGCCCTATTAGCCACTCACTCCATTGTTCAGCAGATCCTATAACACGTTTTTGCTGCAGAACCGAACCAATCCACTGTAGTAGGAAAAGGAGAAAGTAATAGCTGGACATTCTGTCAATAATGCGTGGTGACTGTAAGCAGGTTTTTGTTTGTATCAGCTCTACAATACCAGCTAAAGTATCCTACTCTATCTGTGTGTGTGCACAAAGGCCTCACAAGGCTGCCTGCCTTGAAACTACCCGTTGCGTTGCATCTGACAGTCCTTGACAGCTGAGGATGTGTGTGCTTGAGTATGTGTCTGTTAAATATAGCCCCGGTGCAGAGGGCAAATTGAAGTGTGAGTCCTGGAGGAGAACCACTGTGTAGGTGTCTAATCTATGTTGGAGGAATATTTGAAAGAACAGAACAGTGACAAACTGTGTTGGTGTCATTGGAACTTAATTTCCACATGTCTGGAACCCATTGAAATCTTATGTAGTTCCAGGTGCATAGTAAAAAACTAAATATTTGACAACTCCAGCACACTGCTATTGCTCTACAATGTATTTAACAAATGGCCTATTGTGTTTATAAAAAAAACAGTTTTGGGAAATTGTCATTCTTCAGGTTCTCAATTGTGACAGTTGCTCATCTCGCCCTCTGCAGATAATCCAGTACCAAACAGTGCGTTATGACACATTACCTCTGTCGCCTGTGTCCAGAAACAGACTCAGTAAGTATCCTGTTTACTTTCAACAATACTATAATAATAATATATTTATTTTATATAGCGCTTTACATTATACAGATAATCTCAAAGACGCTTAAAAACAAAAGTACATGTAGTTCTTGGGACGAACAAGTCAGTAAGACAGGTCCGGATCATCAGGCCAGCCCTTGCAATCCCCAGCTTCTCTGCAGACTCAGTGGGTAGAGACTCCTCAAACGACATGTAGCACCTACCTGGGTGATGCCGGCATCCTCTAGATTTCTCTAGTGCGCCAGAGGCTCACTACACATCAATTATTGGGATAGTCCTCCTTGGAGTGAGAGATCCACTACAACAAGCCTCTGTGATGTCCAAGCCTGTGCTATCTCCAGTTTAAAATAAAAATGAAAGCAAGCTAGCCTCTGGGCTATCTGGACAAAACTGACTTGCCGGTCTTATGAGACCGCTGAATAGGTATATAAATAATTAAAACTTACTAGGCTAACAAAATAAAATAAAAAATGCAATAAAAAAACACAAACAATAAAATATTTTAAAATGTACAGGAGCTCTCTGCCTAGTCTACCTCATGGCGCCATGGCAACCACAAATTCATAGTGTCTTATAAGAAGGTCAAAGGGTCTTAGCCTGGTCCCAGATCTGTTTGTGCTGTCTTGACAATCTTATTGTCGCTATCATGATTAGCAGGACATTGACAGTAAGAGTTGGTGTGACGGAACAAACAGATCTGGGACTAGGCTATGAAACCAGGGATCTATGGCTTAGGTAGAAATTGATAAATGAGAGGTTACTTGTTTAGTTTTTCTCTCTGGTATTGACTGTGATTGGGCTCTTGCTCATCAGATGCTGTTAAGAGGAAGATTCTGGTGCTGGATCTTGACGAGACCCTAATTCACTCCCACCATGACGGGGTGATGAGACCCACAGTGAGACCAGGCACTCCACCAGACTTCATCCTAAAGGTAATACGTTCACTGTCTGACTGATTTTAATTAACGTCACCTTGTCAACACACACACCAGACTGACCAACACTCATCGTTCACTCATTAACTCCAGGAATGTGTCTCCTAACCTTACCTGCTTTCTCTTATTTTCTTTCTTTTTCTTTCTCTCTCTTGTGAAGGTGGTAATCGACAAACATCCTGTCAGGTTTTTTGTACATAAAAGACCGCATGTGGACTTCTTCTTAGAAGTGGTGAGTGATAGGCCTTTTGTGTCAATATCCAAATAATTATTCAAATATACTAGTAAGCATGGACATTATGGAGGATTAATTGTCTATGTAAATGAGTTTGTGTTTGTAGGTTTTCAAGAGGCTAAGGAAATTATAAGTATTGTGTTTATTCTCTCTACTGTAGCTCTTGGAGATGAGGATAAATGTGTTTGTGAAAAGTGCATTGACCTAGCATTAATTCTAATTTGAGGTTGTAGACTACAGTTAATTCATTTGTAATTGATTAATCACTTGTACTTATTTTGAACACATTTGTCTGGTGGTTCTCTCTTGCCTGTTTGTTTCTCTTTTCTTAGGTGAGTCAGTGGTATGAGCTGGTGGTTTTCACGGCCAGTATGGAAATCTATGGCTCAGCTGTGTCTGACCAGCTAGACAAGGACAGGGACATCCTGAAACGAAGATACTACAGACAGGTAAACAAACCCACTGACATGTTCACTTCAGCTCTGTACAGTTATGCACCCTGCTCAGTCTTACAGTCTGAGGGCTGGTTTCCTGGACATAGATTAAGCTTAGTCCTAGACTAAGCACTTTCAATTCACTTTTAATTCTGTGTCCAGGGAACCGGCCCTGAATGTCTATTTGTCATTATTTAGAGCAGGGGTGTTAAATATACGGCCCACGCCGGATCCGACCCGCAAGCCCATTCAATCCGACCTACGGGTGGTTTGAGAAAAACACCTAGCTCAATCGACATTGACATAACTAAAACCAAATCGAAACTGTGTAGAAATGATAATGGACCTACATTTATAGTCTCTTCACTCTGTCCAGCTTGCTAACAGTCATCAGTCAGGGAGCATCGAAAATTCCAAAAGCAATGGATAGAGGACTATGAAGACCGAATGTGGCCCACGGGGAAAAATTAGTTTGACACACCTGATTTAGAGGTTCTCTCTGGAAAGGATGTACAGTTAGACTTATCACTCATTTGCAACATATAAAACTCAAGTTTATTCCTCTTTCTTTTCTCTGTCTAGCACTGTACATTGGATCTGGGTAGTTATATTAAAGATCTTTCTGTGGTGCACAACGATCTATCTAGTGTAGTCATCCTGGACAACTCGCCTGGGGCCTACCGCAGCCACTCTGGTAAGCAACTGCTACGATGTTATATTTACTACATGTACAGTGCCTTCAGAAAGTATCCACACCCCTTGACCTTTTCCACATTGTTGTTACAGCCTGAATTTAAAGTAGATTACATTTTGATTTTGTGTCATTGATCTAGACACAATACCACTTAATCTGAAAGTGGAATTTCGTTTTTTAAATTTTTTACAAATTAAGTAAAAATGAAAAGCTGAAATGTCTTCATTCAATAACTATTCAACCCCTTTGTTATGGCAAGCCTAAATAAGTACAGGAGTACATATTTGCTTAACAAGTCACATACGTTGCATGGACTCACTGTGTGCAATAATAGTGTTGAACATGATTTTTGAATGACTACCCAATCTCTGTACCACACACATACAATTATCTGTAAGGTCCCTCAGTCGAGAAGTACATTTCAAGCACAGATTCAACCACAAAGACCAGGGAGTTTTTCTAATGCCTGTAATAGGAAAAAACTGAGGATGGATCAACAAGACGACATCCGACGTTCCTTAGTGGCCTAGTTACAGTTTTGACTTAAATCGGCTTGAAAATCTATGGCAAGACTTGAAAATCTATGGCAAGACTTGACAATGGCTGTCTAGGAAGATAAACAACCAACTTGACAGAGCTTGAAGAATTTTTAAAAGAATAATGTGTAAATATTGTACAATCCAGGTATGCAAAGCTCCTAGAGACTTACCCCAAAACACTCACAGCTGTAATGGCTGCCAAAGGTGATTGTATTGACAAGGGGTTGAATACTTATCTAAACGCATCTAATCAAGATACACTCGTCAAACATCTCATTCCAAAATCATGGGCATTAATATGGAGTTGGTCCCCCCTTTGCTCCTATAACAGCCTCCACTCTTCTGGGAAGGCTTTCTACTAGATGTTGGAACATTGCTGCGGGAACTTGCTTCCATTCAGCCACAAGAGCATTAGGGAGGTCGGGCACTGATGTTGGGCGATTAGGCCTGGCTCGCAGTCAGCATTCCAATTCATCCCAAAGGTGTTCGATGGAGTTGAGGTCAGGGCTCTGTGCAGGCCAGTCAAGTTCTTCCACTCCGATCTCGACAAACCATTTCTGTATGGACCTCGCTTTGTGCACGGGGGCATTGTCATGCTGAAACAGGAAAGGGCCTGCCCCAAACAGTTGCCACAAAGTTAAATTTTTTACATTACATTTTAGTCATTTAGCAGACGCTCTTATCCAGAGCGACTTACAGTTAGTGAATACATATCTTTTTATACTGGCCCCCCGTGGGAATCGAACCCACAACCCTGGCGTTGCAAACGCCATGCTCTATCAACTGAGCTACATCCCTGCCGGCCATTCCCTCCCCTACCCTGGACGACGCTGGGCCAATTGTGCGCCGCCCATGAGTCTCCCGGTCGCAGCCGGCCAAAGTTGGAAGCACAGAATCGTCTAGAATGTCATTGTATGCTGTAGCGTTAAGATTTCCCTTCACTGGAACTAAGGGGCCTAGCCAGAACCATGAAAAACAGCCCCAGACCATTATTTATCCTCCACCAAACTTTACAGTTGACACTATGCATTGGGGCAGGTAGCGTTCTCCTGGCATCCACCAAACCCAGATCCGTCTGTCGGACTGCCAGATGGTGAAGCGTGATTCATCACTCCAGACAACGTGTTTCCACTGCTCCAGAGTCCAATGGTGACGAGCTTTACACCAGTCCAGCCGAAATTTGGCATTGCACATGGTGATCTTAAGCTTGTGTGCGGCTGCTCGGCCATGGAAACCCATTTCATGAAGCTCCTGACGAACAAGTATTGTGCTGACGTTGCTTCCAGAGGCAGTTTGGAACTCGGAAGTGAGTGTTGCAACCGAGGACAGACGATTTTTACGCGCTTCTGCACTTAGCGGTCCCGTTCTGTGAGCTTGTGTGGCCTACCACTTTGCGGCTGAGCCGTTGTTGCTCCTAGACCTTTCCACTTCACAATAACAGCACTTACAGTTGACCGGGGCAGCTCTAGCAAGGTAGACATTTGACGAACTGACTTGTTGGAAAGGTGGCGCCACGTTGAAAGTCACTGAGCTCTTCAGTAAGGCCATTCTACTGCCAATGTTTTGTCTATGGAGTTTGCATGGCTGTGTGCTCGATTTTATACAACTCTGTCAGCAACGGATGTGTCTGAAATAGCCAAATCAACTAATTTGAAGGGGTGTCCACATACTTTTGTATATGTAGTGTATATTAGTGTTTTATGTTTAAAAAAATCGTATAATTTTTCTGCCACTTTGACATAAGAGGATTGTGTGTGGATCGTTGACAAAAAAGCAGAATTAAATCAATTTGAATCCCACTTTGTAACTTAACAATGTGTAAAAAGTCAAGGGGTGTGAATACTTTCTGAAGGCGCTGTACATGTGCGACAACTCACACAGGAATATCTCATGTGTAATTGCCTATCTACCACACTGCTATTCCAAACTAAGTTTAGGTAGATGCCAAGTGCCATTTTCCTGGGATTGAGTTTGTACCCAAAAGGGGCTTATTGGGTTATGACCCTTTTCTTCTTTTGTCATCATTAATCTGTCCTGTCTCCTTATCCTCTTGTCAAACATTTGTGTGTTCACCTCACAGACAATGCAATACCCATCAAATCGTGGTTCAGCGACCCAAGCGACACAGCTCTTCTTAACCTGCTACCCATGCTAGACGCACTGAGGTATGTCTCAAAGATATTACACCTGTGATGAGCTGCCAAGACTAGTGACCCCTCATCATAACTCATTAGTATGTTGTTTTTCCATAGTAATGCTCCAGTTCCTCTTTTTCTTCCTCTCAAATCTCAGGTTCACCTCAGATGTCCGGTCCGTCCTCAGTCGAAACCTCCATCAGCATCGGCTATGGTGATTCGCCATCGGTGCTAGCGTCCGCAGCTCCACTTCGTCTTTTTAGAATGCCTTCTCTGCTGGTTGTTGCACGACCCCCCTCCTCTGCTCTGCCCACATCTCCCTCAGCTCCATGGTGTGTGACTCTTTTTAAGAAGGGTGAGGACAAAGACTGGGGGCCACAAATACAGAGGGGGGAGCTACGTATAAGGAAGGAAAACAAAGTGGAGAGGGCAAACTTTTTATTTTTAATTTTTCCTGAATGGAAACTCTTGCCTTAAAGTCCTTGGATTCTGGGAGTGCATGTCGAGTGTTTGTGTAAACGTGAGAGTATGCTTGCATTAGGTACATTTTTTGTTGTTGTTGATGAAATCTTTTAAACTATTGACTATGGAAATACTGATGATATGAGACTATGAAGAAACCAGTCATTCCTTATATCCCATCACATCTTATTATGGTTTATTTCCCTAGAACTCAACTTTCTCCACTACTTTACCCAGTCTATCATTCTTTCTCAACATTTCTGTAAATCTCTTGCTTTTACCATCTACAACTAATAGATAACTGATCAAGCCTCAATAGAACTGAATATTTACTCAGTGGTTAGTGATGGACTGGGCCTGGTCAGGTTGGCAATATCTTTCAATTATTGGGATGTATGGATTTTTACTGAGGAGTTGAACAGGTTGAAATGAAATAATGGAAGTTGCATCCATTTGTTCAGAACGTAATTTTTTTACTCTAAAATAAATTGCTGTATTCTATTCAGAGATTTACCAAAATGACAGAAATGACTTGAATGTTGTGTAGTTAATACAGAAGTAAGATTTTGACCATACTTCTCCATCCACAGAGCAAAGTTACGTTTTATTTTCATTTTTATCAAGCTTTGTATTCATGAGCATGTTTTCTTCCTTGGACTTTTTCAAGCCTGAATTACACCCATTCTCTTTCACATTATCCCATTTCCTTCAATGTAACTCCAACATCCTGGCCCCATTGAACAATGTAAGCTAAGGCCTTGGATGGGTTTCTGTTGGTCAGACATCAAGTCTATCAGTGTTTCCAATAAATTGCTTGGCATCATACTCTTTTACTGACCTTCATTCATGATTGTTGTCTCATGTAGTTTCCTACTGCTTCTATTTTGTGAGCTTTATTCACTGCATTCCATGGTGAATCTCTGAAACATAAAATTCAGAGCAATATTTTAGCATTGGCTGACGTGGATCCATACGGTCTATACATGGATCACACACGTGACTATTCTAAATTTATTAATTATTTAATTGAGAGACTTTTCCTGTAAGTGGAAATTCATTTTCTGACAAATACAGGCCTCTCATCCAACCTGGAGCAGGACAGAAGGGTCTGAATTGGGCAAGTGTCCAGGGGGTGTTTCCTGAAAAGGGGCCCCTTCTTTCTTCTCATTTAGTCCTGCGAACTTGCCAAAAACTGTCATATTGACCATGATATTGCAATATGGTGTAATTGTAGACCGCAATTTGGGGTGTTTCTTGATATCAACGCCCATTGGTACCTGCCATTGGTCAGTTCCTGCGCTGTTTCACACTGTTTATAGAGGAAACTTATTTTTTACTTGGCGTGACTGTCTGTAGATGGCACATGATGCAAAACTATTGATCAGAATGAGCCTTTAGCATTTTGTACCGCTATGAAACAGCACTAAACTTGAAATGTACTCTTGTCCAACACCTCAAAATCCAATTGATAGCCTACAAACAACAAACTGTAAAAAGAGTCAGTTACACAGTTAACATGAACGTTTATTCAAGACCATTAAAAGTTGACAACTTTACAACAGTCTAACACTGACAAAAACAAAACAAAAATGTGACTGTGTGTATTTCTGGCAAAGTGAGATAATATAACTGGTGGCTCCAGTTATCCTCAGCTAGAAACCTCAATCTTAAAACCTGATCTCCACTGTATATAAATATACACTATACAGTGGGGGGAAAAAGTATTTAGTCAGCCACCAATTGTGCAAGTTCTCCCACTTAAAAAGATGAGAGAGGCCTGTAATTTTCATCATAGGTACAAGTCAACTATGACAGACAAATTGAGAATTTTTTTTCCAGAAAATCACATTGTAGGATTTTTAATGAATTTATTTGAAAATGATGGTGGAAAATAAGTATTTGGCCAATAACAAAAGTTTCTCAATACTTTGTTATATACCCTTTGTTGGCAATGACACAGGTCAAACGTTTTCTGTAAGTCTTCACAAGGTTTTCACACACGGTTGCTGGTATTTTGGCCCATTCCTCCATGCAGATCTCCTCTAGAGCAGTGATGTTTTGGGGCTGTCACTGGGCAACACAGACATTCAACTCCCTCCAAAGATTTTCTATGGGGTTGAGATCTGGAGACTGGCTAGGCCACTCCAGGACCTTGAAATGCTTCTTACGAAGCCACTCCTTCGTTGCCCGGGCGGTGTGTTTGGGATCATTGTCATGCTGAAAGACCCAGCCACGTTTCATCTTCAATGCCCTTGCTGATGGAAGGAGGTTTTCACTCAAAATCTCACGATACATGGCCCCATTCATTCTTTCCTTTACACGGATCAGTCGTCCTGGTCCCTTTGCAGAAAAACAGCCCCAAAGCATGATATTTCCACCCCCATGCTTCACAGTAGGTATGGTGTTCTTTGGATGCAACTCAACATTCTTTGTCCTCCAAACACGACGAGTTGAGTTTTTACCAAAAAGTTATATTTTGGTTTCATCTGACCATATGACATTCTCCCAATCCTCTTCTGGATCATCCAAATGCACTCTAGCAAACTTCAGATGGGCCTGGACATGTACTGGCTTAAGCAGGGGGACACGTCTGGCACTGCAGGATTTGAGTCCCTGGCGGCGTAGTGTGTTACTGATGGTAGGCTTTGTTACTTTGGTCCCAGCTCTCTGCAGGTCATTCACTAGGTCCCCCCGTGTGGTTCTGGGATTTTTGCTCACCGTTCTTCTGATCATTTTGACCCCACGGGGTGAGATCTTGCGTGGAGCCCCAGATCGAGGGAGATTATCAGTGGTCTTGTATGTCTTCCATTTCCTAATAATTGCTCCCACAGTTGATTTCTTCAAACCAAGCTGCTTACCTATTGCAGATGCAGTCTTCCCAGCCTGGTGCAGGTCTACAATTTTGTTTCTGGTGTCCTTTGACAGCTCTTTGGTCTTGGCCATAGTGGAGTTTGGAGTGTGACTGTTTGAGGTTGTGGACAGGTATCTTTTATACTGATAACAAGTTCAAAACAGGTGCCATTAATAGAGGTAACGAGTGGAGGACAGAGGAGCCTCTTAAAGAGGAAGTTACAGGTCTGTGAGAGCCAGAAATCTTGCTTGTTTGTAGGTGACCAAATACTTATTTTCCACCATAATTTGTAAATAAATTCATTTAAAATCCTACAATGTGATTTTCTGGATTTTTTTCCCTCAATTTGTCTGTCATAGTTGACGTGTACCTATGATGAAAATTACAGGCCTCTCTCATCTTTTTAAGTGGGAGAACTTGCACAATTGGTGGCTGACTAAATACTTTTTTCCCCCACTGTATACCACGGCTTGCTGTCTTGTGATCTGTCTCATGTTGTACCGATTATCAACATGGACAAGACTGAATTCTGTTGAATTGTCAACTGGACTAAATTCTTATTAGGAAGATGTTGCTGTTCAGAATGACGTGTTCATGACTGTTGACGTTCACAGGAATCTGCAAATGCTATGTTGAAAGAGCACCACGGATGAAGGAGGGGGAGGAAAACGGACAGCTTCTTTCTACTACACCTTCACAAAGTCATACAATGTTTGCTTCATGAAATAAATACAGAATTATTTTAGTTAATTCTGTTTCTAATGTTTTTTATGCTGGATGTGAGTAATTTAGCAGGTCTATAGTATAATGTATTGTTTTGAAATGTTATCATAAATATCTATTCAGTCACAACTCACTACTATTATTTTTTGTTGGCTTTTTCAATGTTTGCTAAAATAAGATGACATTAGATATTTGCTAGCCAGCTATTCGCAAAACATTGGATTACCAACTAGAGCGATGACGTCTCAGTTTGCAGCACATTTTCACAGGGATGTATATACACTGAACAAAAATATAAATGCAACATGTAAAGTGTTGGTCTCATGTTTCATGAGCTGAAATAAAAGATCCCAGACATTTTCCATACGCAACAAAAGTTTATTTCTCTGAAATGTTGTGCACCCTGGTCCTTCTTCCGCTGCCTCCTTAACAGTAATACATTCATTTTTAGAAAACATATTTTAATCCAGCCTTTGTGGTTTGGAAAGTATAGTGACTATTGCTTGAATTTATTTATCAAACAGATGGGGTTTTGGAAAAGTAGGTACTTTTCTCAAAACAACCCCATCTGCTGGATGGAAAGTGTCAATAAAATGTGTTTTCA
The DNA here is from genome assembly GCF_964263955.1 of Coregonus lavaretus. Lineage (NCBI taxonomy): Eukaryota > Metazoa > Chordata > Actinopteri > Salmoniformes > Salmonidae > Coregonus > Coregonus lavaretus. Next base: position 60,293,172 of record NC_139997.1, on the reverse strand, counting down.
CGACTTACAGCTTGATACTTCAGACAACGAAAAATGGTCAAAGGTCATACCTGTATGCATTTTGGGGTATATTGACACAGAATGGAAAGTATTGGGATGTGCTTTATTATCACATGGTACCCTAGATGATAACTACACCAAATTTCCCACAGAACAAGGATACCCATTGGAAAAGTTTCATATAGTCATCATAGATTTAGTGTAGAATCAGTCACAGCAGCCTATTTTCAAATTGGCCACGATTCATTTCAATGTGAAGGAACTGAATAGATTTTTCAATGCCATAAAGGAATAGATATTGGTGTAATAAGACCAACAAAGGCTGAAAATGTGTGTTACTGTGAGGAAAATGATAAAAGATGGCCCAGAGATGTGAGTTATATGTATTTAACAAAATATTACCATGGCGTCTGCTAAATTACTAAAATGTAAATGTAATAATGGTAGAAATATGACATATGACAAAACGCAGAGAATAAGGTCTGAGGATAAGACGGGTTTAGGAGATCTTTTATGTTTTCTTTTATGAGATAATATCAGTCATTCAACATTACTTTAATTAATTATGAAGCCTTTAAGTGCTTTATTTGCTTTTTTCAATACATAAAAGTTAAAAGAATCATAAAATGTGACATTAGCTGATGAAAATTATCTCATAGAACAAAAACGTATAACATTTCGGGGGGTCCTAAGCCTGTATTTACCAAATAGGTTGTTTTTGGCAATTATAAAAAAAAAAAAAAAAAAAACGCTATTCATTGCCCCATAGGCTGTCGAACGAACAATGGCGGAGTTACTACCTACAAAAAGACGCCATTACTATTTCTCTCTATAGCTGGGACAGGGAGCTGGCTGGATGTAGTGGCGCCCCCTGGTGGCTTGACTGTGGGCGGAGGTCGGCCCACCCTCCCTGGGTTGCCCCAGCCCGTGCAGGGAGCTGGCTGAATGTAGTGGCGCTCCCTGGTGGCTGTGGGCGGGGGTTAGGATCCTTCCGGGGGTTGCCCCCCCCTTACTGGGCCCTTTCCCCCCATCTCCTTGGGACAGGGAGCTGGCTGGATGGAGTGGCGCCCCCTTGAGGCCTTGGCAGGGGGCGGAGATCAGGCACCCTCTCCGGGGGTTGGCCCCCCTTCTCTGAGTTGGCTCCAGCACTCTCCGGCCCTCTCCCCCCTTTCCCTGAGGCAGGGAGCTGGGTGGATGTAGTGGCGCCCCCTGGTGGCCGTGGGCGGTGGTCGGCCCCACTCTCCCGGTGTTAGCCCTCCTCTCCCTGGGTCGGCCCCATCCCTCTCTGGCCTTCTCCCCCGATCTCCCTAGCGCAGGGAGCTAGGTGGATGTAGTGGCGCCCCCTGGTGGCCGTGGGCGGTGGTCGGCCCCACTCTCCCGGTGTTAGCCCTCCTCTCCCTGGGTCGGCCCCATCCCTCTCTGGCCTTCTCCCCCGATCTCCCTAGCGCAGGGAGCTAGGTGGATGTAGTGGCGCCCCCTGGTGGCCCTGGGCATGGGTCGGCCCCCCTCCCTGGGTCTGCCTCTGCTCTCTCTGGCCCTCTCCCCCATATCGCTGGGAAAGGGAGCTGGCGGGATGTAGGTGGCCTTGGCCAGAGGCGGGGGTCGCCCCTCCTTCATTGCTTCAGCCCCTGTCTCTAGGCGTCGGCCCACCTAGACTCTGGAGCAAGACAGAGTCTCTGGATTAGAGCGTTTTAATCACCTGTAAATGCACACTGGACAGGTGTAAAGAACATGTGTAAAAATGACCATAACAAGCGTTCTAATCACCTGTAAATGCCCACTGGACAGGTGTAATGAACACGTGTAAAAATAATCATAACAAGCGTTCTAATCACCTGTAAATGCACACTGGACAGGTGAAATGAAAAAGTGTAAGAATGACCATAACATAATAAGTATATAGGTTATATATTGTGAGCTTTTGTGAAAGAGCACAGTTAGAGATCGCATATAGAAGCATACCAGATGGACATCATGAAAATGATCGGAGGAAGTTCAGGAGTAAAAACAAACAAAATATAATTAGTGACTGTGTCCATAAAATGTATATAGTATGTATGAGCATGAAGTAGAGGACTAATCATTGTTGTTCACTAGTTTACTCCAAATAGGGAGGGGATGGTGGGGTTGGAAAGTAATAAAGGGAAATATATATATTTTTAAAGGATGTATATATGTATGTATGTATATATATATATATATATACAGTATATATATGTACGTCGTCCGGGTTTGGCCGGTGTAGGCCGCCATTGTAAATAAGAATTTGTTCTTAACTGACTTGCCTAGTTAAATAAAGGTAAAATAAAATAAATAAAATATATGCGAGAAAAAAAACAAGAAAGAAAAAACATGTTATATGCATATATTTTATTTATTTTATTTTACCTTTATTTAACTAGGCAGACAATTACATTGATGGAAGTTACAATCTATCTGCAATATTAAAGCTGATCTACCCCCTAAAAAATGACCATAACAAGCATTCTAATCACCTGTAAATACGCACTGGACAGGTGTAAAGATCATATGTAAAAAATACTTTTGACACTTGAAAAAAGCAAGTGAAAAATGATCATTATAAGTGTTAAGACGTGTTCCGGGTAAGACGATTTGAACCTTTTGGATTTCCATAGAGGATGAGATCATCAAAGTGCGCACTACACAGACAAAACAGGCCGGCCCTATTCTGTTGTGTCCGTCTGCAGTAAAATGCAATGATCTAAGAATTTGTGTGCACGATCATACAGATCAGAATAGTGTGTCTTGTATATGAAATAATCGTAATATTTCTGAAACTATGCAGTGTCCAGATGACACTAGTCAAAATACCCCAGAAAAGAAAAGCAGTCTGTCTTCTGCTCAAAGAAGAGCAGAAATTCGTAGACGAAAATTGCTCATGAATTCCGAAGACAGAATGAACAGAATTGTGGGTTTCACCAAAGCTGAAGCTGAAAACAACGGTAAGGAAAACCTAAGTGGTGGTCAATGGTTTGCTGGCTGATAAGACAAGCAAATTGTTTAGCTTTTTAGCTTATATTAGCTTGCAGCTAGCTTCAATGGACAGTCAGACCATTACTCTGTTCCAGCTGGCTGATAGGCGTTATTAGATCAATCAATCACATTTATTTATAAAGCCCTTTTTACATTGGTAGTTGTCACAAAGTGCTTATACAGAAACACAGCCTAAACCCCCAAAGAGCAAGCAATGCAGAAGCACAGTGGCTAGGTACAACTCCCTTGAAAGTCAGAAACCTAAGGGACAGATCGAAATTTAATGTCAGTGTTGTAGCATGCCACCGGCATATCTCTATATCTGCGATTAGGCCTAAACTTCTCTTCCTTTATATAGACATTATATGTATTAAAATATTAATATCATAGTGGACACGTAAGTCTATAGGCCTATTTATGCAATGCCCTGATACATTTAGTGCTCAAATCTCAGACAGCTGAACCGTGAGGTGGACTATTATTGTTTTAGGAAAGTAGCCTAAAAAAAAGGCTATGAAGTTTTGCATATGCTACACATTGAAACACAAGGAATAGTGTTTTTGTAATTTGTATAGGCTGTTTTTAAGGACACGTAAATGTGGCTCATTTGGCCAACATCCCTCATTTATTGATGGCGCTGGCTGCACCAGGTTGGATCTGAATGCATATGGATGTCCGTTAAATTTCTCAAATGTCCGGTAAAATAAAATCTTCCCTGTCATGTTGTCCGGGGCCAAATTTTCCTGAAGGAAACTCTGAAATGGCATATTGTTTTTATGAAGATCTTAGAATATTCACATGAAAATCTGTCGCCAATTCGATGGAAAACTAGCTATAGACACCCTAAAGACTCTGGCAAGTGCTCTAGTCCAGTATCACTGATTATGTCAGCACATCATGGTTCACCAGCAGCCCCAAACATCTAAAGAATAAGCTACCAGCCAAACAAGCTTGTAAGAATTGTACTTTAACTCCCCCCTCATACTCATCTTTTCGTCTCTATCTCTGTAATGTGTCTGTATCTACAGTATGTAATTGTATATGTATTTATGTACAAAATGGGGACCACAAAGGAAATTAGTCCCCGACTTTATCGTGCAAATCCCAGTCGCTTAAACAAATCTTTGTGTATATATGTATTTTTTTAACTGACAAATAAAATTAATCAATCCAAACTGTGCAGTGGCCAATTGATGAATGGAAAGAGACATCTGTTTCAAAACACCAAAAAGTTTAATGACATTCGGAGATTGTCAAGCCAAGCCTTCGATACTGGGTAGGCCTACAAGGTAGGGAGGGATGTATTTTCTGTTTGTCGAGATTGGCATAGTCTATTTACTGTGGTGTTGAAAACACAAACCATGATATTGAAGTGTCCGAAGTCGGTATGCTTTGTTTATTGGTTGTGTGGTGCATTGGCAGAGAAACCTGTTGGTGGAACAATTGTTGCATATATTTTATATAATTATAAATATGGCATCAAAAAGTTGAAAATCTGATTTCCCCCTAGCTGATCATTGTCTGCAGACAGCTCTGATTGTAGTGTAATGAAACAGGAGAGTGAGCTCGTCCGTGGTGGTCGTTGAAACCTCAACCTTCTTGCCCGTAGCCCTGCGTGGCATCGACTGCCACAAAAGCATGCTGAAGTGGCAAAGTCGATATTCACTTTTATAAACACAGGGTCACTACAGTTATTGTTATTTGTAAACATTATTTTGAGTTAATTCTATGAGGGGGGATGGTGTTTCATTTATTTTACAGTACAAGGAGAGGGTCATGTGAAAACAATTTTACCGTTGGGGAGGGGGGTGCATTATTTTCTTTTTTATAACTAATTGAAACTTGCCGACCAGAAAAGCAAGGCGAAGCAATTCAGCAGGCATTCTTGAAAGTCAGGACAATCCTTGTCCTGTATAGAAACATAATTTTCTGTTGAAGAAATAGATTTTGCAAGCAGTAGGCATTTAGAATTAAATGTAGAGCGGAGCTTATAGTTACATGACATCACGTGCCCCGCGTACCTTCAAAAGTATTAGGCAATCATCATTTATTCAGAAAACCGTTACCATCATCATTTGTCTCAATAAAGAAAGTTTGACAAAACAGATACATTTTTTTGTCGATCTTTAGAAAGTTCTCCTATATCTGCCGTTAACATTACATATGGCGCAAAAATTTTTTTTGCGGCATTGCTTTTGTTGAATGAACTTGGGTCAATGGAAACCTGCCTAATGTCTTATAAACATCCATGTTCGTTTGAATTTAGAAAATGCTCTGTTATTAAATAAAATAAATATTTTGCTCCATGAAGTAATCCAACAATGTTTACGCCGCCATCTTGTCTATTTCAAATCTTCTCTCATTGATAAGGTTGGTCGAAAATTCACATTAGCCTGTTACAATCTACTAGCTACTGTGGACCAGTGGCGTGTATTCATGGATGCCAAGGGAAGCCAGGCTTCCCCAAAAAAGTTTTAAAAAATATATATATATGTTATTGATATTTTGTCTCTCTGTGTTTCATAAATTACCTTCAATTCACAAGAGGCTGAATGTATCTCACCTGAGAGAGCAAGTGAGCGAATGAAACAGCACCCCTCTCGTTTCAGTATGTGTAGCCCAGCTATCTGATGCTGTCTGGTCAAAAAGAGTATGACGTTGTTCCTGCCCATAGCATTGAATGCAAGGGAAGCCAGCGAGCATTTGATAAAAAGTATAAATAATAGCCAATCAGCGTTAAGCTAAACTGAGTGAGCTCAACTGTGAATGGTCCTGGTGCACCAAAAAAAAGTGTAATGGGAAGCCAGTTTGGATTTGGATTCACACCAATCACATCAGAAGCCAAACCTCATTGACAGAAAAAACTTGAATTGTTGCATCCTGTTGTGTCGTTGTCCTCCAGTGGCTAGCTAGCTAAAATGATCCCTTTCCTAAGTTAGCCATGGATGGAGATTTGGACTTGTGGTTTTACTTAGTTCTCCGTACTGGCCAATGATTATAACGGCGATTCTGATCCAACCATAAATTCATACATTGTGCCCCTGGCCTGAGAGGATGGAAGTTCAACATGTAGCTAGATGTAGTAGGCTAATGTTAACTAGCTGGCCTGGCGCATCGTTGCCCATGAAAGGAAGTTAGGCTAGTGAGCAATTACTTTAACCAGGTAGCCTAGGACAACAAAAACTAAAAGCACGTACTGTATGACAGAGTCATAGACCGTTTAGGCAACATAAAAGAGGAGGATGGCATTGGTGTTTCTCTACAAGTAGGGTGATTCAACATGTTTTTTCTACTTGCACGCACACACACACAGAAATCAGTACCATGGACAGCCATATTTAGCTTATGTTGATTGGACTAAATAGTTTTTGGTGTCTTTTAGTTGTCACTGTATTAGACTAAGCGTTAGATGATGTTGAAATGTCGAAGTTGAAAAGGTGCCGCTATAGTGGAAGCAGCACCTGTTCTCTTTGCAACTTGCGGTTCTAAATCAATAGTTGTTTAGTAGGTCGAAAATGTCTGAATCAGTAACTCGCTTGACCATGCTGTAGGTCATGTAACTGTTTGTTACATGCAATATGTTTTGTGGAGTTCACCAGACAGATGTTGCTCTCCGGTTTTGCTCTCCGGTTTTGTGATTAAATAAAGGTGTGGTTAAATTTATTCTGCCACTTTCTTCTTATTAGCTCGGCCTTAGGCTTATATATAACGGTGTCAAGATATCTAACAGGTTATAGAGCAAACAACGCAATTATCACAACACACGTTGTAATAAGGCTTTTTTTCCTGGCTTGGCTTCCCCGTTGATTTTACCCGCTACTGCTATGGACCATGATGCAGTGAGCTAGAAAAGAAACCTTGCATCAGTGTGAAATGTGCTGCAGTTATGTAGTAATGACAATTGAGCGCTCTTCTGTATTATCTAACAAGCTTACTGATGTAAAGTTGGATTCAATTTATCCATATATAGAATCTCTATGGTCATATCACAGATAAATCAAGTTAGCCTAATACATTACACTGACAATGCCATGTCAATCCCGCCCTTGTCCCAACAGGAGCGTCCAGAAGTGTTACGGCACCCAGGTTCCATCTAGACTTGGACAGGAGCGAGTCGTGGTCAACATACCCCTCCCCCAGACTGTCTCCATTCCTCACAGAGGCAGTAGGCAGCAGCCACCCCTACAGTGATCTCCCAGAGAGGAGAGGGTATCCCCTGCCAGACAGCAGCGAGGTGCTGGGTGGCGGTGTGGACAAGGATGTGACACTGGGGGTCCGTCAGAGGCCACGGGGAGAGGCCCAGCTGGCAGCTGATGAGCCCAGCCGCTCCGGATCCCCATGCAGAGGGTTGCAAAAGTACCTGTCCCGCTTTGATGATGCCATGAAGCTCCGAGGCCAACTGGCTAATGAGAAACAAGCCCAGGATGCAGCTGGCTCTGACCCAGATGAGTTGGACTCCTTCAAGCTCTTCAGGCTTGTTGGCAGTGTCCTCCTCGCTATCTTTGTCAGGGTTTTTGTCTGCAAGTATCTGGTGAGTCTGATCAGAAAGGTCTTGTCCCTTCCCTTGAGAGCTTTGATTTTGTTCAATACCACTGACTTATTCTGTCTTAGATTCTGCCGCATGTATGGTAATATGAGAGTAAGGATTTGTTGTAGCAGTTCTTTAACTAGGCTATACTCTTCCCTTTTGCAGTCCATATTCGCACCATTCCTCACCCTCGAACTGGCCTACATGGGGTTGTACAAATATTTTCCAAAGGTAAGAGATACCGATTCACCATTAGGCATTACTATATAGTAAATGGAGCACAGATACACTACATGACCAAAAGTATGTGGACACCTGCTCCTCGAACATCTCATTCCAAAATCATGGGCATTAATATGGAGTTGGTCCCCCCCTTTGCTGCTATAACAGCCTCCACTCTTCTGGGAAGGCTTTCCACTAGATGTTGGAACATTGCTGCGAGGACCTGCTTCCATTCAGCCACAAGAGCATTAGTGAGGTTGACACTGATTTTGGGTGATTAGGCCTGGCTCGCAGTCAGCGTTCCAATTCATCCCATCCCTCTGTGTAGGCCAGTCAAGTTCTTCCACACCGATCTCGACAAACCATTTCTGTATGGACCTCGCTTTGTACACCGGGGCATTGTCATGCTGAAACAGGAAAGGTCCTTCCCCAAACTGTTGCCACAAAGTTGGAAGCACAGAATAATCTAGTATGTCATTGTATGCTGTAGCGTTAAGATTTCCCTTCACTGGAACTAAGGGGCCTAGCCCGAACCATGAAAAACAGCCCCAAACCATTATTACTCCTCCACCAAACTTTACAGTTGGCACTATGTATTGGGGCAGGTAGCGTTGTCCTGGCATCCGCCTAAACCACATTAGTCCGTCGGACTGCCAGATGGTGAAGCGTGATTCATCACTCCAGAGAACGCATTTCCACTGCTCCAGAGTCCAATGGCAGCGAGCTTTACACCACTCCAGCCGATGCTTGGCATTGCGCATGGTGATCTTAGGCTTGTGTGCGGCTGCTCGGCCATGGAAACCCATTTCATGAAGCTCCCTACGAACAGTTCTTGTGCTGACGTTGCTTCCAGGGGCAGTTTGGAACTCGGTAGTGAGTGTTGCAACCAAGGACAGACACTTTTTACACGCTTCAGCACTCAGCAGTTCTGTTCTGTGAGCTTGTGTGGCCTACCACTTTGCGTCTGAGCCGTTGTTGCTCCTAGACCTTTCCACTTCACAATAACAGCACTTACAGTTGACCGGGGCAGCTCTAGCAAGGTAGACATTTGACGAACTGACTTGTGGGAAAGGTGGCATCCTATGACGGTGCCACGTTGAAAGTCACTGAGCTCTTCAGTAAGGCCATTCTACTGCCAATGTTTTGTCTATGGAGTTTGCATGGCTGTGTGCTCGATTTTATACACCTGTCAGCAACTGGTGTGCTGAAATAGCCGAATCCACTAATTTGAAGGGGTGTTCACATACTTTTGTATATATAGTGTATACCAAATGGGTCAGGCATATATGGTCATAACCTGTGTATTATGCCTACATACACGTGTAAAAACTTTCCGTCATCCACCAGGTTGAGAAGAAGATGCAAACCACAGTGCTGACTGCCGCGCTCCTGTTGTCTGGTATCCCTGCTGAGGTCATCAACCGCTCCATGGACACCTACAGGAAGATGGGCGACGTCTTCGCTGACCTCTGTGTCTACTTCTTCACATTGATCCTCAGTCACGAGATCGTGCTGTTGGTTGGTCCAGAAGAGACTTGAGACTCCCTGATGGACAGGAAGTCCCTGTGCTATGGCGTTGTCACAGAGGTGGACATTATGCTGACCCCTGATACTGATCCTTTACCCTACCTCCTTCTCCCTACCATTTCCCATCCTGAATCAGTAGAGAGGGGGTCGAGGTGCAATGTCCGCAGGTAGATAAGGGAGGAAGACAGAACTAACAGGTTGAACAAGGTAACATAACATTCATTTGTGTTCTGACCCTCTACCTCATCTGGTCGGAGTCCATAGGAGCTGCTTTAAGTTACCATTTATGTTGCTCTCTACGTTGTTTATACAAGGGGTCCAGTTACTTCTTAATTGTTGTTTTGTTTCAGGTGAATTGATTTATCTCATATGGAAGACAGGAGATGCATTTGTCATTCAGGGTTTTCTGAATGTTGCCTATGGTTTTTGCAACCTTGTATGCTTAAAGACATGGTTGACTTTATCTGTACATGTCTAAACTCTTATTACACAATTTACCTTGAATCTGGGCTAGGAGAAGGATTGCTTAGGATTGTCTTTTTGGAAAGTGTGTGTTGTCACTGCTATTCAATGTGGGGCAGTGGGATCTTATAAACGTGTATATCTTGGCTGGATAACTCTGATTGTGGAAATGTAATGTATTGCTTTTCTAGCTATACCAGCCTCACTCATACTCTCTCTGTGGCATGTTACATCATCTTTTAATCTAGCATTGCATCCTAATTAATTTATTCAGTTTGAGACAGGTTTTCTATGTAACTTCATTGGTGTGATCTCATTTGTCAGATTTACTTGATTGCTTTTCATAATGTTTTACAATTATTTATTTTTTTAAGTGTAAATGCTTTATTCATAGTTTATTATTTCATGTGAAATATTGAAATCGATATCAACACAAAGATATAGAGATGCTGCTTCTGGTAATAACATACTGGAATGAATATATTAAACTGTATTAAACCAATAAAACCTTGAAGCATTTCACAATTGTTTCTGGTTGAGTTTAGATCAGTCTGTCATCAAACTCCTATCTCAACAATGCTGCTTCAGGACCTGAGATGTAGGCTAAGTGTACATATGTGACCTTGGTCCAAAACTATAGATTTTTTGCTTTGTGGAGGGTCGTGTGTTTTTTCCCTGGTTTACATTTGCTCTTTTGCTCGTATTTTCCCTATAAACAATGGCTCGACTTACTTTTGATATTACCCTAATTATGTTTACGAACATTTGTGAAGGTTTGGTATGGTCTGGCTATTATTAAGCTTTACCTACTGCAGGCCTATGACATGAAGGCAGTGCATCCCGGCGCTCCAACTGACTCCATCAGTTGAACTTGAGGTGAGGAAGTCTGTTTCAGGTCTACCAGAGTTACTCCTATAATCTAACAATATAATGCTTATCTTTATACAAAATATACTGATTGAAATTTAACAAATTAGCCTCCTTCTATATCTGTATAGCAGACACAGCTATATACTGTATATACTGAACAAAAATATAAACGCAACATGTAAAGTGTTGGTCCCATATTTCATGAGCTGAAATAAAAGATCCCAGAAATATTCCATATTCACAAAAAGCTGATTTCTCTCAAATTTTGTGCACAATTTTGTTTACATCCTTGTTAGTGAGCATTTCTCCTTTGCCAAGATAATCTATACACATACAGTGGGGAGAACAAGTATTTGATACACTGCCGATTTTGCAGGTTTTCCTACTTACAAAGCATGTAGAGGTCTGTAATTTTTATCATAGGTACACTTCAACTGTGAGAGACGGAATCTAAAACAAAAATCCAGAAAATCACATTGTATGATTTTTAAGTAATTAATTTGCATTTTATTGCATGACATAAGTATTTGATACATCAGAAAAGCAGAACTTAATATTTGGTACAGAAACCTTTTACCTCATACGTTTCCTGTAGGTCTTGACCAGGTTTACACACACTGCAGCAGGGATTTTGGGCCACTCCTCCATACAGACCTTCTCCAGATCCTTCAGGTTTCGGGGCTGTTGCTGGGCAATACGGACTTTCAGCTCCCTCCAAAGATTTTCTATTGGGTTCAGGTCTGGAGACTGGCTAGGCCACTCCAGGACCTTGAGATGCTTCTTACGGAGCCACTCCTTAGTTGCCCTGGCTGTGTGTTTCGGGTCATTGTCATGCTGGAAGACCCAGCCACGACCCATCTTCAATGCTCTTACTGAGGGAAGGAGGTTGTTGGCCAAGATCTCGCGATACATGGCCCCATCCATCCTCCCCTCAATACGGTGCAGTCGTCCTGTCCCCTTTGCAGAAAAGCATCCCCGAAGAATGATGTTTCCATCTCCATGCTTCACGGTTGGGATGGTGTTCTTGGGGTTGTACTCATCCTTCTTCTTCCTCCAAACACGGTGAGTGGAGTTTAGACCAAAAAGCTCTATTTTTGTCTCATCAGACCACATGACCTTCTCCCATTCCTCCTCTGGATCATCCAGATGGTCATTGGCAAACTTCAGATGGGCCTGGACATGCGCTGGCTTGAGCAGGGGGACCTTGCGTGCGCTGCAGGATTATAATCCATGACGGCGTAGTGTGTTACTAATGGTTTTCTTTGAGACTGTGGTCCCAGCTCTCTTCAGGTCATTGACCAGGTCCTGCCGTGTAGTTCTGGGCTGATCCCTCACCTTCCTCATGATCATTGATGCCCCACGAGGTGAGATCTTGCATGGAGCCCCAGACCGAGGGTGATTGACCGTCATCTTGAACTTCTTCCATTTTCTAATAATTGCGCCAACAGTTGTTGCCTTCTCACCAAGCTGCTTACCTATTGTCCTGTAGCCCATCCCAGCCTTGTGCAGGTCTACAATTTTATCCCTGATGTCCTTACACAGCTCTCTGGTCTTGGCCATTGTGGAGAGGTTGGAGTCTGTTTGATTGAGTGTGTGGACAGGTGTCTTTTATACAGGTAACGAGTTCAAACAAGTGCAGTTAATACAGGTAATGAGTGGAGAACAGGAGGGCTTCTTAAAGAAAAACTAACAGGTCTGTGAGAGCTGGAAATCTTACTGGTTGGTAGGTGATCAAATACTTATGCCATGCAATAAAATGCAAATTAATTACTTAAAAATCATACAATGTGATTTTCTGGATTTTTGTTTTAGATTCTGTCTCTCACAGTTGAAGTGTACCTATGATAAAAATTACAGACCTCTACATGCTTTGTAAGTAGGAAAACCTGCAAAATCGGCAGTGTATCAAATACTTGTTCTCCCCACTGTATATCAATACACAGGTGCACCTTGTGCCGGGGACAATAAAAGGCCACTAAAATGTGCAGTTTTGTCACACAACACAATGCCACAGATGTCTCAAGTTTTGAGGGAGCATGCAATTGGCACGCTGACTGCAGATAATTGAATGTTCATTTCTCTACCATAAGCCGCCTACAATGTCATTTTAGAGAATTTGGCAGAACGTCCAACCAACCACAGACCACGTATAACCACGCCAGCCAGGACCTCCACATCCGGGAGGTATTTCTTTCTGTGCTAAAGCCCTTATATGGGTAAAAATTCATTCTGATTGTCTGGACCTGACTCCCCAGTGGGTGGGCCTGGCTCCCAAGCCTCCCAGGCCCACCCATGGCTGAGCTCCTGCTCAGTCATGTGAAATCCATAGATTAGGGCCTAATGAATTTATTTGAATTAACTGATTTCCTTGTATAAACTGTAACTCAGTAAAATCTTTGAAATTGTTGCATGTTGCGTTTATATTTTTGTTCAATATATATATATATATATACATATACACAGTGCATTCAGAAAGTATTCAGACCCCTTGACTTTTTCCACATTTTGCTAAGGTACAGACTTATTCTAAAATGGGTTAAATTGTTTTTTTCCCTCATCAATCTACACACAATTCCCCATAATGACTAATAAAAAACAGGTTTATAGGAATTTTTGCAAATATCACATTTACATAAGAATTCAGACCCTTTACTCAGTACTTTGTTGAAGCAACTTTGGCAGCGATTACAGTCTTGAGTCTTCTTGGCTATGATGCTACAAGCTTGGCACACCTGTATTTGGGGAGTTTCTCCCATTCTTCCTTGCAGATCCTCTCAAGCTCTGTCAGGTTGAGAGGGGAGCATTGCTGGACAGCTATTTTCAGGTCTCTCCAGAAATTTTTGATCGAGTTCAAGTCCGGGCTCTGGCTGGGCCACTCAAGGACATTCAGAGACTTGTACCGAATCCACTCCTGCGTTGTATTGGCTGTGTGCTTAGGGTCGTTTTTCTGTTGGATGGTGAACCTTCGCCCCAGTTTGAGGTTCTGAGCGCTCTGGAGCAGGTTTTCATCAAGGATCTCTCTGTACTTTGCTCTGTTCGTCTTTCCCTCGATCCTGACTATTCTCCCAGTCCCTGCTGCTGAGAAACATCCCTACAGCATGATGCTGCCACCACCATGCTTCACCGTAGGGATGGTGTCAGGTTTCCTCCAGACGTGACGCTTGGCATTCAGGCCAAAGAGTTCAATCTTGGTTTCATCAGACCAGAGAATCTTGTTTCTCATGGTCTGAGAGTCTTTAGGTGCCTTTTGGAAAACTCCAAGCAGGTTGTCATGTGCCTTTTACTGAGGAGTGGCTTCCGTTTGGCCACTCTACCATAAAGGCCTGATTGGTGGAGTGCTGCAGAGATGGTTGTCCTTCTGGAAGGTTCTCCCATCTCCACAGAGGTACTCTGGAGCTCTGTCAGAGTGACCACCGGGTTCTTGGTCCCCTCCCTGACCAAGGCCCTTCTCCTTGAATTGCTCAGTTTGGCCGGGCGGCCAGCTCTAGGAAGAGTCTTGGTTGTTCCAAACTTCTTCCATTTAAGAACGATGGAGGCCACTGTTTTCTTGCGGACCTTCAATGCTGCAGAAATTTTTTCGTACCCTTCCCCAGTTCTGTGCCTCGACACATTCCTGTCTCAGACCTCTATGGACAATTCCTTTGACCTCTTGGCTTGGTTTTTGCTCTGACATGCACTGTCAACTGTGGGACATTATATACAGTGGGGGAAAAAAGTATTTAGTCAGCCACCAATTGTGCAAGTTCTCCCACTTAAAAAGATGAGAGAGGCCTGTAATTTTCATCATAGAAAAGTGGCGTCAACTATGACAGACAAATTGAGAATTTTTCTCTCCAGAAAATCACATTGTAGGATTTTTAATGAATTTATTTGCAAATTATGGTGAAAATAAGTATTTGGTCACCTACAAACAAGCAAGATTTCTGGCTCTCACAGACCTGTAACTTCTTCTTTAAGAGGCTTCTCTGTCCTCCACTCGTTACCTGTATTAATGGCACCTGTTTGAATTTGTTATCAGTATAAAAGACACCTGTCCACAACCTCAGTCACACTCCAAACTCCACTATGGCCAAGACCAAAGAGCTGTCAAAGGACACCAGAAACAAAATTGTAGACCTGCACCAGGCTGGGAAGACTGAATCTGCAATAGGTAAGCAGCTTGGTTTGAAGAAATCAACTGTGGGAGCAAGACCACTGATAATCTCCCTCGATCTGGGCCTCCACGCAAGATCTCACCCCGTGGGGTCAAAATGATCACAAGAACGGTGAGCAAAAATCCCAGAACCACACGGGGGGACCTAGTGAATGACTTGCAGAGAGCTGGGACTAAAGTAACAAAGCCTACCATCAGTAACACACTACGCCGCCAGGGACTCAAATCCTGCAGTGCCAGACGTGTCCCCCTTCTTAAGCCAGTACATGTTCAGGCCCGTCTGAAGTTTGCTAGAGTGCATTTGGATGATCCATAAGAGGATTGGGAGAATGTCATATGGTCAGATGAAACCAAAATATAACTTTTTGGTAAAAACTCAACTCGTCGTGTTTGGAGGACAAAGAATGCTGAGTTGCATCCAAAGAACACCATACCTACTGTGAAGCATGGGGGTGGAAACATCATGCTTTGGGGCTGTTTTTCTGCAAAGGGACCAGGACGACTGATCCGTGTAAAGGAAAGAATGAATGGGGCCATGTATCGTGAGATTTTGAGTGAAAACCTCCTTCCACCAGCAAGGGCATTGAAGATGAAACGTGGCTTGGTCTTTCAGCATGACAATGATCCCAAACACACCGCCCGGGCAACGAAGGAGTGGCTTCGTAAGAAGAATTTCAAGGTCCTGGAGTGGCCTAGCCAGTCTCCAGATCTCAACCCCATAGAAAATCTTTGGAGGGAGTTGAAAATCTGTGTTGCCCAGCGACAGCCCCAAAACATCACTGCTCTAGAGGAGATCTGCATGGAGGAATGGGCCAAAATACCAGCAACAGTGTGTGAAAACCTTGTGAAGACTTACAGAAAACGTTTGACCTGTGTCATTGCCAACAAAGGGTATATAACAAAGTATTGAGAAACTTTTGTTATTGACCAAATACTTATTTTCCACCATAATTTGCAAATAAATTCATTAAAAATCATACAATGTGATTTTCTGGAGAAAAAAAATCTCATTTTGTCTGTCATAGTTGACGTTTACCTATGATTAAAATTACAGGCCTCTCTCATCTTTTTAAGTGGGAGAACTTGCACAATTGGTGGCTGACTAAATACTTTTTTCCCCCACTGTAGACAGGTGTGTGCCTTTCCAAATAATGTCCAATCAATTGAATTTACCACAGGTAGACTCCAATCAAGTTGTAGAAGGGTCATTCTACAGATTCGGTGCCTTTTGTGATTGAGGAGGATGAAACAATGAACATTAAAATCTTAAGCTTTTTTTTATTTGATGTGACAAAGTAATGTGTGTACTTGATAGAAAATACATTTTCCCATCTCAATGTAGAGTATTAAGTTATTATTCTGTATTATTTTCTCAAGTCCCAATTTAATTCAACACCGTCACAGTCATTTTGTTATTCAACTATTCATTTTTCCAATAAGCTTGAGATCAGCTTCTGGCATAATCTCACAGTTTAGATGTCCCTTGTAAATAATGGCATATTGTAATTAAAGAGAAAATCAAGAAAAACTGACCAGCACCATCCTTTCCAGTTTACGATGAAGAAATGTCTAATCTAACTCCACATTTTCGCAAGAAATGTGCAAGAATGCTGCGTAATTCCTGACAAAATTGAAATAGCCTTATTTACCCTGATTTAATACACACAATAAAAACACTATTGATGTTATATTTTGTGTATTTAATACAAACATTTAAAAAAATAATCTCGTAACAGGGATGAATGCACCGCAACAGGGTTGAAAATCATGTAACAGGGTTGAGTGAAAAGCATCACGTGTCATATGTTTTATCTTTTGAGATCACTAACATGTTGCCATTTTTTAAACATTTTAAACATTTTTAAACCTACTGTCAACATAGCTTTTAAAATCTAAAGAATCTAGATGAAAGCTAGACAGAGTAAAACACATTAATGAACTAATAACAGTAACAACATTTCATTGATTTCATAAAAATATCCATCTGATAATAGCAGGAGTCTGTTTGAACATTGAGCAAACATCTTAACATTGATAACCTATATAGGTCACATGTTGCCATTTTTTAACATTTTAAACTACTGTCAACATAGCTTTTAAAGTTTAAACAATCAAGATGAAATCTAGACAGATTAAAACACATTAATAAACTAACAACAGTTACAACATTTCATTGATTTCATAGAAATATCCAGAGTAATGGCAGGAATGTCTGTGTTGTTTGAATGTATGAACATTAAGCAAACATCTTAACATTAATAACCTATAGGTAAGCCTACAGTTTGTTCACCATTTTTACTGAGAGAGCCTAGCCCACACTTCCTTCTGTATTTCCATGTGCCTAGAAGTCACCGGTTTAGGGGGATCAATGTGTTCCAAGATGTCCTCAAATGGATACCACAGGATATCATCAAGAAGTGGCCAGAAGTACCTATTTGGTCCAGCACAGCACATGCATTTGACCTGCACATTGGATTCATCTGTGGCTAGAATTATTCCGGGATAGAAATCGTCATCATATTTGGCCACGCACCATTTCCCGCATATGTCTGGATTTGCCCAATCAACCTCCCTCTGTGACACGACTGATGTAACTTTAGGGGTAAATGTGAAATGTTGTGTATTGAAACACTGGCATTCCAGTTTCTTGTTGTGGACTGTGCACATACAGCTTACATCACGGTAGGCAATTTGCCTTGCAGCCATACAAACAACTTGGTGGATCCGCATTGTGGATGGAACTACTGGCAAATTGGCTGGCATACCTTGGACGGCTTTCTCGATGGCCTCGTCTTCAATGAAGTAAAGCTTGATGGCAGTGTTGTTCTCCTCTAAGACCCTGTACAGAGTATGAGCATTTGGGATGTCACATCCTTGACTTATCAGCCTGTCTGCGGTTCTTTTTAGGGTTGCACCAACACCATCTGGTGCTCCCTTCCCATGCCCTGCTTCAAAGAAATTCCAAGACCCTGCCCTCAAGCCCCTCTTGGCCAGTTCTGTGCTGAACAGAAAGAAATGGCCTTTTTGCCTGTACTGGGTACAAGGGCCATCGCTGAAGAAGTGTACTGTTGATATGTTGGGGTGGGTATGTTGCAGGTCATCAAGCACAGGACTGAGGTGTGCCCAGATAGCAGGAGGAGCCTTATTCCTTGATGGAGAAATGGTGGTGAAGCAAGTTGGTTGCTGATTCTGACCAACGTAGAGGACACCTGTGTGGAGGACGGCCTGTTCATGAGATGAACCAAAGTGAACAGACTGTATCTCTGTCCCATATCTGCAGGTGAAGTTTTCTGAAAAATCAATATGGATAAGGCACTCATCTGCAGACATGTTTTTCTTGAGTTCGCGACAGTAAGCATACTGCTGTTTAATGTTGAAAAGATGTTTCCGAAACCTGAAGAGGAGCGTATGAAACAACTGTACTAGTTGTTCCTGCGTCATGTTTACCTCATCCTTCACAGTGACTTTTACTGTTTGACCTTCCTCATTTTTTCTTTTCTTTTCTTTGACCATCCACTGGAGAAAGACAACATTTTCATCAGCAGCATACAAGCTTGACATTGGAACTGTTTGGTTCTTGCATTGTTCACATTCACCGTACATGCACTGCTTATTCAAGGAACTACAACACACACTTTCAACTAAATCTTCAAGCACTGACGATTCAATAAGCTTAATTTGTTTGAGCTTCTCTGCGACAAAGGTCAGGTTTTCGTGAAGCTTACACATACAAGTGTCCCGATCAGCAAGGGAAGGGTAAACCACCCAGAAAGGCCGGAGGCGGCTGAACATGGAGTATGACATTTCTTCTGTGTTCTCTGCAAGAAACTTCCTATGCAGATTTTTCAACGTGTCAAGGAGGAACCTCTTCTGCATCTTCTGTTTGTTCTTTGTTTTAGTTTGCTTTTTGCCAGTGGTCATTCTACTGATATCATCACGTGTGAAGAAATCCCTCACCCTCTTCTTGATGTCCACAAAGTTTGAGATTTTCTTTCTTTGAAATGTAGATACACTGCCTGTGAGCTTTAACAGCTATTCAACCCTGTAACAGCCATTCAACCCCGTAACATTGAAAAATGTGATGGGGTTGAATGTGACAGGGTTGAAGATTTTGTGCTAATCTGTTGCTAATTCGGGATGCTAGCAGCTAGCAGTGTGCCACATGGCCTTTTTCAACAAAATACATTGTTATACTTCATAGCTATAAAAACAAATTATTGGTAAAATCTTAACTATGAATTCCCCCCCCCCCAACAGAGTTGAATACCTGAGATTGACAAAGCCCATATGTGCTTAAAAAACATGAAATATTTATAAAAAGTGAGAGAACAGCTTACCACTTGTCACACCAGGCTTCTCTGAAGACTTGTATGATGTCACTTCCTCATAAATGATGTCCACAGGATCAAATCATTATTTAATTGTGAGTGGGGGTATTGTTGCGTTACGGGGTTGAAAGAAATACAAGGACAGGGGTAAAAGCCTGAATTTCTCAGAAAATAAAATGTCTTATGCTGAGAAAATGGATTATGCATAATAAGGGGGCATATACAATTAATTTAACAAAAAAAAGCATTATTATTTAACACTGTGTACTCAAAATGAGTCACGCCATTTGCATGATGGTCAATAGGGACAGGCGAAATTCTTAATACTCCTAAGAAAAGCAAACATATAAGTATTGAAATTCATCTCTGTTTAAAATCATATTCTCTACTCCATATTAAAAACATGTAAAACTTTGAAATGTTGTAATTTAAGTGTAGTTTGATAAATGTTCTGACAAGTTATAACACTAGTACATCTTGGGACACTGACAATACTGAAATGTCACCGAATCTGTAGAATGACCCAGAAACATCACAATTTCAAGTCTCATACCAAAGGGTCTGAATACTTATAACGTATATCTGTTTTTTATTTGTAATATATTTGCCAAAATATCTAAAAACTTGTTTTTGCTTTGTCATTATGGGGTATTGTGTGTAGGTTGATGAGGAAAAAAATCTATAATCAATTTAAGAATAAGGCTGTAACGTAAAAGTAAAGGGGTCTGAATGCTTTCCGAATGGGGAAAAAGTATTTAGTCAGCCACCAATTGTGCAAGTTCTCCCACTTAAAAAGATGAGAGAGGCCTGTAATTTTCATCATAGGTACACGTCAACTATGACAGACAAAATTAGATTTTTTTTCTCCAGAAAATCACATTGTAGGTTTTTTTATGAATTTATTTGCAAATTATGGTGGAAAATAAGTATTTGGTCAATAACAAAAGTTTCTCAATACTTTGTTATATACCCTTTGTTGGCAATGACACAGGTCAATCGTTTTTTGTAAGTCTTCACAAGGTTTTCACACACTGTTGCTGGTATTTTTCCTCCATGCAGATCTCCTCTAGAGCAGTGATGTTTTGGGGCTGTCGCTGGGCAACACGGACTTTCAACTCCCTCCAAAGATTTTCTATGGGGTTGAGATCTGGAGACTGGCTAGGCCACTCCAGGACCTTGAAATGCTTCTTACAAAGCCACTCCTTCGTTGCCCGGGCGGTGTGTTTGGGATCATTGTCATGCTGAAAGACCCAGCCACGTTTCATCTTCAATGCCCTTGCTGATGGAAGGAGAGTTTTCACTCAAAATCTCACGATACATGGCCCCATTCATTCTTTCCTTTACACGGATCAGTCGTCCTGGTCCCTTTGCAGAAAAACAGCCCCAAAGCATATGTTTCCACCCCCATGCTTCACAGTAGGTATGGTGTTCTTTGGATGCAACTCAGCATTCTTTGTCCTCCAAACACGACGAGTTGAGTTTTTACCAAAAAGTTATATTTTTGTTTTCATCTGACCATATGACATTCTCCCAATCCTCTTCTGGATCATCCAAATGCACTCTAGCAAACTTCAGACGGGCCTGGACATGTACTGGCTTAAGCAGGGGGACATGTCTCGCACTGCAGGATTTGAGTCCCTGGCGGCGTAGTGTGTTACTGATGGTAGGCTTTGTTACTTTGGTCCCAGCTCTCTGCAGGTCATTCACTAGGTCCCCCCGTGTGGTTCTGGGATTTTTGCTCACCGTTCTTGTGATCATTTTGACCCCACGGGGTGAGATCTTGCGTGGAGCCCCAGATCGAGGGAGATTATCAGTGGTCTTGTATGTCTTCCATTTCCTAATAATTGCTCCCACAGTTGATTTCTTCAAACCAAGCTGCTTACCTATTGCAGATTCAGTCTTCCCAGCCTGGTGCAGGTCTACAATTTTGTTTCTGGTGTCCTTTGACAGCTCTTTGGTCTTGGCCATAGTGGAGTTTGGAGTGTGACTGTTTGAGGTTATGGACAGGTGTCTTTTATACTGATAACAAGTTCAAACAGGTGCCATTAATACAGGTAACGAGTGGAGGACAGAGGAGCCTCTTAAAGAAGAAGTTACAGGTCTGTGAGAGCCAGAAATCTTGCTTGTTTGTAGGTGACCAAATACTTATTTTCCACCATAATTTGCAAATAAATTCATTAAAAATCCTACAATGTGATTTTCTGGATGTTTTTTTCTCAATTTGTCTGTCATAGTTGACGTGTACCTATGATGAAAATTACAGGCCTCTCTCATCTTTTTAAGTGGGAGAACTTGCACAATTGGTGGCTGACTAAATACTTTTTTTCCCCACTGTATATATACAGTACTAGTCAAAAGTTTGGACACACCTACTCATTCAAGGGTTTTTCTTAATTTTTTGTATTCTTTACATTGTAGAATAATAGTGAAGACATCAAAACTATGAAATAACACATATGGAATCATATAGTAACCAAAAAAGTGTTAAACAAATCAAAATATATTTTAGATTCTTCAAATAGCAACCCTTTGCCTTGATGATAGAAGAAATATCCTAGAGAGGAACCAGGCTCTGGGTGGTAGCCAGTCCTCTTCTGCCGGGTGGAGAGAAGACTTGAAACAGACAAGATGGCGGCGTACACATTGTTGGATTACTTCATGGAGCAAACCAAGCATTTTCTCAATCCAAACGGACCCCCTGCAACTGGACAAGGACATTTTATGAGACTCCTGTTTCCACTAATCGAGGACGAAGACAGTATCGCCAAGTTAAGGTTGGCTGAAAATTCTCTGTGCTACACCAAACAGTACCTAACCTGTAAATCCCAAATTAATGGATACACATTTGTTTGGTTAAATCACTTTATCTGGTGTTCCAATCTGTAACTATGTTTGGGTAGCACAGAGAATTTTTGACCAACCTTAACTTCCTCAATTCCCAACTTAACTTGTCCAGTGATTTTTTGTTGTTGTTGTCGACATTTAGAAACTTTGCATAGAAAATAGATGTGACAATTACCTGCCTGCTAGGGTGCGTTTCCATTTAACTATCTTGTGTCAATAAAAACACCTGGACGTAATGACATCACACCTTTAAAAAAAGATTTTTTGGCATAAATCTATAGTGTCTAATAAAAATGTAGTGGTTGAAGTGCTTCCATTAGCTATTTAGGCAAATTGTGCATTAATAAATTGGCGACAGCCTGTATGCCCTCCCACCTATCTGTTTCATGTCTCTGGTAGCTTGCCAAAGCCAGCATGGATAGAATGGAATAACTGACTAATATTTGCCATATTCTAATCATTTTAATGTGCCAATGTATCGCCACGGTCCGTGCCATGGTGAAACTTGCACTCCTGTAGATCTGAAATAATTGGCCTCCCGAGTGGCGCTGCAGTGTAAGGCACTACATCGCAGTGCTTGAGGCGTCACTACAGACCCAGGTCCGATCCCAGGCTGTGTCACAGCTGGCCGTGACCGGGAGACCCATGAGGCGGCTCACAATTGGCCAGCGTCGTCCGGGTTAGGGGAGGGTTTGGCCGGCCGGGATTTCCTTGTCCCATCGCGCTCTAGCGACTCCTTGTGGCAGGCTGGGCACCTGCAAGCTGACTTTGGTCACCAGCTGGACGGTGTTTCCTCCGACACATTGGTGCGTCTGGCTTCCGGGTTAAGCGAGCAGTGTGTCAAGAAACAGTGCGGCTTGGCAGGGTCGTGTTTCGAAGGACGCATGGCTCTCGACCTTCGCCTCTCCCGAGTCCGTAGGGGAGTTGCAGTGATGGGACAAGATTGTAGGGGTTTTGATGACACCTTGAGTTGGACCAGCCCCTCCCCCCCAGTAAATTTAGATCTGTCCCTAAATGCCTACATCTTGTTAAATCTATTTTTTCAACTATAAAAATAATGTTTCTTTTCATGACAAGGAATGTCCTGACTTTCTAGAATGCCTAAATTGCTTTGCCTTGCTTTTCTGGTTGGCCGACAAGTTTCACAATCCAATTATTTCAGATCTACAGGAGTCCAAGTTTCACCATGGCAGGGACCGTGGCGATATGTTGGCACATGAGAATTCTTAGAATATGGCAAATATTAGTAAATTATTGCATTCTATCCATGCTGGCTTTCGCGGACTACCAGAAACATGAAACAGATAGGTGGGAGGGCATACAGGCTGTCGCCAATTTATTAATGCGCAATTTGCTTAAATGGGTAATGGAAACACTTCAACCACTACATTTTTATTCGACGTCATTATTTGCAGCTGTTTTCATCGACACAAGACAGTTAAAATGAAACGCACCCCAGCAGGCTAACTTTCTAAATGTCGACAAAATAAATCACTGGACAAGTTAATAATAATATAATAATATAATAATAATATAATATGCCATTTAGCAGACGCTTTTATCCAAAGCGACTTACAGTCATGCGTGCATACATTTTTTGTGTATGGGTGGTCCCGGGGATCGAACCCACTACCTTGGCATTACAAGCGCCGTGCTCTACCAGCTGAGCTACAGAGGACCACATTAATGGTCCTCTGCCATTAATGAAAACATAGCTACAGATTATCTATTTTTGCTCTAGAGGAGGAACTGCTAATACTTTGTGTCATTATTATTATTTATTTTTTACAGGATTTTTATTATTTTGGGCAGTAGAGTGGGAAATGTAGAGGGAGACAGATGGTAAGGGCATAGACAGAGGGTGGCCGAGACTAGCTTAAACGCTACACAATAGGTTTTTATAACTAACCCAAGATAGACCAAAGCCTGTTGTTTCCAATGGGAGCAAACTAATTATAGTGGGCAGAACAAGGAGGTGGGCAGAGCCAAGCACGAGCTAGTGAGATCCTTTTGGGCATTCATATATTATATTTATTGGCATATTTCCGTTAGGGAACGGATTCTCCCTGTACACCAACTCAGAACCATAGGATAAATAAAGGGGGCATATAAGCAGACAATGAAAGCTCCTACAATATTCGATGATAACATTTCTCTTAAACAGGTTATAGGCTAAATATGCACCACCAAGTCAGAACAGTAGGCTAAGTTATGAGGTGAAAAGGGAGCAAATTATTAGGGTGAGACACAACATACCTTCATGATTACTTTCTTAGCTACAGTATACATATCTCCCTGGCATATTACGTTATGCAGCAGCATACAATACATTTTTGGACTCACCTTGTTGTGTTGTGCTCACTTGAACAGGAAGGTGGCGCGGCGGTCCTTCTTGTGGGCTCCAGAAAGAGGCCCGAAATCCCGACTTGGAATTCAGAGTTGGATGACCCTTCAACATTGTATTCCATATTTTCCCAGTCTGACCTAGTTTTATCCGACTGCCCCCTTTTTTCGTGATATCCAATTGGTAGTTACGATCTTGTCTCATCGCTGCAATTCCCCTACGGACTCGGCGAAGGTCGAAAGCCAAGCCGCACTGCTTCTTGACACACTGCTTGCTTAACCTGGATGCCAGCCGCACCAATGTGTCGGAGGAAACACTGTCGAACTTACGACCGAAGTCGACCGACCGGCCTGCTACAAGGAATCGCTAGAGCACGATGAGACAAGGACATCCCGGCCGGCCAAACTCTCCCCTAACCCAGACGACGCTGGGCCAATTGTGCGATGTCCCATGGGTCTCCCGGTCACGGCCGGCTGTGACACAGCCTGGGATCGAACCCGAGGCTGCAGTGGCGCCTTAGCACTCATTGTTGAATTTGCGATTTCCAACTTGTTTATTGCCGACTTGTTGCATGATGATGACTGCTTGTCTAGCTTGCTAGCTAAGATTTTGAAAGTATGATGTTGACATGATCAGTCCAATCAAAGCTAAGGTAGATATAATGTGATTTGACGTCATTTTATATGCGGCCAATGACCTTGAGCCTTCTTGAATGGGCACTTATAATGTAAGTCGATGGCAGCACCCAAGGAGCTTGAATTTTCTAGCTCTACCCGTACATTGTGCGGTGACGTAGTGTCCCCATGAGAGAACATTACCAACCCCTACACTCCATATTTTCCGCTGGCTGCCCCACCACCACAGAAAGCACTGAGCTATGCTGAAACACCTGCATTTTGGAGCTGCCTTACTCAAGAAAGCAAAATAGAGACCATGTTTTTACATTGTTTGCAAACTGATATGTATTAATAAACTAATTAATGAATTAACAAGTATTAATGCCAAAATAACATGCAAACCAGAAAAAAAAATAGGTGGGGCTCTGCCATGTGATTGAGGTACAAATTAATATGGCAAATGGACAGCCCCTTATTAGACGTCCGATGGCCTCAGGTCGACCGCCACGGCCCGGTCTTCCAGGAAGTCACAAAATCAAGTTTCCAGGCCACTTGGTTTCCGAGATATGAATTTCTGCGATATGAGTTTTTTGCATTATTTCTGCAGTACCAGCATGTCCAATTCATGATGGTAAATACCCAGTGTAATATATTGCTAATGGACAGTGTCCACCGCATTGGCCATATGATATGTTGCCAGTGCAAACATTTCATACTGCAATTGGACAGTGTCCATTGCGAATAAATTGCCAGTCTCAACATGTTATACTGCAATTTGACACTGTCCATTGCCAATATGTTTGAATAGGGATTTACCATCACAAAATGGTTAGGCTGAAATCAACACCAACAAGAAATTCGGACTTCCTATGATCAAACATGACAAATAGACCTAGGCTAATTCAGGACTTATACTGATATACACTACCGGTCAAAAGTTTTAGAACTCCTACTCATTCAAGGGTTTTTCTTTATTTGTACTATTTTCTACATTGTAATATAATAGTGAAGACATCAACACTATGAAATAACACATATAGAATCATGTAGTAACCAAAAAAGTGTTAAACAAATCAAAATATATTTTATATTTGAGATTCTTCAAATAGCCACCCTTTGCCTTGATGACAGCTTTGCACACTCTTGGCATTCTCTCAACCAGCTTCACCTGGAATGCTTTTCCAACAGTCTCTCAACCAGCTTCATGAGGTAGTCACCTGGAATGCATTTCAATTAACAGGTGTGCCTTGTTAAAAGTTAATTTGTGGAATTTCTTTCCTTCTTAATGCGTGTGAGCCAATCAGTTGTGTTGTGACAAGGTAGGGGGGTATACAGAAGATAGCCCTATTTGATAAAAGACCAAGTCCATATTATGGCTAGAACAGCTCAAATAAGCAAAGATAAACGACAGTCCATCATTACTTTAAGACATGGTCAGTCAATACGGAAAATGTCAAGAACTTTGAAAGTTTCTTCAAGTGCAGTCAAAAAAAACATCAAGCGCTGTGATGAAACTGGCTCTCATGAAGACTGCCACAGGAATGGAAGACCCAGAGTTACCTCTGCTGCAGAGGATAAATTCATTAGAGTTACCAGCCTCAGAAATGGCAGCCCAAATAAATGCTTCACAGAGTTCAAGTAACAGACACATCTCACCATCAACTGTTCAGAGGAGACTGTGTGAATCAGGCCTTCATGGTTGAATTGCTGCAAAGAAATCACTACTAAAGGACACCAATAATAAGAAGAGACTTGCTTGGGCCAAGAAACACGAGCAATGGACATTAGACCTGTGGAAATTTGTCCTTTGGTCTGGAGTCCAAATTTGAGATTTTTGGTTCTAACCGCCGTGTCTTTGTGAGACGCGGTGTGGGTGAACGGATGATCTCCACATGTGTATTTCCTACCGTAAAGCATTGAGGAGGAGGTGTTATGTTGTGGTAAAGAATAAAGAAAAACCCTTGAATGAGTAGGTGTTCTAAAACTTTTGACCGGTAGTGTATACCATTTGGTCATTATATAGGCCATCTGGACATTATATAGGCCATTTGGACATGGTTCACTTACTTTTGGGTTTGGAACTATGATCATATATGGCAAATGGACATAACATCCTGATTTAGTACTTTCAATACTAACATATGCCATTTGGCCATGGTTCTGTGACTTTTGGGTTCTGAACCCGACTTTCTACGATCATATGTGTCAAATGGACATAACATCCTGATTTAGTACTTACAGTACTTACATATGCCATTTGGACATTATATATGCCATTTGGACATTTCATATGCCATTTGGACAGTATATATGCCATGTTGTGAAGATTCTGTGGAGATTTTGCCCATTTGGAGTATTATATGTGACAAGTAAACATGCCTGATATGGACATAGCATAGGCCTCATGGACAAAATCGCATAAAATAAGACTTTAGTAATGGATAATTGACAAACAATTCAAAATAATTCAAAAAACTGTCCAAAACACACTTTCTATTAACCTTTGAAAATGTGTCATTTCACCCTTGAGACGTCTTTCTGTCCATTTGCCATATAGTTTCAGACGGTGGAGAGTGCCACCTTTAGGATTTTTGGTTTATTACACCGTCCATTTGCCATATACAGTCGAAGTCGGAAGTTTACATACACTTAGGTTGGAGTCATTAAAACTTGTTTTTCATCCACTCCACAAATTTCTTGTTAACAAACTATAGTTTTGGCAAGTCGGTTAGGACATCTACTTTGTGCATGACACAAGTAATTTTTCCAACAATTGTTTACAGATTATTTCACTTATAATTCACTGTATCACAATTCCAGTGGGTCAGAAGTTTACATACACTAAATTGACTGTGCCTTTAAACAGCTTGGAAAAGTCCAGAAAATGATGTCATGGCTTTAGAAGCTTCTGATAGGCTAATTGACATAATTTGAGTCAATTGGAGGTGTACCTGTGGATGTATTTCAAGGCCTACCTTCAAACTCAGTGCCTCTTTGCTTGACATCATGGGAAAATCAAAAGAAATCAGCCAAGACCTCAGAATAAAAATTGTAGACCTCCACAAGTCTGCTTCATCCTTGGGAGCAATTTCCAAACGCCTGAAGGTACCACGTTCATCTGTACAAACAATAGTATGCAAGTATAAACACCTTGGGACCACGCAGCCGTCATACCGCTCAGGAAGGACACGCGGTCTGTCTCCTAGAGATGAACGTACTTTGGTGCGAAAAGTGCAAATCAATCCCAGAACAACAGCAAAGGACCTTGTGAAGATGCTGGAGGAAACAGGTACAAAATTATCTATATCCACAGTAAATCGAGTCCTATATCGACATAACCTGAAAGGCCGCTCAGCAAGGAAGAAGCCACTGCTCCAAAACCGCCATAAAAAAAGCCAGACTACGGTTTGCAACTGCACATGGGGACAAATATCGTACTTTTTGGAGAAATGTCCTCTGGTCTGATGAAACAAAACTAGAACTGTTTGGCCATAATGACCATCGTTATGTTTGGAGGAAAAGGGGGGTACATGCAAGCCGAAGAACACCATCCCAACCATGAAGCACGGGGGTGGCATCATCATGCTGTAGTGGTGCTTTGCTGAAGGAGGGACTGGTGCACTTCACAAAATAGATGGCATCATGAGGAAGGAAAATTATGTGGATATATTGAAGCAACATCTCAAGACATCAGTCAGGAAGTTAAAGCTTGGGAGCTTAGTGGTTAAGAGCGTTGTGCCAGTAACCGAAAGGTCGCTGGTTCTAATCCCCAAGCCGACTAGGTGAAAAATCTGTCGATGTGCCCTTGAGCAAGGCACTTAACCCTAATTGCTCCTGTAAGTCGCTCTGGATAAGAGCGTCTGCTAAATGACTAAAATGTAAAATGTATAGCTTGGTCGCAAATGGGTCTTCCAAATGGACAATGACCCCAAGCATACTGTCAACATTAATGGTCATAAACCAACAGGGTTGGGAAGATAACTGATAATGTGTTCAGTTACTGATTACCAGTTTATAATGGTAAAAACTATTGTTTTACTCACCTAGTAGCATAGTCCAATTACTTTGTTCTTTTGGCTTACTTTGCTTTCAAAAGCCATAGAACATCCTATGAACACAGCATTGTTTTTCACATTGACATTGTCATTATCACAAACCGGTAACTGTGTTTCAGGAGGAAAAGGAAGCAGCAGTGCACGGTGAACAAGTAGGAGTAAGAAGATGGACAAGAAGTGGAGCCATCCAGACTAACAGTTCACACTGTCCCTAAAGTTATGCAATGGCTGATGGGTCAGGGGCACAAGCCACTTCTGCAGTCTGAACAGCTGGCCTTTAAAATTGTGTAGAGTCCGAATGCCAGCGCACACCCTATGCTACCCTACAGTCAGTGCTTGCTCAAACACGATCACATTCTCCACAGCACACCTGACCTCTTATGAAGATATTAAAACCATCATGATACAAGCGCTCATATCAGGTGGAGCATTCCACAGTGTGAATGCCCAATGGCCTTACACATTGGATTAGACTAGTAAGGTTTTTCAGTTCTCTCCTTCTGGTGTTAAGTGATTGTCACACAACTAGTGGAAAATGGGTTGTGCACTTCCTGTATAAAATGCCTTTAATCCTAACATCTCCATAAAATATGTTACAATTTTCAAACTAGTTTTCATTGGGAAGGCAGATAAAGCATTGTTAAAAGTAATCACTTTTACATGTGAACACAGAATCCTACTCATTACTCCACGTGCTTAATTGCAGCACTTTTGTGATGACGTTACATATTGTATCACGACATTCAGTGTCCATTGTTTCTATTTGAAGGTTTATTTTCCGTCAAAAGGATCAAAAATAAGGAAAATGAAAGGTTTTCACATTTTATCATGACTGCAGCTATTTTGTATTAAAACATTTTAGTCATTTAAATAAATCAATTTTATTTGTCACATGCGCTGAATACAACAGGTGTAGACCTTACAGTGAAATGCTTACTTACAAGCCCTTAACCAACAATGCAGTTTTAAGAAAAATAAGTGTTAAGTAAAAATTAGATAAGTAAAAAAGAAATAATACATTATTAAAGAGCAGCAGTAAAATAACAGTAGCGAGGCTATATACAGGGGGTACCGGTACAGAGTCAATGTGCGGGGGCACAGGTTAGTCAAGGTAATATGTACATGTAGGTTAAAGTGACTAAATTGAATAAACATTGATTCTGTTGTCCATAGTGTGGTGTCAGAATTTGGGGTGAGCTGCTCTGTAGCCTGTTCTGTGTTGGACTGATGTTATGCCTTTCATAGACTCCTGGTATGTCTGCACCCTAACACAAGGCCATTGTGTTCTGGAACTGTTGCTTGTACAAAATAACTGTTGTGTAAACAATATTGATTGTATTATCACCTCCAACTATATAAGAGACATGTAACCATTTACTCTTCACTACCCTGTGAAATCAGATCTCCCCTGCAGCTGCTTGATTAAAGATGTTTCTATTATACAATTAAATAGTCTCTGCCTTAACCTTTGGATACAATTTTCCACAACATTAGTAGCCAATCAAAATTAGCCAATTAGTTTCATTTTGTTGTGACCACATTTCATAACATTGCAGCAATTTAAAATTACTAGACAGATATTCCTTGCAACAGTATCAAGCAGAGGTATAAGGATCATTCAGTAAGTAGCAGCACATAGTTAAAAACAGATGCATAAATATCTTGTCCAGTCTCGATATGGTGAGATTGGGTCGATGGCTGCTCTGAGCAGTGTCATATCCTGCTCTGTCATATCCTAAACATGGAAAATCATGTTCATTTACAAACAACCACATTTTTCTTTAGATAAGACTTAATTATATGTTAATATTGGCTCCTTTAAATCTATACCTCCACATTGCCAGGGAAGGTGACAGGATTCTGTGCTTGTCCCATTTCCCATAGTTGGTTGGGGGTCAGATTTTGCTCGGTGCGCAGGGGATGGTTATACCATCCATTGGTAAAGGTGTCACGGTCTGCTTGGAGGCACGGGAGGAATACATAGTGAGGCTGTTTGACGGGTCAAGGGAGCCCTCATCTTTCAAACTGTGTAGGGCAATGTAAAAGATGTTTGACACAGCCATCCACACGTCCCGCCATAACTGTTCAAATCTGAAAGCATATGAGAGAACATGTGAAGCAACATAATGAAACATTCAACATCATACCCAGTCCTCTGTCCGACACAACTCATTACTATTATTTTAACCTTTCTGAGCATAAGGAGATGTAATTGGTCAAAGTATTCTAAGGCACTTTGCATTTCTACTTCACCTTCTGTTGAATTTAACTGTTTCTAAACGTTTTCTTCAATGCATGTGAGAGATTGAATTGACATTAGATTTTGTTTCCATCAAATTGGGGACAGATTTTCATGCGAATATTCTAACATCTGCGTAAAGAAAATATGCAAATTTTCCCATCAGTTGTGTTTCCACTGTCGTATATGATGAATGGTGGTAATATTGCTGATGAACAAAAAGTCCGTTATGCTGCATCGTGTCAGAAGTTTTTATTCATACCACGAGGTTACAGCATAAATTCACAGACACGCGTTGCCTGGAGAACGCCTCCCAGATTGTTATGGCCGTTCTGTCGTCTCATCGTTTAACTCCTATTTATAACCAATGCAAAGGGAGGGGCTACTCCCTCTTCTGGCCAATCACCAGTCTCCCCTCGGGCGTCACCCTCCAAGCGGCACATTTCAAATAACATCATAAAACATCCCCCCTTTGGCCTGAACAACCAACATTCCATTTCGTCATGAAAACATTTAACAAAGGCATAATCTTCAGATACGATATTCCCCCCTTTCGAGACGAAATAAACGTCTCGAAAACAAACAGAATAAGATTATGACTATTAACCATTTATCTCATTGAATATTCTTAACCTTAAACCCAAAAACATTCTCCTCTAGAGTGTAAATACCTTTCTATGAAATACCTGTTTATGAAGTGTGAATACATTACTATGACCCATGAAGAAATCTCTATGGAGTATAAATACATTACTATGACATATGAACAACTGTTTATGAAGTATGAACACATTACTATGAATTATGAATAAATCTCTATGGAGTGTGAGAGCGAAAAACTGTCCAGCAGCCATCCATCCATATCAATCAAGACAGTAAAATTCTCTCACCGTCCCTCTGCCCCAGGCAACCACCGTCGGTACTCCAGATAACCTCATAACTCATGTAAATGCATTTGAAACTATGATGTAATTAAATACCCATGTAAACAAAATCCTATCCATAAATATCCACTCTCAGGCTGGTCAACCCATAGGACCTGAAAGGGAATCTCTCCCTGCTTAAACATTCTGTCCCTAACCCCATCGAAATAAACAAAAGCATCTACAATCCTCATCTGCATTCAATAACATCAAACATAATTCTACTAAAATCAATACCTAAGAATATGACACAATTATGTATTACACATCAAATATGTCTATATTTCATTGCAGACACTGGAATGTAGTCCACTACACTTCCTCTTCCTGTAGTGTCCTCTTCCAATGGACTTGTTGATGATGGAATCAGCCACACCATCCTTGTTTCCTCTCCTCCAGTCATATTGTCTTTGTTTGAGTATTCCAATCTCCACATGCTTCTCCCACATGCTTCTGGAATGACAAGAAAATAAACGACCAAACAGTATCCTTTGCAAAACAACCACTTTCAAATTAAACCTCCATTTCACCTAAGAATTTAAAAAAATGATACATAAATGATGCATGAATCACATTATCCATTCCCCCCTTTGATTCATAAATCACACTAAAAATCATACTAATATTGAAAAACCAATTTGAAAAATCATAAAATAATCCAAAATGATATTTATCCATTCAGTAGTCCATCTAGACCCCCTCGTCCGTCTTCGTCCAGATCCGGAACAGTCAACACCGGCATCTGAGTGTTGTCTCCAGGCACCACTTCTCCAACCTATCTCAATCTCATAACTTTCTCAAAAGTCAGTACAAACATCACACAGTGTTATCAAAGCTTATTATCTTCCCAAATGTTACACCATACCATGAATGAAGTCCCCCCTTCTCCCTTAAACTTATTCTTCAATGATAGGCTTGAAGACTATGACATGTCGCCATGTGTCTGCTAAATGACCAAAATGTAAATGTAATGTCACCCTTTTAACCCTAGATTTAGCTGTATCCAATGCTATCCCTCTTATAATGGTAAAACCTCATATGGAAGCCTCAACGTTGACCTGTAACAACATCCTATCCCCATAGGGTAAGAATATACTCTATCATAATTTCCCCTCATCCTCTAAAATTCCCATAGTCACATTGTCAGTCAAAAGCTAATCTTTTAACCATCAAAGTCCTGCTCTTCTTACTACCTGATATATAAAAAGTAACCTATTATTTGTCATTACTACCCTTAAGGTCATGCTTATCCAAAGTTATCATCTAACATCCCAATCTAATCTTTCCTCATATGTTTTATTAGAATAAACACCACTTTTATCCCTCAATATTTCACCTGAATACTTCAGAGTTTGCAATTACCTGATTTTACTTTCTCTCTAACCAATGCTCATAGGGTAATCTTTTCACCCAAGAACACTTAAACCCTACTGTTTTGACAACAACATTATTTTATCGGTCAATGACTGTTGCCGATACCACAGTCATGACAAAGCATAACATTTACCCACACCCGTCAGAGGCCGCGCGACCGTCTAACACGTCTTGGGCTGGCATCCCCAACAGACATCAACCCTCAAGATTCCTCACTGACCCTACAGAATGAGTTAATCTATCTCTAATTTTCACAACAGAGGAACGAGCAGCACTGATCAGATGCCCCCCCCCTCTGTCATCAAAATCAAAAGACCCCATACTGCAGCTTCCATGATGAATCTCTATTCTCCATTTCAGATTAATCTATATTGTTTCTATCTGCTCTATTTTAACCCCATTCGTACCATAACCTCCTGAGTCCCTCTTGCTACCTCTTTAATTTCAGAACAATTGTTGTCAGTATCATACTCCTATATTTGCTATTGCCATAGTATCATTAATCCCTTCCAAAGTTACCCTTAAAGTAGTTGATTTAGCTGCTGTATCAACCCTAATTACTTCTAGTGCAAAATTTCCCATTATCCTCTGTGTATTATCTACTGTTGGAGTGACTACTGTCCATTCAGTTCTACTCCTCCTGAACTCCCTCAATGACTGTGAAAACTTCTACAGACTTCAAATCTTCCATTATAAGCGTTACTTTATGAATTACATTGCCCTTTAACCAATAATTCCTAACCGAAACAAATTCTAATGCTTGCCCTAAATAAGTACACATATATTCTCCCTAACCTTTCTCTATAATATTACGCAACATAAGTGAACAGTCACTCCTAACCCTATTCCAAACTATACCTCCTTCTACTCCTGGTCCTGATAACAATACTTATTCTCCATAATTATCTCTCCATATGAGAGAAACGTCCCCATCTTAAACCCTAATAAGTATTTTTCCCCCTAAAATTGGTGCTGTATTGGTTCCCTTATAATCAAATGCAATATGTTTATGACTTTAATACCTATCAATGTTGAAAGAGTTAAATTGCTTCTCCCTGTTGTTCTAATAGACTGAAGTGTTAATGTCCTTATTTACTCCTAGTTTTCCCCCAAGACTTTGAACTCCTTCCTTGTACTTCCATCCATCCCCACTAGTGTCACTTTTTCCCCCTTTCAGTTCTACCTCTAAACTTTAAACCTCCTGATTATAACAAAATACACCTATAATGACCTTGATCTCCCTACTGGAAACTGTAAATATAGATACTCAATCACCCTCAAATCATTCAGCAACACATACTTTCTCAATGCATCTGCTCCTAACCGATTTAAACTCCTACCATATCTTCCCACTAAACTTTAAAATGTCCTTCCTCACTGTTCTCTCTCTGTCTTACTACTAACTTTGAAACTTAGCTTACTGTCTCAGAGTTCTTTCAACCTATCCTACCCCTAACTTATTTTAATCTAATCTTTTCTCTCATAACATTTAAAACCTTTCCCCCTGACTTATGGACAAAATCTCTTACCACCAAATTTTTAGAATATGTGATTGGGAAAGTTCCCCACCTGCTTCTGACTCATTACACACAGACTTGGCAAAACCGACTAAACACCTTTTAGCCTAACCTCAAATCTCTTAGTGTAAGAATGTAACCCAAAATAACAGTCACCCCTATTAAGTTTTTTCCCAGACAGATTGTCTAACATGTAATCTAATACATTATCATCCTTCCTATGATATTATCTTTTAAGCAAATGATTCCCAAAAAACCCTACTTCTTAAAATATTCTACCAGACAGTCAGTATGCCTCTGATTGAACACTTAAATTTACACCATGCATCTCTTCCCAACACTGCCATAACAGCATCTTCTAATATTAGTATGTCTCTTTTACTTCCTCTTTGACTTTTATAGCAGAGCTCAATTGATTCCCTAAGAGTAATTAAACTATTTTACTACTTCCAATCCCTATCCTAACCTAATTAGTTTATTTTACAGAGTGATATGTTTAACCTTTTTAGACTGAACCCCGATAAGTTTTTCCCCTATTCACTATCACTTCTAATGGTCAGTTGTTTCAACTGTTAGCTATTTCCTCTTCTTCTCTAATCGATGCTCTCAGCAATGCACCCCTTCCGGATATTCTCGGCACTCTAGAATATTTAGTGTTCACCGGAAGCACCGGTGATCTTCACTTGCTCGTTGATCTTCCTCTGTTTCTTCTTCTCCAATTCTGTGTCTGTCCAGAAACTGACAGTCTATATGGAACATCTGGTCCCCCCTTGGTTGGTACAATTGCCTTTGATATTGTTCAGTTAAAGCTGTAACAGTGATTGTTGATTTGATTCCCTCTGATTCTTCATAACCAACACTTATTTTCTCCTTCTCCAACTCTTGGGATTATTTTCTCAGCAGATTTTCTTGATCCTGTTCCTTCTCGTCGTTGACATATCAGTATTCTTCAAAAGGTTATCTTCTAAGTTCTGTTCTTGAAATATCATCTTCCATCATCTTCTTACTTTTCTTCATCAGAACTCGAATATCTTGTCTTCTTCTTCGTTCAACTTTCATCCGAGATCAAGTCTCCAGTATCCTTCTTTCCTCTCTTGCCACTTCCTTCTGATCACAGAGTCATATCCACCCATGACCTCTCTCAATCACTCATCTTCATCCTCCTCATCTCCTTAAGTTCCCAGACATCCCATTTTCTTCAGTCTTCTGAATTCATCTTCATCGTTGTTTCTGCTCGTATTCATCTTCATCTCTGATGCCATAATCACCCTGCTAGATGATCATTGTAAGCTGAGAATAAACATCCCTAAGCTCTACTTTTTAAACCTATCTTATCGCTGACATATTTTATCAATTTTTGTTTGAGAATGAAGGGCAACTTTTGTTTCACTTGCCGGATAACCTAGCAACACTTTAATTAAAGGATTACCCCTATTTCCACCCGTGAAATGACTCTCATAGTCCTGATATCTTTTTCCCCATTGTAACACCCTTTTATATTCCTTTATTGTGAACTATCTTATTCTAGACTGTATAAGTTATATAGGCTTCCCCCCTTAAATTATTAATATAACCCTAACAACCTTCAAAAAAATAAAAAATAAATTTTTTTTTTTTTTTCTCCTCCCAAAAATTTTTTTTTAAATAAAATAAAATATGAATATTAAAAACATTCAATTAAATGCCTTATTCAAAAACCCTTTAATTAAAAATAAAAACCCATTAAAAACTCAATTAAAAATTATGAATAATTTAAAACCAATTTTTTATTCCTATATCACCAATTTATCAATTAGTGTTGAGTATATTACCACAACCCATCAAATGCAAGTAAATGCAAGTTAGTCATCTTCAGACTAAAATACCCCTAAACAAAGCCCTTAACCCCTTGCTCTATAACCCCTAATTATCATAAATTTAAAGAATAATGTCAGTACCTGATTTCCAATCGAACTGCAATCCAGCCCAGTGATGCACATAGCTTCCAAAATGTAACTTTTATTGAAATAGAATTTGCCAAGCCCCTTGTAAAATCGTCATAACATCACATATCCTGTTAGGGAAAGATTTTGTAACCATAATCAGTACCAAAACCTTTTTTTGACTTGATCCTCTGCCACGTGACGTGATCACTTCCTGTATCTCCTCGCTCCTCCCACTTAGCGTTCCTCTCATATGACAGAAGAACAAAGACACAACATAACATTTTAGTCGTTAATGCAGTCACTGAGTATTTCCAACCATTCAATATTCGTTTGTTCTACATGATTCACTGTAAGACTTTAACTCAGGACTAATTATAGATCGCCCAAAAACCTTTTTATTTTATTTTAATCCGTTATTTAATTATTTAATTAAATGTATTATAATCCGCTACCATATATCTAATTTATAAATTCAATAGGCTACAAAACAAGTTTCATCTTTAACCAATCTTTAAACTAGAATACTCGTGTTAAACTCTCCCTGTGCCTATTTGTTCCGTCGTCTGTGTTCCTCTGTCTGCAGTTTAACCAATGTGTTGTTTTGCAGAATCCCACGCATGCGCAAATATCATTTACTAAATAGATCGCTCCAAACCATTTAATTTAATTTTAATAGTCTTATTTTAATTAATTATACTCCGTCAACATATATTTGATCTATAAATGTACTACATCTCGCCAAATAGTTTAACGTTCACATAACAGTTACTTTAATAATTTTAAAAGAGTCGTGTTCACCTTTTCCGGTAGCCCTTACCCCTGAAAAGAAGCCTGAAACAATCACATGACCGTACTGGCCACCATTTTGTTCCGTCGCCTCAGCACGACCGCATGTCGAAGATTTAGTGCCGTAAACCAAAACGTGTCATAATCTCGTGTCATAAACTCCCCCTTTCTGTAGTGTAGTGTCGCAAAATTAAACGAATGCGCATAACCATTCAAAAATACTTTTCACCGTGGAAGAAAGATTCTCTCTTCTCTCTCCCCAAACATAATAACAGTCCAGCTGTAATTCCCATTTCCCCCTTATAATGAAACAACATTTAACAGCGCTCACAAAACATACAACCTGACTTACAAACACATAAACAAGTTTAAGAGACTTTCACCCGTCGCAACGGAATCTCTAAGGATATCCGTTAGCATGTAGCACACAACACAATTAACCTGTAGCATTAGCCTTTAGCTTAGCCTAAGGTACACCATAGCATGATTCCCACTTTAGAACCTGAGCAACGATGTACCACGTGGCCTGAAACAATCAAGCCTTAGCTTCAGCCTCTAGCCAACTGTGGCCTACTAGCTATACCAATGAACACCCCGCACCGCGGCCCAATCATTTTCCATGATCATCAATAATCTCCTTCTAACTTTATGCTGCCTTGAAAGATGAATCTCATATCAAGCGGTTATCCCCAAACCAATTTCCCGTCGACCAGAGGCGGAGTATAACATAAATACACCAATTCACTTCATAATTCCCGCTTAAGAAATCAACCTGATTCAGTCTAACTAAGCCCAGGATTTGTAGCCCACTTAATAATAATAATAATAATTATTACAAGTCGCCTCGTTTCGAGGTCTTTTCCAGATTCACGGTGCCCTAAAAATGCATACGTATTCCAACCTTTATTCCCTACTAACCCATTGTCACCCGTTACCAATGAATTATACACGTTCAATACTTAAATCCTACCGTTTAATGCTCTAAATTCCAATTAACTGTCGTTTCCGATGAAATAAATTTAGCAGACTTCAGTCGACCAGCAACAAACACCACCTGAGGCCAGGTCATATGGAACATCCCCTCAATGTACACAAGTCATATCCAATCTACCAAACTCCGAAGCGGTAAGAACACACTCACCCTTTTTCGGCCATGCTTCAGAGAGAGTTAGGCCGGCGGTTGACTGAAACAAAGAGGAGACGCAAACCCATGCCCCACGTTGGGCGCCATTATGTCGTATATGATGAATGGTGGTAATATTGCTGATGAACAAAAAGTCCGTTATGCTGCATCGTGTCAGAAGTTTTTATTCATACCACGAGGTTACAGCATAAATTCACAGACACGCGTTGCCTGGAGAACGCCTCCCAGATTGTTATGGCCGTTCTGTCGTCTCATCGTTTAACTCCTATTTATAACCAATGCAAAGGGAGGGGCTACTCCCTCTTCTGGCCAATCACCAGTCTCCCCTCGGGCGTCACCCTCCAAGCGGCACATTTCAAATAACATCATAAAACATCCCCCCTTTGGCCTGAACAACCAACATTCCATTTCGTCATGAAAACATTTAACAAAGGCATAATCTTCAGATACGATACCACCAAACGGACTTGTTGAATATACAAAATCAGTGAGTGATGACATAGTGTACACAAGATCCAACACTTTTTCAACTCTACCGATAGTTTTGTCACAACAATTGTTGCGTCAAATAGCAAACGTGCCCACTTGGTACGTGCGCTCTAGCCAACTGCTTGCAGATAGGCTGTGCGGGTAGGCTAGTCTACATGATGAGATTATTATGGATAGAGCATACGTATGGATGAGAATATTTTTATTTGTCAAGTGGCAGCCAAGTTTCGATCATCATGTCACCAGAATAAGACCCTAAATACCTATTGGAAAGGAGCATCAAGATCACTGTGCACTTTCATCACCCTGTGAAGTTAATAACTTATTTCATCTGTAACCTAATAAACTGCATGGTTTCCCGAGGCATAGTGGGAGGACCACACAACATACTGTATCATCGCGTGACTACATTTACTTCGATATGATGCTTATTATATCAATATTTGCGCATAAAGGCGTTTCCACCAAGTAATTTTACAGGCAAAAAGATCGCACTATGTCCAACGAAGAAATTATCTGTCGGCATTTATCAAATTGTACCAAAGCTTCCTGTTTCCTTCACAGCTGTCATTATTATTATTTTTTTATACGGTATGACTTTACTTGCCTAAAAACTGTGAATTGAAACGTGGTCTATAAGGCACTCCTTTTTTGAATAAGGCACTCCTTTGCAAAGCATTTAAATACCAGTTATGCATGAAACAGCACAGTTTGTCTTCTCTACTCAGTGCAGGGATTATAATTTAGGTGTAACCCACCTGCCTAACTATACTCTAGAAAGTATAGTACCGGTCAAATTTCAATAATATGTGGTCATAATCGATGTAGATTCAGCACACACAAATAGTGGTGGAAATTACTGTTGATTGTGAACACTTAAACAACACAATGTAACTCCAAGTCAATCACACTTCTGTGAAATCAAACTGTCCACTTAGGAAGCAACACTGATTGACATTAAATGTCACATGCTGTTGTGCAAATAGAATAGACAACAGGTGGAAATTATAGGCAATTAGCAAGACACCCCCAATAAAGGACTGGTTTTGCAGCTGGTGACCACAGACCACTTCTCAGTTCCTATGCTTCCTGGCTGATGTTTTGGTCACTTTTGAATGCTGGCGGTGCTTTCATTCTAGTGGTAGCATGAGACGGAGTCTACAACCCACACAAGTGGCTCAGGTAGTGCAGCTCATCCAGGATGGCACATCAATGCGAGCTGTGGCAAGAAAGTTTGCTGTGTCTGTCAGCGTAGTGTCCAGAGCATGGAGGCGCTACCAGGAGACAGGCCAGTACATCAGGAGACGTGGAGGAGGCCGTAGGAGGGCAACAACCCAGCAGCAGGACTGCTACCTCCGCCTTTGTGCAAGGAGGAGCAGGAGGAGCACTGCCAGAGCCCTGCAAAATGACCTCCAGCCAGCCACAAATGTGCATGTGTCTGCTCAAACGGTCAGAAACAGACTCCATGAGGGTGGTATGAGGGCCTGACGTCCACAGGTGGGGGTTGAGCTTACAGCCCAACACCGTGCAGGACGTTTGGCATTTGCCAGAGAACACCAAGATTGGCAAATTCGCCACTGGCGCCCTGTGCTCTTCACAGATGAAAGCAGGTTCACACTGAGCACGTGACAGACGTGACAGAGTCTGGAGACGCCGTGGAGAACGTTCTGCTACCTGCAACATCCTCCAGCATGACCGGTTTGGCGGTGGGTCAGTCATGGTGTGGGGTGGCATTTCTTTGGGGGGCCGCACAGCCCTCCATGTGCTCGCCAGAGGTAGCCTGACTGCCATTAAGTACCGAGATGAGATCCTCAGACCCCTTGTGAGACCATATGCTGGTGCGGTTGGCCCTGGGTTCCTCCTAATGCAAGACAATGCTAGACCTCATGTGGCTGGAGTGTGTCAGCAGTTCCTGCAAGAGGAAGGCATTGATGCTATGGACTGGCCCGCCCGTTCCCCAGACCTGAATCCAATCGAGCACATCTGGGACATCATGTCTCGCTCCATCCACCAACGCCACGTTGCACCACAGACTGTCCAGGAGTTGGCGGATGCTTTAGTCCAGGTCTGGGAGGAAATCCCTCAGGAGACCATCTGCCACCTCACCAGGAGCATGCCCAGGCGTTGTAGGGAGGTCATACAGGCACGTGGAGGCCACACACACTACTGCGCCTCATTTTGACTTGTTTTAAGGACATTACATCAAAGTTGGATCAGCCTGTAGTGTGGTTTTCCACTTTAATTTTGAGGGTGACTCCAAATCCAGACATCCATGGGTTGATACATTTGATTTCCATTGATCATTTTTGTGTGATTTTGTTGTCAGCACATTCAACTATGTAAAGAAAAAAGTATTTAATAAGATTATTTCATTCAATCAGATCTAGGATGTGTTATTTTAGTGTTCCCTTTATTTTTTTGAGCAGTGTATATATTTGTCTTGATAGACAAGGCCTCAGGCAGACCTGGCATATGGTCTGATTCGAGACCATATACAAAGCAACCAACGGTGTCCATATACAAACAAATGCCTGATTCCACACAGCACTACTGAGGGAATGATGCTGTTACCTTAAATGGAAAGCCATGCTTCTCTAGAGACTCCAGGAAGAAACCAAGGGCAGTTGATGCTTTGTTGTTGGTTGCTGCACCGAGGTACATGATCTATAGGACATCATTATGAAACTGATCGTGTAATACAAAAAAATAACATACAAAAACATCTGGGCTGTTGTATAATTCAAACCCATTTTGAATAGAAAGCATTGGATTATCCACATTGAGTCAGACAAACATTACGAACTTCAAATACCATGGGAGATCAATCGGTTACCTTTCTTGAGAAGCCACTAAATATTACGAAGCCATATCTGTTGAAAGACCATTTGACAGTTTTGTGTACTTGCCAAATTAGCCATTTTGCGGTAAAATATAGCAGAGGCAGCATTGTATGGGCTATGAGTTATATGACTAAATGTGTACCCCGAGCTGAAGTGGGTCTAAGCTTACCTGATCAACTTGTGGTTGGTGTCCACATGTATGAGGGAAAGAGGACCCCGAACAGAATGTGTTCTTCTGACAACCCATCCAAGTCGTGCCATTCTTTCCTGTATTCCTGCAGCATCTACACGATGCACTGAGTTCCACACGCGGGTCTACTGGACTCGATGACCCAGGGCTTTCAGACGTTCTCCTACCATCCTAATTGTGGTGAACTTGTCTTGATTGTGGCCACCAGATTGTCCAGCTCCTCGTCTATCATCTGTCTGTATGTACCCCTCACCACGATACCGTATTCCTGCATTCTGCGTTGGTCAGTTTGTGTTGAGATGCCAAGCAGTTTGGCGATGCAAGGTACAGGCAGATCCATTTCAATCAGCTGTCAAAGGTGCTGTTCTGACACAATCAGTTTAGGACGTCCCATTTCGCCATCCAACTCATCAACAACAATTGATGGGGCACATCTTTCTTCCATTTTAACATTGACTAGACTATACAGGTTGGAGAGACCCTGCACTACCTCTTGTGGCAAGTCTACTTGATTTGGTAGTGAGCTGATAAATATAATCTCAATGGTGCAGATAAACTGTTAGTATTCCAGATCCAGAGGAAGGCGTTGCATGGCCTGCTGCAATCTGTATAGGAGCCTCTCCATAATGTCCATCCCCATCGCCTGTGACATATGGAAATTGTCATTGGGGCAATGTGGGGCGTAGTGGTGACGTCAGGCCGTCTGGTTAAGTAGCCAATAGAAAAAAATCCTGTCTATCATGTTCATTGATTGGGTTAAGATTAAGACAGTCACTCCAAAACTAGTGGACCAATGGAGACTCATTGTCTACGCCTCCCTCTAAACCCCGCCCTTCACGGAAAAATAATGCCAAAACTCAAGAATACTGTCAGTGAAGGCAAAAAACAGACATCGAAAGCGAATATATGAGTAGCGTAACCAAAAGGTAGTACATGCAGTCAAGAGCGTAGTACATGCAGTAAAGAGCGTAGGCAAAATTGATTCAATAGGATTGTTGGGAAAGTTTAACTAAAACATTTTTTGCATTCGTTTTCATAGAGTTTTGCTCTCGCTGAAAAAATATTTACCTGCATGTTTTGGGGTTTTGCTTTTGATGTCATTATTTTTTCGTACAATTCTATACATTTTGCTTTCAATTGTTTGGTTTTTGATTTCAACATCCATTATTTCACCCTTCCTCGAAAATATAATGTTTACATTTGTTACTTTATTTTTCATGTTTACGATTATTATTTATTTTTATTCAATACATATGGCGTGAAATTGGCCCCATGCAGATGCTTCACATTTATGCATCCGGTGAAATATATCTGTAGCTACACCAAACTCCACTAATGATATCTCTACAATAATATGTGGTCCTCTGTAGCTCAGCTGGTAGAGCACGGCGCTTGTAACGCCAAGGTAGTGGGTTCGATCCCCGGGACC
The DNA here is from genome assembly GCF_964263955.1 of Coregonus lavaretus. Taxonomy (NCBI): domain Eukaryota; kingdom Metazoa; phylum Chordata; class Actinopteri; order Salmoniformes; family Salmonidae; genus Coregonus; species Coregonus lavaretus. Next base: position 60,249,372 of record NC_139997.1, on the reverse strand, counting down.
ACCCATACACAAAAATGTATGCACGCATGACTGTAGTCGCTTTGGATAAAAGCGTCTGCTAAATGGCATATTTTTATAATATGACAAGGGGAATTTTATTTTCATAGCTACTTCCCACCACTAGAGGCGTACACACCAATGTCGCTACGTAATCTAAGAACGGTCGCTTTTTTTATTACGTTACAGGAAACACTAACGTGATCACGCATGAAAACAAATGCAAAAAGTTTAACTATAAAACATAGATATTTAATCTTTGTATTGACTCAAAGTTAATATGGGACGCGAGTCAAGGTATGTGGGGAGTTAAAATGTATCTTGTACTGTATCCTTTTAGACTGTTTTGGAGGGTTAAAAATCGTAGCTAGCAAGTATGCAACGTTGATCTAACGCGCTAGCTAACCAACAACAGTAAGTTAGCTATAACTGTAACGTTTACTGACCATTGTGTGATAGCTAGATATATAGTTTGCTAGCCAAATGAAATACTTTATAAAGCATTCGCAAACGACACAATTCTGTCAAACAAATTGTCCATGTGCAGTACTGTTGTATGTACTCGCTAGCACAAAACGTCGACGTCACAGTTCATATGTCAGTTGTTTTAGTAAAGTTTATGAAGTGTTTAGGGGTCTCAACTCCACGATTGTAACGTTATATCTCGGTGGAGTTCAGGAGGTTGGTGGCACCGTGGGGAGCACGGGCTCGTGGAAATGGCTGGAGTAGAATCGATGGAATGGTATCAAACACATGGTATCATTCAATCGTTCCAACCATTATTATGAGCCGGCTCCACTCAGCAGCCTCCACTGGTGGGTTTCGACGACTGTGGGCGGAGTGTACGTCCGACTCGCTGTCAGTCGATGCAAGGAAATCTAAAGGCACAACCTAGATTCATAAGTAGTTGAACATGTTATTACTCAAATCTCTTGAGTGACAAACTGACACGTTTTGACACGTGTCAAAAACTACTTTATATCGAAGGAGTGCCTTTGATTTATTTGACGGACTGCACATCCTGAGTTCGGCGCTTGTCGACCGTTGGACCCGGTTACATGTTTCTACGCATGAGTTTAGCTATCTCAACATCGCCAAGTGTGATCAGGGATTTCTATTGGAGAAGCGGGTTTAGCCTATCTCCATATTGAGCTGTATTTGCAAAAACTGCTTCCCCAATAGAAATCCTCGATCACACTTGTAGGCGACGTTGGCTAGCTAAGCTTATGTGTAGAAACGGTCGTCTCGCGCCGAACTGCACAGAAAATGAACAACTAATGAAGAATTTCACTTCACTCATTGACTTCTCAATCCCCGGCCTGGTCTGTTTTGCAAGCATTCCCAGAAGTCTTGTGATGATGCGCCCCTGGGTTAAGAAACTCTGTGGTGTAGTCAGAGGTTCAGTCCACCCACACTCATTTCTGCTCAACTCCATTGATTTGATGTACATTGTGGAGTTGAGAAACTTGGCTATGAAGTAGCTACGTTAATATATGACAATGTTTGTCAGGCATTACAGGAAACGGTCGGCTTCAAGGGGTAGGTCTGGTAGTCGATCAAAGAGCCGTTCCCCGGACAAACGCTCCAAGAAGGATGATGGGGCTGCCTCACGAAACCGAGACAGGGACCGCAACAGGCGGGAAGAGAGGTCTCGCAGCCGTGACCGCCGCCGATCACGGTCCAGAGACAGGAAGCGCCCCAGGTAAGCTGTGTGTGTGAAAGCAAGAGAGACTGAGACCAAGAGAGTGGTCAAGTTCATCTTAGTATGTGTGTCTTGGAATGTGAAATAAATACCTGGTCTGATCTTGTTATTGAATTTGTCTGATGTGGTCTAGACGCTCTAGGAGTCGGGAGAAGAGGCGGTCCAGAAGCCGTGACAGGAGCAGAAGGTCTAGGAGCCGAGGACGCAGATCACGATCCGCCAGCCCTAGCAAAAGCAGGAAAACTGATGAGAAGTGAGTTATTACCAGCAGGTTATTACGCATCAAAGACCCTGTGAGGATGTCTTAAGGATATACAGTACCAGTCAAACGTTTGGACACACCTACTAATTCCAGGGTTTTTCTTTATTTTTACTATTTTCTACATTGTAGAATAATAGTGAAGACATCAAAACTATGAAATAACACATATGGAATTATGTAGTAACCAAAGAAGTGTTAAACAAATCAAAATATATTTTATATTTGACATTCTTCAAAGTAGCCACCTTTTGCCTTGATGACAGCTTTGCAAACTCTTGCCATTCTCTCAACCAGCTTCATGAGGTAGTCACCTGGAATGCATTTCAATTAACCAGTGTGCCTTAATGCGTTTGAGCCAATCAGTTGTGTTGTGACAAAGTAGGGGTGGTATACCGAAGATAGCCCTATTTGGTAAAAGACCAAGTCCATATTATGGTAAGAACAGCTCAAATAAGCAAAGAGAAACGATAGTCAGTCCATCATTACTTTAAGAGATGAAGGTCAGTCAATCCAGAAAATTTCAAGAACTATGATAATAATATAATAATAATATGTCATTTAGCAGACGCTTTTATCCAAAGCGACTTACAGTCATGCGTGCATACATTTTTGTGTATGGGTGGTCCCGGGGATCGAACCCACTACCCTGGCGTTACAAGCGCCGTGCTCTACCAGCTGAGCTACAGAGGACCTGTAGCTGGTTCTCATGAGGACCGCCACAGGAAAGGAAGACCCAGAGTTACCTCTGCTGCGGAGGATAAGTTCATTAGAGTTACCAGCCTCAGAAATTGCAGCCCAAATAAATTTAACATTTTAAATTTTATTCATTTTAGCAGACGCTCTTATCCAGAGCGACTTACAGTTAGCACATACATTATTTTATCGAACCCACAACCCTGGCGTTGCAAACGCCATGCTCTACCAACTGAGCTACATCCCCTGCCGGCCATTCCCTCCCCTACCCTGGACGACGCTGGGCCAATTGTGCGCCGCCCCATGGGTCTCCCGGTCGAGGCCGGCTAAGACATAGCCTGGATACGAACCAGGATCTCTAGTGGCACAGCTAGCACTGCGATGCAGTGCCTTAGACCACTGCGCCACTCGGGAGACTCTAAAATGTAAAATTTATTTGGGCTGCAATTTCTGAGGCTGGTAACTCTAATGAACTTATCCTCCGCAGCAGAGGTAACTCTGGGTCTTCCTTTCCTGTGGCGGTCCTCATGAGAACCAGCTACAGGTCCTCTGTAGCTCAGCTGGTAGAGCACGGCGCTTGTAACGCCAGGGTAGTGGGTTCGATCCCCGGGACCACCCATACACAAAAATGTATGCACGCATGACTGTAAGTCGCTTTGGATAAAAGCGTCTGCTAAATGGCATATTATTATTATATTATTATCATAGTTCTTGAAATGTTCTGGATTGACTGACCTTCATGTCTTAAAGTAATGATGGACTGACTATCGTTTCTCTTTGCTTATTTGAGCTGTTCTTGCCATAATATGGACTTGGTCTTTTACCAAATAGGGCTATCTTCGGTATACCACCCCTAATTTGTCACAACACAACTGATTGGCTCAAACGCATTAAGGCACACCGGTTAATTGAAATGCATTCCAGGTGACTACCTCATGAAGCTGGTTGAGAGAATGGCAAGAGTTTGCAAAGCTGTCATCAAGGCAAAAGGTGGCTACTTTGAAGAATGTCAAATATAAAATATATTTTGATTTGTTTAACACTTCTTTGGTTACTACATAATTCCATAAATTCCATAAATGCTTCACAGAGTTCAAGTAACAGACACATCTCACCATCAACTGTTCAGAGGAGACTGCGTGAATCAGGCCTTCATGGTCGAATTGCTGCAAAGAAACCACTACTAAAGGACACCAATACGAAGATGAGACTTGCTTGGTTCAAGAAACACGAGCAATGGACATTAGACCGGCGGAGTCCAAATTTGAGATTTTTGGATCCAACCGCCGTGTCTTTGTGAGAAGCAGAGTAGGTGAACGGATGATCTCTGCATGTGTGGTTCCCACCGTGAAGCATGGAGGAAGAGGTGTGGGGGTGCTTTGCTGGTGACACTGTCTGTGATTTTATTTAGAATTCAAGGCACACTTAACCAGCATGGCTATCACAGCATTCTGCAGCGATACGCCATCCCATCTGATTTGGGCTTAGTGGGACTATCGTTTGTTTTTCAACAGGACAATGACCCAACACACCTCCAGGCTGTGTAAGGGCTATTTGACCAAGAAGGAGAGTGATGGAGTGCTGCATCCGATGACCTGGCCTCCACAGTCCCCCGACCTCAACCCAATTGAGATGGTTTGGGATGAGTCTGACCGCAGAGTGAAGGAAAAGCAGCCAACACGTGCTCAGCATATGTTTGAACTCCTTCAAGTCTGTTGGAAAATCATTCCTCATGAAGCTGGTTGAGAGAATGCAGAGAGTGTGCAAAGCTGTCATCAAGGCAAAGGGTGGCTACTTTGAAGAATCTCAAATATAAAATATATTCTGATGTATTTAACACTTTTGTGGTTACTACATGATTCCATATGTGTTATTCAATAGTTTTGATATCTTCACTATTATTCTACAATGTAGAAAATAGAAAAAATGAAGAAAAACCCTTGAATGAGTAGGTGTGCCCAAACTTGACTGGTACTGTATATTAAAAAATATATATATATCTTACTTCCACCATATACAATAAAGTTCTCTCTCTTCTGTCTGTTTGGGTTTGCCAATAGGTCTAAAAGCAAGGAAAAAGACAACCCTGAAGCCTCTGCAGAGAAGAAAGTAAAAGAAGAGCAAGAGGAGGTTAAGGTTGAGGATGTGAGTCCTGCTCCAGTGGAGATTGTCTTCAGCAATTTGGAAACACTGAGACTGTGGAATATTTGTGCATGTTTATGTTGTCCCCACAGCAAGACTTTGACCAGAACAAGCTGGAGGAGGAGATGAGGAAGAGGAAGGAGCGAGTGGAGAAGTGGAGGGAGGACCAAAGGAAGAAGGCCCTTGGGAACATTGAGGAGATCAAGAGAGAGATAGAGGAGATGAAGCAGGGAAAGAAGTGGAGTCTGGAGGATGATGATGGTGAGGAACAAGCTCAGAATTTTCATGGCTGTGTTGTGGGTTCATATGTACCTAAATGCATTAGTATCCACATCGAAAGACTGATTTAGATACCTGCCAACACAGGGCCTCACCTGACTTCTCTTCTTTGTTTCAGATGATGACGAGGAAGGCCCAGCTCCTGTGGATGAGCCTGAAGAAGGAGAGGAGGGTAAGGGGTTGGAGGAGAAGGATATAAAGGAGGAGGAGGAGGAGGAAGAAGAGGAGGAGGAAGTGACTCCCATGGAGCAGGAGGCAGAGGATGAGCTGGATACCTTGGACGCCTACATGGAGGAGGTCAAGGAAGAAGTCAAGAAGTTCAACATGGGCCCCCAGTCTAAAGGGAACGACAAGGTTAGTTGGACCATGGCTGCTCCCCAATCAGTTTCCTCCACATATACCTAGCTCATTTGAAATATTACTGTCAATATTTGCTGCTTCTGTCTTTTTTGTGTAATATTTTTTGGCCTCCACACAAACAGAAGGGAGGAGTAAATGTATCCAAAGTTGTCAGCGTTTGCAAAACAAAGAGGGGACCGAATGCACACAAAAAGAAGGGTGAGCTGATGGAGAATGACCAGGATGCAATGGAGGTAAGCAGTTTTGTCCTGTCATGCTATCATTGTCATTGTGTAAATGTTACATAAGAACTGCTATGTCTGAATTCCAAATGGCAACCTATTCCCTATATAGGGCACTACTTTTGACCAGTGCCCGTAGGGTCAAAAGTATTGCACTATGTAGGGAATAGGGTGCCATTTTGGACACGGACCATCTCTCTGGAAACTCTCTTCCAGAAGTCTCAAAGTTCTCTCAGATTTCTCTCACTGAAGAGAACAGGTTCTTACATGTTGTTGTGTCACTGTCTTCCCAGTACTCGTCCGAGGAAGAGGAGGTAGATCTGGCAACAGCTCTGACTGGCTACCAGACCAAGCAGAGGAAGGTGCTGGAGCCAGTGGACCACCAGAAGATTGAGTACGAACCGTACCGCAAGGACTTCTACGTGGAGGTGCCAGAGCTGGCCAAGATGTCTCCTGAGGGTGTGTACATGTAAAACCATTTTTTTGAATAATAATTTCTTGCACTTCTTTTTTCTTCTTTTTTTTAAGAAGGATCTACAGTGAGGGGGAAAAAAGTATTTGATCCCCTGCTGATTTTGTACGTTTGCCCACTGACAAAGAAATTATCAGTCTATAATTTTAATGGTAGGTTTATTTGAACAGTGAGAGACAGAATAACAACAAAAAGATCCAGAAAAAATGCATGTAAAAAATGTTATAAATTGATTTGCATTTTAATGAGGGAAATAAGTATTTGACCCCTCTGCAAAACATGACTTAGTACTTGGTGGCAAAACTCTTGTTGGCAATCACAGAGGTCCGACGTTTCTTGTAGTTGGCCACCAGGTTTGTACACATCTCAGGAGGGATTTTGTCCCACTCCTCTTTGCAGATCTTCTCCAAGTCATTAAGGTTTTCGAGGCTGACGTTTGGCAACTCGAACCTTCAGCTCCCTCCACAGATTTTCTATGGGATTAAGGTCTGGAGACTGGCTAGGCCACTCCAGGACCTTAATGTGCTTCTTCTTGAGCCACTCCTTTGTTTCCTTGGCCGTGTGTTTTGGGTCATTGTCATGCTGGAATACCCATCCACGACCCATTTTCAATGCCCTGGCTGAGGGAAGGAGGTTCTCACCCAAGATTTGACGGTACATGGCCCCGTCCATCGTCCCTTTGATGCGGTGAAGTTGTCCTGTCCCCTTAGCAGAAAAACACCCCCAAAGCATAATGTTTCCACCTCCATGTTTGACGGTGGGGATGGTGTTCTTGGGGTCATAGGCAGCATTCCTCCTCCTCCAAACACAGCGAGTTGAGTTGATGCCAAAGAGCTCGATTTTGGTCTCATCTGACCACAACACTTTCACCCAGTTCTCCTCTGAATCATTCAGATGTTCATTGGCAAACTTCAGACGGCCCTGTATATGTGCTTTCTTGAGCAGGGGGACCTTGCGGGCGCTGCAGGATTTCAGTCCTTCATGGCGTAGTGTGTTACCAATTGTTTTCTTGGTGACTATGGTCCCAGCTGCCTTGAGATCATTGACAAGATCCTCCCGTGTAGTTCTGGGCTGATTCCTCACCGTTCTCATGATCATTGCAACTCCACTAGGTGAGATCTTGCATGGAGCTCCAGGCCGAGGGAGATTGACAGTTCTTTTGTGTTTCTTCCATTTGCGAATAATCGCACCAACTGTTGTCACCTGCTCACCAAGCTGCTTGGCGATGGTCTTGTAGCCCATTCCAGCCTTGTGTAGGTCTACAATCTTGTCCCTGACATCATTGGAGAGCTCTTTGGTCTTGGCCATGGTGGAGAGTTTGGAATCTGATTGATTGATTGCTTCTGTGGACAGGTGTCTTTTATACAGGTAACAAACTGAGATTAGGATAACTCCCTTTGAGAGTGTGCTCCTAATCTCAGCTCGTTACCTGTATAAAATACACCTGGGAGCCAGAAATCATTGTGATTGAGAGGGGGTCAAATACTAATTTCCCTCATTAAAATGCAAATAAATTTATAACATTTTTGACATGTTTTTCTGGATTTTTTTGTTGTTATTCTGTCTCTCACTGTTCAAATAAACCTACCATTAAAATTATAGACTGATCATTTCTTTGTCAGTGGGCAAACGTACAAAATCAGCAGGGGATCAAATACTTTTTTCCCTCACTGTATTTGCAATGACTGTGATATGTGGTGTTTTTTCCCACTAATCTAAAGTTGAGTGCACTGACTTAGAGTTGGGCGGTATCCAGATTTTCATACCGTTTCTGTACCATACCATGGTATACGGTATTACCAAATGTGTACACGAGGCACTATAACAAAAAACATATATATTTAGTTTGTTTGACAATTTAGGGAACAGGGATCTTGATCCAGGAGGGGATTGAATGTCTCTGCTGTAACCAAGAAGCTTGATCTTGACGTCTAGCCACTTAGTTAGCAAACCAAATGCATAGCTGGAGCGTCTGCTAAATGAGTAAAGCGTCAAATGTAAATGTTAAGATACAAGATGGCACATTATCTTTAAGTCATAGCTGACCATCTAACCCCCTATCCTTTGGTTCCCTATTGGTGAATGCATACAGAGGTGAATGTCCACAGGCTGGACCTGGAGGGAATCGCAGTCAAAGGAAAGGGTTGTCCCAAGCCCATCAAGTCATGGGTGCAGTGTGGCACGTCGATGAAGATCCTAAGTGCATTAAAGAGGTGTGTCACGGACAATGTTTCACATTGTAGCAGATATAATTTACTTGCATATTGTTCCAAACCAATATGACCATAACATACATTTGTTTTGCAATCTGCAGTTGATTAATTTGTCATATATTATCCATACACTTCTAGATAGGTGAGCTAAATGATGTTGTCTTCACATCCAGACACAGCTATGAGAAACCCACACCCATCCAGGCCCAGGCCATCCCAGCCATCATGTCTGGGAGAGACCTCATCGGCATCGCTAAGACCGGCAGTGGAAAGACCATCGCCTTCCTCCTTCCCATGTACCGCCACATCATGGACCAGAGGCCCCTGGAGGAGGCTGAGGGACCCATCGGTAAGGGCCCCTTTACTATGACGTCTTCTGTGGTATAACTACATATCAGTTACACCTCAATGAATCTGAATCTCAATTTTTTGTGTGTAAATCTCAATTAAAATTTGCTGAGCAGAATGGTCATATCTATCAGACAGTATGAAATCTTAACTGTTCAGTGAAGGTCCTGGATTTTGTAAGTGCAAATAAAGGATGAGAATATGATGTCTGAGTTCTATTTTCCATTCTCTTCCACGTGCAGCTGTGATCATGACTCCAACTAGAGAGCTGGCTCTGCAGATCACCAAGGAGTGCAAGAAGTTCTCCAAGCCCCTGAACCTGAGGGTTGTGTGTGTGTATGGAGGCACAGGGATTAGTGAACAGGTAGAACCTCCTCGAACTCTGTATGGTCAGATTTTACACACATGAGCACCTCAATGGAATAACAGTAGTGTTCCATGGTTGTAATTAAGTTTAACCATGAACATTACTATGAATACAATGAACTATTGTACATTGAATTTGAAGATACTGGAGTTGTATGTTTGAATAATCAGTTAGGGAAAGGCAAACAGGATTGTACCTTGTTGGTTGAATATAGATATCTTACTTTCTTGGTTTCTTCCTTGTGGGGCAGATTGCTGAGCTGAAGAGGGGAGCAGAGATCATTGTGTGCACACCAGGCCGAATGATTGACATGTTAGGCGCCAACAGCGGTAAGGGACACACGCCTTGCCCTGTAGCTTTCTTTGTGTTATTGTAGCCAGGCACATATAAGGATAGTGATTTCTGATATGTATTAAACCTGCAGTGTCTGCAATGCCCAGTGTTCTAATACTTTTGGCGTAGAAACGTCACTACTGACCCTGAAAAAACAAGCACTCCAGGTACTGACAGAAGGTGAGCTGGAATTGTCCTGCCTTGCATGGAATGTTTCTGTATGAGAGTCAAGTCAGTACCACTTTACTAAACTCTCAACATTATTTGACCACCTTGGGTTGGGAGTCATATCCTCAAGCTATTTGAAGTGTTCCCTGAAGAATAATGTCAGCTACTGGTAGGTGGAGAGACGATACTGCCTCGTGGTCCTCACATTCAGAGGCGTAAGTCAAGTTTTCACCCAACCTTTATTAAAGTCAAGTTTGCTTGTTAGCCATGTAAAAGTCAGAAAGCTCACTCATGTACAGTGGGGAAAAAAAGTATTTAGTCAGCCACCAATTGTGCAAGTTCTCCCACTTAAAAAGATGAGAGGCCTGTAATTTTCATCATAGGTACATGTCAACTATGACAGACAAATTGAGAATTTTTTTTCCAGAAAATCACATTTGTAGGATTTTTTATGAATTTATTTGCAAATTATGGTGGAAAATAAGTATTTGGTCACCTACAAACAAGCAAGATTTCTGGCTCTCACAGACCTGTAACTTCTTCTTTAAGAGGCTCCTCTGTCCTCCACTCGTTACCTGTATTAATGGCACCTGTTTGAACTTGTTATCAGTATAAAAGACACCTGTCCACAACCTCAAACAGTCACACTCCAAACTCCATTATGGCCAAGACCAAAGAGCTGTCAAAGGACACCAGAAACAAAATTGTAGACCTGCACCAGGCTGGGAAGACTGAATCTGCAATAGGTAAGCAGCTTGGTTTGAAGAAATCAACTGTGGGAGCAATTATTAGGAAATGGAAGACATACAAGACCAGTGATAATCTCCCTCGATCTGGGGCTCCACGCAAGATCTCACCCTGTGGGGTCAAAATGATCACAAGAACGGTGAGCAAAAATCCCAGAACCACACGGGGGGACCTAGTGAATGACCTGCAAAGAGCTGGGACCAAAGTAACAAAGCCTACCATCAGTAACACACTACGCCGCCAGGGACTCAAATCCTGCAGTGACAGACATGTCCCTTTGCTTAAGCATAGTACATGTCCAGGCCCGTCTGAAGTTTGCTAGAGTGCATTTGGATGATCCAGAAGAGGATTGGGAGAATGTCATATGGTCAGATGAAACCAAAATAGAACTTTTTGGTAAAAACTCAACCCGTCGTGTTTGGAGGACAAAGAATGCTGAGTTGCATCCAAAGAACACCATACCTACTGTGAAGCATGGGGGTGGAAACATCATGCTTTGGGGCTGTTTTTCTGCAAAGGGACCAGGACGACTGATCCGTGTAAAGGAAAGAATGAATGGGGCCATGTATCATGAGATTTTGAGTGAAAACCTCCTTCCATCAAGCAAGGGCATTGAAGATGAAACGTGGCTCGGTCTTTCAGCATGACAATGATCCCAAACACACCGCCCGGGCAACGAAGGAGTGGCTTCGTAAGAAGAATTTCAAGGTCCTGGAACCATCAGATCCTCCTCTCCACCCTCTCCGAGATGGGCATCTCCGGCGCGGCTCACTCCTGGATTGCGTCCTACCTGACCGGTCGCTCCTACCAAGTGGCGTGGCGGGAAGCTGTCTCCGCACCACGTGCTCTCACCACTGGTGTCCCCCAGGGATCGGTTCTGGGCCCTCTCCTTTTCTCCCTATACACCAAGTCACTTGGCTCTGTCATATCCTCACATGGTCTCTCCTATCATTGCTACGCTGACGATACACAACTAATCTTCTCCTTTCCCCCTTCTGATAACCAGGTGGCGAATCGCATCTCTGCATGTCTGGCAGACATATCAGTATGGATGACGGATCACCACCTCAAGCTGAACCCTGGCAAGACGGAGCTGCTCTTCCTCCCGGGGAAGGACTGCCCGTTCCATGATCTCGCCATCACGGTTGACAACTCCGCTGTGTCCTCCTCCCAGAGTGCGAAGAGCCTAGGCGTGACCCTGGACAACACCCTGTCGTTCTCCGCCAACATCAAGGCGGTGACCCGCTCCTGCAGGTTCATGCTCTACAACATTCGGAGAGTGCGACCCTGCCTTACACAGGAAGCGGCGCAGGTCCTGGTCCAGGCACTTGTCATCTCCCGTCTGGACTACTGCAACTCGCTGTTGGCTGGGCTCCCTGCCTGTGCCATTAAACCCCTACAACTCATCCAGAATGCCGCAGCCCGTCTGGTGTTCAACCTTCCCAAGTTCTCTCACGTCACCCCCCTCCTCCGCACACTCCACTGGCTTCCAGTTGAAGCTCGCATCCGCTACAAGACCATGGTGCTTGCCTATGGAGCAGTGAGGGGAACGGCACCTCTGTACCTTCAGGCTCTGATCAGTCCCTACACCCAAACGAGGACGTTGCGTTCATCCACCTCTGGCCTGCTGGCTCCCCTTCCTCTGCGGAAGCACAGCTCCCGCTCAGCCCAGTCAAAACTGTTCGCTGCTCTGGCACCCCAATGGTGGAACAAGCTCCCTCACGACGCCAGGACAGCGGAGTCACTCACCACCTTCCGGAGACATTTGAAACCCCACCTCTTTAAGGAATACCTGGGATAGGATAAAGTATTCCTTCTAACCCCCCCCCCCCCCCCCCCCCCCCCAAATTGTAAAGTGGTTATCCCACTGGCTATAGGGTGAACGCACCAATTTGTGAGTCGCTCTGGCTAAGAGCGTCTGCTAAATGACGTTAATGTGCCCTTGAGCAAGGCACTTAACCCTAATTGCTCCTGTAAGTCGCTCTGGTTAAGAGCGTCTGCTAAATGACTAAAATGTAAATGTAAATGTCCTAGCCAGTCTCCAGATCTAAACCCTTAGAAAATCTTTGGAGGGAATTGAAAGTCCGTGTTGCCCAGCGACAGCCTCAAAACATCACTGCTCTAGAGGAGATCTGCATGGAGGAATGGGCCAAAATACCAGCAACAGTGTGTGAAAACCTTGTGAAGACTTACAGAAAACATTTGACCTGTGTCATTGCCAACAAAGGGTATATAACAAAGTATTGAGAAACTTTTGTTATTGACCAAATACTTATTTTCCACCACAATTTGCAAATAAATTCATTAAAAATCCTACAATGTGATTTTCTGGAGAAAAAAAAATCTCATTTTGTCTGTCATAGTTGACGTGTACCTATGATAAAAATTACAGGCCTCTCTCATCTTTTTAAGTGGGAGAACTTGCACAATTGGTGGCTGACTAAATACTTTTTTCCCCCACTGTATGTCAATATATTTAGATCAGTAATTAGTAAATGTTGTTTTATGACTATGTAAATTGAAGAAAGAACATGTAATGAAACAGACAGTAAAGCTTTCTTTACTTCCACACATGTGAGGTAATCTCTGTTTCCTTTGTAGGTGAAAAGGTGATCAGATAGTGCTTGATGTGGCCCCAACTCTTTTATTGTTTTGGCTGTTTTCTGTCATTTACAGGTTCCTCGTGCCTTTCAGATGGTACGCAAGACAAGCGAAACATAGAAACCAAATAATCTGGCCCCTTAAAAGTAGTCCTAAACAGAATAAATGGCATTTGTATGAATTGAAGTGCAGTAGTTAATGCCCTAGGAAAAGGATAGCCTGTTTGTTTAGGCTTGTGTAGTGATTGGGTGGGGCAAAATTGATGCAGTTAAATATTGCGATATTACTTTTGGACAATATTATATCGATATTTGACTCAAGTATATAATTTAAAAAAGATATATATATATATTTTTTTGCTTGTGTAGGTAGCTACGCTAGTAGGCTCTACCTGCGCCGAAACAACTCGGGTATTTTTCATCGTATAGCTTATCCATCTTCTTTTTAAATGGTTTTCAGCACTTATTTCCCTGATTGATCAAAACTCGTTTTCTCATGCTCTCTCTTGTCTCTCTGTAGCAGACATATAGTGAGCAATATATTTGGAACGTCAAATTGCAATACATATACAGTCGTGGTCAAAAGTTTTGAGAATGATTCAAATATTGGTCTTCACAAAGTTTGCTGCTTCAGTGTTTTTAGATATTTTTGTCAGATGTTACTATGGTATACTGAAGTATAATTACAAGCATTCCATAAGTGTCAAAGGCTTTTATTGACAATTACATTAAGTTTATGCAAAGAGTCAATATTTGCAGTGTGGACCCTTCTTTTTCAAGACCTCTGCAATCTGCCCTGGCATGCTGTCAATTAACTTCTGGGCCACATCCTGACTGATGGCAGCCCATTCTTGCATAATCAATGCTTGGAGTTTGTCAGAATTTGTGGGGTTTTGTTTGTCCACCCACCTCTTGAGTTCTCAATGGTATTAAGGTCTGGGGAGTTTCCTGGCCATGGACCCAAAATGTCGATGTTTTGTTCCCCGAGCCACTTAGTTATCACTTTTGCCTTATGGCAAGGTGCTCCATCATGCTGGAAAAGGCAAAATTGTGAATGAGCCCACTCCCTTGGCTGAGAAGCAACCCCACACATGAATGGTCTCAGGATGCTTTACTGTTGGCATGACACAGGACTGATGGTAGCGCTCACCTTGTCTTCGGACAAGCTTTTTTCCGGATGCCCGAAACAATCGGAAAGGGGATTCATCAGAGAAAATGACTTTAACCCAGTCCTTAGCAGTCCAATCCCTGTACCTTTGCAGAATATTAGTCTTTCCCAGATGTTTTTCGTGGAGAGAAGTGGCTTCCTCGCTGCCCTTCTTGACACCAGGCCATCCTCCAAAAGTATTTGCCTCACTGTGCGTGCAGATGCACTCACACCTGCCTGCTGCCATACCTGAGCAAGCTCTGCACTGGTGGTGCCCCGATCCCGCAGCTGAATCAATTTTAGGAGACGATCCTGGCACTTGCTGGACTTTCTTGGGCGCCCTGAAGCCTTCTTCACAACAATTGAACCTCTCTCCTTGAAGTTCTTGATGATCCGATAAATTGTTGATTTAGGTGCAATCTTACTAGCAGCAATATCCTTGCATGTGAAGCCCTTATTGTGCAAAGCAATGATGACGGCACGTGTTTCCTTGCAGGTAACCATGGTTAACAGAGGAAGAACAATGATTTCAAGCACCACCCTCCTTTTAAAGCTTCCAGTCTGTTATTCTAAGTCCATCAGCATGACAGAGTGATCTCCAGCCTTGTCCTCGTCAACACTCTCACCTGTGTTAACGATGGAATCACTGACATGATGTCAGCTGGTCCTTTTGTGACCGGGCTGAAATGCAGTGGAAATGTTTTTTTGGGATTAAGTTCATTTTCATGGCAAAGATGGGCTTTGCAATTAATTGCAATTCATCTGATCACTCTTCATAACATTCTGGAGTATATTCAAATTGCCATCATAAAAACTGAGGCAGCAGACTTTGTGAAAATTAATATTTGTGAAATTCTCAAAACTTTTGACCACAACTGTAGAATCGCAATACATCGTATCAGCACCTAAGTATCGTAATATTGTATCGTGAGGTCCCTAGCAATTCCCTGCCCTATTGTTAATGGGTTTGTGTGTGTATTTACACCAGTAGCTATGTTTGTGTGAACGCTTTGGGTGAGCGTTCTTTCCAGAGATTAACTTGTTTTCCTTTGTCACTATGCTCTCCTTGTGTGTGTAGGTCGAGTCACAAACCTGCGCAGAGTCACGTACGTGGTGGTGGACGAGGCAGATAGAATGTTCGACATGGGCTTTGAGCCACAGGTAGGGGCTCCTCCAGATTATTATTATTATTTTTAAACAGTAGACCAATCAAGGCACAGTATCATTATTTGTAAAGAATTGATCTAAGGAGGTGTTTAAGGATCTTATAACGCAAAAATAGATTTGCATCAATTCATCCTACGTTCACCTGGCCCTGGCACCAATAACAATAAATGGGTATAAAACATTCCTCTTATCTCCTGTAATGGTTCTCACCCACAGGTGATGCGTATCATGGACAACGTGCGTCCGGACCGGCAGACAGTGATGTTCTCAGCCACGTTCCCGCGGGCCATGGAGGCCCTGGCCAGGAGGATCCTGTCCAAACCCATCGAGGTGCAGGTGGGAGGCAGGAGCGTGGTGTGCTCTGACGTGGAGCAGCATGTGGTAAGACTTGCCTTTACATACTCCGGCTGCGTCCCAAATGGCACCCTATATAGTGCACCACTTTTGACCGGGGGACCATACGGCTCTGGTCAAAAGTAATGCACTATATAGGGAATATTGCTCAACTTTATTGTCTATTCTTGTTGGGAGTGTAAATGTGTCCCATGTGTGGCTCATACACATAGTAATTCAGACAGAAAACATAAAGAACAGTAAGACTAAATGGTAGCATAATTGCTTAGTTGCTAAATGACTGTGGTTGGCCACATCTCCCCATCTAGCTGGTAATCGAGGAGGACCAGAAGTTCCTGAAGCTGCTGGAGATACTGGGTCATTACCAGGAGAAGGGTTCAGTCATCATCTTTGTGGACAAACAGGAGCACGCTGACGGGCTGCTAAAAGATCTGATGAAGGCCTCCTACCCCTGCATGTCTCTGCACGGCGGTAATGTCATGCAAACACATGAGCAGTGCTCTACATTTTTTATTTTTAGTCATTTAGCAGATGCTCTTATCCAGAGCGACTTACAGTTAGTGAGTGCATACATTTTTTCATACTGGTCCCCCGTGGTAATCGAACCCACAACCCTGGCGTTGCAAGCGCCATGCTCTACCAACTGAGCTACCTCTAGCGTCATTAGTCTGAGGCTCCGTCCCAAATGGTCCTCTGGTCAATAGTAGTGCATTATGTTGAGTATTGGGTTCCATTTGGGACGGCTACTGTCAACCACAGTTTGAAAGTCACCTGGCTGAGCTCATTTTGTATCTTAGACCATTTTTCTTATTAGATCTGATGAATTGTTTATGGTGGGTCATCATTTTGTCTCTGCCATGTCAGTGGTTTTAAATCCTATCCTTTGATAATAAGCTTTTGTTTATCTCTTTCCCCTCCCTGTAGGTATTGACCAGTATGACAGAGACAGCGTCATCAATGACTTTAAGAACGGGGCGTGTCGGCTGATGGTGGCCACCTCTGTGGCAGCCAGGGGGCTGGACATCAAGCAGCTGATCCTGGTCGTCAACTACAACTGTCCCAACCACTACGAGGACTACGTTCACAGGGCCGGACGCACAGGGAGAGCCGGGAACAAAGTGAGTGGTGGAGTCCTGACGGCTACACTACTAGTCTATCAATGTTTTTTTACTTTTGCTGGTTACAAAAATCTGGAATTCCTGACTGAAATGTATTGTAATGAGACATCCTTAAAGGTCCTGCACAGTCAAAATCATGTTTTTCATGAAATTTTATGTTACACTACATGGCAAAAGTATGTGGATACCCCTTCAAATTAGTGGATTAGACTATTTCAGCCACACCAGTTGCTGAAAGGTGTATAAAATCGAGCGCACAGCCATGCAATCTCCATAGACAAACATTGGCAGTAGAATGGCCTTACTGAAGAGCTCAGTGCCTTGCAACGTGGCACTGTCATAGGAAGCAGTTGTCATGTCATTACATCAAGAGATATGCCAAACGGGAGATTCATGATGTGATGTATGACGGGATAGGATGTTGCATGAGTTTCTTTGTGTATCAGCAAATTTGCATGTGAAATCTCACTGCTCACTGCGTCCATGTTACTTGATGACATAGGCGTTTTCAAAGAACTATCAGTCAAGGTGAGCTCCCCGCCCACTCAGCCTATTAGCTCCCCGCCCACTCAGTCTGTCTCTTCAGACTTCCTTGAAGTTTGACATGAGTTATTTCTGTCAAATTTAGTATTTTTCTTGGGAAGAAATATTGTGGGAGATGTTTTAGTCACTCCAAATACAATTTTTCACAGGAATCAGAATTGTAATATATCACTGTGCAAAAATCTAACATTTTTGTCCTCCCAAGGACCTCTTCAACCATATTAGGAAAATATTAATTCTCACTGAAACATTTTATTGATGTTCCCCAGAAACTCTTAATGTAAAACCACTCTGGTTTTGATTTGTCCCAGGGCTTTGCCTATACCTTCATCACAGATGAGCAGGCGCGCTACGCTGGGGACATCATCAAGGCCCTGGAGCTCTCTGGGTCCCCTGTGCCCAATGAACTGGAGCAGTTGTGGCTCTCCTTCAAAAACCAACGGCAAGCGGTAAGAGGCAGACTCAAGCAGTGCTGTTCACTGGTGGTGGTTTGGAAGCTCACCGTCTTTGTATGCAGAACGTGTGGCCAGCAAACTGTATTAGAGCTGAACAATCTTTAGAGTTTGGAGTTGAAGATCAGAGATTTACACATTCTGTGGGGTTATTTCTTCAAACCCTTGGTTTTTCAACTCTTATTCAACAATATTAGACCTGTTTGTCGCTGAATTACCGCCCCTTGCTTCCAACCAGCATGGTGCCAAATCAGTAAGTGAATGTGACACCCTATCTATACCTGCTTGTTATTTCCCAGGAGGGTAAAAGCATCAAGAGCAGCAGCGGGTTCTCAGGGAAGGGCTTCAAGTTTGACGAGACGGAGCATGCTCTGGCCAATGAGAGGAAGAAGCTGCAGAAGGCTGCTCTGGGTCTGCAGGACTCCGATGATGAGGATGGAGCCCTGGATGTGAGTACAGTCACCACACGGTCACCTGGTTTCAAGAGTCTTCTAAAGCTTTGAGTAGAATGCCAACTGTGGCTTGATTATGTCTTGAATTTCCTCCATTGTGGTCAAACAATATGTTTCTAAATGTCATAGACTATGTACAATATTGACCCAATGTCTCACCCTGTCCTTACAGATTGATGAGCAGATCGAGAACATGTTCAACTCGAAGAAGAGGGTGAAGGATCTGTCGGCTCCAGGGGGAGGGGTAGGGTCGCCCAGTGCCGCTGCGGCTGCAGCAGGGGGCCTGGCCAACCTCGGTGCCCCCTCCGCTGGAAACATCCAGAAACTGGAGATGGCCAAGAGACTGGCTCTCAGGATTAACGCCCAGAAGAACCTTGGGGCTGAGGCTCAGGTGGGTGGCGGTGTGTGTGAGTTTTGGTGGTCTTCACCTTCCTCTTCCATTCTAATTTTACACATTGCTCTCTATCTCTGGACAGGATGTGATGCAACAGGCCACCAACGCCATCCTGAGAGGAGGCACCATCATGGCCCCCTCCGTCTCGGCCAAGACCATCGCCGAGCAGCTGGCTGAGAAGATCAACGCCAAGCTCAACTACATCCCTGTGGAGAAGCTGGAGGAGGAGAGGCAGGCGGCCGAGCAGGCCGAGACCGTCAAGAGATACGAAGAGGAGCTAGAAATCAATGATTTCCCTCAGGTCAGTTTTATATAGGGCTGAATCCTAAATAGCACCCTTTTCCCTAAATAGTGCATTACTTTTACCCTAATCCCTATACAGTCCCTTATCCCTATGGGCCCTGGTCAAAAGTAGTACACTCCATAGGGTGTCATTTGGGAAGCACCCCTAGGGTGTAGGTGCAAGACTCTGCTCATTGAATCTCCAAATGGAAGGTATACTCACCGTGGCTACGTGAACGATGCATTATCATGCTCATTCTCTCTCAGTTGAACATTGAACGGTCTGTTTACTATGTCTGGGCCTTGACAGAGCTTAAGGTAGAATTATAGCGGGTAGATCTATTTGCATTTGATCAACATTTGTTTGACCTAGCAACAATCAAGTGATTCTGGTTTAAGTAGTTTATCCCACAAGTGGTAGGTGGTACAGACCTTGCAAACAATCTCTGAGTAGGATTGCTGAGATAGGATCAGGTCCCCTCTCTTATCCATTATGATTTGAAAGGCAAAACTGCTCCTAGATCAGCACTCCTACTCTGAGATGCTTTGTTAATACGGGCCTAACTAAACAGGAATGTGTAATGCGTCTGTTTGCTGCGTTCCACTAGACTGCAAGGTGGAAGGTCACGTCTAAGGAGGCCCTCCAGAGGATCGGAGAGTACTCGGAGGCAGCCATCACCATCAGAGGAACATACTTCCCTCCAGGCAAAGAGCCCAAAGAGGGAGAACGCAAGATCTACCTGGCCATTGAGAGTAAGCAGCTGTGTTCACCAATGTGGTAGAATTGAGTGTTGCATGTTAGCAATAGTGAGTTTTTTTTTAATGGTTGCCACTTGTTGTAATATTTTTACGTGTTTGATTGACAGGTGCAAATGAGCTGGCCGTTACGAAGGCCAAGGCTGAGATCACACGGCTCATCAAGGAGGAGCTTATCAGATTAGTAAGTTCTGTCAATAGAATTAGAATCATTCTATTTCTATGGTTCTGTCCTCCATTACCTATTCTATACCATACAAGTAGTAGAGTTTTACTTCAAATCGTCTATGTGGATGATTCAATTAGTGATGCTAGGGGTTCTGAATCATGCTAATCTACATCATCTACTTGTTGGCTGAATCATTGAATGATCCTGTATATGAACACCAGTATTCAAAATAAATGACAAAGTAATTTGCTTAGCGAAATTAAAATGTTTTTCCCTCATTGCTCAATGTTTTTACTTTCTCTAATTTTAGCAAAACTCCTACCAACCCACCAGCAAAGGAAGATACAAGGTTTTGTAAAGAGGATGAGATTGGGCTCAGAGGCAGTGAATCCTGGCTCCAACCTTTCATCATATTTGTTTCAGAATGTTTTAGTATTTTTTAAATTAGACCCCCAATGTCTTCAGGTAACGATTGTTCTTTTGAGATTCCCCCTCTGTACTTTAAATTGAGATTTGGTCATGGTTTTTAGGTCACACGATGCAAAATGCATCTGATTTCCGTTCTATAGTATACCAGCTGAAATGTAACGGTCTCTCTACCACCATGGCTCAAACTATTTATTATTTTTGTCTTTGAACATCAAGCTTATGTAGTTGTAAGATCCTGTATTATTTCTGTGTGTAAAATAATATTTGGGGCTACTTTTCACTGGTCTGCAGTCATCTGAACAAGTAATGAATCACACATTGTTTTTATGAACAGCCCTTGAATGATGTAACATGTTTTTACTTCTTTCCCTCCCTAATAAAACAATGTGTTGGTAAGGAACATTTTGTCACTGGTCTGTGTCACAGACTTCTATATTATGTTTTTTTTTATTATTCTATGTTACTGCAATATGTTTGTAGTGACTAAATCCTATCAGGCTGTGATTGGGTTTTGAGAGGCAAAGAAACAAGTGTGTAATGTATGAGAGAACCTATTGACGGAATAGGTTACCATCAAGACAATGGAGCTTTATTTATGTGCTGTAACTTGATTGCTTAATAATTTAGGATGGCCTACTGTGAAAATGTCAAATGAAAGAACCTGATGTTTATTCATTTTTTTCTGTGGACTAAATCAGGGGTGTCAAACATCCAGCCCGCAGGTGGTTCGAGTAAAAACTTCAAATCAAAATAAACAATTTTTTTTTTAAATATGGTGTTATGATTTGTGATACAAGATTCATTCATGTATGGAGAGATCATAATCTGTATGTGGACAGAGAACAAGGACAAGCCATGTGTTAGTGGTGTCACGAGTGAGTAACAGAAGGTCAGTGTGCCAGGATAGATTGGGGGCCACTGTTGCTAATCTTAGGATGGGTGCGTGAATTGAATGGCCTGGCAAGGGTGCCACACCCTTATGTCCGTACCCCCTGTCATTGAATCCAATATTGTGACCATTAAATAATGACTGAATCCAATCTCCATCTGTGTAACATACTCTCTTGCATCCTGAACTTCTCAATACCAGAAACTCATAACATATGGTGAGGGGGAAAAACTCCATACACTTTAAAAGGACTAAAACCAAATTGAAACTGTTGAATTTATAATGGACCTACATTCATATAGTTTCTTGGCTGGGTCCAGCTCGCTAATAATCACCAAAATGAAAGCTAGACAGTCAGGGAGCTAAAAACACACACAAGTATGGATAGAGGACCATTTTTTGCATCTTTTGACAGTGAGGAAATATAACACATTTTTGAGTGCGGCCCTCCGGTATGTATGGAAGCATTTAGCTGCCCAAACTCAATTGGAAATGTAAATGGTCAAATGCTAAATCAGTATCATGTTTGCAATTCCTTTGCCAATGCATTTTTTTGAGAAAAGTCCAATTGAAATGCAAAAAAAATATGATTTGAGTACGCATAATTTCTGCCAATTTTGGAAAATAAATAACAGTGTGTTTTGATGTTTCATTTCCATGGTTATAATAACCCAAGATGGACCAGAGCCTGTCATTTCCAATGGGATAAAATGAGTCATAGTGGGCAGAACAAGCAAGGAGGTGGGCTGAGCCAAGCACACACTAGCGAGATCCTATTGGCTTGTTCTACATTTTAAATTTTAGTCATTTAGCAGATGCTCTTATCCAGAGCGACTTATAGTTAGTGAGTGCATACATTTTTCATACTGGCCCCCCATGGGAAACGAACCCACAACCCTGGCGTTGCAAGCACCATGCTCTACCAACTGAGCTACGGCATGTATTTGTATATTTCCGTTAGGGAACGCCTAGTCTGTGAAGTGCGCATGTGCAATAAATCAATTTGCTCTTGCACTCCTAAATAACAATTTTTTGAAACTTTGGAAAAGTGTAAAGTCTAAAAAACTTAGGCCACTCTGTTTAGGAACATATTGTAGTTTTGGGAACAGAAAACTGAATTGAGATCAAATGTTTCATAGATGTGAAAATTTGCAGAATGTCGGCCAAAATCCATCTCGCTCCATCTTCTCCCACTGCCGACCACTGGGCTTCCTCTCATCACCATATTTGGTGGTGAGTGGAAATGCCAACCGGATTTTTACATCCGGTGAAACATCTGGCTTGTTGTTTTATCTGTGGTTATACCTATGGAACATTCAAAATTCAACTATAGAATTTACACATCGTATAATGAAAACTTGGTGCAAGCAATGCCAATGATTATGTGAAAGCGCATCTCACATTCGAGCTATGGGGCTTCTATTCGGCGTTAGCGTTGTGATGTGCCTCTTCAATTAAAGAGATTTTCATTACGAAGAGAGCATGGTCACAGAGGTAGGAGGAGCGGTGTCTGTCAATCATAAGCTCTGCCCCTACACCTCAATCGACACTCGATCGCGTTGACTTATCAAAGCAACCAATGAGGGAACTGTATCTGGCTTCATCCCAAGGCCGTAATTTTCTGTTCAACAGAAAATATTTGGCGGTGTTAATGGTAGAGGGTTCCGAATCATTCAGTTTTGTTTAAAAAATGTATGAAAATGTAGATGCAAATGCTGTAGTAGTTGTACATTTTCTGTAAAAATCACTGCAATATGTGCTTTAGCTGTCACCCTGATATTGGCTACACTCTGATGGGTTACCTGATGGGCATTCAGATAGAATAATATGTAGAATAGCAGGAAATTAAATGTAAAACTGCAACATTTTCTTTCAGCCCCTGGCTACACTAGCTAGCTACTTCCCTCGCCATATTAAGCTCATCAGCCACATTAAGCTAAAACAGTCCACCTACTATGTATTCAACATTCATATTGCAATGTAAAGCCTTACCTATGGATCTTGGGTCCATGAAATTGGGTATTACCCTACTCTGTGACATCCACAGATTACAATTCTTAAGTGTTTACACAAATATTAGTGTCGTAGCTCATATTAGGGAACTTTAACTATGGGAAATCAATTCACGATTCAGCCTATTGTGCGTATTGAACATTCATATACAGCCTTACCCCATTTAATGGACCGAAAATCCATAGGTATCAACCTACTCAGTGACACCCACAGAACACAAGTGCAAAGAGTTTTCACAAATAAACCTTCAAATAGAAACAATCGACACAATGTCATGTGATACAATATGTCACGTAGAAACAAAAGTGATGCATGTTTCTGGACGATACACCATGCTGCCTTGTTGACAACATGACCGACACGTCATGGGCCATAGATCAGTGACCTGCGGCTCAGCATAATCGAACCTGACTAGTCTCATCCAATATGTAAGGCCATTGGGCATTCACACTGTGGAATGCTTCACCTGATGTGATGGCTTGTATCATGATGGTTTTAAAATCTTCATAAGAGGTCAGGTGTGCTGTGGGGAATGTGATCATGTTTGAGCAAGCACTGACTGTAGGGTAGCATAGGGTGTGCGCTGGCATTCGGACTCAACACTCATGGTCCAATTTGAAGACAATTTTAAAGGCCTGATGTTCAGACAGCAATAGTGGCTTGTGGCCCTGACCCATCAGCCATTGCATAACTTTAGGGACAGTGGGATCTGTTAGTCTGGATGGCTCCACTTCCTGTCCATCTTCTTCCTCTCCTACTTGTTACCCATGCACTGGCGCTTCCTTTTCCTCCTGAAACACACACTTACCGGTGTGTGTTTTTAATGGTGACAATTTCAATGTGAAAAACAATGCTGTGTTCATAGTATGTTCTATGGCTTTTGAAGGCAAAGCAAGCCAAAATAACAAAGTAATTGGACTATGTTACTAGGTGAGTAATCCAATAGATTTTACCATTATAACCTGTTGGTTATGACCATTAATATTGACAATTTCAACAGGTTCGGAAAGGACCTGCAAGTAAAAGGGAGAACATTCACATTGATAAGTCTACGTTTGAGTTTATTTCATCTCAAAATTGTAATGAGAAACAGTGTAGGGAAGTGGAAAAGAGGTATATGAAATAGTGACACACTTAAAACTATGCATCAGAAAGAGAGTTGTGTGTGTCACTATGTTTCAGAGAGAGCATGTCTATTAATCTTATTTTGTCTGCAAATGTGTAAAGTACCAAACCAAGAACCACCAACTTTGGATGCATAACAGTTTCAAAGTGTGTGAGAGTGAGAGGTATGATAATGAGAAAAGTAATACATAATTTACAGATGTATTGATCCATCATCAAAACGGGGTAGACCCTATGATGGGTTGGGTATAGACAACAAAATGACACATTTCCTGTATTCTGGGCCCATTGATATGCACCTGGCCATCTCCTGGTTACTGGAGGAATGCAGCTGTCTCTGGGTCTGTCCCTGCAGCTGACCATGCAATTGATGTACCTGAGCTTGCGAATGTGGTGGCACTGTGTGCAGCCGTAACCACCTCTGAATACTCTAGCTGGATATTAATACTCCTGAGTTAATACTAATACTCCTGAATACTCCTGAGTGGCGCAGTGGTCTAAGGCACTGCATCGCAGTGCTAACTGTGCCACTAGATCCTGGTTCAAATCCAGGCTCTGTCGCAGCCGGCTGCGACCAGGAGACTCATGGGCGGCGCACAATTGGCCCAGGGTAGGGGAGGGAATGGCCGGCAGGGATGTAGCTCAGTTGATAGAGCATGGCGTTTGCAACGCCAGGGTTGTGGGTTCGATTCCCACGGGGGACCAGTATAAAAAAATATGTATTCACTAACTGTAAGTCGCTCTGGATAAGAGCGTCTGCTAAATGACTAAAATGTAAATATTGGGGAAAAGCATGAACTGACCTTACCCAATTTAAATGTCCCTAGTTTAAATAGCCAGCTAGTCCAGAACATTTTGCTATGGGTAATTCATATACAATCAGATATGTATGACTAGTTTGAAAGTATGCTTTCCGTAAACCAAGTAGCTGTCCATAAAGGGCAAAATGTGATTTCAATCTGATGTAAGAGTGTCGTCCCGTCATATTGGATACATGTAACGTTACCTAGCTAGCTAACTGGAGACATTAGTGATGTGTCTAAACTCACAATGGCCTATCCATGACTTGATTGAGTATAGGCTTCAGGAATTGTTAAGGGAAAAGCTATTTAGGGTTCCATCTCTCTCACACACACACTTTTCAATTAGGCTGACAGTGGCTAGCTGTAACGTTACAGGCATGCAGTCTTGCCATTAAACCATCGAACTACTTAGGTAAACATATAAATGACCTGTTGCCCAAAGTTTAGCGCAGGTGTTGTTAACTGGTTCGCCATGTTTAGAACATGCGGGCACAGGGGGAAAGCCTGTCCATCATGTTCATTGATTGGGTTAAGATGAACCGTCACTCCAAAACTAGTAGACAAATGGAGACTCATTGTCTACGCCTCCCACTAAACCCTTCACGGAAAAATAATGCCAAAACTCACAATGGGAAAAAATGGCAGTAAAAGCAAAGAAACAGACATCTAAAGCAAAGATATGAGTAGCATAACCAAAAGGTAGTAAATGCAGGCAAGAGCGTAGGCAAAAGGGATTCAACAGGATTAGTTGCTGGGAAAGTTTAGCTGAAAAATTAAAAAATTTTTTTTTTTTAAATAATTTGTCATAGAGTTTTGCTCTCACTATAAAATGATTTGCTTGTTTTGGGGTTTTGCTTTTGATGTCAATATTTTTGTTTATAATTCTATACATTTTGCTTTCAATTGTTTGGTTTTTGATTTCAACATCCATTATTTCACCCTTCCTCGAAAATATGTTTACATTTTTAACTTTATTTTTCATGTTTACGATTTACTATATTTTAAATTCAATACATATGGTGTGAAATTGGCCCCATAAGTTATAATACCTATAAACCCTACTGGTAAAACCCGATAGTGGTTCCAAGCGTTTTTCCCCATTAATTTTTGCGTTTGGAATTTTAGAACTACATCATATAAGGTCTGTGTTTCGTGTAGGCTTACCCTGGCGTGACGTTTTGATAGCCATGTAATTCTCTCTCGGACAAGGTGAGTTTTCTCAATATATTCGCCTCAATTTACTCAAAAAAATTTGAAATGCCAATTAGCAACAGAGAATAATATGCCATTTAGCAGACGCTTTTATCCAAAGCGACTTACAGTCATGCGTGCATACATTTTAATTTTTGTGTATGGGTGGTCCCGGGGCTCGAACCCACTACCTTGGCGTTACAAGCGCCGTGCTCTACCAACTGAGCTACAGAGGACCACATTAATGGGAACACCTCAGCAAGACTACAAATTCCTGCAGGAAGCTCCTGCACGTCATCTCTAGCCAACACTGTCAGCTACCGTTCACCAGCGCGATCAGAGACCTTTGTGCCCAATCCATGAACTTATGCCCCTTTTCTCTGTCTTAGCTAGCCACTGACTACACTTTAGCTAGCTAGTTAGCGGTGCAGTAGATAAAGAAATAGTTACTTAGCCTAGATAATTGTTTGTACAGTATGTCGACTTTGGTGTCTATTTCAGACCTTATGGCATTCTTCAAGGATGAGCATAAGAGCATTAAAAGGGGAGAAGACCACTATAAGTCTGGCCATGTGGAGAAGTGCAGCTATAGTGAGGGGGAATTTACCTGTTTTGTCAGGGCCAGCATGAGGGATAACATTTATCCTGTGTCGGTTAGTGTAGCTCTTAAGTTAAGGTTGAGCATCTTAGCGAAACAATGTGTTCTATACAGCTGTCAACATTCTACAAAGAGCCAATTAATCAATTATATAGTCATTACCCCGGATACCAGACTTTGATGAGTGATAACTCAGTTCTAGAATGTTGTCATTGATGAGAATGAATCTAAAAATCTATTGACATTCAAAGTTTAGACATCCAGCCTGTATTGTAGTTTCATTACCAGAGACAAATCTTCAAAGGCACAGTATTTATTTATTCACACAATCTTGATTTATAGGATCCTTCCCATTATACAGTGAGGGAAAAAAGTATTTGATCCCCTGCTGATTTTGTACGTTTGCCCACTGACAAAGAAATGATCAGTCTATAATTTTAATGGTAGGTTTATTTGAACAGTGAGAGACAGAATAACAACAAAAACATTCAGAAAAACGCATGTCAAAAATGTTATAAATTGATTTGCATTTTAATGAGGGAAATAAGTATTTGACCCCCTCTCAATCAGAAAGATTTCTGGCTCCCAGGTGTCTTTTATACTCTTAAAGTGAGTGCTCCTAATCTCAGCTTGTTACCTGTATAAAAGACACCTGTCCACAGAAGCAATCAATCAATCAGATTCCAAACTCTCCACCATGGCCAAGACCAAAGAGCTCTCCAATGATGTCAGGGACAAGATTGTAGACCTACACAAGGCTGGAATAGGCTACAAGACCATCGCCAAGCAGCTTGGTGAGAAGGTGACAACAGTTGGTGCGATTATTCGCAAATGGTAGAAACACAAAAGAACTGTCAATCTTCCTCGGCCTGGGGCTCCATGCAAGATCTCACCTCGTGGAGTTGGAATGATCTTGAGAATGGTGAGGAATCAGCCCAGAACTACACGGGAGGATCTTGTGAATGATCTCAAGGCAGCTGGGACCATAGTTACCAAGAAAACAATTGGTAACACACTACGCCGTGAAGGTCTGAAATCCTGCAACGCCCGCAAGGTCCCCCTGCTTAAGAAAGCACATATACAGGGCCGTCTGAAGTTTGCCAATGAACATCTGAATGATTCAGAGGATAACTGGGTGAAAGTGTTGTGGTCAGATGAGACCAAAATGGAGCTCTTTGGCATCAACTCAACTCGCCGTGTTTGGAGGAGGAGGAATGCTGCCTATGACCCCAAGAACACCATCCCCACCGTCAAACATGGAGGTGGAAACATTATGCTTTGGGGGTGTTTTTCTGCTAAGGGGACAGGACAACTTCACCGCATCAAAGAGATGATGGACGGGGCCATGTACCGTCAAATCTTGGGTGAGAACCTCCTTCCCTCAGCCAGGGCATTGAAAATGGGTCGTGGATGGGTATTCCAGCATGACAATGACCCAAAACACACGGCCAAGGCAACAAAGGAGTGGCTCAAGAAGAAGCACATTAAGGTCCTGGAGTGGCCTAGCCAGTCTCCAGACCTTAATCCCATAGAAAATCTGTGGAGGGAGCTGAAGGTTCGAGTTGCCAAACGTCAACCTCGAAACCTTAATGACTTGGAGAAGATCTGCAAAGAGGAGTGGAACAAAATCCCTCCTGAGATGTGTGCAAACCTGGTGGCCAACTACAAGAAACGTAGCGTTTTGCCACCAAGTACTAAGTCATGTTTAGCAGGGAGGTCAAATACGTATTACCCTCATTAAAATGCAAATCAATTTATAACATTTTTGACATGCGTTTTTCTGGATTTTTGTTGTTGTTATTCTGTCTCTCACTGTTCAAATAAACCTACCATTAAAATTATAGATATGCACGCTCAAGTTTTCTGTTTTTTTGTCTTATTTCTTGTTTGTTTCACAATAAAAAATATTTTGCATCTTCAAAGTGGGGAGCATGTTGTGTAAATCAAATGATACCAACCCCCAAAAAATCCATTTTAATTCCAGGTTGTAATGCAACAAAATAGGAAAAATGCCAAGGGGTGTGAATACTTTCGCAAGCCACTGTACTTGAAATGGTAGGCTAACCGAGTCTCTCTCTCTCTGTGGTGACGTAAAGAAGAGTAAAGTTAAGGCCTCAACATCTTGCTAAATTTATCTGAACTAACATCTATCTGAATTTCTGTCTGTGTCCATTTTGAAAGTGTTGAACGAATAGGCCTACCTCATCGCAGCTCGTTTGCTTGCACTTGTTTATACTTAGAGCTAAGTGTTAATGCATGTCTGTCTATCAGTGTGGATGACGGATCATCACCTCAAACTGAACCTCGGCAAGACGGAGCTGCTCTTCCTCCCGGGGCCGCTTCCTGCCTTACACAGGAAGCGGCACAGGTCCTAATCCAGGCACTTGTCATCTCCCGTCTGGATTACTGCAACTCGCTGTTGGCTGAGCTCCCTGCCTGTGCCATTAAACCCCTACAACTCATCCAGAACGCCGCAGCCCGTCTGGTGTTCAACCTTCCCAAGTTCTCTCACGTCACCCCGCTCCTCCGCACACTCCACAGGCTTCCAGTTGAAGCTCGCATCTGCTACAAGACCATGGTGCTTGCCTATGGAGCTGTGAGGGGAACGGCACCTCCGTACCTTCAGGCTCTGATCAGTCCCTACACCCAAACAAGGGCATTGCGTTCATCCACCTCTGGCCTGCTGGCCCCCCTACCTCTGCGGAAGCACAGTTCCCACTCAGCCCAGTCAAAACTGTTCGCTGCTCTGGCACCCCAATGGTGGAACAAGCTCCCTCACGACGCCAGGCCACAGAGTCACTCACCACCTTCCGGAGACACTTGAAACCCCACCTCTTTAAGGAATACCTGGGATAGGATAAAGTAATCCTTCTACCCCCCCTTACCCCACCCCAAAGAGAAAAAATAAAATAAACATATTGTAAAGTGCTTGTCCCACTGGCTATCATAAGGTGGATGCACCAATTTGTAAGTCGCTCTGGATAAGAGCGTCTGCTAAATGACGAAAATGTGAATGTAAAATATCATGCCTAAGTTTGCTAATCTTGCCAATGAAAAAACCATTAAAGTTGTTGGTTTTGTGTTGAATGAGCCATCTGATTCAATTAATGCCCTTTTCCCAGAATTTCATTTAAGGTACTCCAAAGATTTTTACTATCATTCTGTATGTCATTCATCTTTGTTTCAAAGTGTAGTTTCTTCTTCTTTTGATTCAGTTTAGTCACATGATTTCTCAATTTGCAATAAGTTTGCCAATCGGTTGTGCAGCCAGACTTATCTGCCATTCCTTTTGCCTAATCGCTCTCAACCATACAATTTTTAAATTCCTCATCAATACACGGGGATTTAACAGTTTTTACAGTAATTTCCTTAATGGGTGCATGCTTATTAGTAACTGGAATAAGCAATTTCATAAATCAAATCAAATCAAATGCAAATAGTCTGGGTAGCCATTTGATTAGATGTTCAGGAGTCTTATGGCTTAGGTGTAGAAGCTGTTTAGAAGCCTCTTGGACCTAGACTTGGTGCTCCGGTACTGCTTGCCGTGTGGTAGCAGAGTGAACAGTCTATGCCTAGGGTTGCTGGAGTTTTTTACAATTTTTAATGTGTCAAGTGCAGTGTCTGTTTGCTCCTCATTGCACACCACGGACCAACATATATTCTTCACATCAACAACATAGGCATCACTACAAAACCTCTTACACACATTATTAGGCCCAGCCTTTGGAACTCTGGTTTTCCTAGATATGGCTACAATATTGTTCTCACTACATCCAATGGATTTGGATACTGCTTTCAAACCAATCTCTGCAGCATTAGTAAAGATATGATCAATACATGTTGATGATTTCATTCCTGTACTGTTTGTAACTACCCTGGTAGGTTGACTGATAACCTGAACCATATTGCAGGCACTGGTTATAGTTTGAAGCTTTCTCTTGAGTGGACAGCCTGATGAAAGCCAGTCAATATTTAAATCACCCAGAAAGTATACCTCTCTATTGATATCACATACATTATCAAGCATTTCACACATGTTATCCAGATGCTGACAGTTAGCACTTGGTGGTCTATAGCAGCTTCCCACCAGAATGGGCTTCAGGTGAGGCAGATGAACCTGTAGCCATATTACTTCAACAGTTTTTAATGATATCCTCTCTAATCTTCACAGGTATGTGGTTCTGAATATGAACAGCAACACCTCCACCATTGGCATTTCTATTTTTTCTGTAAATGTTATAACCTTGTATTGCTACCACTGTATCATCAAAGTTATTATCTAAGTGAATTTCAGAAATAGTCAGAATATGAATGTCATCTGTTACTAGCAAATTATTGATTTAATGAACATTGTTTCTTAAGCTACATATGTTAACGTGGGTATTTTGAGCACTTTTCTTCTGGGACGTTACTTGTTTTTATTGCTTTACTGGGAAGCTTAGCAGCAGTAGATGCGCTCATGTTCTATATGTTAGGGCAGGATAAGCTAAACACAGTGGACTTCCTCCTAGGGCACACCGGCTCAGTGCTAACAGTATAAATCTGGTTCTGTAGGATGTAGGATCAGCAGAGGAATTCAGGGCAGGCAGCGTTTACATGAAACATGTCTAGAACATTAATATATTATTTTCTGAGAACATGGCAACCATGTTCTGTGTATGTTTGGTGGGACATTGATGGAATGTTCTCCTAATACACAGAAATCTGGACACGTGAATGTTCATGCAACATTCTCATGAAACATGTCTAGAATATGAATATCATGAAAACCAAACCCTACACCCCAACCCTAGTACTACGTTCTGCCAACCCTATGCTTACTTACAAGCCCTTAACCAACAACGCAGTTCAAGAAATAGAATTAAGAAAATATTTACTAAATAAACTAAAGTAAAACAAAAAAAATAACAATGTGCGGGGGTACAGGTTAGTCTATGTATTTTGTACATGTAGGTAGGGGTAAAGTGACTATGCATAGATAATAAACAGCGAGTAGCAGCAATGTAAATTGTCCGGGTGGCCATTTGATTCATTGTTCATGAGGTAGACACCTGGAATGCTTTTCCAACAGTCTTGAAGGAGTTTCCACATATGCTGAGCACTTGTTGGCTGCTTTTCCTTCACTCTGCGGTCCAACTCATCCCAAACCATCTCAATTGGGTTGAGGTAGGGTGATTGTGGAGGCCAGGTCATCTGATGCAGCACTCCATCACTCTCCTTCTTGGTCAAATAGCCCTTACACAGCCTGGGGGTGTTTTGGGTCATTGTCCTGTTGAAAAACAAATTTAGTAGTGGTTTCTTTGCAGCAATTCGACCATGAAGGCCTGATTCACACAGTCTCCTCTGAACAGTTGATGTTGAGATGTGTCTGTTACTTGAACTCAGTGAAGCATTTATTTGGGCTGCAATCTGAGGTGCAGTTAAGTGCCGATATCTGAGGCTGGTAAATCTAATGAATTTATCCTCTGCAGCAGAGGTAACTCTGGGTCTTCCTTTCCTGTGGCGGTCCTCATGACAGCCAGTTTCATCATAGCGCTTGATGTTTTTTTGCGACTGCACATGAAGAAACTTTAAAAGTTCTTTACATTTTCCGGATTGACTGACCTTCAGACTTAAAGTACTGATGGACTGTCGTTTCTCATTGCTTATTTGAGCTGTTCTTAACATAATATGGACTTGGTCTTTTACCAAATAGGGCTAGCTTCTGTATACCACCCCTACCTTGTTGCAACACAACTGATTGGCTCAAACGCATTAAGAAGGAAAAAAAATCCACAAATTAACTTTTAACAAGGCACAAGCTGTCATCAAGGCAAAGGGTGGCTACTTTGAAGAATCTCAAATATAAAATATATTTTGATTTGTTTAACACTTTTTTGGTTACTACATGATTCCATATGTGTTATTTTATTCTAGAAAATAGTCAAAATAAAGTGATGCAACCGGTCAGGATGTTCTCGATGGTGCAGCTGTAGAACTTTTTGAGAATCTGGGGACCCATGACAAATCTTTTCATTCTCCTGAGGGGGAAAAGGTGTTGTCGTGCCCTCTTCACGACTGTCTTGGTGTGTTTGGACCATGATAGTTTGTTGGTGATGTGGACACCAAGAAACTTGAAACTCTCTACACGCTCCACTACAGCCCCGTCAATATGAATGGGGGCGTGTTCAATCCTCCTTTTCCTGTAGTCCACGATCAGCTCCTTTGTCTTGCTCACATTGAGGGAGATGTTGTTGTCCTGGCACCACACTGCCAGGTCTCTGACATCCTCCCTATAAGCTGTCTCAACGTTGTCGGTGATATGGCCTACCACTGTTGTGTCGTCAGCAAACTTAATGATGGTGTTGGAGTTGTGCTTGGCCACGCAGTCGTGGGTGAACAGGGAGTACAGGAGGGGACTAAGCACGCACCACTGAGGGGCCCCTGTCTTGAGGATCAGTGTGGCAGATGTGTTGTTGCCTACCCTTATCACCTGGGGGCGGCCCGTCAGGAAGTCTAGGATCCAGTTGCAGAGGGAGGTGTTTAGTCCCAGGGTCCTTAGCTTAGTGATGAGCTTTGTGGGCACTATGGTGTTGAACGCTGAGCTGTAGTCAATGAACAGCATTCTCACGTAGGTGTTCCTTTTGTCCAGGTGGGAAAGGCCAATGTGGCGTGCAATTGAGATTGTGTAATCTGTAGATCTGTTGGGGAGGTATAAGAATTGGAGTGGGTCTAGGGTTTCCGGGATGATGGTGTTGATGTGAGCCATGACCAGCCTTTCAAAGCACTTAATGGCTACCGGGCGGTAGTCATTTAGGCAGGTTACCTTGGCTTTCTTGGGCACAGGGACTATGGTGGTCTGCTTGAAACATGTAGGTATTACAGACTCGATCAGGGAGAGGTTGAAAATGTCAGTTAAGTCACTTGCCAGTTGGTTTGCACATGCTCTGAGTACACGTCCTGGTAATCCATCTGGCCCCGTGGCCTTGTGAATGTTGACCTGTTTAAAGGTCTTGCTCACATCGGCTACGGAGAGCGTGAGCACACAGTCATCTGGAACAGCTGGTGCTCTCATGCATGTTTCAGTGTTGCTTGCCTCAAAGCGAGCATAAAAGGCATTTAGCTCGTCTGGTAGGCTCGCATTACTGGGCAGATTGCAGCTGTGTTTCCCTTTGTAGTCCGTAATAGTTTGCAAGCCCTGCCACATCTGACGAGCTTCAGAGCCGATGTTGTAGGATTCAAACTTAGTCCTGTATTGACTCTTTGCCTGTTTGATGGTTCGTCTGAGGGAATAGCGGGATTTCTTATAAGCATCCGGATTAGTGTCCCGCTCCTTGAAAGCGGCAGCTCCAGCCTTTAGCTCGGTGCGGATGTTGCCTGTAATCCATGGCTTCTGGTTGGGATATGTAGGCACGGTCACTGTGGGGACAACATTGTCGATGCACTTATTGATGAAGCTGGTGACTAAGGTGGTATACTCCTCAATGCCATTGGATGAACTCTGGAACATATTCCAGTCTGTGCTAGCAAAAAAGTCCTGTAGCGTAGCATCCATGTCATCTGACCGCTTCCGTATTGAGCGAGTCACTGGTACTTCCTGCTTTTGTTTTTG
This sequence comes from Coregonus lavaretus, assembly GCF_964263955.1. Taxonomy (NCBI): domain Eukaryota; kingdom Metazoa; phylum Chordata; class Actinopteri; order Salmoniformes; family Salmonidae; genus Coregonus; species Coregonus lavaretus. The sequence goes on along the minus strand of NC_139997.1, from coordinate 60,214,995 downwards.
CTTGCCAAGTGCTGTGCGAGGGAGAGCTTTGTATGCATCTCTGTGTGGAGTAAAGGTGGTCTAGAGTTTGTTTTCCCTCTGGTTGCACATGTGACATGCTAGTAGAAATGAGGTAAAACGGATTTAAGTTTGCCTGCATTAAAGTTCCCGGCCACGCCACATCTGGATGAGCATTTTCTTGTTTGGTTATGGCCTTATACAGCTCGTTGAGTGCAGTCTTAGTGCCTTTATCGGTTTGTGGTGGTAAATCCCCTCGCACCCCCTTCTCACCCCCCAAAAGGGAAGACCAGCACTGATTTAGCTGATAGCTACAGTTGAAGTCGGAAGTTTACATACACCTTAGCCAAATATATTTAAACTCAGTTTTTTATCATTCCTGACATTTAATCCTAGTAATAATTCCCTGTCTTAGGTCAGTTAGGATCACCACTTTATTTGAAGAATGTGAAATGTCAGAATAATAGTAGAGAGAATGATTTATTTCAGCTTTTATTTCTTTCATCACATTCCCATTGGGTCAGAAGTTTACATACACTCAATTAGTATTTGGTAGCATTGCCTTTAAATTGTTTAACTTGGGTCAAACGTTTCGGGTAGCCTTCCACAAGCTTCCCACAATAAGTTGGGTGAATTTTGGCCCATTCCTCCTGACAGAGCTGGTGTAACTGAGACAGATTTTTTATTTTTTATTTTTTATTTAACCTTTATTTATTTAACCAGGTAAGCCAGTTGAGAACAAGTTCTTATTTACAACTGCGACCTGGCCAAGATAAAGCAAAGCAGTGCGATAAAAACAACAACACAGAGTTACATATGGGGTAAACTAAACATAAAGTACAACAGAAAATATATATGCAGTGTGTGCGAATGTAGTAAGTTATGGAGGTAAGGCAATAAATAGGCCATAGTGCAAAATAGTTACAATTTCGTATTAACACTGGAATGATAGATGTGCAAAAGATGATGTGCAAATAGAGATATTGGGATGCAAATTAGCAAAATAAATAACAATATGGGGATGAGGTAGTTGGGTGGGCTAATTTCAGAATGGCTGTGTACAGGTGCAGTGATCGGTAAGCTGCTCTGACAACTGACGCTTAAAGTTAGTGAGGGAGATAAGAGTCTCCAGCTTCAGAGATTTTTGCAGTTCGTTCCAGTCATTGGCAACAGAGAACTGGAAGGAATGGCGGCCAAAGGAGGTGTTGGCTTTGGGGATGACCAGTGAGATATACCTGCTGGAGCGCAGACTACGGGTGGGTGTTGCTATGGTGACCAGTGAGCTGAGAAAAGACAGGGATTTGCCTAGCAGTGATTTATAGATGACCTGGAGCAAGTGGGTTTGGTGACGAATATGTAGTGAGGGCCAGCCAACAAGAGCATACAGGTCACAATGGTGGGTAGTATATGGGGCTTTGGTGACAAAACGGATGGCTCTGTGATAGACTACATCCAATTTGCTGAGTAGAGTGTTGGAGGCTTTGTTGCGAAATAGGAAGCCGATTCTAGATCTAACTTTTGATTGGAGATGCTTAATGTGAGTCTGGAAGGAGAGTTTACAGTCTAACCAGACACCTAGGTATTTGTAGTTGTCCACATACTCTAGGTCAGACCCGCCGAGAGTAGTGATTCTAGTCGGGTGGGCGGGTGCAAGCAGTGTTCGGTTGAAGAGCATGCATTTAGTTTTACTAGTGTTTAAGAGCAGTTGGAGGCTACGGAAGGAGTGTTGTATGGCGTTGAAGCTCGCTTGGAGGTTTGTTAACACAGTGTCCAATGAAGGGCCAAATGTATACAAAATGGTGTCGTCCGCATAGAGGTGGATCCGAGCGTCACCAGCAGCAAGAGCGACATCATTGATATACACAGAGAATAGAGTCGGCCCGAGAATTGAACCCTGTGGCACCCCCATAGAGACTGCCAGAGGTCCAGACAACAGGCCCTCCAATTTGACACATTGAACTCTATCTGAGAAGTAGTTGGTGAACCAGGCAAGGCAGTCATTTGAGAAACCAAGGCTATTTAGTCTGCCAATAAGAATGCAGTGGTTGACAGAGTCGAAAGCCTTGGCCAGGTCGATGAAGACGGCTGCGCAGTACTGTCTTTTATCGATCGCGGTTATAATATCGTTAAGGACCTTCAGCATGGCTGAGGTGCACCCATGACCAGCTCGGAAACCGGATTGCATAGTGGAGAAGGTACTGTGGGATTCGAAATGGTCGGTGATCTGTTTGTTAACTTGTAGGCCTGTCACGGTTTCGGCCGAGGCTGCTCCTCCTCCTTGTTCGGGCAGGCTTCGGCGGTCGTCGTCCCCGGAGTACTAGCTGCCACCGTTCGATGTTTCATGTTTGTTTGGTTTTGTCTGTTTGTACACCTGTCCCTTGTTAGTGTTTGATTTTGTTTCCTATTTAGTTATCGTGTGTTGGGTCAGGTGTTATGTGTGATTGTTATGTCAGCTGTTACTGTTGATGGGTTTTCTCTCTCGTATTGTTTGTTGTCGAGAGTCCGCACTGCGTGCGCCTTTTCTTGTTTTTACGCACTGTTGTGTGTGTGCGTAATTTGTTCTTTCCTCCCGGTTGGGTTGGCTATTCACCTGTTTGGTGTTCTATTTTGGATTACTAAAGTCTGTTGACGAACACCCTTGTTCCTGCGCTTGATTCCCTGCACCACATCCACACTCAGCGTTCTGACAGAATCACACATCAACCCATGGAATCAGCAGGAGCAACCGCGCCAACGGACATTATGGAGGACCGTCTTCGTGGGCAGGAGGACAGGATCAACCAGATCGGTCACGCCCTGGATCGGGTGATGAACACTCTCCACCGATGGGAAAGCAGCGGGGTACCCACGCCCCCACCTACCGGACCATCCCCATCGGTCAGTCCTCCTGTCCCCCTTCCGGAACCCAGCGGGATTCGGCTCTCGCTCCCGAGGGCGTACGACGGCTCCGCTGCCGGGTGTCAAGGGTTCCTGCTGCAAGTGGAGCTCTACCTCGCCACCGTACACCCGGCGCCCTCGGGACACGAGAGCGTCTCCGCCCTCATCTCCTGTCTCACCGGCAAGGCGTTGGAGTGGGCCAACGCCGAATGGAGGAGAATAGACGCCGCTACTATTACCTATGCGGAGTTCTCCCGCCGCTTCCGTGCCGTGTTTGACCATCCACCAGAAGGGAAGGCGGCGGGGGAGCGTCTGTTCTACCTCCGACACAGGATTTTGCTTTGGAGTTCCGGACTCTAGCGGCAGATGCAGGGTGGAATGAGCGGGCCCTCATAGACCACTTCCGCTGCAGCCTCCGGGAGGACGTCCAGAGAGAGTTGGCGTGCAGGGATACAACGTTGTCGTTTGACCAACTGGTCGACATGGCCATTCGGCTGGACACCCTGCTCGCCACCCGTGGACGTCCCGGGTGGTCCTCCCAGGTGAGTAGGCGCCCTACTTACCCAGAGCTTTCTGTCGTTCACATAACCTTGCCTGTTTGTTTTCCACAGGTTGCACCTCGTTCCCAGCATAAGGCGCTAGTAGATTCAGGCGCAGCTGGGAATTTTGTAGATCGCCAGTTCTGTGTAGAGTTAGGGATTCCTCTCCTTCCCGTTGATCAGCCTTTCCCTGTATATGCCCTAGATAGCCGTCCGTTAGGATCTGGGTTGATTAGGGAGGTCACAGCGCCCCTTAAGATGGTGACGCAGGGGGGTCATGAGGAGACGATTCAGCTCTATCTGATTGACTCTCCTGCGTATCCGGTGGTGCTGGGGCTTCCCTGGTTGATTACCCATGACCCTACTATTTCGTGGCGAGAGAAAGCTCTTAAAGGGTGGTCTGCTCAGTGTGAGGGGCTGTGTCTGGGTGTTTCCATAGGGGCGACCTCGGTGGAAAGTCCGAATCTAATGCCAGCACTGCATATTCCCCCCGAGTATGAGGATTTGAAACTGGTGTTTAGTAAGACTAGGGCGGCGCAGCTGCCGCCTCATAGACAGGGGGATTGTGCGATAGATCTCCAGTCAGGAGCAGCCCTCCCGCGGAGCCATGTGTATCCCTTGTCTCAAGAGGAGAGGAAGGCGATGGAAACTTACATCGCCGAGTCTCTGAGACAGGGATACATACGGGCCTCCACTTCACCCGCTTCCTCAAGCTTCTTTTTTGTGAAGAAAAAAGATGGAGGTTTGCGCCCGTGTATTGATTACCGCGGTCTCAATCAGATTACGGTGAAGTACAGTTATCCACTTCCTCTGATTGCGACTATGACGGAGTCATTGCACGGTGCTCAGTTCTTCACAAAATTGGATCTCAGGAGCGCATATAACTTGGTGCGCATTAGAGAGGGCGATGAATGGAAGACAGCATTTAGCACGACCTCCGGTCATTACGAGTATTTCGTCATGCCATATGGGTTAATGAATGCTCCCTCAGTCTTCCAATCCTTTGTAGATGAGATTTTCCGGGACATGCAGGGGCAGGGAGTAGTCGTGTACATAGACGATATTCTGGTGTACAGTTCTACCCGAGCTGAGCATGTAGCCCTGGTGCGCAGAGTGTTGAGGAGACTGTTGGAGCATGACCTATATGTCAAGGCAGAGAAATGTCTGTTCTTTCAGAAGTCGGTCTCCTTTTTGGGTTATCAGTTGTCTGCGTCAGGGGTGAAGATGGAGGTTGACCGGGTGTCAGCTGTGCGTAATTGGCAAACCCCAACCACTGTGAAAGAGGTGCAACAGTTCTTGGGTTTTGCGAATTATTACCGGAGGTTTATTCGGGGTTTTGGACAGGTGGCAGCTCCCATAACGTCTCTGTTGAAGGGGGGTCCGGTGCGCTTGCGGTGGTCTGCTGAGGCGGACAGGGCTTTTGGGAGACTGAAGGACCTGTTTACCTCGGCGCCGGTGTTGGCGCATCCGGATCCCGCTTTACCATTCCAGGTAGAGGTAGACGCGTCCGAGGCCGGTATTGGGGCCGTCCTCTCACAACGGTCTGGCACACCACCTAAGCTCCGCCCCTGTGCCTTTTATTCTAAGAAGCTCAGTCCGGCGGAGCGGAATTATGACGTAGGGGACAGGGAGCTGTTAGCCGTGGTACAGGCCCTAAAGGTGTGGAGGCATTGGCTTGAGGGGGCTCAATACCCTTTCCTCATTTTGATGGACCACCGTAACCTGGAGTACATCCGGGCAGCTAGGAGACTGAATCCTCGCCAGGCCCGCTGGACTATGTTTCTAGCCCGGTTTGTATTTAAAATCACTTACATCCCTGGGTCCCAGAACGGGAAGGCAGATGCCCTGTCTCGGCGGTATGACACGGAGGAGAGGTCCGTTGAGCCCACTCCCATACTACCAAAGTCTTGTCTGGTGGCACCGGTGGTATGGGAGGTTGATGCAGAGATCGAGCGGGCGTTACGCACCGACCCAAGTCCTCCACAGTGTCCAGTGGGTCGGACGTACGTTCCGCTCGAGGTACGCGATCGCCTCATTTATTGGGCTCATACGTCCCCCTCCTCTGGACATCCAGGTATCGGCCGGACAGTTCACTGCCTTAGCACTAAGTACTGGTGGCCAACGTTAGCCAGGGATGTGAGGGTTTATGTCTCCTCCTGTTCGGTGTGTGCACAGTGTAAGGCGCCCAGACATTTGCCCAGGGGTAAGCTACAACCCCTGCCCGTTCCACAACGACCCTGGTCCCACCTCTCGGTGGACTTTGTTACAGACCTTCCCCCCTCACAGGGGAATACTACCATCCTGGTCGTTGTGGATCGGTTCTCGAAGGCCTGTCGTCTCCTTCCCATGCCGGGTCTCCCTACTGCCCTACAGACCGCTGAGGCTCTGTTTACCCATGTCTTCCGGCATTACGGGGTACCCGAGGATATAGTGTCTGATCGCGGCCCCCAGTTCACCTCCAGAGTGTGGAGAGCCTTTATGGAACGGTTGGGGGTTTCGGTGAGCCTTACCTCGGGTTACCACCCGGAGAGTAATGGGCAGGTTGAACGTGTCAACCAGGATGTGGGTAGGTTTCTGAGGTCTTATTGCCAGGGCCGGCCGGAGGAGTGGGCGAGATACGTTCCGTGGGCCGAGATGGCGCAGAACTCTCTCCGCCACTCCTCCACCCAACTAACCCCTTTCCAGTGTGTGTTAGGGTACCAGCCGGTTCTGGCACCTTGGCACGAGAGCCAGATCGAGGCCCCTGCGGTGGATGAGTGGTTGCGGCGCTCGGAGGAGACATGGAACGCTGCCCACGTCCATCTGCAGCGGGCCATCCGTCGGCATAAGACGAGCGCCGATCTCCACCGCAGTGAGGGGCCTGTATACGCACCTGGAGATCGAGTCTGGCTCTCGACCAGAAACCTGCCCTCCGCCTGCCCTGCCGGAAGCTGGGTCGGCGGTTTGTGGGGCCATTCAAAGTCCTGAGGAGGTTGAACGAGGTGTGTTACAGGTTAGAACTGCCTATTGATTACAGGAATATTAACCCCTCGTTCCATGTGTCTCTCCTCAGGCCGGTGGTAGCTGGTCCACTCCAGAACTATGAGATAGAGGAGACTCCTCCGCCCCCGTTGGACATCGAGGGGGCTCCGGCGTACACTGTGAGGTCCATCCTTGATTCGAGACGCCGGATGGGGGGTCTCCAATATCTCGTGGAGTGGGAGGGGTACGGCCCGGAGGAGCGGTGCTGGGTGCCGAGGAGGGACATATTAGACCAGTCCCTGCTGACCGAGTTCCATCGGGGTCACCCTACGCGCCCTGCTCCGCGTCGTCCTGGTCGTCCCCGAGGCCGGGATCGGCCAAGGGGGGGGTACTGTCACGGTTTCGGCCGAGGCTGCTCCTCCTCCTTGTTCGGGCAGGCTTCGGCGGTCGTCGTCCCCGGAGTACTAGCTGCCACCGTTCGATGTTTCATGTTTGTTTGGTTTTGTCTGTTTGTACACCTGTCCCTTGTTAGTGTTTGATTTTGTTTCCTATTTAGTTATCGTGTGTTGGGTCAGGTGTTATGTGTGATTGTTATGTCAGCTGTTACTGTTGATGGGTTTTCTCTCTCGTATTGTTTGTTGTCGAGAGTCCGCACTGCGTGCGCCTTTTCTTGTTTTTACGCACTGTTGTGTGTGTGCGTAATTTGTTCTTTCCTCCCGGTTGGGTTGGCTATTCACCTGTTTGGTGTTCTATTTTGGATTACTAAAGTCTGTTGACGAACAGCCTTGTTCCTGCGCTTGATTCCCTGCACCACATCCACACTCAGCGTTCTGACAAGGCCTCCTTGCTCGCACACACTTTTTCAGTTCTGCCCACAACTTTTCTATAGGATTGAGGTCAGGGCTTTGTGATGGCCACTCCAATACCTTGACTTTGTTGTCCTTAAGCCATTTTGCCACATCTTTGGAAGTATGCTTGGGGTCATTGTCCATTTGGAAGACTCATTTGCGACCAAGCTTTAACTTCCTGACTGATGTCTTGAGATGTTGCTTCAATATATCCACATAATTTTCCTTCCTCATGATGCCATCTATTTTGTGAAGTGCACCAGTCCCTCCTGCAGCAAAGCACCCCCACAGCATGATGCTGCCACCCCCGTGCTTCACGGTTGTGATGGTGTTCTTCGGCTTGCAAGCTCCCCCTTTTTCCTCCAAACATAACGATGGTCATTATGGCCAAACAGTAATATTTTTGTTTCATCAGACCAGAGGACATTTCTCCAAAAAGTACGATCATTGTCCACATGTGCAGTTGCAAACTGTAGTCTGGCTTTTTTATGGCGGTTTTGGAGCAGTTGCTTCTTCCTTGCTGAACGGCCTTTCAGTTTATGTCGATATAGGACTCGTTTTTACTGTGGATATAGATACCTTTGTACCTGTTTCTCCAGCATCTTCACAAGGTCCTTTGCTGTTATTCTGGGATTGATTTGCACTTTTCGCACCAAAGTACATTCATCTCTAGGAGATAGAACGCGTCTCCTTCCTGAGCGGTATGACGGCTGCGTGGTCCCATGTTGTTTATATTTGCGTACTATTGTTTGTACAGATGAACGTGGTACCTTCAGGCATTTGGAAATTGCTCCCAAGGATGAACCAGACTTGTGGAGGTCTACAATATTTTTTCTGAGGTCTTGGCTGATTTCTTTTGATTTTCCATGATGTCAAGCAAAGAGGCACTGAGTTTGAATGTAGGCCTTGAAATACATCCACAGGTACACCTCTAATTCAACGTCGGCTGAGCTGGGAGGAGGTCGTCGGGTAAGTTTGGCTTTATACATAGCTTGGGCTTTGTCGAGTAAGGCTTAAACTATGTATTTAGATTGTAGTTAGGTATTGTAGGTAGGTATCGTGGGTTGTTGTAGGTAGTTGTTGTATGTAATTATTGTAGGTTAGTATTGTATTCGGCGGTGCCGGGTGTAGCACGAAGCTAGCTAGCTAGCTAGCTAACTCACCACCTGGACTAGCTGGCGAGTAGCTATTAGCAACGGTATAGTTGTTTCACGCCTGAGAGTGCCTGTAATTACGCCAGCTGGCTGCCTACAATGATTACATACAATAACTGCCTACCATTCAGCTGTTTTCTAACCTCATTGTCTGAACCGTTAACGTTAGGTAGCAAGTGGCTACTGTGCCTGAAAATTAGCAAGCTTGTTGCAACCTGGTTAACTACTTGTAAACAATAGCTGGAACGACCGAGCGAACAGACGCGAACTGGCTGAGTCAATTCAGTGGCTAGCTTTGCACTTGGCTAGCTAACAGTAGCTGCTAGGGGTAAGTCATAACCTACACTTGTGTTTTGTTTTTTTACATATTGATAGTCCGAGTCGCTCAAGGAATTTGGGACATGGGTGACTAGTTAACGTTAGTTTGGCTCTCTCTGTGTGTTCGTGCCGTGAAAGGAGGGGTTCTTCTTTGTCTGAAAGCAATGGCTAGCTAGTTTGCTAACTATTCTAGCTAACTAACTGGCTGAATAAGTTGACGACGGACTCGCTCAAGCTGTCGGGACTAACCCACAACGTTAGACACGGACACGAACGATCTGCTTGTGTGTTGATACACTGGTGGTTGTTGTGGCTGAGTATTGGCGCTAAACCCTGCTGCTGGAGAACGGCATGCTAGCTGGCTGTGGCGTCTTATGACGAGGTGCCCGGACGTTTTTCACGGAATAATACTGCACCTAGTTAGCTAGCTGAATAAACTAGGTTAGTCTATTCCTAGAAAACATTGAACCGAAGTAGTTTACAACAATTATAGTTTCTGAGGTGGAAGTTGGGAGAGTTATATTTGGGAGTTGTGGTGAGGGAGGCCCCGCTCTCTCCTTTCCCAGATGTTTAGTTCATTTTATTCCGATCTCCTCTGCATTATTGTAGCCATCTGCTGCAGCCTGTCAACTATGCCTCTGCCTATCCCTGTTCTCTCCTCTCCGCACAGGCTACACAAACGCCTCACACCGCGTGGCTGCTGCCTCTCTAACCTGGTGGTCCCTGCACGCACGACCCACTTGGAGTTCCAGGCCTCAGGCAGCCTCTGGAACTGCCGTTCTGCTGCCAACAAGGCAGACTTCATCCCAGCCTATGCTACCCTCCAGTCCCTCGACTTCTTGGCGCTGACGGAAACATGGATTACCACTGAAAACACTGCTACTCCTGCTGCTCTCTCCTCGTCTGACCATGTGTTCTCGCATACCCCGAGAGCATCTGGTCAGCGGGGTGGTGGCACAGGAATCCTCATCTCTCCCAAGTGGACATTCTCAATTTTTCCCCTGACCCATCTGTCTATCTCCTCATTTGAATTCCATGCTGACACAGTCACTAGCCCATTTAAGCTTAATATCCTTGTCATCGATCGCCCTCCAGGTTCCCTTGGAGAGTTCATCAATGAGCTTGACGCCTTGATAAGCTCCTTTCCTGAGGATGGCTCACCCCTCACAGTTCTGGGGGATTTCAACCTCCCTACGTCTACATTTGACTCATTTCTCTCTGCCTCCTTCTTTCCACTCCTCTCCTCTTTTGACCTCACCCTCTCACCGTCCCCCCCTACTCACAAGGCAGGCAATACGCTTGACCTCATCTTTACTAGATGCTGTTCTTCTACTAATCTCACTGCAACTCCCCTCCAAGTCTCCGACCACTACTTTGTATCCTTTTCTCTCTCCCTCTCCTCCAACACTACTCACTCTGCCCCTACACAGATGGTAATGCGCCATCGCAACCTTCGCTCTCTCTCTCCCGCTACTCTCTCCTCTTCCATCCTATCATCTCTTCCCTCTGCTCAATCCTTCTCCCTCCAATCTCCTGATTCTGCCTCCTCAACCCTCCTCTCCTCCCTTTCTGCATCCTTTGACTCTCTATGTCCCCTATCCTCCCGGCCGGCTCGGTCCTCCCCTCCAGCTCCGTGGCTTGATGACTCATTGAGAGCTCACAGAACAGAGCTCCGGGCAGCTGAGCGGAAATGGAAGAAAACTAGACTCCCTGCAGACCTGGCATCTTTTCACTCCCTCCTCTCTACATTTTCTTCATCTGTTTCTGCTGCTAAGGCCACTTTCTACCACTCTAAATTCCAAGCATCCGCCTCTAACCCTAGGAAGCTCTTTGCCACATTCTCCTCCCTGCTGCCTTTGATACTGTGAACCATCAGATTCTCCTCTCCACCCTCTCCGAGCTGGGCATCTCCGGCGCGGCTCACTCTTGGATTGCGTCCTACCTGACCGGTCGCTCCTACCAAGTGGCGTGGCGAGAATCTGTCTCCGCACCACGTGCTCTCACCACTGGTGTCCCCCAGGTCTCAGTTCTAGGCCCTCTCCTATTCTCGCTATACACCAAGTCACTTGACTCTGTCATATCCTCACATGGCCTCTCCTATCATTGCTACGCTGACGACACACAACTAATCTTCTCCTTTCCCCCTTCTGATAACCAGGTGGCGAATCGCATCTCTGCATGTCTGGCAGACATATCAGTATGGATGACGGATCACCACCTCAAGCTGAACCTCGGCAAGATGGAGCTGCTCTTCCTCCCGGGGAAGGACTGCCTGTTCCATGATCTCGCCATCACGGTTGACAACTCCGTTGTGTCCTCCTCCCAGAGTGCGAAGAGCCTTGGTGTGACCCTGGACAACACCCTGTCGTTCTCCGCTAACATCAAGGCGGTGACCCGATCCTGTAGGTTCATGCTCTACAACGTTCGGAGAGTACGACCCTGCCTTACACAGTAAGCGGCACAGGTCCTAATCCAGGCACTTGTCATCTCCCGTCTGGATTACTGCAACTCGCTGTTGGCTGGGCTCCCTGCCTGTGCCATTAAACCCCTACAACTCATCCAGAATGAGTTGTAGTCCTCTGTAGCTCAGCTGGTAGAGCACGGCGCTTGTAACGCCAAGGTAGTGGGTTCGATCCCCGGGACCACCCATACACAAAATGTATGCACGCATGACTGTAAGTCGCTTTGGATAAAAGCGTCTGCTAAATGGCATATTATTTATTATTATTAGAATGCCGCAGCCCGTCTGGTGTTCAACCTTCCCAAGTTCTCTCACGTCACCCCGCTCCTCCGCACACTCCACTGGCTTCCAGTTGAAGCTCGCATCTGCTACAAGACCATGGTGCTTGCCTACGGAGCTGTGAGGGGAACGGCACCTCCGTACCTTCAGGCTCTGATCAGTCCCTACACCCAAACGAGGGCACTGCGTTCATCCACCTCTGGCCTGCTGGCTCCCCTACCTCTGCGGAAGCATAGTTCCCGCTCAGCCCAGTCAAAACTGTTCGCTGCTCTGGCACCCCAATGGTGGAACAAGCTCCCTCACGACGCCAGGACAGCGGAGTCACTCACCACCTTCCGGAGACATTTGAAACCCCACCTCTTTAAGGAATACCTGGGATAGGATAAAGTAATCCTTCTACCCCCCCCCCCCCCCCCCCCAACAAAAAAAAAAAAAAAAAAAAAAAAAAACATTGTAAAGTGGTTATCCCACTGGCTATAAGGTGAATGCACCTATTTGTAAGTCGCTCTGGATAAGAGCGTCTGCTAAATGATGTAAATGTAAATGTAAATGTAATTGACTCAAATGATGTCAATTAGCCTATTAGAAGCTTCTAAAGCCATGATATCATTTTCTGGAATTTTCCAAGCTTTTTAAAGGCACAGTCAACTTAGTGTATGTAAACTTCTGACCCACTGTAATTGTGATACAGTGAATTATATGTGAAATAATCTGTCTGTAAACAATTGTTGGAAAAATTACTTGTGTCATGCACAAAGTAGATGTCCTAACCGACTTGCCAAAACTATAGTTTGTTAACAAGAAATGTGTGGAGTGGTTGAAAAAACGAGTTTTAATGACTCCAACCTAAGTGTATGTAAACATCTGACTTCAACAGTACTTTATTGAGAAAAAATGTATTTACAGTAGTTAGGTTTCCATCCAATTGGCGACAGATTTTCATGCAAATATTAAACAATCTGCCTAAAAACAATATGCATATTTTCCCACCAGAGATGTGTATCCATCAAATTGACTTGTTGCAGATAAATGGCTGTGCATGATGACGTAGTGCACATAAAAATACCTTTTGCGGTTAGATTCCTATGTACTGACTAAAAAATACAAGTTAAATGGGTTTCCATCGCATTTTCAACTCTACTAATGGTTTCTCACAAAAAAGTACATGCTCTAGAGTGCATGTATAGCCTACATGATGAGATTATCATGGACAAAAGAGCGAGATTATTTTGTATTTGTCAAACGGCAGCCAAGCATCGATGATCACGTCACCAGAATAAGACCCTCAATATTTATTGGAAAGGAGCATCAAGCTCATCACCTTGCACTTTCACCATCCTGTGAAGTTCATCATAATTTATTTCATCTGTAGCCTAATAAACTGCATGCTTTTCTGACGAGTCGTAGTGGGAGGACCACACAACATGTTATCGCGTGACTCCAAGTTTACTTCGATATGATGGTTCTATCAATATTTACACATAAAAGCGTTTCCACTTACATTTCAAGCATTCATGCTATAGGCTTTTCCCCCTGCTCATTACTTTGACTTGTGTGCGCTGGCCCCTGAACCATAAGAAAGCCCTCCTCCAACCATAGCCGAACAATTGTTTTACATTAAAAATGTAACTCTAGCAAAAGCCCGTTTGTCAGGGATCTCAAATCATAGCTTATATAAAATACTTATTCGGTATTTCAACTCTGGAGAGGCAACAGCTGAGTGTTGCTACCCATTGTCTCACGTCAGATGGCGTCACTCCTCATATTCAAATTTGAAAATTGAGCATCCGCCATTCAATTTTTTAAAAACATAGTTCCAAATGTTTTATATCACTGCACTCGTATGACTCGCCATGAAATAGGCAGAATAACTAGCTAGCCAGATTATTACAAATGTGGCCTCCCGGGTGGCGCAGCGGTCTAAGGCACTGCATCGCAGTGCTTGAGGCGTCACTACAGACCCGAGTTAGATCCCAGGCTGTGTCACAGCCAGCCGTGACAGGGAGACCCATGAGGTGGCGCACAATTGGCCAGCGTCGTCCGTTTTAGGGGAGGGTTTAGATTTCCTTCTCCCATCGCACTCTAGTGACTTCTTGTGGCGGGCCGGGTGCCTGCATGCTGACTTCGGTCGCCAGCTGGACGGTGTTTCCTACGACACATTGGTGCAGTTGGCTTCCGGGTTAAGCGAGCAGTGTGTCAAGAAGCAGTGCGGCTTGGCAGGGTTGTGTTTCGGAGGACGCATGGCTCTTGACCTTCGCCTCTCCTGAGTCTGTATGTGAGTTGCAGCGATGGGACAAGACTCTAACTACAAATTGGGGAGAAAAAGGGGTAAAAGTAGAACAACAAAAATACATTATTAAAAACGTGACAGTGATTTCATAATTTGCAATTGTGAGAAAATAAAAAACGTCTGTGCAAGGACGTTGGTCGCCAGTGCAGTGACTTGATCCGCTGTGTGTGTAGCTAACTGTTGTAGCTAGCTTATTGCAAATTTATAAAAATAAAATAAAAAAATGGAAATATCATATTTTAAACTATTCAGGCACTTTACTTAGTACTTTGTTGAAGCACCTTTGGCTGTGATTACAGCCTCAAGTCTTTTTGGGTATGATGCTACAAGCATGGCACACCTGTATTTGGGGAGTTTCTCCCATTCTTCTCTGCAGATCCTCTCAAGCTCTGTCAGGTTGGACGGGGAGCTTCGCTGCACAGCTATTTTCTGGTCTGTCCAGAGACGTTCGATCGGGTTCAAGTCCGGGCTCTAGCTGGGCCACTCAAGGACATTCAGAGTCTTGTCCCGAAGCCACTCCTGTGTTGTCTTGGCTGTGTGCTTAGGGCCGTTGTCCTGTTGGAAGGTGAACGTTCACCCCAGTCTGAGGTCCTGAGCGCTCTGGAGGAGGTTTTCATCAAGGATCTCTCTGTATTTTGTTCCATTCATCTTTCCCTCGATCCTGACTAGTCTCCCAGTCCCTGCTGCTGAAAAACATCCCCACAGCATTATGCTGCCACCACCATGCTTCACTGTAGGGATGGTGCCAGGTTTCCTCCAGACGTGACGCTTGGCATTCAAGCCAAAGAGTTCAATCTTGGTTTCATCAGACCAGAGAATCTTGTTTCTCATGGTCTGAGAATCTTTAGGTGCCATTTGGCAAACTCCAAGTGGGCTGTCATGTGCCTTTTACTGAGGAGTGGCTTCCGTCTGGCCACTCTACCATAAAGGCCTGATTGGTGGAGTGCTGCAGAGATGGTCCACAGAGGAACTCTGGAGCTCTGTCAGAGTGACCATTGGGTTCTTGGTCACCTCCCTGACCAAGGCCCTTCTCCCCCGATTGCTCAGTTTGGCCAGGTGGCCGGCTCTAGGAAGAGTCTTGGTGGTTCCAAACTTCTTCCATTTAAGAATGATGGAGGCATTTTTTGTTACCCTTCCCAAGATCTGTGCCTCGACACAATCCTGTCTCGGAGCTCTACGGACAATTCCTTCGACCTCATGGCTTGGTTTTAGCTCTGGCATGCACTGTCAACTGTGGGACCTTATATAGACAGGTGTGTGCCTTTGCAAATAATGTCCAATCAATTGAATTTACCACAGGTGGACTTCAATCAAGTTGTAAAAACATCTCAAGGATGATCAATGGAAACAGGATGCACCTGAGCTCAATTTCGAGTCTCATCGCAAAGGGTCTGAATAGTTATGCAAATAAGGTATTTCTGTTTTTTATCATTATGGGGTATTGTGTGTAGATTGATGAGGGAACAAATGTAATTGAATCCATTTTAGAATAAGGCTGTAACGTGACAAAAAGTCAAGGGGTCTGAATATTTTCCGAATGCACTGTAAGTGCAGGTGGAATCGACGCGTTATCTGACGTAAGACCATGGTTGCTACCTTGTTATAAAAGTTGAACCACTCTGGATGATGATTCATCTTCTTTGCTTGCAAAGCCTCTCGGGACATGAAACAAAAGGCCTTTGGTGAAAACATAAACTGTGTTCGAATACCCATACTAACATACTGTATACTACATACTTGATGAGTATATACTAAATACTATATACTATTAGTTCATTTTGGTAACGAACAGTATCCTTTCAGTTGAGCGCACTAGTGCGCCTGTCTACCGGAAGTTGATGCTGTTGCTATGTAACCTCTTGCTAGCTTGTTAGCATAACAAATGACTAGCTAGACATTTTACGATTTTGGGTGTTTTCGTAAATTCAATCTGGAGTGCCAGAGTGCGCTCAGAGTGCATTCAGAGTACGCTCTGGGCATTCATAAATCCAGAGTGTTGTCAGATTGTCCGCTAGTAAATGTTGAGTGTTTCGCTCTCGGAGCGCGCCACCAGACGCTCTGGCCGAGGAGTAGGGTTGATCTGAGCGTTCTGACCTCACAATGTTTACTGACACCGGCCATATATTCAATGGGTGTTGAGCATTCGTAAATTCATCAGTTAGTCTGCACTCTGGCACACTCAGAGTGCTCTGAAATCAGAGTAGATAGCCAGAATTAACAATATCCATTGAGAACGCACAACGACTGTACCACTTAGCTAAGAATGACGTGAATAATCAAGTCAATAAACATTGGGTAGTTAGTTAGATTATAATAAATATACTGCCTGGCAAGTTTGATGTATTAGTAGCCAAGTAATGTTAGTTAACTAGCTAACATACCGGTACATACTGCTGTAATGCTATGCGGTTCATAAGGATAGCGTAGCTAACAAATTGTCAGCCAACATAGCGTGAAACGTAACTTATTTGAAAAGTCAATACTTTATTACATTGCTCAACATAAAGCAATGAATTTGTATCTGCTCTCGTCGGACTTCGGCTGCATATTTTCTGCCATTTTCTTCAAATCTGAAAACGTTGTGAAACTACGCCCATTTTCTGAAGAATTGCATTATGGGCCCTAAAAGCACGGAAATAGTGTCCACTGCTTGTATACTTTGTATTTTGGTGAATTTAGTGCGACATCGGGGAACTTTTGGCAAACTAACTATACCAACACCGCCACCTGACACGCAAGCAAGCACACACACACACACACACACACACACACACACACACACACACACACACACACACACACATACACACACACACACACACGCACACGCACACGCACACACATACACACACACACACACACACACACACACACACACACACACACACACACACACACACACACACACACACACACACACACACACACACACACACTCCCTCTTTCTCTCACCATATTTCTGGTGGCATGTGTGCACTCCAATCAGAGTCTAGGCATCCAGGGAGTGATTATGGTTATTCTAATTATCTACAAAGAAGAGTGAAATTCCTCGCTCCGCACCGGAGCCCACTGTGAGAAAATCAGGAACAGCTATTTCAGAGCAATTGCCCAGTGCAATCTCAATTAAGCCCATAAATGCTTCCTCCTCAACTAATTAAATAAACTGAAATGCCATTGTTTATAGGCTGCAGCCAAATCCGTAGCTCTATCCGCCTTCTGACATGAAGTGTGTCCCAAATGGCACCAGATTCCCTACATAGTGCACTACTTTTGGCCAGAACCCTATGGGCCCTGGCCAAAAGTAGTGCACTATAGGGAATAGGGTACTATTTGGGACGCAGCGGACAAAACAGAATTACTCGGGAGAGGAAATTGCATTTAGCCTTTAGTGTGTTGTATCAAATTTGGAGACCTACCTTTTCTCCCTCGCACGATGTAACACAATCGGCGAACTTGATCAAGTTGGTTATCAAGGAAACCATCTCCTCATCAATTTAAGTAAAAGGCATATTCCTGCAATTCGACCCCTTACCACCAATTTGGATTTGCAATCAGTCTGCTTTTTCTCAACTCTCATTGGCAATAATGGAGATTAGTAAACAGGCCTGCTGCCATGTCATGTGTGGTCTAAACATTTCCCTCCGCCATCATTTTATTTGGTAGAGGTTAATGTTTTTCAGTCTACGCGACACACATCTGCAAAAATGGCAAATTAATTAGTGGGTGATTGGTGATTTCAGAACCAAAGTAGGGAGATAGAAAACATATCTGATAGTGGTAGTGGGGTGGTAGATGCCTAGTCTACATTATGGCTCAGATCAGGTGCCTACATAGTATACACCATAGACATAATTTACACACACACACACACACACACACACACACACACACACACACACACACACACACACACACACACACACACACACACACACACACACACACACACACACATACACAGAGAAGTCAGCTCAGACAGATCCAGCTCAGAGAGGCCCAGGTAATGAGCTCCATCAGCAGCAGGTTTTAATTTAGAAATGGAAAATAAATGTGTTTATGCAACAAATGTTAGTGCATCGTATCGCATCGAACCGAACCGAAATGCATCAATTTGTTCTCCAATCAAACTGAATCGCACCGAATCGTTTCAAACTAAGACGTATCATTCCTGTAATCTTATCGGAGCCCATGTATCTAGATACGTGTCGAATCATCTTGAAAGGGAAAGATGCACATCCTTAAAATATCGTTTATTTGTATGTGTTGGGCTTTAGTTGAGATTATTCTTTACAGAGTCAAGTATATTTGTCGAGGCCTCAAATGTTCCCTGGCTAGCACCTTTCATTCTCGCCGTCGATAATTCTAATGTTATAACTTCTAATAGTAACTGTATCCACTGGCGAATTGGGAGAGAGTGAGGTGATTGCCATCTATTAGCCAACATATTTTTTGCGGCTATCATTGTTAAGTAACATAGTAGATACAAAGCAATGAATATTTACATTCATGCACTTCAAAATGATTTTTTTTTACTTTGTCCAAGAAGCATTTAACTGCAAGGCACTCCCACATCATATGAAGGAATGTGCCTACGTGATTTAGTGGACACATTGAACAACTGGAAGTTGGGGCAAATTTAATTGTAAAAGGTTTCCTTGGTGTTAAATACAATCTGTGAACAAACTTAAAATGTATAGATTCATGGTTCAGATTATGGGATGCCAAGGTAATATTTTTCCTTATTCTGTTCCAGGTACAGTGCCTTCAGAAAGTATTCATACCCCTTGACTTATTCCACATTTTGTTGTGTCTGTTACACCTTAATTAAAAATGGATTTAAAAAAAAAAATTCTCACCCATCTACACACAATACCCAAAATGACAAAGTGAAAACATGGTTTTAGAAATTTTAGCAAGTTGATTGAAAATTAAATACAGAAATATCTAATTCACATAAGTATTCACACACCTGCGTCATGTTAGAATCACCTTTGCAGCGATTACAGCTGTGAGTCTTTCTGGGTAACTCTCTAAGAGCTTTGCACACCTGGATTGTACAATATTTGCCCATTATTCTTTTCAAAATTCTTCAAGCTCTGTCAAGTTGGTTGTTGATCATTGCTGGACAACCATTTTCAAGTCTTGCCATAGATAGTCAAGCAAATGTATGTAAAAACTGTAACTCGACCACTCAGGATCATTCACTGTCTTCCTGGTAAGCAACTCCAGTATAGATTTGGCCTTGTGTTTATGGTTATTGACCTGCTGAAAGGTGAATTCTTGAAGATTACAAGCATACCCATAACATGATGAAGCCACCACTATGCTTGAAAATATGGAGAGTGGTACTCAGGAATGTGTTGTATTGGATTTGCCCCAAACATAACCCTTTGTATTCAGGACAAAGAGTTAATTGCTTTGCCACATTCTTTGCAGTATTAATTTAGTGCTGTGATGCAAACAGGATGCATGTTTTGGAATATTTTCTATTCTGTACAGGCTTCCTTCTTTTCACTCTGTCAGTTAGGTTAGTGTTATGGAGTAACTCAAATGTTGTTGATCCATCCTCAGTTTTATCCTATCACAGCCATTAAACTCTCTAACTGTTTTATAGTCACCATTGGCCTCAAATCCCTAAGCGGTTTCCTTCTTCTACAGCAACTGAGTTAGGAAGGACGCCTGTAGCTTTGTAGTGACTGGGTGTATTGATACACCTTACGAAGTGTAATTAATAATTTCCCCAATCTCAAAGGGATATTCAATCTACCATTAGGTGCCCTTCTTTGCGAGGCATTGGAAAATCTCCCTGGTCTTTGTCGTTGAATCTGTGTTGACTGAGGGACCTTACAGATAATTGTATGTGTGGAGTACAGAGATGAGGTAATCATTCAAAAATCATGTTAAACACTATTATTGCACATAGAGTGAGTCCATGCAACTTATTATGTGACTTATAAAGTACATTATTACTCCTGAACTTATTTAGGCTTGCCATAACGAAGGGGTTGAATACTCAAGTCATTTCAGCTTTTCATTTGTAATTAATTTGTAAAAAAAATAGAAAAGTGTAATTCCACTTTGACATTATGGGGTATTGTGTGTAGGCCAGTGAAAAAAAGTATACATTTAATCAATTTTAAATGCAGGCTGTAACACAACACAATATGGAAAAGTCAATGGGTGTGAATACTTTCTGAAGGTACTGTAAAAGGTTGTTCAGATCCACTTCTGTGGACCATACTTTTTGAATGGTGAGCTCAGAATATGAGCTTTCCAAAAGTTGTTTATATATTATAGAGATCAGTCCTTTTGGGAGCCCAGAAAACTTATTTATCTGATTAGATTAGATTAGCCACATGCACAAGGTCGCAGATGTCATCGCAGGAATATCCATAGAGGGAGCAGCAAAAGGGGAGGGGTAGAAAGTCCGGGGGGCATGAGGGGGACAGCGGGAGCAGGAAGCTGCCTAGTGGATATTCAGCAGCCTGATGGTCTGGGAGAGGAAGCTATTGGCCAGTCTGACAGTTTTTGCCATGATTCTCCTATATTGCCCGCGTCTGAGTGATGGAAGTGGGAAGAACATGCCGTTGCTCAGGTGGCTGAGGTCCTTGATGATCCTCTTGGCCTTCCTGCGACACCGTAGGTGTCCAAGAAGGCATGCAGTGACCAGTGGAACGCACCCAATGGTGCGTTTGGCTGAGCGTACCATCCCCTGTAGAGCATTGTGGTCAGCGGCGGTGAAGTTGCCGTACCAGGCCGTGATGCAGCCTGACAGTATGCTCTCGATGGTGCTCCTGTAGAACACTATGAGGGCCCTCGGGGACAGGCGGGATTTCTTCTGCCTCCTGAGGTTGAAGAGTCGCTGCCTTGCCCTCTTCACCACAGTGTCTGTGTGGTTTGACCATTTCAGCTAATCAGAGATGTGTATGCTGAGGAACTTGACGTTTTTGACCGTCTGCATGGCGGCCCCATTGATGAGGATGGGAACGGGCCCAACCTGGTTCCTCCTGAAGTCCACAATCAGCTCCTTTGTTTTGCTGAGGATCAATGTGGAGGAGGTAATGTTGCCTACCTGCATTCATTTTGTCCAGCTGGGTGAGGGCAATGTGCAGTGCAATGGTGATTGCGTCGTCCGTGGATCTGTCAGGGCGGTAGATGAGTTGGAGAGGGTTGAGTGTGTTGGGGAGTGAGGAGTTGATGTGGTCTTTGACTAGCCTCTGGAAGCACTTCATGATGACGGAAGTGAGTGCTACAGGTCGGAAGTCATTCAGTTCAGTTTCTTTCCCTTTCTTGGGCACGGGGATGATAGTGGACATCTTGAAGCAGGTGGGGATAACAGCCTGAGCTAGAGAGATATTGAAAATGTCCGAAAACACAACAGCCTGCTGGTCTGCACATGCTCTGAGGGCACGACTAGGGATACCATCTGGACCGGCAGCCTTGCGAGGGTTAACACACTTGAATGACTTACATACGTCCTCCGTGGAGACCGTAAGCACGTAGCCCTCATTGTTGACGGTTTCAAGCAGCAGGCTACAGGCGGACATCCAGACCGAGCTGGCCTGTTGCAATGAGGACCTCACTCTGGACCAGCTCATCGCCATGGCCATCCACCTGGATAATCTCCTGCGTGCCCGTCGTCGCCCATCCCAGGGGTTTGGGTCTCTTCCAAGAACCTCCAGCGAGACTGAGCCCATGGAGGTGGGCACAACGCACCTTCCCCTTGTGGAACGGCAACGCCGCCGTCAACCGGGTCTCTGCTCCTACTGCGGGGAGTCAGACCACCCCTGGAACACCTGTCCCAGAAGGAGAACCTGGCGAGGAAGCGACAGGCCGAGGAGCGCTCCTGCACCTTCCCAGGTAGGCGTGGACGTGCCTTGCTCCTCTCTGTCCACCCACCAGCCCGTCCTCCTCCCTGTCACCTTCCCTGACTATCCTGGTCCCACACTGAGTCCTGCCCTAGTGGACTCAGGTGCTGCACGCAGTATCCTAGACCGGTCAGTGGCCTTATCATTACGCAATCCTCTATTCCCTTTACAACCATCTATCCCAGTCCATGCCCTAGACAACCGTCCCCTAGGAACAGGACTGGTGCGCCAGACCACGACTCCCATTTCCCTCACATTTAATCACAACCACCATGAACGCACCACTTTCCTAATCTTAGACTCTCCTGCACACCCCGTAGTTTTAGGTTTCCCCTGGCTACAGTTGAATAACCCCAGTATATCTTGGACAGAGAGGAGGTTGTTTGGTTGGTCGCAGGAGTGTCAGGGGAATTGTCTCTCTGTGTCAATCTGTGCCACCTCCGTGGAATGTCTGGACCAGGCCAACCACATCCCTATCCTGGAGGAATACCGGGACCTACAGGTGGCCTTTTCGAAGATTTGTGCCCTGTGCCTGCCCCCTTATCGCCCATGGGACTGCACTATTGACCTACTGCCTGGTTCTACCCTCCTGCGGGGGCACATCTACCTTCTCTCGCATGCAGAGACCGAAGCCATGGAGGCCTACATCCAGGAGGCGCTGGACCAAGGATTAATCCATCCGTCCACCTCTCCGGCCTCCTCCAGCTTATTTTTCGTGAAGAAGAAGGACGGAGGTCTCCGCCCCTGTATCGATTACCGGACACTGAATAAGGCTACTGTTAAATTAAGTTATCCCCTGCCTCTCATACCCACTGTGATCGAACAGATGCACGGTGCTAAATACTTTACTAAATTGGATTTACGCAGTGCCTAGAACCTGGTGCGCATCAGAGAGGGGGATGAATGGAAGACCACCTTCAGCACCAGCAACGGGCACTACCAATACAGGGTAATGCCCTACGGCCTGGAAAATGCACCCTCGGTTTTTTAATCATTCATTAATGAGGTGTTTAGAGACATGTTGGATCAATGTGTAGTGGTGTACATAGACGACATCTTGGTGTACTCCACTACACGCAAACAACATGTCTCTCATGTCAGGTCCGTTTTGGAGAGGCTGATAGGGCGTCACCTGTACGCCAAGGCGGAGAAGTGCCTTTTCTTTCAGCAGGCGGTCTACTTCCTGGGCTATCGGATATCCACCACGGGAGTGGAGATGGAATAGCAGAGGGTCAGTGCAGTACGGTCGTGGCCTGTTCCAGCCAACATTAATTTTGAGCACAACAGCGTTTGGGTTTCGTCCCGCTTTGATCTATGGTGCTAAAATAAATTCAGTAGTTCTAAACCTGCGACTGCCTCCTGCCTACTCCTCTCTACACCAGTGACAGTTAGGGTCATAATGAAAAGTCAGCATTACGTGATCATGTAAAATGTAAATCATATTGGCATTGATTAAAGATTTTACACTATTTTAGCTGAACAGCATACCACTTACCTTAAACCCCCAAACCTTTTCATCACTTCCCTTACATAAAAACATGTGAAATAGCTGTTTTCACACGTTTTCAATGAAATTTAAATAGAATAATGGGGTATCAATACTTTCTGAAGGCACTGTATATTTTTTAACTGCACTATGAATTTTATCCCAATATCCAGAAGGGGGAGACATGGGAAGCATTTAACTACAGAAATTCATATTTTGCAATATAGAATTATGTTTTGGACTTATCCTAGAAACCCTGATGCTAGAAACATTTACAAGCAGTTTTTCTGGAATATCCAGTTTAGAAATAAATACATACAGTACCAGTCAAAGGTTTGGACACACCTACTCATTCCAGGGTTTTTCTTTATTTGTAAAAAAAATTTACATTGTAGAATATTAGTGAAAATAAAAAATATGGAATCATGTAGTAACCAACAAAGTGTTAAACAAATCAAAATATATTTTATATTTGAGATTCTTCAGATATCAAGGCAAAGGGTGGCTGACAGCTTTGCACACTCTTGGCATTCTCTCAACCAGCTTCATGAGGTAGTCACCTGGAATGCATTTCAATTAACAGGTGTGCCTTATAATATATAATATATAATAATATGCTAATATAACATATTTTGATTTGTTTAACACTTTTTTTGGTTACTACATGATTCCATATGTGTTATTTCATAGTTTTGATGTCTTCACTATTATTCTACAATGTAAAAAAAAATTAAAATAAAGAAAAGCCTTGAATGAGTAGGTGTGTCCAAACTTTTGACTGGTAGTGTACATCCAATGATTTGTCAATTTTGCATGCAGTGTCATATTCTTTAAGCTCCAACTTAACGATGTAGACTTGATACAATGTAGACTTAAATGACTGTAGTATCAAGTTTGCGTCCCAAAATGGCACCCTATTTCCTATATAGTGCTGTGGTTATGTCCAGTAGCCTAGAGCTGGCAGAGAATGGTCTTTAAATACCTCCAGGATCCATACCATGGATGCGTCCCGAATGGCACCCTATTCCCTGCTATGGGCCCTGGTCAAAAGAAGTGCACTACACAGGGAATAGGGTGCCATTTGGGATGTACACCAGTCCAGATTGCTCACATAGTCATCTTTGTGCTCAGGCTTGGCCACCGTGAAGTACTATCCGCAGTATCCTGAGACTCAACCCCTCCCTCCGCTGGTGAGATGCCAGACAGCCTCCCTCCGCTGGTGAGATGCCACAGACAGACAGGCACAACACATCATTAGCTATCTTTCCATTAACTTGTCCAGAGATTTTTTGGCAACGCTTAGACATTTTGCATAGAAAATAGATGCGACAGCTGCCTGCTATGGTGCGTCTCCGTTGAACTATCTTGTGTCTATAAAAACAGCTGGACGTAATGATGACACCAAAAAACAATATATGTTTTAGCAAAAACCTACAGTGTCGAATAAAAAACAAAGGGGTTGAAGTGTTTCCATTATCCATTTAGGCAAGTTATGCGTTAATAAATTGGCGACAGCCTCTATGCCCTCACACCTATCTGTTTCATGTCTCAGGTATCCCGCAAAAGCCAGCATGGATAGAATTCAAGAATTGACTAATATATGCTATATTCTAATAATTAATAAGACTTGCGAAGCGAGAGTCCCCACTTTAAATCTTCGACATACTTAGACTTATTATAGTTATTATTATTTGCCACGCTACTCCTCTTACACCGTCATTCAAACTTTAAAATGTGTCTGGATTAAGTATGGAACCTTTTGATATAAACTCAGCAAAAAAAGAAACGTCCCTTTTTCAGGGCCCTGTCTTTCAAAGATGATTCGTAAAAATCCAAATAACTTCACAGATCTTCATTGTAAAGGGTTTAAACACTGTTTCCCAAGCTTGTTCAATGAACCATGAACAATTAATGAACATGCACCTGTGGAACGGTCGTTAAGACACTAACAGCTTACAGACGGTAGGCAATTAAGGTCACACCCTTTATCTAATATTAGGTTTTGGTTAAAGATCTGATAATTCAGTATCACAAATATGCAAAAGTAGAGAAAATTAGAAAGGGGGCAAATACTTTTTCATAGCACTGTATACTGAGATCATGTGACACTTAGATTGCACACAGGTGGACTTTATTTAACTAATTATGTGACGTCTGAAGGTAATTGGTTGCACCAGATCTTATTTAGGGGCTTCATAGCAAAGGGGGTGAATACATATGCACGCACCACTTTTCCGTTATTTATTTTTTAGAATTTTTTGAAACAAGTTATTTTTTTCATTTTACTTCACCAATTTGGACTGTCTTGTGAATGTCCATTACATGAAATCCAAATAAAAATCAATTTAAATTACAGGTTGTAATGCAACGGAATAGGAAAAATGCCAAGGGGGCTGAATACTTTTGCAAGGCGCTATATTTATTACATTTTTGTTTATTTTTGTTAATTTTTTTTATTTCACCTTTATTTAACCAGGTAAGCCAGTTGAGAACAAGTTCTCATTTACAACTGCGACCTGGCCAAGATAAAGCAAAGCAGTGCGATAAAAACAACAACACAGAGTTACATATGGGGTAAAAAAACATAAAGTCAAAAAATACAACAGAAAATATATATACAGTGTGTGCATATGTAGCAAGTTATGGAGGTAAGGCAATAAATAGGCTATAGTGCAAAATAATTACAATTAGTATTAACACTGGAATGCTAGATGTGCAAGAGATTATGTGCAAATAGAGATACTGGGGTGCAAAAGAGCAAAATAAATAACAATATAGGGATGAGGTAGTTGGGTGGGCTAATTTCAGATGGGCTGTGTACAGGTGCAGTGATCGGTAAGGTGCTCTGTCAACTGACGCTTAAAGTTAGTGAGGGAGATAAGAGTCTCCAGCTTCAGAGATTTTTGCAATTCGTTCCAGTCATTGGCAGCAGAGAACTGGAAGGAATGGCGGCCAAAGGAGGTGTTGGCTTTGGGAATGACCAGTGAGATATACCTGCTGGAGCGCAGACTACGGGTGGGTGCTGCTATGGAGACCAATGAGCTAAGATAAGG
Source organism: Coregonus lavaretus (assembly GCF_964263955.1). Lineage (NCBI taxonomy): Eukaryota > Metazoa > Chordata > Actinopteri > Salmoniformes > Salmonidae > Coregonus > Coregonus lavaretus. Next base: position 60,188,864 of record NC_139997.1, on the reverse strand, counting down.
CGGGTGATTTGCCTAGCAGTGATTTATAGATGGCCTGGAGCCAGTGGGTTTGACGACGAACATGTAGTGAGGACCAGCCAACAAGAGCGTAAAGGTCACAATGGTGGATAGTATATGGGGCTTTGGAGACAAAACAGATGGCACTGTGATAGACTACATCCAATTTGCTGAGTAGAGTGTTGGAGGCTATTTTGTAAATGACATCGCCGAAGTCAAGGATCGGTAGGATAGTCAGTTTCACGAGGGCATGTTTGGCAGCATGAGTGAAGGAGGCTTTGTTGCGAAATAGGAAGCCGATTCTAGATTTAACTTTGGATTGGAGATTCTTAATGTGAGTCTGGAAGGAGAGTTTACAGTCTAACCAGACACCTAGGTATTTGTAGTTGTCCACATACTCTAGGTCAGACCCGTCGGGAGTGGTGATTCTAGTCGGGTGGGCGGGTGCCAGCAGCGTTCGATTGAAGAGCATGCATTTAGTTTTAATAGTGTTTAAGAGCAGTTGGAGGCTACTGAAGGATTGTTGTATGGCATTGAAGCTCGTTTGGAGGTTTGTTAACACAGTGTCCAATGAAGGGCCAGATGTATACAAAATGGTGTCGTCTGCGTAGAGGTGGATCTGAGAGTCACCAGCAGCAAGAGCGACATCATTGATATACACAGAGAAAAGTGTTGGCCCAAGAATTGAACCCTGTGGCACCCCCATAGAGATTGCCATAGGTCCAGACAACAGGCCCTCCGATTTGACACACTGAACTCTATCTGAGAAGTAGTTGGTGAACCAGGCGAGGCAGTCATTTGAGAAACCAAGGCTATTTAGTCTGCCAATAAGAATGCGGTGGTTGACAGAGTCAAAAGCCTTGGCCAGGTCGATGAAGACGGCTGCACAGTACTGTCTATTATCAATCGCGGTTATAATATCGTTTAGGACCTTGAGCGTGGCTGAAGTGCACCCATGACCAGCTCGGAAACCGGATTGCATAGCGGAGAAGGTACGGTGGTATTCGAAATGGTCGGTAATCTGTTTGTTAACTTGGCTTTCAAATACTTTCGAAAGGCAGGGCAGGATGGATATAGGTCTGTAACAGTTTGGATCAAGAAGAGGGGGATGACCGCGGCAGCTTTCCAATCTCTGGGGATCTCAGACGTTACGAAAGAGAGGTTGAACAGACTAGTAATAGGGGTTGCGACAATTTCGGCGGCTAGTTTTAGAAAGAAAGGGTCCAGATTGTCTAGCCCAGCTGATTTGTAGGGGTCCAGATTTTGCAGCTCTTTCAGAACATCAGCTGTCTGAATTTGTGTGAAGGAGAAGCGGGGGGGGGGGGGGGGGGGGGCAAGTTGCAGCGGAGGGTGCAGAGTTGGTGGCCGGGGTAGTGGTAGCCAGGTGGAAAGCATGGCCAGCCGTAGCAAAATGCTTGTTGAAATTCTCGATTATTGTAGATTTATCGGTGGTGATAGTGTTTCCTAGCCTCAGTGCAGTGGGCAGCTGGGAGGAAGTGCTCTTATTCTCCATGGACTTTACAGTGTCCCAAAACGTTTTGGAGTTAGTGCTACAGGATGCACATTTCTGTTTGAAAAAGTTAGCCTTTGCTTTCCTGACTGCTTGTGTATATTGGTTCCTAACTTCCCTGAAAAGTTGCATATCGCAGGGGCTATTTGATGCTAATGCAGTACGCCACAATATGTTTTTGTGCTGGTCAAGGGCAGTCAAGTCTGAGGAGAACCAGGGGCTATATCTGTTCTTAGTTCTGTATTTTTTGAATGGGGCATGTTTATTTAAGATTGAAAGGAAATTACTTTTAAAGAACAACCAGGCATCCTCTACTGACGGAATGAGATCTATATCCATCCAGGATACCTGGGCCAGGTCAATTAGGAAGGCCTGCTCCCTAAAGTGTTTTAGGGAGCGTTTGACAGTGATGAGGGGTGGTCGTTTGACCGCGGACCCGTTATGGACGCAGGCAATAAGGCAGTGATCGCTGAGATCCTAGTTGAAGACAGCTGAGGTGTATTTAGAGGGTAAGTTAGTCAGGATGATATCTATGAGGGTACCCATGTTTACGGATTTAGGGTTGTACCTGGTAGGTTCGTTGATAATTTGCGTGAGATTGAGGGCATCTAGTTTGGATTGTAGGATGGCCGGGGTATTAAGCATATCCCAATTTAGGTCACCAAGCAGTACGAACTCTGAGGATAAATGGGGGGCAATCAATTCACATATGGTGTCCAGGGCACAGCTGGGGGCTGAGGGGGGTCTGTAGCAAGCAGCAACAGTGAGAGACTTATTTCTGGAAAGGTGGATTTTTAGAAGTAGAAGCTCAAACTGTTTGGGCACAGACCTGGATAGTATGATAGATCTCTACAGTAGATTGCAACTCCACCCCCTTTGGCAGTTCTATCTAGACGGAAAATGTTATAGTTGGGGATGGAAATTTCAGAATTTTTGGTGGCCTTCCTAAGCCAGGATTCAGACACTGCTAGAACATCAGGGTTGGCGGAGTGTGCTAACGCAGTGAATAACTCAAACTTAGGAAGTAGACTTCTGATATTTACATGCAGGAAACCAAGGCTTTTGCGATTACAGAAGTCAGCAAATGATAGCGTGGTTATCCCACTGGCTATAGGGTGAACGCACCAATTGGTGAGTCGCTCTGGATAAGAGCGTCTGCTAAATGACGTAAATGTGCCCTTGAGCAAGGCACTTAACCCTAATTGCTCCTGTAAGTCGCTCTGGATAAGAGCGTCTGCTAAATGACTAAAATGTAAATGTAAATGTAATAGCGCCTGGGGAGTAGGAGTGATATTGAGGGCTGCAGGGCCTGGGTTAGCCTCTACATCACCGGAGGAACAGAGGAGGACTAGAATAAGGATACGGCTAAAGGCTTTAAGAACTGGTCTTCTAGTGCGTTGGGTACATAGAATAAAGGGGGCAGATTTCCGGGCGTTGTAGAAAAGATTCAGGGCATTATGTACAGACAACGATATGGAAGGATATGAGTAAAGTGGAGGTAAACCTAAGCGTTGGGTAACAATGAAAGAGATAGCATCACTGGAGGCACCAATTGAGTCGGTCTCCGCGTGTATGGGGGGTGGGACAAAGGAGCTATCTAAGGCAGGTTTAGCTGGGCTGGGGGATCTACAGTGAAATAGTACAATTAGAAATAACTGAAACAACAATAAGCTAACCATATTGAGATGGGAGAGAGGCATAAAGCAATCACAGGTGTAATTTGAAAGAGCTAAGACAACAGCTGGTAATGACGACACAGTTTGGGCTGAGGCTAAACATAAACAGGATGCGGTACCGTAAAAAGGAACGGTCCAGCAGACATCAGCTGAATAGCTGAGTTATCATAAGGTCCGGTGAACAGCAAAGGATAGTTCGGAGGTAGTTCGGGGGCTGCTAAAGCACTAGCGAACAAGAGGCCACGGCTAGCGTGTGCTAGCGGGCCGGGGCTAGCAGATGGAATCTTCGTGGTCGACGTTGTAACCACATCAGACGATTTCGTCGGCAGACCAGTCGTGTAGGATCGGCGGGGCTCCGTGTCAACACTAGGTGGTCCCGTCCGGTTGACAGAGAGGTAGATAGCCGGGAGATGGGCCTAGCTCAGGATGATTAGCCAGACCACAACATCCATTTTGTTGCAGCTAGCTGGTAGCGATTAATCCGGAGTTAAAGGTCCAGTGATTCAGTGATTCCGGCAGAAAAACTGATATGTTCTGGGTCGATAACGCGCTGTGCAGACAGTGCAGACTGGCCGAATAATAGTCCAGACAAGAGCTGGCTGGTGGGTGGTGCAGGCCACGGACAATGGTGAAAAACCGCTAACGGTAGCTGATAGCAAGTAGCTAGTTAGCTGGCTACTCCCGTCCTGTAGACCTAGAGGTAGATATGAGCCTGGCTCTAGGCTAGCTCGAGGCCAGCTGGTGCTTGCATCGGGGGCAGTGGTGATTAGCCAGACAGCAACATCCATTCGGTTGCGGCTAGCTAGTTGCGATCCGGTGATTAATGTCCAGTGATTAAATTATTCCCGCAGAAAAATCCAATGTTCTGGGTGAAATACCGCTAACTGTGGCTAATAGCAAGTAGCTAGTTAGCTGGCTAGCTAGTTTCAACTAGAGATTCTAGATAAAAGGTAAGTCAATAATAGAATCCGTTCCACATTGAGTGAGGCGGGTTGCAGGAAAGTATATTTTGTAGAAGGATGAAAAGTCTGATAGGGAAATATGTACGAAAAATACAAAAAAAAACAGGGTATTTACAGGCTATTTACAGACACACAACAAAAACAGAACTGCACTACTACGCCATCTTGGATATGTGATCTAACTGTATGTGATCTATATGTGATCTAACTGCCCCACACTCCAAAGTAATAAGGCCAATATAGTAGTCTATCATAGTAATCAGACCAGATATGTTAATATGTTTTTAGTTTGACTATATTTAACTGCTTTTCACTTAAGTAAAACATTTTCAACTTCTTCAACTCTGACAAAATTACTTTTAAAGAGCAAGTAAAAAAATATTCTTCATGGAAAATGACCATCTAGTTCTCATGTGCCAACCTATCACCACTGTCCGTGCCATGGTGAAACTTGCACTCCTGTAGCCTAGATCTGAAATAATTAGATGGTGAAACTTGCATTCAGACAACCAGAAAAGCAATGCCGGCGACGTTCAGGCCCTACCCTCCCCGGGCCAGATTGCTGAACCCGAAATGAGAAATTTGACAAAAGAAAAGTCCAAGCGAGCAGGTTGAGCACGAGCAGGCAGTAGTGAATGAGGTGGAGAGCAGCCAGAAAGTAAAAGTGCAGCAGCAGCAGCAGAGTTAGCCACAGGTTTGTGCAGGGTTGGTGGTAGCTAACTAGCTAGATATGCTGAGGGAGACTAAGGGTTAGCTAATGCTAATAAGCTAGCATTAGTGCTCAGCATTCATAAGCTATTGGTTTTCAGTCCGAGTTATTTAACAGTATATTTAGTGAATGGGCAAGCTAAGGATGTGGATATAAGGAAAAGTATTAGGAAAAGTGTTTTATTTTCAGCGACTGTATTTGATGGGTTTCGTTTCTGCTTTAGCTAGCTTGACTGGCTAGCCACTTCGTTAGCAACTGGCTCCATGTTTAAAATGGGCAATGTTGAGGTGGTAGAACTGACAAAATGAAATGAATCATAGAGGTCTTATAACCTATTCCATTCTACAGGTAAACATGATTGGCTTAAGTCTGTTATTTCCATATAGGCTATGTAACTACAGTATATATTTAAAAAATGCCATTACTAAATTAGTGAAATTATGTCATTGAGCTTTTGTTTTTATTACTCTTTTTATTCACTTAGTTACTACTTTTTCTATTATTGTTGTATTGTCGAGAGGTGAACCTGCAAGTAAGCATTTCATTTAACTGTGTACTCCATGTGCACTGAGTGTGTACAGACTGACCAGGTGAATCCAGGTGAAAGCTATGATCCCTTATTGATGTCACCTGTTAAATCCACTTCAATCAGTGTAGATGAAGGGGAGGACACAGGTTAAATAAGCCTTGAGACAATTGAGATATGGATTGTGTATGTGTGCCATTCAGAGGGTGAATGAAGACAAAATATTTAAGTGCCTTTGAACGGGGTATGGTAGTAGGTGCCAGGCGCACCAGTTTGAGTGTGTCAAGAACTGCAACGCTGCTGGGTTTTTCACGCTTAACAGTTTCCCGTGTGTATCAAGAATGGTCAACCACCCAAAGAACATCCAGCCAACTTGACACAACTGTGGGAAGCATTTGAATCAACATGGGCCAGCATCCTGGTGGAACACTTGACACTTTGTAGAGTCCATGCCCTGACAAATTGAGGCTGATTTGAGGGCAAAAGGGGGTGCACCTCAATATTAGGAAGGTATTCAAATCAACTTGATTGGAGATACAGAACACACTCCCCACCTCTTAAACTTGTGTTGTAGGTTTCTAGTGTAAAGCAGATTGAAGCAGGTTTTCCTCTAGGATATTGCCTGTGCTTAGCCCATCCCATTTTTTGAAATCCTGAAAAACTACCCATTATTTGCCGATGACAAGTATACCCATACAATGACGCAGCCACCACCATGCGTACTCCTGAGTGGCGCAGTGGTCTAAGGCACTGCATCGCAGTGCTAACTGTGCCACTAGAGATCCTGGTTCGAATCCAGGCTCTGTCGCAGCCTGCCGCGACCGGGAGACTCATGGGCGGCGCACAATTGGCCCAGCGTCGTCCAGGGTAGGGGAGGGAATGGCCGGCAGGGATGTAGCTCAGTTGATAGAGAATGGCGTTTGCAACGCCAGGGTTGTGGGTATGATTCCCACGGGGGGCCAGTATAAAAAAATAAATAAAATAAAAATATGTATTCACTAACTGTAAGTCGCTCTGGATAAGAGTGTCTGCTAAATGACTAAAATGTAAATGTAATGCTTGAAAATAGGGAGGCAGTTACTCAGTGATGTGTTGTGTTCGATTTGCCACCTAACAAAAGGCTTTACATTTAGGCTAAAAAGTGTATTCCTTTGCTGTGTTCTTTTGCAGTATTACTTTAGTGCCTTGTTGCATACAAGGTGCATGCTTTGGAATATTTGTATTCTGTATATTTGTATTCTTCTTTTCACTCTGTCATTTAGGTCATTATTGTGGAGTCACTACAATGTTGTTGATCCATCCTCAATTTTCTCCCATCACAACCATTGAACTTCGTATCAGTTTTAAAATCACCAATGGCTTCATGGTAACATCCCTGAGTAATTTCATTCCTTTCCTGCAGCTCAGTTCAGGAGGATGACTGTATCTTTGATGTGTCTGGGTGGTTTAATACATAATCCACAGCATCCCTTGACTGTGCTTAAAAAGATACTCAATGTCTGATTTGTTATTGTTACCCATCTACCAATCACTCCCTTTATTTATGAGGCTTTCAAAAAGCTCCTTCATCTTTGTAGTTGAATCGGTGCTTGAAATTCAATACTTGACTGTGGGACCTTACAGATGTTGTATGTATGGGGGAAAGAGGAAGGGTTACTCTTTCAAAAATCATGTCAACCCCTATTATTTTACACAAAGTGAATCCCTGTGACATATTATGTGATTTGTTAAGCCAAATTTGACTCCTGAATTAATTTAGGCTTGAAAAGGGGTAGAAAACTTATGCAACAACTATATTTTAGTTATACAAAATTGATTTATAAAAAAACAATTAAATCCATTTGAATCGCACTTTGTAACACAATAAAATCCAACTGGTCTGAGTACTTTTGCAAGGCACTGTAGCTAGCTATGTTAAACCCCCAATGCACATGTATACAGCGCCTCTGTGTGCAAATGAATGCTTGCTAGCATCAGCAAAACTCACCAGTTTCGAAACACCCAGAATATATTCCAGTACGCTCCTTATCCTGTCTTCTTGAAATTTTAAACCAAATGTGTACTGATCAATAGACAGGTTGGTTGTTTAGCAACAAAAACGATGCACGCGCAATCATGGGGCAAAACAGATGACGTTGGCTTAGATTGTTGACAACATGTAAGCTACGGTGGCTTACGAAAGTATTCACCCCCCTTGGCATTTTTCATATTTTGTTGCCTTACAACCTGGAATTAAAATGGATTTTTTGGGTGTTTGTATCATTTGCTTTACACAACATGCCTACCACTTTGAAGATGCAACAAACAATGTTTTGTGAAAAAACAAGAAATAACTATTCACCCCCCCAAAGTCAATACTTTGTAGATCCACCTTTTGCAGCAATTACAGCTGCTCCAGCTCCTTCAAGTTGGATGGGTTCCGCTGGTGTACAGCAATCTTTAAGTCATACCACAGATTCTCAATTGGATTGAGGTCTAGGCTTTGACTAGGCCATTCCAAGACATTTAAATGTTTTCCCTTAAACCACTCAAGTGTTGCTTTAGCAGTATTCTTAGGGTCATTGTCCTGCTGGAAGGTGAACCTCCGTCCCAGTCTCAAATTTCCCTCGAGAATTTCCCTGTATTTAGCGCCATCCATCATTCCTTAAATTCTGACCAGTTTCCCAGTCCCTGCCGATGAAAAACATCCCCACAGCATGATGCTGCCACCACCATGCTTCATTGTGGGGATGGTGTTCTCAGGGTGATGAGATGTGTTGGGTTTGAGCCAGACATAGCGTTTTCCTTGATGGCCAAAAAGCTCAGTTTTAGTCTCATCTGAACAGAGTACCTTCTTCCATATGTTTGGGGAGTCTCCCACATGCCTTTTGGCTAACACCAAACGTTTTTGCTTATTTTTTTCTTGAAGCAATGGCTTTTTTTCTGGCCACTCTTCCGTAAAGGCCAGCTCTGTGGAGTGTACGGCTTAAAGTGGTCCTATGGACAGATACTCCAATCTCTGCTGTGGAGCTTTGCATCTCCTTCAGGGTTATCTTTGGTCTCTTTGTTGCCTCTCTGATTAATGCCCTCCTTGCCTGGTCCGTGAGTTTTGGTGGGCGGCCCTCTCTTGGCAGGTTCGTCCCGTGTAGCTCAGTTGCTAGAGCATGGCGTTTGCAATGCCAGGTTTGTGGGTTCGATTCCCACGGGGGGGCAGTATGAAAATGTATGCACTCACTAACTGTAAGTCGCTCTGGATAAGAGCATCTGCTAAAATGTCAAATGTGCGATTTTCTTTCCATTTTTTAATAATGGATTTAATGGTGCTCTGTCTGATATTTTTTTATAACCCAACCCTGATCTGTACTTCTCCACAACTTTGTCCCTGACCTGTTTGGAGAGCTCCTTGTTCTTTATGGTGCTGCTTGCTTGGTGGTGCCCCTTGCTTAGTGGTGTTGCAGACTCTGGGTCCTTTCAGAAAAGAACCTCAAAACAAGACAATAACAAGATGAAACAAGCTAAAACAAGCCACTTACGATTCCCCACATGGCAGTTTCTTGTCATTCTTGCTAGCAATCTGGCCATCCAGAATCACAACAACAGGCTAACTTCTGCCCCATGGAAGCATGCACATTGTTTTCATGACTTTGTCAGCCAACCCATCTATAGGGCTGTTGCGGTGACCAAATTACTGCCACACCGGCAGTCATGAGTCATGACCGCAGTCAAATTCCAAATTGGTCTGCTGTTTCCTGGGTACAATCACCACGCGAGTCCGGGGATAGGACAGCGAGAGGAGGCCGGAGCTAGCCAAGCGGAACTCACGGCCAAGTAACAGGGAAGTTAATTATCTAAACTCCATAGTAAATCGTATTCTACATAGGACCGTAGTCAAATTCCACGTGACTGTTTAGTCAGGCGAGAGAAAGAGAGATGCCGCGTTCACATGCTAGTTGGAGCTAAGAAACTCTGAAATTTCCAACTTGCTAACTGGTTGAACATGGCACGTGTATAACTACAACCAGTTAGCAAGTCTGAAATTTCAGAGTTTCCTATTTCTAACTAGCACGTGAATGCGGCATGTTACATTATAGTTAACACTATTGGAGAGAATTTCGTCATCTAAGAAGAAAATACTAGTAACAATGAAGGTAGTACCGAACGCTAAGACAGTGGCTAAATGCTAGAAGCTGTCACGCTCTGGCTCTGGGGACTCTTTAATGTTGAGCCAGGGTGTTAGTTCCTATGTTTAGTTGTTCTATGTGTTTATTCTAGATCGTTTAGATCTATGTTGGCCAGGGTGGTTCCCAATCAGAGGCAGCTGTAGCTCGTTGTCTCTGATTGGGAACCATACTTAGGCAGCCTGTTTTGCACAGTTGATTGTGGGATCTTGTTCTGTATAGGTTTGTGTTGTTGAACCTTTAGACTTCACGTATCGTTTTGTTGTTTTGTTGTTGGTGTAAAGTACTCATTAAAAGATGTACGCCTATCACGCTGCGCCTTGGTCTGCCTCTTACAACGATCGTGACAGAAGATCCCACCATAAAAGGACCAAGCAGCGTGCCAAGCAGGAGGACTTGGCGATGTCCCAGGTGGGCGAATGGTGGTCTTGGGAGGACATATTTGCGGGCAGAGGGTCCTGGGCAAAGGTACAGGCCCTGGCAAGAGAGGAGAAACGGCACCAACCGTGCCGACGACGGACACGCGAGAGGCGACCCCAATACATTTTTTTGGAGGGGCACACGGCATGGACGACGGGGCTGCTGGAGGCAGCTACAGGGCGCATCGGCGATTTAGGAGAGGAGGCCACCAGGTTTGGGGGGCTGGAAGGGAGGTTGGCGGAGCCTAGAGGTAGAGCAGAGCCAACTCCCTGTACTCAGGCTAGGCAGCGTGAGACTGGGCAGGTTCCGAGTTATGCGGAGCTGCGTACTGTGCCGCGAGTGGTCCGGCACAGTCCTGTACATCCTGTGCTAGCACCACGCACGTGTCGTGCTAAGGTGGGCATGCAGCCAGGACGGAGTGTGCCGGCTCAACGCTCGTGGCCTCCAGTACCCCTCCTCGGTCCCGGATATCCTGCGCCAGTGCCACGTGCTGTAGTGCCAGTACGAGTGCACAGCCCTGTACGTCCTGTGCTGATGCCTCACACAGAGTGTGTAGAAATAGGCATTCAGCCAGGACGGGTTGTGTCAGCTCTTCGCTCCAGACCTCCAGTCCGTCTCCACAGTCCAGTCCGGCCTGTTCCTGCTCCCCACACCAAGCCAGTGGTGCGTGTCGTCAGCCCGGTCCGGCCCGTTCCTGCTCCCCGCACCAAGCCAGTGGTGTGCGTCGCCAGCCCGGTCCGGCCTGTTCCTGCTCCCCGCACCAAGCCTGTGGTGCGCGTCGCCAGCCCGGCCCGGCCCGTTCCTGCTCCCCGCACCAAGCCAGTGGTGCGCGTCGTCAGCCCGGTCCGGCCCGTTCCTGCTCCCCGCACCAAGCCAGTGGTGCGCGTCGCCAGCCCGGTCCGGCCTGTTCCTGCTCCCCGCACCAAGCCAGTGGTGCGCGTCGTCAGCCCGGTCCGGCCCGTTCCTGCTCCCCGCACCAAGCCAGTGGTGCGCGTCGTCAGTCCGGCACAGCCCGTGCCTGTTCCACCTGTGCCTGGTCCGGCACCGGTCAGCTGCTCCACGCCGGAGCCAGAGCAATCCGCTCCACCGGTGTTCAGTCCAGCTCTGGTCAGCAGGGCCAGACCACGAGGGCGAGAGAGAGAGTGGTGGTCACGCCCGGAGCCGGATCCGCCTCCGAGGCGGAATGCCCACCCGGCCCCTCTCCTGTGGTGTTTGGTTGGCGCGGTCGCAGTCCGCGCCTTTGGGGGGGGGGGGGGTACTGTCACGCCCTGGCTCTGGGGACTCTTTAATGTTGAGCCAGGGTGTTAGTTCCTATGTTTAGTTGTTCTATGTGTTTATTCTATATCGTTTAGATCTATGTTGGCCAGGGTGGTTCCCAATCAGAGGCAGCTGTAGCTCTCTACTTAGGCAGCCTGTTTTGCACAGTTGATTGTGGGATCTTGTTCTGTATAGGTTTGTGTTGGTGAACCTTTAGACTTCACGTATCGTTTTGTTGTTGGTGTTAAGTACTCATTAAAAGATGTACGCCTATCACGCTGCGCCTTTGTCTGCCTCTTACAACGATCGTGACAGAAGCACATCCTAGGAACGCTACTAGTTAAAGATTCTAAGGGATATTAGTCACTACAAATAGAAGAATATTCTGATGAAAAGACATATATTATTAATAGCCATAAAGTGATAAAGATGGCTTGCGGTGACAGTTTATGTTTTGGTGTTCACAAGCTTTTTGCTATGATAAGTCTGGACTGTCTAACAACAAAGTAGGAGTGTTTTGTGATTACTTATAAATGTTTGTTTATGTGGATTAAGGTCTTTAAGAGGGGATTTTTACTTTCATACAAAGTTATATTTTATACATTTAGTCTGTAAAAGAAATACAGACAGTGAAGCCTGCTTGTTGCTAAAGCAAAGTTACCTTTTTTTAAATTATAAATTATTGTACTTTTTTTAAAGGTTTACAGAACCGCTTCCATAAATTAAGTAGCCTAATACACTCAGTGTGTACAGGATTTTGCTTGAATATTATTGTCTTGGTGTCTATTTTATGTGTTACTTAAAGTAGGCAACAGAGTCAAGGTTCATTCATATTTGGATGTGAGGTAGTTATTGTATACATTTGGTTGTCATTTAGAATTTTGAAAAGGGACTTATTTTGTGTAAAAGGGACCCACAGTATTGTGAATACATTGTTCTTACCAACTCTAAGCTTTCTATTCATTCCAAAAACAAAAGGGGCTCATGAAAAACCGAAGGGTCAATAAACTCAAATACTGTGAGAACCTCAAAACCCTGCGTATGTTTTAGTAGACACTCTTATTCACATCAACTAGGATTAAGTGCCTTGCTCATGGGATTATTTAATTAGTCGGCTAGGGGATTCAAACCAGCAATCTTTTGGTTACTGACCCACTACTCTTAACCGCTAGGCTACCTTCCGCCCCCAGTTCCCTTGTATGATTTGTACTGATGTACTCAGATAATACCCTTACACAAATGCAATCGAAAATCTCATGAAACACATCATCAAAACAGTATCATGCTTTTAAAACTCACCATTAGGCTACATTGTTTGACGTCACTGTGATCGATCAATTTGGAGAAAACAACAGGTTGAAACTGATTTGAAAACATGGTCGTTGTGGATCTTGTTTCAAAGCCAAACACAACTAAATGGACAGCGCTTTCTAAGGTGATTAATTCAAAGTATTTAAGATGTTGCATGTAGAACAGCCATACGCATATTAGAACTTCTGCAGTTCAAGCCCGAAAAAAAGCCGGAAATAAAATAATGATTGTGCCATTATACAATACATAGCCTAATAGGCGACCGTATATTAATCAAGGCAGAAAAAATATATAAATATTTATATATATAAATATTTAAAATGTCTTTGGTACATAATTGGTCTAGCCTATAGGCTACGCCAAAATTAAACAAACTCTAGTAATCACCTTTGAGTGTGGACTGTATTATTATGCATACTGGACGGTTTGGTTACCTTATGCTATGCTCCAAACTTGATATACTGTACATGAGTCTGGGAGAGAACGTATAGGCCTAGGCATTGATGTTGGTTCATTGATTGTGCAGGGCGGCTTACAGAGTAAAGTTAGATGTGATTTTGAATGGGCTAGTAGTAGGGCATTTTTGTTATTTTCATAATTAATAAGCTGACACATTACCATTAGCTACAGAATATGATGGTTGCAACTAAAAAGAGAATGATCCCAGCTTTCTACACTACAAATGTGGGGTTCAACAAGGGTTCTTCTAAGTTCTTAGAAGAACCTTAGGGTTCTTGGCACTGAAATTGGTCCCCAAAAGGTTCTTCCAATAACCCCATAGGAGGAGGGGTTAATCGAGGAACCTCCTTAGTTGGTGGGGGTTCTTGCAGGAACCTAACTGAAACATTTGGATTTCAATTTGAAAGGACAGCAGGTGAAGGCACTTAACTTCTTAAGGATCGGACCCTTTTTTCAATTTTCGCCTAAAATGACATACCCAAATCTAACTGCCTGTAGCTCAGGACCTGAAGCAAGTATATGCATATTCTTGATACCATTTGAAAGGAAACACTTTGAAGTTTGTGGAAATGTTAAATTCATGTAGGAGAATATAACACATTAGATCTGGTTTTTGTTCCATCAGCTTTGAAATGCAAGAGAAAGGCCACAAGATTTTGTCACGATTCTCTAAAGCAGAACCCAGAAGCAGACCAGGACAAGGTGAGTAGAACGAAGGTGAGTATTTATTTATTTTATACTCAAATGTGGGAGCAGAATAATCCAGGAGACGGAGCGGGCAGCGGAGGTGAGTTGGTGGGAGTGAATAGGCAGATCCAATGGTGTCACAGAAGCCACTGACGACCAGGCAGGGGTGGGGTGAATGTTCCGGGAGAATGACTGTAGACAGAGTAAACGGAGGTGAGTACACGGCAAGCAAAAAGTACAGAACAACAAAACTAACTCTAGTAAACTTGAGGCTGATACGCTGACACAACATACTGTTCATGGCTAACGATCCGGCAGGGAATGGATGTCAGGTCAGAGCTTATGAAGTGGAGAGGTGATGATCAGGACCAGGTGTGCAGATAGCTGATGAGATGCAGGTGCGGGTAATAGAGAGATCTCCCGCCTAGCTTCGTCGCCTGGCAACCAGACAGGATGCGTTCAGGAACCTCAGGAAACAGACTCCAGAACAGAAAACAGGCAACACAGGCAGAAACAGACTCAGGAGCGGGATTCATGACAGTACCCCCCCTCCGACGAACGCCACCGGGCGGACTACCCGGAGCGCCATGATGGAGGCGGTAGAAGTCATGAAGGAGGTCAGCATCAAGGATCTGATGCCGAGGAATCCAACTCCTCTCCTCAGGACCATACCCCTCCTAGTCCACGAGATACTGGAAACCCTGACCCCGCCGTCTGGAATTCATGATGCGGCGCACCGTGTAGACAGGACCATCTCCGATCATCCGAGGAGGAGGAGGAGGAGGCGGAGGAGGCGGAGGGGGCAACAGAGGACTGAGGAGAACAGGCTTGAGGCAGGAGACATGAAAGGTGGGATGGACTCTGATCGTTCTAGGCAACTTTAGTCGAACCACAACAGGATGAATCACTCTCTCCACCACAAACGGACCAATGAACTTCAGTGACAGTTTCTTCGACTCAGTCCGCAGAGGAAGATCCCGTGTAGCCAACCAGACCTTATCTCCGACGGCATAAGCGGGGGCTGGAATACGGCGACGATTCACCTGGAGCTGATACCGGTCAGAAACTCTAAGGAGGGCCTTTCTGGCGCGATGCCAGGTCCGGTGGCAACAACGAATGTGGGCCTGGACAGAGGGAACCGAGAGATCCTTCTCCTGAGAAGGAAGCAAGGGAGGTTGGTAGCCATACAGGCACTGGAAGGGAGACATCCCAGTGGCAGATGTAGGGAGAGTATTGTGGGCATACTCGACCCATGGCAACTGAGAGACCCAAGAGGTGGGGTTGGAGGAGACAAGGCAGTGCAGCGTGGATTCCATCTTCTGGTTGGCTCTCTCCATCTGACCATTAGATTGGGGTTGAAATCCAGATGTGAGACTGACTGTAGCTCCAATGGCCAAACAGAAGGATTTCCAGACAGCAGAGGTAAACTGAGGACCACGGTCGGAAACTATGTCACTGGGCAACCCGTGGACCCTGAAAACCTCCCTAACCAGGATCTCGGACGTCTCAGAGGCAGAGGGAAGCTTGGAGATGGGCATAAAGTGGGCGAACTTGCTGAATCTGTCCACAATAGTCAGAATGACCGTGTTCCTCTCAGAAGAGGGCAACCCAGTGACAAAGTCCAGGGCCAGATACGACCATGGTCGCCAGGGAATAGGTAGGGGGTGAAGACGTCCAGAGCTGGGCCGATTGGCACTCTTATTCTGCGCACAAACTGGACAGGCAGCAACAAACCTCCGGGTATCTTCTCCCATGGCAGGCCACCAAAATCGTCTGCGTAGTAACGCCATCGTCCGAGCCACACCAGGGTGACAAGCCATCTTGCTGGCGTGGGACCATTGGAGGACAGCAGAACGGACCGACTCTGGCACAAACAACCGACCGGGTGGACCGTTACCGGGACCGGGCTGCGTCCGAAGGGCCGCCATAACCTCCTCCTCAATCCTCCACGTAACTGCTCCCACAACGAAGTTCCGGGAAAGAATATAAAGCCCATATTTGTTTTGATTTCTAAGACATTCTAAGGTTTGTATCATTCACAACTAAAGTTGCCAAATAATTATAAATCTAGACCTGTTTCAAATGATCACTTTTACACTCAACATAGCTCATATTCGCACTCGCTCAGGAATGGGAAAAATATCCTTTCTATTTTATTATTAAGTTAAATTATATTATTTTTACCATAAAATCATCTAATATAAAATAATGGCACAGAAATGTATCAGCATAACTTGTCTGCTAAATGAACTAGCCTAAAGCCTAGGCTTCCATTGGCATGGCGCATAGCCAGATAACATACAGTAGGCGGACTCAGAATATGCTATTCTGTTCTTCTGAAATACATTTTCTTCATATCATAATGTTTCTTTAGACCTGCCTAAAATAAATAATGGATTTATTGTGATGGTGTATATTAAATGGATTTATTAGACTTTTGTAAAACGTATATGTTCCAAAGGCACGCATCAGTGGCTTGTATGTGAGGAGATGCTAAACGTGTTTATGTTAATTAACGTTACATTACGTGAGTCCAGCAGTCATTTGCATGACAGTTACAGTCTGAAAAAAAGTAATGACCGCCACAGCCCTACTGATCAACAGTGTCAAACTAACAACTCTGCCATTTGACCTTCTTGATTGTATTTACAGCTCGGATCTGGATGCTAGACCCATGTGTTGGATATTTGTCAACAACTCTGCCCTGCACGAGAGGGGTGTAATTGCAGCCCGCAATTCCGGCCTTCCTGCATGTGGTCATTCCTGCATCTGCAGGAACCCCTCTTTATACTTCTATTGGTCCATTTTTTAAGCTAGGACTCCAGTACACAGGCGGGAGGCGGGGGCAGTCCAGTACGGTAATGCACCATAACGTTCAATGCCAACCACAGAAGAGCAAGAAGAGGCGGGGGCGACACTGGTAGCTAGCTAGCTGTCAGGCACTGCTTTTCCGCAGTTCTGCTAAAGTCCAGGTAGCAGATAATGAACATTAACAGATATTTATGTACACTGAACAAAAATATAAACACAACATGTAAAGTGTTGGTCCCATGTTTCATGAGCTGAAATAATATACCCCAGAAATGTTCCATATGCACAAAAAGCTTATTTCTCTCAAATTCTGTGCACAAATTTGTTTACATCCCTGTTAGTGAGCATTTCTACTTTGCCAAGATAATCTATCCACCTGACAGGTGTGGCATATCGAGAAGCTGATTAAACAGCATGATCATTACACCGGTGCACCTTGTGTTGGGGACAATAAAAGGCCACTGCGAAATGGGCAGTTTTGTCACACAACACAATGCCACAGATGTCTCAAGTTTTGAGGGAGCGTGCAATTGGCATGCTGACTGCAGGAATGTCCACCAGAGCTGTTGCCAGAGAATTTCATGTTCATTTCTCTACCATAAGCCACCTCCAACATTGTTTTAGTGAATTTGGCAGTACATCCAACCTGCCTCACAACCGCAGACCACGTGGATGGCGTCGTGTGGGCAAGCGTTTTGCTGATGTCAACGTTGTGAACAGAGTGCCCCATGGTGGCGGTGGGGTTATGGTATGGGCAGGCATAAGCTACGGACAATGAACACAATTGCATTTTATCAATGGCAATTTGAATGCACAGAGATACCGAGAAGAGATCCTGAGGCCCATTGTCTTGCCATTCATCCGCCACCATCACCTCATGTTTCAGCATGATAATGCACGGCCCACGTCACAAATATCTGTACACAATTCCTGGAAGCTGAAATTGTTTCAGTTCTTCCATGGCTTGCATACCCACCAGATATGTCACCCATTGAGCATGTTTGGGATGCTCTGGATCGATGTGTACAACAGCGTGTTCCAGTTCCCTCCAATATCCAGCAACTTCGCACAGCCATTGAAGAGGAGTGGGACAACATTCCACAGGCCACAATCAACAGCCTGATCAACTCTATGCAAAGGAGATGTGTCGCGCTGCATGAGGCAAATTGTAGTCACACCAGATACTGGATGGTTTTCTGATCTACGCCCCTACCTTTTAAAAAAAGGTATCTGTGACCAACAGATGCATATCTGTATTCCCAGTCATGTGAAATGATAGATTAGGGCCTAATTAATTTATTTCAATTGACTGATTTCCTTATATGAACTGTAACTCAGTCAAATCTTTGAAATTGTTGGATGTTGCATTCATATTTTTGTTCAGTGTAACTGTTATTGACAGAGAGGTTTGAAACTCTCTTTGTTATTGGTCTATTAACTTATACCGCCTGGTGATGTCGCAAGGCAGGCCCAATCTCCCTCCCACCAAAACAGGCTGAAATTTCAGGCGGTCTTTTTAAACAGCTCACTAAAAGGGCAATTTACACACTCTGACTTTGGAATAATACTGTGAAAATGATGATAATGCCCTTTTAGTGTATATGAAATCAAGTTTTTGATTGCACTGGGCCTTTAAGGTGTGTTGGATATTGTGAGGCCAAATTCTCAACAGTTCATATCACTAGTCCAGCTCGTAGGCCTACCCATATGAGTATTGCGGCATTCAAAACAACTGGGAACTCGGGAACTCGGAAATCTCCGACTTCAGTACGTTCAAGACAACTGGGAACTTGGGATAAAACAAGCTCCGACTGGGAAAAATAATTTTGAACAGTCATCCAACTTGGAATTCCAAGTCAGAAGCTCGGGCATCTTTCTAGAGCTCCGACTTTTCAACCTGAAGATCACTGATGTCATGACTTGACCTCGTATTTCAGAGTTCCCAGTTGTATTGAAAGAATCATAAGTCTCTGCTGCAGTATTTACTCCACAGTTAAAATACAAAAAAAGGAATAGCATAGGCTTAAAAATAAGTTGTCAAGAAACCAAGCTGGACAGGGAGAAATGCCAAGTCCCTTACCAGTAGCCAACTCTCAGCTTTTCATCATAGTGAGTATTACTGAATGGAGTAGCCAGTGGTGGAAAAAGTACCCAATTGTCATACTTGAGTAAAAATAAAGATACCTGAATAGAAAATAACTCAAATAAAAGTAAAAGTCACCCAGTAAAATTCTACTTGAGTAAAAGTCTAAAAGTATTTGGTTTAAAATATACTTAAGTATCAAAAGTCAAAGTAAAAATATAAATAACTTCAAATTCCTTATATTAAGCAAACCAGATGGCACCATTTTCTTGTGTTTTTATATTTACGGATAGCCAGAGGCACACTCCAACATTCAGACATAATTTACAAATGAAGCATGTGTGCTTAGTGAGTCCGCCAGATCAAAGGCAGTAGGGATGGCCAGGATTGTTTTGTTGATAGGTGCGTGAATTGGACCATTCTCTTGTCCTGCTAAGCATTCAAAATGTAATGAGTACTTTTGGGTGTCAAGGAAAATGTATGGAGTAAAAAGTACAATATTTTCTGAAGGAATGTAGTGAAGTAAAAGTAAAAGTAGTTAAAAATATAAATAGCAAAGTAAAGTATAGATACCCCCAAAAAACTACTTAAGTAGTACTTTAAAGTTTTTTTACTTAAGTACTTTACACCACTGGGAGTAGCCTAGTCTAAATGCTCTTGCAGTAGCCTGCTTCTCCTCTGCCTTTCAGCTCACATCAAACCACAGTGCGTTGTCAACAGAACAAGATCTGTGACGTGAAATGTCCAGTCTAACGAAAAGCGCAGACAATGATCCTAGGAATGCCCATGGACTGGCACAATTTGGACATTAACTGTAAAGTAGATTATGCGTCAAAAGTGCATAGTTGATATTTCTATTAATCAAATCATTCCTCTAAATAACACAGTATATAACGCTTGTCTAGTTCCGGGTATCACAGCCTATGTAAGGCTACAGCAAATTTACAGCTAATCTGGATTTCCCTGGACACATCATGGGATGGTAGTAATGCCGCATTCAAAACAACTGGAAACGTAGAACTCGGAAAACTCCAACTTCCGACTTCAGTGCGTTCAAGACAACTGGGAACTCAGGAAAAAAACGAGCTCCGACTGGGAAAAACCTTTTGAAAAGTAATCCAACTCGGAATACCAATTCAGGAACTCCGGCATCTTTCTGGAGCTCCAACTTTCCGACCTGAAGATCACTGACGTAATGATTTGACCTCATTTTTTCAGTGTCTTTTCCAGTTGTCTTGAAAGCACCATTAAGCTTATTTCGATGTATACAGACCTAAACTTTCTTACCCAATCACAGACTTTGTTGTCACCGGCAGGTAATCTAGCGGTTAAGAGCGTTGGGCCAGTAACCTCTCTGATTCAGAGGGGTTGGGTTAAATGCGGAAGACACATTTCGGTTGAATGTATTCAGTTTTGCAACTGACTAGGTTTTCCCTTTCCCCATTGTCATAGGACGTCACACAGCCAACGGGAAGATATGGTGCTTTGAGGGGAACTCTGGGAAAAAACTAGGTCAAATTAGTTTTCAATTGGCTCATTCATCCTCTTCCCTGTAACTATTCCCCAGGTCATTGCTGTAAATGAAAATGTGTTCTCAGTCAACTTACCTGGTAAAATAAGGGTAAAATAAGGTCGGAAAGTCTGAGTTCTAGAAAGATGCCCCAGTTTCTGATTTGGAAATCCGAGTTGGATTACCTTTAAAAACGATTTTCCCGGTCGAAGCTAGTTTTTCCTGAGTTCCCAGTTGTCTTGAACACACTGAAGTCGGAAGTCAGAGATTTCCGAGTTGCAGGTTTCCAGTTCTTTTGAATGCGGCATCAATCCCATGTTTCTCATTTGCAGTGGTGACCCCTCATTCAGGGCAGGTTTTTTGTTGTTGCCTGTTTTGCGTGTTATTTTGGCATTAATACGTGTCACATATCATTTTGCAAACAATGTAAAAAATACAAAAAAACATTGAGTTAACCTCTACGGGATTGGTGAGCTAACGTACGCTAATGTGATTAGCATGACTGTTGTAAGTAACAGCAAACTTTCCAGGTCATAGACATGTCTTAAATGGGCAGAAAGCTTAAATTCTTGTTAATCTAACTGCACTGTCCAATTTACAGTAGCAATTACAGTGAAAAAATACCATGCTACTGTTTGAGGAGAGTGCACAACAACAAAAAACTTATCACGGCAACTTGTTTGATACATTCACCTCTGAAGGTAAATAATGTACTTACATTCAGTAATCTTGCTCTGATTTGTCATCCAAAGGGTCCCAGAGATAAAATGTAGCACAGTTTTGTTTGATAAAATCCATTTTTATATTCATATGTAGGAACTGGGTTCTACAGTTTGAACCCCTACTGTCTCTGGCTCCACACCCACCCCACCCGGCCATCTAGATGTGTGAAAGTTATTGTATAAGTTAATGATCCATCATGCATGACATTCCTGGGAGTGTGTAAACTTACATTTTGTATTACCATATCATTCTTGTATGTTCTCTATAGTTATGTACTTGAAAATGTATAAATTGACCAATTTGGCATATTTGGGCAGACTGGATACAAAATAGTCCAGTATTGCAATGCTTCACTGGATAAATCTGAAACGTTTTACACACACTGCTGCCATCTAGTGGCCAGATTCTAAATTGCGCCTGCAATATTATATTGTGGCCTTTCTCTTGCATTTCAAATATGATGGAATAATTTTTTTTTTTGAAAAATCATGTTTTTTTGTTTGTATTATCTTTTACCAGATCTAATGTGTTATATTCTCCTCCATTAAGTTCACTTCCCACAAACTTCTAAGTGTTTCCTTTCAAATGGTATCAACAATATGCATATCCGTGCTTCAGGTCCTGAGCTACAGGCAGTTAGTTTTGGGTATGTCATTCATAGGCGAAATATGAAAAAAAAGGGTCCAATCCTTAGTTAATAAAGCTGCATACAAACATGGTCTCTTTTTTGCTTTCTTGAGTAAGGCAGCTCCAAAATGCAGGTGTTTCAGCGTAGCTCAGTGCTTTCTGTGGTGGTGGTGGGGCAGCCAGCGGAAAATACGGATTGTAGGGGTTAGTAATGTTCTCCTGTTGCGCCGTGGTTGGCTCAGTGTTCTGTCAATCATGGGGACACTACATCACTGCAAAATCTAAGGGTAGAGCTCGACAATTCAAGCCCCTTGGGTGCTGCCATAGAGTTACATTAGAAGTGCCATCCAAGAAGGCTCAAGGTCATTGGCCACAGATAAAATGATGTCAAATCACATTATATCTACAGTAGCTTTGATTGGACTGATCATGTCAACATCAAACTTTCAAAATCTTAGCTAGGAAGCTATCAGTCATCAACATGAATCAAGTCGACGATCTACTGGCAAATCATTTTCAATCCATGTCATATGAAAATAAATAATGAAGAGAAATTATAGAAAAACATATCGGTGCTCATCGGCCATTGGAAATAGACATTACACAACAAGTTGGAAATCGCAAATTCAAGAATGAGTGGTTTGGAAGGAATCAGTGGCTAACTGCAAGCATTGCAAAGCAATCACTAGCCTGCTATTCAGTGGAGAGGGTGTGGGGTCCAATTCTGGGTTTAAGGGTCTCTTTTCCATGCTTAAAATGATAAACATTCAACATTGGCCATGCTGTCAATCCAGCATGACTTCTGCCATGCTCAAAATAACTGCTAACTCAGAACTGGGAAATCTCAGACTTCAGTGAGTTCAAGACAACTGGGAACTTGGAAAAAACGAGCTCCAACTGGGAAAATATGTTTGGAACGTCATCCAACTCGGAATTGCAATTCGACAACTCGGGCCTCTTTCTAGAGCTCCGACCTGAAGATCACTGACTTCATCATGAGTCTACCTTTATTTTTTTCAAGTTCCCAGTTGTCTTGAAAGCACCATAAATCCAGAGAATGCCAGACTTTGATGACAAAGTTTGATGACAGAATTCTGTCCTAGCTCGCTCGTTGAAATTACGGATTGCCTCTTATCTGCTAGTCGTCCCCTTAAGCTATAGTTTGTACATCTCAATTGTTAGTATAAACCACGTGTTTAAGCAAGTCAGCCATATCAGCTATGTTTTATTTAAAAGGCAGTAAATGTGGCTGAATGAACTGTTTCGCTGCCAGACAAGACTCCGCTGATAGCAGTGGTAAGGTGTTGGGACTGCTGTTGGGACTCAGCTGTTGGGACAGCTTTATGTAGGACCTAACAGTTTGTGGGCACCGTTTGTCACCGTTATAGTGTAATTAATGTATTGTTTAGTGTTGTGTTGTGTTGTGCTGTGCTGTGCAGTGGCTTTGCTGGCATGCATCCCCCCAAAAGATGTGGGGTTTGCCCCACCAAGATTTACATGCTAAAGTCGACACTGCTCATTTGTATACCAAAGCACAGCTTATCTGACCGAAGCCTCCCTGAGCGATGAAGCTCGGTGACGCCAACGGGGTCGTCAACAAGTCCGTGAGGCATAAATATTGTTTAATTGTTTGTTTTGTGCATGAAGAAATATGGCAACTAAATCGTTCACCACGAAACAAGGGTTGGACGCGATTTTGAAGAGCAGTGAGGATGAAACAGATAATCTGGTCCAGACAGTTTTCTTATTATGATGAACTGGATGGAATTCATTGTGGAGGAATCGTAAGTAGGGCTAGTATATAATTGTGATATTATTTGGAAACATTTACTCTGCGATACGCATTGGCTATTTGGTTTGTTTTAAAATATTTACTATTTCGCCTGGTGTCGATAACGGTTATTATTTTACTGTGTTGATAGCCTAACGTTAAAGTCACCTTCTATGATTTACTCTGTTTATATGATATGGGAGTAGCCTAGTCTACAATAACATTATTGGATGTGCTGTTATTATTTATTTCATGGATAAATACAATTGTAAATGAAAATATACATATTTGGTGATACAGGTTTTTTTTAAATATAAAAACAATATGCGTGTTTCTATCAAATCGACTTGTTGTGGATAAAATGCTGTGTGTGATGACGTGGCGCACATAAAAATAACATTTGCGGTTAAATTCCCATGAACCGAATAAAAAATACAATTTAAATGGGTTTCCATTGCATTTTCAACTCTACTGATGGTTTTATAAATAAAAGAAAAATGGTTATATAGCGAATGTGCCCGCTCGCATATAAATTGCGCAGATATAGCCTACTACATGATGAGATTATTATGGACAAAAGAGTGAGATTAATATTATTCGTCAAACACGTAACCAAGCATCTACCATCATGTCACCAGAATAAAACCCTCACTATTTATTGGAAAAGTGCATCAAGCTCATCACCGTGCACTTTCACCACCGTCTGAAGTTTATCATAATTTACTTAATCTGTAGCCTAATAAACTGTATGCTTTCCCGAGTCGTAGTGGGAGAACCACATAAAGCCTGACTCCAAGTTTACTTTGATATGATGGTTATTATATCAATATTAGCGCATAAAGGCTTTCCACCGCCATTTCTCACATAACTAATTTTACCTACAGAAAAAGATCCCACCTTGTTTAGGTAGGCCTATTTAGTTTTGTCAACATTTGGAAAGTTTACCGACAAATTTGCTGTGACATTTTTATCTGACATGTAGCCTACTTTACTTGCATAAAAAGGTTGCATGGAAACCTGGTTAAAGATGACCCACTGTGCAAAACCTGGTTGAATCAACATTATTTCCACGTCATTTCAACCAAAAAAAATCAATGTAATGATGTTGAATCAACGTGGGAAAACTGATTGGATTTGAAAAAAATAAACAACTAAGGGAAATTCGTATTTTTTTCACCCACCTTTAACCTAAATCCAATTACACGGTGAAATGTTTGGTTGATTCACATTTATGTCATTTAGCAGACGCTCTTATCCAGAGCGACTTACAGGAGCAATTAGGGTTAAGTGCCTTGCTTAAGGGCACATCGACAGATTTTTCACCTAGTCGGCTCGGGGATTAGAACCAGCGACCTTTCGGTTATTGGCACAACGCTCTTACCCACTAAGCTACCTGCCGCCCCGTTGAATTCACGTTAGTTAACAACTCAACCAAATGTAAATCAAAAACTGGACGTTGAACTGATGTCTGTGCCCAGTGGGGATGCCAGTATGAAAAATGTATGCAGTCACTAATTGGAAGTCGCTCTGGATAAGAGCGTCTGCTAAATGACGCTGTAAACTGTAAACTGTAACTGGGATGTTATTTTCTACACAGAAGATCATACAAAATGATTGCCAATACCGTTCTGATTCTGATTTCAGTCACTTCAAACCATCATACTCCTTCAGAATGAAATACTATCAAAGGTACTGTCAGACTGGTGTGTAATAGACTTTCATAGCCCCAATTAGAAAAGTTAGTCTATCATTTGCCGTTGATTAAATCACTTTTTTTTACATGGTCAGGTCGTGAAAATGTTTTGATATCAAAATGGGGTCGCAGGCCAAAACAGTTTGGGACCCCTGCTCTAGGCGGTTTTAACTGTGTGCAGGTGAAGATTGGTTTGAGTTGTCAACACTGAAATAATTAATTGTAGGCTATAGATATAGGATATTTACTTCACACTCCTGTCTTTTATTCCGTAAACTTGGAACATATTATTTTTTTGTCACGTATACCTTTTCCCTTTATTTATATCTGAAATGAACTT
This sequence comes from Coregonus lavaretus, assembly GCF_964263955.1. NCBI lineage: Eukaryota > Metazoa > Chordata > Actinopteri > Salmoniformes > Salmonidae > Coregonus > Coregonus lavaretus. The sequence continues at coordinate 60,163,635 of NC_139997.1, read as the reverse complement.
CTATCTGCTGTAGTTTATTCAAACATATTACCATAAACACATGAAGTTACTTTTCAATCACCTTTTGAATACAGTATAGGCCTAATGGACTTTGCTTTATCTTACATTATTATCAACTTGTACAAAACACTTTGCACCCAAGTTAAGCATGCAGAATTTATATTTTAGCAAACAAATAAATCGAAAATATTCCAGACAAAGCATATAAAAGTAAAGACACACTACAGAAACAGGACATAATTAAGTGTGCCAGTGGCACCACCTGCATAAACGGTAAAGCACATGAGCAACATAAAAGTCTAAGCTATGTACAATAGAATTGTTCTTCTACAGAGTCCGGATAGGCCTAGACCTATTTGTTACACTTGTTTGTTTCTAATCCAAGACCAAGAGTATAGGCCTAGGCCAGCGTTTACCAAACTCGGTCCTCAGGACCCCAAGGGGGTTTAGTTTTTTGCCCTAGCACTACACAGCTGATTCAAATAATCAACAAATCATTATTATTTGAATCAGCTGTGTAGTGCTAGGACAAAAAACAAAAAAACGTGCACCCCTTGGTGTCCCCAGGACCGAGTTTGGGAAACGCTGGCCTAGACCAATACAAGCCATGTTCAAATGGGTTTGAGCCCTCAAAGGAAGTAAGTGAACATGCATAGGAGTTCCTTTGTTTGTTTATTATGTAGGCTAATGTACAATGTTGCAATGTAACACGTCTTCATCATCACTTTTAAATCCAAAAAACATGGTCATATAAATTGTTGTAGCATACAAGTTCATTGGTAAACACACAGGCTACAACCCGCATAATCCATTGGAAAAATAAATGATTGCAACTAATCCAGTTTAGTTGTCTTTCGCCCCATTCGCAGGTAGGCTAGGCTGTCCGCAGATTATTTTCATCACGGCTGATGCGTCAACTGTTGTATTGACAGGCATTAAGGCTAGACCCGGGACTTTGCAACCCGCTGTATCCAAAGGTTGGGTGCTGTTTCGATTTCAGTCTCAGGGTCGCAAGGCTAGAGTTACATGTGTCTCTGTATACGCTGTAAGGGGAACCGGGAGGCCCATACGGACAGGACGACGAGGACATGACTGAGTTGATTGTAGAGGTGCCGATTCCGTTAAAATTGCTGATGTTGTTCAGGCCCGCAGTTGGCATCCCCGGTACAGCCGAGTGGCCCCCCATACCTCCGGCCATAGTCATAGAGGAGATGGAGTTAGGAGCTGAGAACATTGACTGGGATGTGAGTGGGCTCATTGAGTTGAAAAAAGTGAAGTTCTTTGTGGACAGATTAGCCGGGGTCAGTCCTTTGTTCGTCCAGTTGTTGTACGTGTAGGCAGGATACATGTCGTCGTAGGGCTGCATGAGTCCACTGAACTGGGGAAGGTAGCTGTTCTTACACAGGTCCATTTGCTGGTTGCGTTCACGCTTCCTCCATTTGGCCCTGCGATTTTTGAACCACACCTAAAGATCAAAGACAAAAGAAAAACGTTTATTAAAAATGCGATCTAAAAAATAATTTAATTTAATAATAATAATAATAATAATAATAACAATAGTTGTGTTATTATATTATTATGTAACATTTATAATACAATCCATAATAGTCCAATAGAAAATATATAGCCTAGGCTAGGCCTAATTAGGCCTATGAATGATGAAAAAACCTAGAATATATTTTTGCCACAACTTGACAAAATTGGCTCTCTAATGTTTTTATTATAAGAACAATTCGTTTTTACTTTATTATGGAAACAAATCAGGAGTATTAGGCAATATAATTTGAAGTGGGGCTATGTATAGTCTTCCGTGGCACACGGTTGTAGGCTAGTGATAAATTGTCCACAAAGACATGAACGATGTGACACCATAAGCTTAGAGCGCAGTGGTGGGTTATATTTAGCTAGAAAAGCCTCCTCGTCATTGTGTTTTAGCTGTGGGCCTATATCTCCCCGCTCTCACGTCTGCATAGGCAGTATGGACAATCAAATTCATCAAAATGTAGGCCTAACCTAGCAGGCTACTGGTCGAATTATCATACAATCATTATTATCAATAGTTTTATTATCAATAACCGTGAAGCGTTTGCACGACCCCTTGCAAGACCACTGAACAAAATGTTCCAGAAAAATAGGTGTTACTCTTGTGCGTCTATTTTAAGTGTACGTAATTCCCTTCTGGCTAATATAAGGTCAATGTTATGATGTGCTACTGCTTGGGCGTCAATAAGAGTTTGTGATCCTCTTCATAATGTTTGAAACTATTCTATAGATGTATGGATAATCGTAATCTATTAGCCATTGAAAAACGAAATTAAAATAATATTAGGCGCTTATTGGGCTTATTGTCGACTTCTTGCCAACTGACTAAAGTGCATTGTTGTTTTGATATGTAGGCTTCAAAGTATTGGTACGTTTACACATGGGACATACGTTAATTGTAGGCCTAGGACACAAAAAAACTCAAGCTTGTCTTGTTTCTTGCCTATATTGTTATTAAAACACCCGATTTGTTTAGGGGGTTTGGGTTGAATTTTGCAAAAAGGGTTTCCAATAGGCCTAATGTGCAATTACTCGCAAGAACATGTGTATGCATGGTAATATGGTAATTACTCATTGCACTGCACTAAAATGGTTTGCTGTAAAACGTTTCTAGAGTAACACGTTACAGTGGAGTGTGTAGTGAACAATACACATTATAGCAATAACAAGACCTATGTAAAATGAACTGTTACCGAAATAAATATTCTAAATTGATTGGCACAGATACTGTAAGTATACACTAAAAAACATTGTAGATGCAATGTCATCAAAAGTCGATACATTTGTGTAATCCATCACCCCCATAAAGATGGAGGAAAATTATGGCGTCAGACATACCTCATAACGTATGTAATGTAGTCCCCTGTAGCTCAGTTGGTAGAGCATGGCGCTTGCAACGCCAGGGTTGTGGGTTCGTTTCCCACGGGGGGCCAGTATGAAAATGTATGCACTCACTAACTGTAAGTCGCTCTGGATAAGCGCGTCTGCTAAATGACTAAAATGTAATCATTGGTAATTATTGCAATGACATCATCCAAGTGGTGTTGGCTTGAAGTCAAGCAATAAACCCAGAACAGGTTAAAAACGGAAAGGTTTTTACTTTCATTAATTCACATCGTTACGGTTTCCCTTTGAATTCATCAAAATGTAGGCCTAACCTAGCGCCCTACTGGTCTAATTATCATACAATCATTATTATCAATAGTTTTATTATCAATAACCGTGAAGCGTTTGCACGACCTCTTGCAAGACCGCTATGCACGTTTTCAGCACGGGCCAAAATGCATCTCCAGGTCCTTACCCTGACTCTGGCCTCGGTGAGGTTGGTCCACACAGCTATCTCATCTCTCGTGCTCATGTCCGGGTAGCGGTTCCGCTGAAAGGTGGCCTCGAGCTCTTGCAGCTGCTGGCTGGTGAAATGAGTCCTCTGCCGCCTCGCTTTCTTCTTTTTGGGATCATCTGCGTTTCCATCGTCACTTCTGTGTTCTACGCTCCTCTCCTTTTCTGTGAAAAACAAACATATAAATTCTGGTTATTGTACTGTAGCTTATACTGAGTCAGACTATTTTGATTTTACATAGAGGCGTGCCACTCACCCAAATGTTTTCTGTACAATCTCAGCTCATGATTCTAGAAACAGTATGTACGAAACGCATGTACAATTTTTAACAAATGGTTTACTTCTGCAGCAGAAAATCACCTGGCAGGGTGATCCTAACATTGTTGGGTAATCCTAACATTGTTTGAAGTGTCCATAAATCACTAAAGTAAATGACAATTTTCAAAAGTCTATAAGGCCTACAAAGACCACAAGTAGGCTATCACGTTCCATGCATAGCGTCAAACATTAACAGATTTGCTCCGGGTTCAATATTGATTATTTTAGACGCTCTATTAGAAATGAATCGGCATAAACCTGCATAAACCAAGAACATTCCCTTTGTTGCAACGTTTGTCCAGTCTTATCTAGAGTCCATTATCTTGTCCATGCGTGTCTTTACAAGATAGCCTTTATTTCATACCTTGAAAATAGCTAGATGTAAGAAGGGCGATATATATTTTAAGAAAGATCAGTTTAAAACAAACTAGCCGTATTGTAGCTGCTGAATGTATTGGCTAGCCCTATTCTTCTTAGGCTTACGTCTTATTATCTCTTTAGTATTAGGTCTATATATTGATAGCTTACAACTGATGAGGAGGACTGTAATAGAAAATACCGACCATTCTGCAGTAGCACATATTATAACTTCAAACAATTATTATAACTCTTGCATGTCATTGGTTTAAATATGCAGAAAATATTATATTTGATCAAACCGTAAGCTTATTGTTATCAAAGTAGGCCTAATAAAACACGACAATTGCATGTTATTTATTTAATTCAACAGAAGGTGCTTTGTGTTTCGAATATATGTGGTATTACTCAATGCATTGGGCAGCATTGGGCAATTTTGTAAGCTACATATTTTAGTTTCTCTTAATATCGAATACATTACACACATAAGTACCTTTTTAGCCTATAATGTTTAACACAAAAATGCCTGTTGTATAGCCTACTTAGTAATAATGAGAGTAGGTAATGCAATGTTATTACACCGTTAATGTACCTGCTATTTCAGTATCTGATGACTCGCTGCTTGAGTTCTCCAACGTTTCTCGAGTGTTGTTTGCAGTTCTCGGCAAGTGAAACGTAGAGGCCATGTCGCGCGTCGGTGGGGATATCACGGTCTCTGCGATTCTGTCCAAATTCATTCCACCTTGAAAAGAATGATGTCGTATTAAAAATAAGTATTAAATCCTGTATACACGAGCTTTCTCAATCTTCAACAAGAATGTTTAGATTTCTATCCGTAGCCAAACACTTGCCATTGCAAGAATAAAAAACAGATTTCCATGAATTTGTTCTCCAGATAAACAGACTCTCTTTTCCTCGCAGCACTGACAGCGCCTAATGCTTTCAGATTCCGCTGGTGGAGATATGCCCGGTGTGACCGAATGGAAGCGCTCACAGCAGAACCAAGGGATGGGACCCACCCATCTTCTGCATTAAACCTCCCCGAAATGAGAGAGTCCCACCCACAAAGAGCATTCAATCTGACTGCAGGAGATTATTTGGGGAGCGCATGAGGCAACGTCGAGTTGCATTGCCTTGGAACGTTTGGAAGAAAATGGGCCCTTTATTCAGGCATGTTTGAAATATGCTCCAGCGCAATGGAACCGCCCGGCAGCTGGGTGCGCTTAGAGCCTACACACGCACACAATTTATATATCGTATAGGAACTGAGCTCAATAAACATTTACATTAGGCCTACCCGTGTTATTTTCAAGGCCAAACATATATGGAAAGTAGGCTACCTAATTTATAATTGAGTAGCCTATGTACATGAAAGAATCACACTGCTGCAAAATCTACCGTAGGCCTAATAGTCTATCAATTCATGTGTGGGGACGATTTGATGAGGTATTTTTTCAGGCCTTCTAAACAATCACCTAAAAAAAGCAAGTGAGGCAGACCTTGTGTCAAAATAATGAAGTGGTGTGTGTGAGTGTGTGTGTGTGTGTGTGTGTGTGTGTGTGTGTTTGTGTGCGTGCGTGTGTGTGTGTGAAATCAGTGGCTCCTGCTGGTTGGTCAGAGATGGACTGAGATTATACGTCACATCACACAGTTATGAGCCCGGCCACTTGAATCCACACTTGAATTAAATTAACAGAAATTGATTTTCTGTGATTCATTTAAATATATGTTGGCCTTGTTTTGTTTTTGTTTTTAAGGAGAAAGGCTTTATATATCTTAGGCCTATTGACAGTAGCCTATTTGTCCGTAATTTAAGCGAAATGTCTGTCACTCACTGTAGCGTTATAGTAAACAATGCTTGGAAATCAACACCATTATCATTCACCTGTACCTGTAGTTAAAACAATATGCAAACACAATGCAAACTCGTTTTGAGCTGATAGCCAAGTGAATGTCAAAGAATATCCTGGATTGGCATAAAACATATCTGCAGCTATTATTTGGTTTTGGATGACTTTATGGAATCATCGTTTATCATCATCAATAAAAACAATCCGGAAAAACTCTGGTGGTAGGCCAAATGGTCCCAATAGCATGCAGTATTATAATTACATTGGGCAGGTATTTTGTTTTGGACAGCTTCTATTGCGCACGATCTCCAAGTCTTGTCGCAGGCGCCAGTGCTAAGCGTTTTAGATTATTGTAGGCATCAAAATAAATAACTCACAGCAGGTTTTTGAACTCATTCAGCAGTTTTTAACTGGTTAAGTACAATTCCATTGGAAATTAATGTTGAATGCTCAATTTATAGGCCTATTCCTAAAACGTAGGTTCAAAATGATGTTGTCGCTGCTTCCTGTTGACGATACATTTTGATAAATAGTCCAATGTCAAAACACAGTTTTCACTTGTCCAATAACGTATTTTTTATTTATTTTTTATGAGCACCTTATAAACTGCACACTCACCAAAAACCATGTTGTTTTCACAATTGGCAATAAATCACTCATATCGATTAGGGGGGAAATCAGGTTGTAGGCCCATGCGCTGTTGAAATACCACAACTCAAAAACCACATGGACACTGGAGATACAGTATTTTTACATCACTGGTTAAAGGACAACCTGCAGAAGACAGGTAATTTTGTAACGGGGTTCCCCCACAGAAATAGAAATGCAACATTGTTTTGTCAATCACTCATATATTGATTATCACCTTGAAATCAATCGCGCAAGAAGGGGGAGATGAGGTTACAGGTCCTGTTAAAACAAACGAACACAGCTCAAAAACCACAAGGAATATGGGGATAATGTGAACATCACTGGTTAGAGGACGACGTGTTGAAGACAACCAGCTACATTTTGCAATGTTGCATTTTGATTCAAATGTGTCGCCAACGCGTTAAGTGTACTACTTTTTTTTTGTTAGTCACTTCCATCGATATCATGTTGAAATCAATAGAACAGGGGCCAGCGTTTGGGGAGGGGGCAACGTTTGCTGCGTATGCGCTGTTTAAACTAACACTATTCAAATGCCACACGGAATCAGGGAATACTTTTTACATAACTGGTTAGAAGATAATTTGCTGAAGACATTCATCTAAATTCTACAATGTCAAATGGAGATTCTAGGAGGTTGCCGAAACAGGGCAGAAACAAATCAGTTGCTTTGTTATTTAACTTAAACGAATCACGACCCGGCATAGGATATCAACACTGACAAGGGTTGGCTGTTATTAAAGTGATAGTTTGACTCTCAAATCAGTGTAGGCCTATTGGTGTGCTGCCGTCGACTGTTATGAAAAGAGCTCCCCGAATGTTCTGCTCCCCGAATGTTCAGCTCCCCGAATGTTCTGTGCCATTTGAGCTTGAACATTATAACTGCGTTCTAAATCCTGCAATGGACAGGCATGTATAACACAATCAACGGTCCCAAACCAAATATAGTTCATTACAATTATTATTATTCAATTATTAATCTGTTTAAAGCAATCGATTTAATGTATTCGTGATGACTGTAAACTTTTATATTAACATCAGCAATCTGAAGCAAAAATGATGTAATGTAGTAACACAAACTGTCCACATTGGGGAAATTGGCGTGATATAAAATAATTAAACATGACAAAATAATTCAGTATTATAATTTAGGATGATAGTAAATGACGCACACTCACAGTTTTTTACAACAATGACATCTACTTTTGACTACTTTAACCATGGAGAGAGTTTTAAAATGATCCTAAGCAAAATAGAACTGTGCGCTGTAGACTAGAGCTTCCCGCACCAATAGGGTCATGGCTAGAAGATTTCCAGCTTTTGTCAAATTAACTTCAAAAGTTTTTTTGCTTTTTAGCTAACCTTAACCCAAACCCTTTTCCTAACCTTAACCCAACAATCCTAACCTGCTATGTTAATTATCCTAACCTGCTGAGTAAATTCTCATAACCTGCTACGAAAATTCAGTTCTGACGTAAAATTTGGCAAAAACTGGATTCCTTCTAGGCAAGACCCTTCCGTTCCCCTTCCTTAGTGACTGGGCAGCTTGAACCTTTGACGTTCGGAGTAATTTCATGACATTTACTTTTGACATGAGACCCCGACAAACTGGAAAGAGTCCCTTTCAAAAGGCAATTGTGCAACCTTTCAAAAATCACTTACTTTTTCATTTATTTGTTCAGGTTCCTCGTAATATTGTTTTTATTTAGGCTAATTAACCTCTTTGTAAAATGAGGTCTACGCTCATTCCTTATCAATAAAAAAAAAACTAATCATATAAACTAACAAAGTATATGGCATTTGCCTTCATGGTGCGTCCACGCTCAAGGCTGTGTATTGGAGTCAATTGAAATTACATTTCAGATAATCTAGAAAAAAAAAGAAAAAAAAATCCCGAAACAAAAACAAACATTTTTCAATTTATGTAGCTATTGCATTTCAACTCTCAAATAGATTGAAATGTTAATGGTAAGGATTCAATCGTGGTACAGGGAAGATACAGCAACATAAAATCAAGAGCAACACCCATGCTACACAAACATCAGTGAATGAAGAGGTCTAAACTATTCAGAAACGAATCTCTAACCCTTAAAAACAAGTCAAATGTGAGTTCACATGATATCTAATATGTTTGTGGGCGCCTCAAAAGTCTGAGTAGGGGGCCTCGCGGTGATGTGATTTAAACGCCATTATGCACAACCAAATGAATGTTTGCCTCTGTGGGTTAGAGATGATCATCATAAATAATTACCAACAGAGATGCAGTCAGCATCGCTTTGGGCTTTGGCTCCTAGCCTACGTCAGAGGCAGGACTGGTAGTGTTATCTCCTTGACAATCTATATCATAGGCCTAATCTGTTGATATTTTGTCCTATAAATTGGTGTTGAACGTTCTTATTGGCCTTCATGCGCGTATTGTTGGCTCCTCTGATAATGCGTTTTCAAATATATGGCACTTGACACTTGCGCGACGGATGGTCTACAGAAGCTTTTTCATCCACCAAGACAGGTTAAAGGGCAGTGGCAAGATAAACAGTCATCTTTTTTCGGAGGACTGAAAATAAACTAAACGACCGTCGTTAATCACAAACCAAACCAAAAATTAAAAATATAAGTATTTTTTATCGTGTCCTTTTTGTCATACCCAAACAAACCACTGAAGGGGCAACGAAAACATTGGGTGTCGAATGTAATCAGACACGGTGCGTAACTGGAGAAGGCTATGGACCTGATGACATTATTGCCTTATAGTGATCATCACATCTCGGCAATCTTGAGTGGATACTTGGTCCAAGGCCTGCGTGACCCCCATTCCCAATAACCACCCTGACATTTGAACAAATGTTTCATTCGAAATGGCTCCATCATCCCACTCACGAATTAATGGATATTACTTTGTACCATATTGCTTCAGTCTGCTTTAGATTAATTTACGTTATATCACTCTTGCCTCATGTTCTCTTCAATAGGCTATAGGCCATGCAAATAAAAAGTTATGTTACGTCCTCATCAATATTTTACGTATGCCTATGGCTTAAATGGACTGTTGAGACGATGTTGGGATAACATGCGAAAACACGACAATAACTTATAGAGATCTATGATCGGTCAATGATTTCCGTCCACATTTATTCCCGTCTTACTGCGGAAATAGGCAGAATAAAAGAAAATGCAAAAAAACGGTTTTAATGAATAGTTTGACCTGATTTATTTAATATATTTTTGGCAAAGGCCTACCTGAAATCCGTAGGCTACGCAAACCACACGAATAAATTGAACGGTTATCTTCGCTAATGTGTGCGCACTAGGCCTATATCCAATCTAAAAGGCCACCCTGACCCTGATATTGAATGAACGGTGTAATTTACATTTACACAATCAACGAGTTATTTTATCATTGAATGGATGTAGCCTAGGCAAACAATTGAAATAGCCTATTTTGCCGCAATAAGGTAGCCTGTACACAAAAAAACTGTCTGGCATGTAACAAAGCAAATAACAAATCCCTCATAACGAAGCATGAACCTTGAATAATTCCAGATGCAAGACGCATAAAAACCGAGAATACGCTGTAGCCTATGGGTGTAATGAAGGCTTTATTATGCATTCATAGGCTGTCAATGGTGTATAAAAAAACAACTATTCTCAACACCTTGTTCGTTTATAAGCTGCTTGTTTACTGACAATGCATTGTGGTAGGATATATAGCATTTGCCCAGGCTTTATTAATGCACAATAAACCATGTTTGACCAGTAAAATGTTACAAAAGTCTCAAAGAAGTAGTGTTAAAGCATGCAGTAATACCTGGATTTCCGCAAGAGATTACATTCTTCGATAGATGCCTGAAAAACAAAATAACAAGGTATATTCACCATCATATTATTGTATACAGGTTCGTCATTGTACCCTTCTTATCTATAGCCTATTGACAAATCCACTTTAATCAGGGATAATACAGGCCTATAGCATTGGCTCCACTGAATAGCGTGCTTAGTATAAATGAAAATATAACGACACAAATTCGTGCACAACTTATGAAAAACGCTCAATAATAGAGTCTTTTTTGGCTGCACTTATTCATCAATTGGAATTATGTTGACCTTTAGTTTTAAAAGAGTCAGAGATACCGTAGCTAAAAGTTGATCTTTATCGTGATGTATACACATAACCTCTCTTATCTCCAGGAATCCCTTTGCTCGTTTTATGTCCATAATAAATCGTGACATAATACATGGTTCCCTTTTTTCACACCGAGATCCAGTCACTCACCACACGCGCGCGCGCGCGCACACACACACACACACACACACACACACACACACACACACACACACACACACACACACACACACACACACACACACACACACACACACACACACACACACTGCTATGTCAGATTAGTAACATAATAGGAGTCCATACACAAAATACACTCATTCAGAGGTACAGTATCTTCAAGCATTTTTAATTACATCTTCTTATTATATGAGGGTGTATTTCTTCTAACATCTCACCTCTCATGCAATATTGTTATTTCTCAGAGGTCGTCTAGTCCTAGCCTATTGTTTTCCATGTACTCATTCATAAAAACATTATTCAATTTAAAATTGTATCGCAATACTCCAACACCCCACCTATATTCCCTGACAAGGTTTGTAATTTTCTCCTACAAAAGTAATGTCACCCCCTGAAAGCATGCCCATGCGTAATACACGAAGGACAGGAGGTTGGCGGGACCTTAATTGGGGAGGACGGGTTCATGGTAATGGCTGGAGCAGAATCAGTGGAATGGTATCAAATACATCAAACGTGATTTCCACGTGTTTGATTCCATTCCATTTGCTCCGTTTCAGTCATTATTATGAGCCGTATTTCCCTCAGCAGCCTCCACTGACTCGAAGCCTATGTATCCTCCACTTGACATAGACTGGAAAGGCCTTGTAAACTTGGACACGATAAGAGCATGCAATCCGAGTCACTGTCTTATAATTTTGGGAGACCAAGTGGCGCAGCGGTTCAAACGGGGTGCTAGAGGCGTCACTACTAGACCCGTGTTCGATCCCGGGCTGTATTACAACCGGCCGTGATCGGGAGTCCCATACCGCTGCGCACAATTGGTCCTTGTAAATAACGACTTGCCTGGTTAAATAAATACATTCCAAGTCATATATTTTCCACACAACTCGAATAGCCTACTCACCAGTTAATTCCCAGAAAATAAATAAACAAATCTTTACTATGTCCCCTATCAGGTGTGAAATAGATCCACTTAAGTGCGGGCATATGCTGTGTCCAAATATGCGCTTTGATAGCTTCTCTGCGTCGCTTCGTGTTTTCTTCTGGAGACCTTTCTCCTGTCCCGGTGACGTCACGCCGGCGAACCCAACGACAGCAACTCCATACAGGATGCGCATATAGCCTACCATGAGGAGATGCACAAGCAGCTGATCTTTTTGAAGGCTGAGAAAACCCTAAACAAATGGTTTTGAATATCAATATGTTTAGTGAATTCGTTTTCTTTTCTTTTTTTTTGTATTTCTGGTGAAGACGATATAGCCTATAGCCACAGCCTTCCTCGACATGTGGAGAATAGGGTTATTTTATATAAGCTATCTAGCCTACTCTACATTTTGGACAAAATACTAACAATTTAACATATGCAAGCACTTAAAATGAATTTTGGAAAGATAATACAATGTAAAAAATCTATTTGTGTTTTAGGGCTATTTGTTTTTTTATTCCTCCTTCGCTCGGGTTCGGGTAGCTATAGTTGCACATTAAATAACAATTCTCACTTTAAATGAATTATGTTTGCAGCAGATGCACATATTGCTTTTAAATCTTATTTTATCAGCTGCAACTATTTAAACAACATTTTATTACACAACATTTACCCTCCTTTTCAAACCAGTTGCAAACGTTAAGATACACACTAATAAGGTACATAGCCATTAAACACGTTTAGAATTTGATTCAACTTGTTCAAAATGCAAAATGTCATAATGCAGCTCATTGTTTCCTTTTATAAAAATAAAACATATATATATAATGAATGAGCCACTGGGATATGCAGGCCTATGTGACTTTACCCTCAACATTGCTTTAGGTAGCCTATATTCTCATCGGTTTAGCAGAAAATAAACGTTTGCTCAGCATCAATGCTAGAATATCCCATAGCCTTTAATGAAGTGATTATACTGTACGAAGCGAGGCTCGGCTATTGTTAGCAGCCTGCTGTCTAGCCTTATGAGCTATAAAAATATTCATGTTCTTTATGAAATGTTTGCTATTATACATTTTCGAACTATTTAAAATAAGATATTAAATGTAGCCCATTGAAATGTAATAACTCGTTTATTTATTAGGCAAAAACAGCAGAAAAACATGTTTTGAATGTACATTTTCAACTTTATTTGCTACGCTTTCCCAATTTAGCTTGTCCATATTCAAATCTTTGTATAATAATATGCCATTTAGCAGACGCTTTTATCCAAAGCGACTTACAGTCATGCATACATGTTTTTTTTTTTTTTTGTGTGTATGGGTGGTCCCGGGGATCGAACCCACTACCTTGGCGTTACAAGCTCCGTGCTCTACCAGCTGAGCTAAAGAGGACCACATTTCCTATTGGAAATAAATATTTGCTATACAGATGCTGAGAAAATAAATAATAACATATGTAGGCCTAATTAATGAATCCTTATACAGTGGCTTGCGAAAGTATTCACCCCCCTTGGCATTTTTCCTATTTTGTTGCCTTACAACCTGGAATTAAAATGGCTTTATTGTATCATTTGATTTACACAATATGCCTACCACTTTGAAGATGCAAAATATTTTTTATTGTGAAACAAACAAGAAATAAGACAAAAAAACAGAAAACTTGAGCGTGCACAACTATTCACCCCCACAAAGAAAATACTATGTTAGAGCCACCCTTTACAGCAATTACAGCTGTAAGTCTCTTGGGGTATGTCTCTATAAGCTTGCTAAAACTGCTCCAGCTCATTCAAGTTGGATGGGTTCCGCTGGTGTACAGCAATCTTTAAGTCATACCACAGATTCTCAATTGGATTGAGGTGTGGGCTTTGACTAGGCCATTCCAACATATTTAAATGTTACCCCTTAAACCACTCAAGTGTTGCTTTAACAGTATGCTTAGGGTCATTGTCCTGCTGGAAGGTGAACCTCCGTCCCAGTCTCAAAACTCTGGAAGACTGAAACAGGTTTCCCTCAAGAATTTCCCTGTATTTAGCGCCATCCATCATTCCTTCAATTCTGACCAGTTTCCCAGTCCATGCCAATGAAAAACATGGATGGTGTTCTCTGGGTGATGAGCGGTGTTGGGTTTGCGCCAGACATTGCGTTGTCCTTGATGGCCAAAAAGCTCAATATTAGTCTCATCTGACCAGAGTACCTTCTTCCATATGTTTGAGGAGTCTCCCACATGCCTTTTGGCAAACACCAAACATGTTTGCTTATTTTTTCTTTAAGCAATGGCTTTTTTCTGGCCACTCTTCCGTAAAGCCCAGCTCTGTGGAGTGTACGGCTTAAAGTGGTCCTATGGACAGATACTCCAATCTCCGCTGTGGAGCTTTGCAGCTCCTTCAGGGTTATCTTTGGTCTCTTTGTTGCCTCTGATTAATGCCCTCCTTGCCTGGTCCTTGAGCTTTGGTGGGCAGCCTTCTCTTGGCAGGTTTGTTGTGGTGCCATATTCTTTCCATTTTTTAATAATGGATTTAATGGTGCTCCGTGGGATGTTCAAAGTTTCTGATATTTTATTATAACCCAACCCTGATCTGTACTTCTCCACAACTTTGTCCCTGACCTGTTTGGAGAGCTCCTTGGTCTTCATGGTGCCACTTGCTTGGTGGTGCCCCTTGCTTAGTGGTGTTGCAGACTCTGGGGCCTTTCAGAACAGGTGTATATATACTGAGATCACGTGACACTTAGATTGCACACAGGCAGACTTTATTTAACTAATAATGTGATTTCTAAAGGTAATTGGTTGCACCAGATCTTATTTAGGGGCTTCATAGCAAAGGGGGTGAATACATATGCACGCACCACTTTTCCTTATTGATGTTTTAGAATTTTTTGAAACCAGTTATTTTTTTCATTTCACTTCACCAATTTGGACTATTTTGTGTATGTCCATTACATTAAATCCAAATAAAAATCCATTTAAATTACAGGTTGTAATGCAGCAAAATAGGAAAAACGCCAAGGGGGATGAATACTTTTGCAAGGCACTGTATGGGCTAGTTGGACAAATCTGCCAGTATCTCCTGTTTAGATTGATAATTGAAATCGAAAGAGTATCGGGAAAAACATTTCTAAGGAATTTTTATAATTGAAAAGGTTTTCAGATTTAGAATTGAATCATTTTACTATCAGGTGTATGGGCTAATAGACCTTGTTACATATGTAGCATTTATTCCATGGATTGTGGTTCTTTTGTTTATTTTGTACTTTTTACCTGTAACTTATTATCCTTGCCAATTAGTAAATAAATAAGAACACAAAGCCTATTAAGCCTTACTAAGAATTTCTAAGTGGATAAGGCTTAAATGCTGGAAATATACTTATTTTATGCCACTTTTTATTCTACACTCTTAAAATGAGTGAGGACTTGAGGAACCCTGGAGATCCTCAAGGAACCATTGCTAATCAATGGTTCATATTTGCAGTTGAGGGGTTAGTTGAGGGGTTCTTGATGGAACCTTTAATGGTTCAATGTAGCAATGGATTCCTGGAGGAACCCTGGAGTGGAGGCATGGCTTAGTTGGGGTGAGGAACCCCTGTCTAAAGGTTCAAACTGGAACCTTTTTGTGATTGGAAGGGTTCAATTTTGAACGTTTTTAATAATATACTGTAGCGGTGGCAGCCTATCAGATTGGAGGCGTGGCTTTCAGATAGTTATTTCTGGTCACCCGTTAGCATAAATGTCATTCCTGTTCATCATGTTATGTTTGTTCACTGCAAATTAAAATGTTTGTTGAATATTTATGCATATTACATGTTCTAATATAATGTTATAATTGCTGGTTATATACAGTAATAAAGTGGTAACTATTCCAAAGCCGCCGCCCCAACTAAGCCACTCCTCCACTCCAGGGTTCCTCCAGGAACGAGTTGCTACATTAAACCATTTAAAGAACATTTCGTGATTTTGGCAAGTATCTACTTCCCCAGAGTCAGATGAACTTGTGGATAACATTTTTATGTCTCTGCGTGCAGTTTGAAGGAAGTTGCTAACTAGCGCTAGCGCAATTGCTAACTAGCGTTAGTGCAACAACTGGAAGTCTATGGGTATCTGTTAGCATGCATGGCTCATAAAACTACCTCTTCATACTGGACACAGAGACATAAAAATGGTATCCACAAGTTAATCTGACTCTGGTGAAGTACAGTAGATGAAGGGCATCATTGCCAAAATCTCAAAGTATCCCTTTAAAGGTTCCTCCAAGAACCCCTCAACTAACCAAAGATGCAAATATGAACCATTGACTAGCATCTCCAGGGTTCCTCGACTCACCACAAATTCTGAAAGTGTGCCTCATTCAGAAATTGGAATAAATTGGAGCAGGTGAGCTTTCATAAGCCTATTGTGCATTTTCTTGAATGCAATCCAAACTCAGATGTGTACATTTATGTCAATGATTACCTGTGCTGTTGGATTTGAATAGTGAGGGCATACAGCAATTACTTGAAATCATTGTTCATAGCTCAAGACTATATGCCTAAATATTCAGCCTCGCCATGCATGTTTTGGGGCAATTTTAGGCTATACTGTACTAAATCGTATACCTATCAGTGTTCAAACAAACGTTGTAGATAACCATGCCTTCTTGCACTAGATTTAGTTACTGTTATACTTTTTTGTTCTATTCTGCATATCCTACTACTGGATGACACATTGCCTTATCATGCTGCACCAGCACTTAGAAAAAAAGGTGCTATCTAGAACCTAAAATGGTTTTTTGTCTGTCCCATAGGAGAACCCTTTCAAGAACCCTTTTTGATTCCAGGTAGAACCAAAAAGGGTTCTCCTATCGGGACAGCCGAAGAACCCTTCTAGAACCATTTTTTCTAAGAGTGTAGGCCTTCGGCCTGTGAGGCAAAACATATTTCCAATCCCTCTGCAGCTTACTTTGTACTTGTTTAAGGCATGGGAGAAAGTGTGAAATGTGTCCCTATATTCCCTTTTAAACTCGGCCAAGAGCTATGCATGAACCAAAGCACGCTCTGTGAGAACACTTCCAGGGGGATTAGGCCAGAGCTCTTGGGACGAGGGTAGTCCCTCCAGCATAGAAGAGGAATAGAGCAGTGCAACCATTTCCAATTCCGTCTCAATAGTAGACCGCCTCACTCTATTCTCACGTCTGCATGAGCAACTGAGCTTTTTAGGAGCATTGGGTTACTCTGTGCAAAATGGATGTGCCAACATTTGCGCCTTACAATGACGTAATCAATAGATATTTCCATGGGACCTTGAGTTGTCGACTGTAGCAGCACTTGACTTTAGCGTCACACAACTCAAGTGCTACCTTTACACTCCACATTGTCACCATAAGCACATAACCCTTCAACTTCCGATTTCTATGCCTGGCGTTGATTTGCATAATGATAAGGGTTTCTTTGATTTTATATTTAGTTTTGGATGATGGATTGCCCTGGCACATGTAGCCTATATTGATGATACTACTATTACTACTACTACTACTACAACTACTACCAGCCTACCACTACTAGTACTAATAATAATATTAATAATAATAATTGTTATTATTCATATTATTATTATCTTATTATTATGCCTGGTAATCAGTTGTAAAATTAACCTGATATACTTTCCCTGTAGAAATATGAACAAATAATTATGACCCATCCAGTATTTGTCCCTGTGCAGTTTTCATGCAACTGCGGTGAGCCAGACAATGGTCTGTGTATAATTGTCTACCAGTCAGACATGCATTGCAAAATGATGAGTCCTGTGACACAGAGCTATAATTAAGCAGTAAATGCAGTAATTACACAGCGACTGGGCGGTAAGTGCTACTGAAAACAGTGTGTGTGTCCCAAATGGCACCCTATTCCCTTTATAGTGCACTACTTTTGATCAGAGCCCTATGGGCCCTGGTCAAAAGTAGTGCACTATAAAGGGAATAGGGTGTCATTTGGGACAGGGACAGTGCATTCATCTCCTCTCCTGTGTTAATAGATGGAGGATTTAGCCCATTTGGTGTGGTGGCTAGAACCAGCCCTGCTGTTGCCTGACTTCAGGTGGTGGTGTTGGTGGTGGTGGTGACCCCATGAAGTAAATAGGTATTGTCAATAACAGAGCTAGTCATACACACTCCAGAAGTAGACTAGATAACAGGCTGCACCCCATAGTCTCTGTGTGTGTGTGTGTGTGTGTGTGTGTGTTTGTGTGCTTGTATGCATGTTTGTGTGTGTGTGTGTGTGTTTGTGTGCTTGTATGCGTGTGTGTGTGTGTGTGCATACGTGTGCATGTGTGTGCATGTGTGTGTGTCTGCAAATATTGCCCTGCGGTCAGGGTTAGGTAGGTTACTTTCTAAATGTAATTCTTTACAGTCACTAGTTACCTTTCCAAAATTATAATCATTAACATAACTTTTGGAGTACCCAAACTCGGTAAAGTAATCTGATTACTTTTGGATTACTTTCCCCTTAAGAGGCATTAGAAGAAGACAAAAATGATCCATCAAACGCATTTAGTGTGTTATCATAGTTGTCTCAGACTCGCTCAAGTGGAACAAACTTAAACTTGCATCTTTTGTCAATGCTCAGATATACAGTATGTCATTGAGAAAATGAAAGGTGTCATAATGTATATTTTTGTCGCAAACATCCTTACTGAATTTAAAAGTAATCCAATAAGTAATCTCATTTTCAAAAGTATTTGTAATCTGATTACATTTTTTTTTTTGCTGGTAATGTTACTGATTACAGTTACAGTGTTTTTGTAATCAGTTACTCCCAACCCTGACTGCGGTCATGCCTGGTCATGCCTGGGGTTCTGGCATTAATACACTCTTAGAAAAAAGGGTTTCAAAAGGGTTCTTTGTGGAGGGATAGGATTATACCAAGAACTGTTTTGATCTGAATAACCATTTTTTGAAGTTAAGGGTTCTTTGTAAGGCAAAGGGTTCTACATAGAACCTTTAACATCCTAAGAAATGTTTTTGGGTTCATTGACAATTATTTGGAAGGCAAGAAGGATTCTTTTGAAGGCAATAAAGGTTATTTGGATGGGAAGAAGGGTTCTACATAGAATCATATATCATATTTCCCAGCATGCTCTATTGCAGGGAGATTTAAATAATTATTTGTTTTAATATTTGTTTTTGCATGTACATTGATTGGTTGATTAATTTTATGCTACACAAAGATAAATAACACACATTTTTCTAAACTAATCCAATCTGTTAGTAGTTGGATTTACTGCACCTGTTACTGGGATGGTTGTTCCAGTTTAAATTATTGAGGTAGTCTCAGGAGTCAACTTCCCCTAACCTGGCAGTCATTCTGAATGCAGGTTGCGGGTGATAAAACAAATAGGAATCACACATCACTTTGCAAGCCAGAATAATGTGACTTGCAGACCACTGTGTTAGGGTTTAACTTCAAACAAAGGCCTTATGATATATGTAATTATTGTCATAAAGAATAACATTTTAAAGGCTATTAAGGCTGGTGGAACCATTCATAGACAGTTCTAGGAAGAACCCTCCAAAGATAAAATAGTTCTCAGTAGAACAATTCATAGAGGGTTCTAGGCAGAACCCTTCGTAGAGGATTCTAGGTAGACCCATATACAGTACCAATGGGTTCTATGAAGAACCCTACATAGAGGGTTCTAAGTAGAACCCTTTGCAATTTAAATAAATAAATTAGGCTCTAATATATGGTTTTCACATGACTGGGCAGGGGTGCAGCCATGGGCAATCAGAATGAGTTTTTCCCCACAAAAGGGATTTATTACAGACAGAAATACTCCTCAGCACCCCCCCTTCTGACAATTCTTCAGGTAAAGAAGCAGGATGTGGAGGTTCTGGACTGGTGTGGTTACACGTGGTCTGCGATTGTGAGGCCGGTTGGACGTACTGCAGAATTGTCTAAAACGACGTTGAAGGCGGCTTATGGTAGAGAAATTAACATTCAATTATTTCGCAACAGTTCTGGTGGACATTTCTGCAGTGAGCGTGGCAATTGCACACTCCCTCAAAACTTGAGACATCTGTGGCATTGTGTTGTGTGACAAAACTGCACATTTTAGAGTGGCCTTTTATTGTCCCCAGCACAAGGTGCACCTGTGTAATGATAATGCTGTTTAATCATATTCTTCTTGATATGCCACACCTGTCAGGTGGATGGATGAACTTGACAAATGATAAAATGCTCACTAACAGGGATGTAAATAAATTTGTGCCAAACATTTGAGAGAAGTAAGCTTTTTGTGCGTGTGGAAAATGTCTGGGATCTTTTATTTCAGCTCATGAAACATGGGATCATCACTTGACATGTTTATATTTTTGTTCAGTGTAGTAAGGAACTCCCCTCACCTGGTTGTCTAGGTTTTAATTGAAAGGATAAAACAAAAACCTGCAGACACTCAGCCCTCCGTGGAATGAGTTTGACCCCTCTGCCTTATGGGGACAAACCAAAGAACCCTATATGGTTCTATTTACCACCTTTTTTCTAAGAGTGTAGATCTGATGTACTGTATCAAACAGTTCTTTTACCGTAGGGTCAAATAATCAAAACATTGAGGACAATCATAATAAAACACAGCTCAGAGCATTCATTCTAAGTTTTGTTTCCGTTATGTGAGGACCAGAGAGGAGGTACATGGTCCAGATTCTGTAAAATCAATCATGGTCGTGCGATTGACACTGGGAAGCTTTGCTGGCATTAGCTGGCCTACAGCTAACTCAGAACAGAGTCACTCAAAGAAAGACAGACAATAATATTTACTTCATAGGGTTCCTTTATGGATATCCACTTCACAATGATGCTAGTGCAGAGTGATGTCATTCACCAGTTTGCTATGGATGCCTCTATTACTAGTCACTGGAATCCCTTGAAGTGTGTTGAAAATGGTGATGTCACAATTTCCAATCGGCTCTGAAATTACTGTTGTTTTGATTACTCAGGGCTTGGAGATTAGCAACACAAACAGGTCTGGTACGTAGATCATCTCAAGAAAAGACAAGCATCCGTTTTCACTTTGCTACGATCCAAATCGGGCTTCCAATGTTTTGATCAGAACATAAACCCAATGCAACTAAGAGGCAAACTACCAGAAATACAGACAGTAACACTATCAACTCTGTGAAGTTGCCAACCCATATCCTATATGTTCCCCAACTCTGTATACAGTATGTGCATCAGCATCTCTATTATATGGTAATATAAAGTACATGGGAGGCATAGGTTTGTTTTGTATTCAGGCACACTTATAGCAACAGTACAGTGTGCTGTAATATGGGCGGCCTCCCACAGAGGATTAAAACAATGATTTCACCAACAGAGAGCGTGTTTTTGGTATAGGGGGGGAATACAGAACTGGGACATCTCATCCCTAGTTAGCTATAGGATACAGGACGTTTATGCTGATATTGGTTGCACAAATACAAATCAAATCAAATCAAATTTTATTGGTCACATGCGCCGAATACAACAGGTGCAGACATCACAGTGAAATGCTTACTTACAGCCCTTAACCAACAGTGCATTTATTTTTAACAAAAAAAAAGTAAAAATAAAACAAAAAAAAAAGTGTTGAGAAAAAAAAGAGCAGAAGTAAATTAAAATAACAGTAGGGAGGCTATATATACAGGGGGGTACCATTGCAGAGTCAATGTGCGGGGGCACCGGCTAGTTGAGGTAATATGTACATGTGGGTAGAGTTAAAGTGACTATGCATAAATAATTAACAGAGTAGCAGCAGCGTAAAAAGGATGGGGCGGGGGGGCAGTGCAAATAGTCCGGGTAGCCATGATTAGCTGTTCAGGAGTCTTATGGCTTGGGGGTAGTAGCTGTTCAGAAGTCTTTTGGACCTAGACTTGGCACTCCGGTACCGCTTGCCGTGCGGTAGCAGAGAAAACAGTCTATGACTAGGGTGGCTGGAGTCTTTTACAATTTTGAGGGCCTTCCTCTGACACCGCCTGGTATAGAGGCCCTGGATGGCAGGAAGCTTGGCCCCAGTGATGTACTGGGCCGTACGCACTACCCTCTGTAGTGCCTTGCGGTCGGAGGCCAAGCAGTTGCCATACCAGGCGGTGATGCAACCAGTCAGGATGCTCTCGATGGTGCAGCTGTATAATTTTTTGAGGATCTGAGGACCCATGCCAAATCTTTTCAGTCTCCTGAGGGGGAATAGGCTTCTGTTTGTTCTGGATGGACTAATGGCTCTAGCACACTCTTGATAGATTGTTTTATTTACCCAACATCTGGTTTGTAACTTCTTGCATGGCACACAGTGCACCGGAATTGGCTGCTGCTCCATGGGCTCTGAGATTTATGGTAGAGGCTTATAGTGCTCGACTGTGTTTGGGATAGCATTGCCCAGCTCCATCCTACTTAGATCCCTAGCACCCCCCACCCCACCTCCCCACACACGTCATCCCCACCCCACCTAAAAAGAGGAAAGTGTCCCCTTTCTCTTTCCCTCTCTCTTTCTATCTTTGGCTCTGTCACTTTGCTTGTCACTCGGCCCCTGGTTGAATACAACAACAAATTCCCTGTTTCTGTGTGTCTAGGGACTACCGTCTCTCACTCCCCCCTCCACTCTCTCACTCTACTTTGCCCCCCATCCCCTCCTCCATTTCTTAGTCTACCTACCACTTTCCTCCTCCCCTCCCTCCCTCTCCTCCACCTCTCCGTTTTCAGAGCCTGCTGCAGTAAGTGAATGTGGGAAAATTAGTTCCCAGTAGCTCTGTGAAGCTCTGCAGATTCTCATCATGTTGTTTTCTACGTAGGCAGACTGACACCCACTCTGAACATGGGAGGGCAACAACTCAGGCCCTGAGAACTGTCAGAGGTGCTTAAAGCAGGGCAGACAGGCTCTGGTGTTGTGCTGGAAGTCTGATATGTGTCTCAGGACCATTGACAGGAGATCTGAGAATGAGATGGAGGCATCCAGCCAGGGAAAAACAAACCTGTGGGAATACAGCCCGGGGCTCGCCTCGGCTCTGCCTATAGGTCATTTGTATTCTCTGACACCAATATTTATTATGTCAACATTACCGTTCCCAAAAATACATATTGCATTTTTTGGGGACAAACACAGAGACAAAGTGAGCAGCCTGCACTGTCACGGGACCGTGCAGCTCTAGGAAGGACGGCGTGGCTGTGGGGGAGCCGGCAGCGCATTAGTAATTTAGCTTCAGGAGCCCTGAAAAGGTGAGCAGGCTGGGGCCGCATTGTGAGCCGTCACACAAGAACGAGGGACTGTCAAAAGAGAAACTAAAAGGAGGGAGAAATGATTAAAAAGCTGCCAGAGCCTGCTCAGTGAAACAAAGGCATGCCATCACAGAGAGCAAACAATCAGGAAAATTGACAGTCAAGAAGAGACACAGTTGGATACCTGCAAAGGGCTGTGCGGACAGGAGAAATCAGTGTGTTAGAAAGTCTCCTCTCACAATAATACATGTGAAAACAAACATTTCTGTTTTCAGTCAATGAAGGCAGCCAGACAGATGGCCAACATTTACCTCGTTAGTAAGTCTTTCGTAGGATACACTTTTGGAGGTTGCCCAGTATTCCTTAAAAAGCCTTAGGGGTCATTTCTGGCAGAAGAAATGTAAAACATGCTAAATGTATTTTGTTCTGTGGACCCAATGCTCAGGGCAGTTTACGTCATTCAAGAAATTAAATGATGTATGAATAGTATAGCTGTAAATCCTTTCCATATGTATAAGTGAAATATAACCCATTATGTTCATGAATTGCATGTTCTACAAAGAACACGTGTTCATACTTTTTCTTGACAAACGTAGCCTATTGTGTTCGATGGTACAACAGCCTATTGTAATGTTATAATAACCTATGGTAATATCCTGGATCTCCAGGTCACAGAGTTGAAACCACCCAACTTATCTTGTACAGAATTTAACTCAATGGAGTGTCCATTCATCAAAACAAGTAAAATGTACATAGGTTACCCAACGGAAGTGGCATATTCTTGGCTTATTTAACACTTCCTCATTACATGAATCATTACTTAGAAAATTGTGTTTATTTACAGACCCGAATGAAACCTCACCATGTATTTGATCAGTGACACCAGCCATGTTTGTCCACTAACAATAAGTCAATGGCATATTGAATTTTCTCACAACACAGTGCTTCTCATTGTGTCCGGCATGACGTTAGTCGGAGACAATGGTAATGTATTATATCCAAACAAGTCATCCATGGTTGTTACACAAATGGCAACCTATTCCCACCCTATAGCCCTATGCACCCTCATCAATAGTAGTGCACTATATAGGGAACAGGGTGCCATTTGGGACGCAGCCAATGTGTTTTTCAGAAGGACACAGGTAAAAACTCACATTCCTTCCCTTTTCCAAGTGAAAGGTATTCAGGAAAAGACGTCGGCCGGAAGACAATTTACAGCCTGGCCTGGGAATTCCACATGTTCCAGAACTGGGAATGGGAGTGGAAAAGCCAGAGCAATGAACAACCATGGCATTTTTATCTTGATTGTCAGATAAAACAGTATCTGCACCCATAAAGCTGTTCATACGAGTCTTTAGCAGGACGCACTTTACCTCCTTTTACTCTCTGGCCTCTGATAAAAATCACCCAAACACGCCGTCATTAAGAGGGCCAATAAAAGCACACAGAGACATGGCGCCTGGGAATGAGCCGCTCTCTTCTTTCTCTCCCTTTCCCTCTTTTCCATTCTCTCCATACCTCTTCTTACTCTCTCTCCCCTTTCTATCGCAGGGCACCCAGGCAGCCAGAGCAGGCAGGTCAGGCACACACCGAGCAGGCCAGACCAGGCCAAAGAGAGAGGGGCTGGGAGGGAGGGGAGGGGAGGGAGGGAGGAGGACCCCTGGGACTCTGGTTAGCCTCACTGGGTAAAGGTCAGAGATGTTTCTCACCACAACACACGTACAGGGAGACAGGCAACTCCACAGCTCCATATATGGCCCCAGGTTCAGCTCCTTTCATGGGGTCAGGGAGTACCACATTGACGTCGGCTTCATGGTGCCCCCTCTAGAAAATGATGAACGAAATGATTCAAAATATTTAGTTAAAGTGAAAACATTGTATCTCTACCCCAGTGATAAAGCAGGTGTGGGTGGCTATTGTTAGACTGCTGTGACATATGCTGTGAATAGAGATGGGAAGTATTTGTGTTACATGTATTTGAAATAAGTATTTCAATTGCTTTTGAGTATTTTGTAATTTGTATTTCACCGGCCTAAACTACATCCAATATATTTGGTAACAAGATACTTTTGAGACTTGTAATTTGTATTTTATTTATTTTTGATAATGCTTTTCCATAACACTATTTTATAGCGGTTCACAATTGTGTGGCCCCCTTTCCCCCTACATTGTTATCAGAAGTCTTATGGCACTATGGTGAGATAAGAGTGTCTGCTAAATTAACAAAATGTAAATGTAAAAATGAACACTTGCAAGGCATGCTGAGTATTATTCTAATGAGCTTCGCCCCCAAAACAAGGCCGATAATAATACCCAGTGTGCTTTGCAATTGTTCATTTTCACATTTACATTTTGGTCATTTATCAGACACTCTTATCCAGAGCACTCAACTAAGGTAAATGAACAACCACGTATCACAGTCATAGCAAGTAAAACATTTTTTAGTTAGCGTTACTGAGAATGTTGTTGTAGTGAAGATGTGCACTTGCAAATGTATTTTGTATTTCAAAATGACAAAATATCTCAATGTACCTGTATTTTATCGAAATACAATACAATGCTTTGCAAATGTATTTAGTCATTTATTTTGATACATTCCAGCAAGCACATTTGATTCCTTGAAAGTTGTGGGAATGTACGTTTTTGGTTTCCCATTGGTTTTGGGAACGAAACCGGTAAAACTGAATGTGAAAATTTCACCTGTTCTGGGAATGTTTATTTTTAGGTTGTAGGGAGATTCTGAGAACGTTTTACTCAGGTTCCTTTAAAGTTTTCCTGTGAGGTTTTATTAATGCTCTGAGAATGGAAAATCATAGGGTATTCTGAGGTTTTTTAACAACTTCCTTAAAACGTTCACTAAATGTCTTGTTCATTAAATGTCTCAATAAGTCTTGTAATAACACTGATAGCTTATTTTGGGTTAACTAGTTTGAAATCCAAGCACTGATAGGACACATGGAAATCAATTTCCTTAGGCAACAATCATGCAAACACATTTATTTTTTATTGTGACACGGCATTAGTGAGATTTTAATCTATGATGTTCAGCTCTCTATCCATGGAAGTAGTCCACTGCCCCACCAGGATGGAGCTAGCGTGCTACGTTGTTTTAACGCATACAAAGCTGTTCATTTTAGTCTATTCAAACAGACCCCATTTCAAAGGAGAAAAGCACTCATTAGGATCAGGTGTGGCCAATTAGTGGGCGTGGCCAACACACCTGAACACACTTAACAATATAGAGGACAGAGTTTTGTTGATTCTTAGAATGTTCTAAATGTTAAACACTGAAATTACCACAGAAGAACGTTGTTTCTTAACGTTCTTTGAACTATTTGAGAACATTCCCAATGTCAAACCAGTTGGAGAATGTTCCTTGAACATTACCAAAATTTAAATTAAATGTAACCATGTTTGAACTTTTAGGAAACGTTCTGTTAAAGTAATGAAATACAAGGAAAATTAAGTTTTTTGTCAAGTTCCTTAAATGTCCTGAGAATGTTCCAAAGCCAAGCAACTATCCTGCACTATTCCCAGAAAGTTGTGGGAAGGTTGTATGCAAAATAACGATAGGACAACCACGCTCTCACCGAGCTCTAGGAAACATATGGTTCTCAGAACGTTATGTGCTAGCTGGGATTGGTCTTTATAGAGTATCTTGTGCAACAAGATACATAACAAGATACATTTTGCCCATCTCTGGCTGTGAAGTTGGCTGATATAGTTTCTCTGAGATGTCCTGAAAGACCATAGTTGGCTTTGCTCTGAGGGCTGTGTGTGTGTGGGTGGGGGGCAATGCTTACTTAGGTAAGGTGCCCAAACACGACAGCTTGTTCATCTGCAGAGTTGTTGCTTTTGTCTTTCCCACCGTGAGAAACAAAAGAGAGAGAGCATTAGCTCTCCCCTCCGCAGGACCACCAGTGTAGACTGAGTGTGTGTGGTTTCTTTGACTTTGTGTGTGTGTCTGTGTATTTGTTCTGGGCGTGTTTGTGTTCACGTGCAAACATGTGTGACTAATTTGTTTTCAGGAGTTACAGACAATACACACAGCAGATGAGTGGACCAGGGTTGAGGCTGTTGGTGATGGTGGTGTTGTGTTTGTTGAGTGTGTGTGGTGAGCGGTTACACTCTTAGAAAAAAGGGTTCCAAAAGGGTTCTTTGGCTGTCTCCATATGAGAACCCTTTTGGGTTCCATATAGAACCCTCTGTAGAAAGGGTTCTACCTGCAACCAAAAATGGTTATTCAAAGGGTTCTCCTATGGGGACAGCCGAAGAACCCTTTAAGGTTCTAGATAGCACCTTAGTGTTGTAATTTGAGCATTGTCATTTAAACAGCACATTATAATGAGCGATCCCTTTGAGTTGCTTAACAGTATGCAGCGTCATGCAATGTTAATGTGGACACAGGGGTTTGATGGCATGTGAGCAACCGTTGTTCCATCAGGAAAATAGCCACATGCCAAACTGCCTTTCAAAGAGCCATGTGTAGAAAGGGATTTGAGTTTCAAATTATTCCACATGCATGTTACACCTCCACAATTTGATATTTGCAGCTTCACATAGGCAGTATAGCATATCACAATTATATTTGCATTGAATTCAATACTCAGAATTTGCTTGCCAGCAAATATTATAAAAGGTTTGTAGAAGAAAAAGCATAATACCTGTGCCATTGAACTTTAATTCCTAACTTAATTTCAAGGGCTAATGCCCTTGTCTGTCTGTATACCACACAGGTAGTTCTCAAACATCTCCTTGGGACCCACAGACGTTTCACAATTGTGTCGTAGCGCTGAACTAGCTCACCTGATTGTGTGCCTTTCTTACACACGCCTTTCCTACGCACTTCTCAGTAGTTGGTATTCAGACTTACCTTATGAAGGTGCGTAACGAGCTTTGCAGGCGTGGTTCCTTTGCGAGCGCTGAATAAATGTAATTCAACCACTGAAAACCCTCCCACTTGCTGGCCAACAGATTTTCTCGTGGAGTTTTCCTTCAACAGGGTTTTCAGTACATTTATCTAAAGCAATCCCTTTTAATTTGGTGTACCATTAATTTGAATTTTCTCAACAGACTAACTAGAATATATGAAGAGAACGGCTCAACATATTAGGGATCAATGAAAGAAAGCCATTTAAATACACGCATTTTTGTCTCCTTTTCAGCACCAATTGGTAGATTAAAAAAATACTCTGATTATTATTTAGGATTAGGAAAGTACTCATGAATAAATAAATAAATTATATATATATATATATTGGTGAATAAAAAATACCTGAAAGTTGCCATATTCAATTGTTAATTCCATTAAATATTGGAAGGTGAGAAAAGTGTAAAATAGGGGTTGAACAATAGTCCTATAGATCCACAGTGCCTTGCAAAAGTATTCATCCCGCTTGGCGTTTTTTCTATTTTGTTGCATTAGAACCTGTAATTTAAATGGATTTGATTTGGATTTCATGTAATGGACATACACAAAATAGTCCAAATTGGTGAAGTGAAATGAAAAAAATTACTTGTTTCAAAAAATTTAAATAAATAAATAACGTAAAAGTGGTGCGTGCATATGTATTCACCCCCTTTGCTATGAAGCCCCTAAATAAGATCTGGTGCAACCAATTACCTTCAGAAGTCACATAATTAGTTAAATAAAGTCCACCTGTGTGCAATCTAAGTGTCACATGATCTGTCACATGATCTCAGTATATATACACCTGTTCTGAAAGGCCCCAGAGTCTGCAACACCACTAAGCAAGGGGCACCACCAAACAAGCGGCACCATGAAGACCAAGGAGCTCTCCAAACAGGTCAGGGACAAAGTTGTGGAGAAGTACTGTACAGATCAGGGTTGGGTTATAAAAAAATATCAGAAACTTTGAACATCCCACGGAGCACCATTAAATCCATTATGAAAAATTGGAAAGAATATGGCACCACAACAAACCTGCCAAGAGAGGGCCACCCACCAAAACTCAAGGACCAGGCAAGGAGGCCATTAATCAGAGAGGCAACAAAGAGACCAGAGATAACCCTGAAGGAGCTGCAAAGCTCCACAGCAGAGATTGGAGTATCTGTCCATAGGACCACTTTAAGCCATACACTCCACAGAGCTGGAAGAGTGGCCAGAAAAAAAACATTGCTTACAGAAAAAAATAAGCAAACACATTTGGTGTTCGCCAAAAGGCATGTGGGAGACTCTCCAAACATATGGAAGAAGGTACTCTGGTCAGATGAGACTAAAATTGAGCTTTTTTTGGCGCAAACCCAACACCTCTCATCACCCCGAGAACACCATCCCCACAGTGAAGCATGGTGGTGGCAGCATCATGCCGTGGGGATGTTTTTTTATTGGCAGGGACTGGGAAACTGGTCAGAATTGAAGGAATGATGGATGGCGCTAAATACAGGGAAATTCTTGAGGGAAACCTGTTTCAGTGTTCTAGAGATTTGAGACTGGTTCACCTTCCAGCAGGACAATGACTCTAAGCATACTACTAAAGCAACACTTGAGTGGTTTAAGGGGAAACATTTAAATGTATTGGAATGGCCTAGTCAAAGCCCAGACCTCAATCCAATTGAGAATCTGTGGTATGACTTAAAGATTGCTGTACACCAGCGGAACCCATCCAACTTGAAGAAGCTGGAGCAGTTTTACCTTGAAGAATGGGCAAAGATCCCAGTGGCTAGATGTGCCAAGCTTGTAGAGACATATCCCAAGAGACTTGCAGCTGTAATTGCTGCAAAAGGTGGCTCTACAAAGTATTGACTTTGAGGGGGGAAATAGTTATGCACACTCAAGTTTTCTGTTTTTTTGTCTTATTTCTTGTTTGTTTCGCACCAAAAAATATTTTGCATCTTCAAAGTGGTAGGCATGTTGTGTTAATCAAATGATACAAACTCCCCCAAAAAATCTAATTTAATTCCAGGTTGTAAGGCAACCAAATAGGAAAAATGCCAAGGGGGGTGAATACTTTCGCAAACCACTGTACCATAATAATCCTCACTAATCATGGAACAGTGATCACAACAGTCGTCGTCGTGAACCGTGCGCAAGGCTCCAGGTTTAAAATATTTATGGTATGCGTACCATAATGATTCAAATAGGCTACATGTCCCAAATGATTGTACAACTTGTATTACATTAGCCTAATGTGATCCACTATTGCTAGCGATCCTCAGAAACAACCACACGAACGTGACAGAGGAAATAAAGGTAAACATACTATGTAATGGAATGATGTAAAATGCAAGGAAACTAACACTAAAGTGACTGTTATAAATGTATGTGGGTATTACTGACGGTGGCTACCAATGGTGGCTAATATTTAATACGATACGAATTGTAAAAAAAAACAGTGAAAGGTCCGGGCATATAATTAAAACATTCTATTCTATATATATTTTTTTTCATTATTTAATATTAACAAAGCCCTTAACAACAGGCCCGGAATCCTTGCGGACAGGCCAAGAGAGACATTGGCCACAGGGGAAAGACATATTTTCTTTTTTACATTTTAATAATTTAGCAGACGCTCTTATCCAGAGCGTCATACAGTTAGAAAAAAACAGTGAAAAAGGAACATCTCTTTGGGAGGGTCTCAAATCTTGAGGGGGGTCTGTTGGATAGTAGCACGTTTTTCCACATTTGCTTGTTGGTGCAGTGGGTTTTAGCTATCTATTGATTAGATACTGAATGCAAAATGTGGCTCTAGTTAAAGAAACATCACATTTTATTTGCCACATGCTTCGTAAACAACAGGTGTAGACTAAGAGACAATTTATGCTTGATCCGAAAATGTGGTCGAAGGTGCCGTATGGATGATGTGATGCAATTACGGAGCCTCCGGAGGCATGCAGAAACCAAATTGAGCTCCGTACTGCATCTCCGTGCGCCTCTCAAATGTTGTAACAATGCGGAGGGCTCCGTATAGCTC
The DNA here is from genome assembly GCF_964263955.1 of Coregonus lavaretus. Classification (NCBI taxonomy): domain Eukaryota; kingdom Metazoa; phylum Chordata; class Actinopteri; order Salmoniformes; family Salmonidae; genus Coregonus; species Coregonus lavaretus. The sequence goes on along the minus strand of NC_139997.1, from coordinate 60,132,711 downwards.
CGCATTAACATGATTGGTTGACGGTAGGTGAGGGCGGGAGGTCCTGTATAAACACAAACTCACTTCCTTGACAACTTCCGTCAGAAGTATGAATGACCTGACTTCTGCAGAGGCCATATCACCGTAAATGCTGCATGGCCAATGCAGACGTCGGAATGACCATGCAGCGCCTTTAACAGTGAAATGCTTACTTATGGGCCCTTCCCACCAATGCAGAGACATTTTTTTTATATAGTTGAAAAATAACACGAGGAATAAATAAACAATGAGTAACGATAACTTGGCTATATACACAGGGTACCAGTACCTAGTTGATGTGCAGGAAAATGAGGTAATTGAGGTATATATGTATATTTAGATAGGGATAAATTGAATAGGCATCAGGATAGATAATAAACCGTAGCAGCAGCCTTTGCGATGAGTCAAAAGAGTTAGTACAAAAGGGTCAATGCAGATAGTCTGGGCAGCTGTTGGTTAACTATTAAACAAACTATTTAGCGTCTTATGGCTTGGGGGTAGAAGCTGTTCAGGGTCTGGTTGTTTCCAGACTTGGTGTATTGGTACCGCTTGCCATGCGGTAGCAGAGAGAACAGTCTATGACTTGGGTGGCTGGAGTCTGACCATTTTTAGGGCCTTCCTCTGAGACCGCCTGGTATAGAGGTCCTGGATGGCAGGGAGCTCAGCCCCAGTGATGTACTGGGCCGTACGCACTACCCTCTGTAGTGACTTGCGGTCGGATGCCAAGCAGTTGACATACCAAGCGATGATGCAGCCAGTCAAGATGCTCTCAATGGTGCAGCTGTATAACTTTTTGAGGATCTGAGGGCCCATGCCAAATCTTTTCAGCCTCTTGAGGGGGAAGAGGCCTTGTCATGCCTTTTTCACAACTGTGTTGGTGTGTGTGGACCATGATAATTCCTTAGTGATGTGGACTCTGAGGAACTTAAAGCTGTCGACCCGCTCCACTACAGCCCCATCGATGTGGATGGGGGCGTGCTCGGCCCTCTGTTTCCTGTAGTCCATGATCAGATCCAGTGGCGGCTCCTGAAAAAATTCTCAGGAGGGGCAATTTTTCTGATGATTTAGGTGACCTACACACATTTAAAAAAAAGATATGTCCAGCAACAACATGAAGACAGGGGCAGCATATAAGTCAATACCAGAAGCATTTATTGACTGATCTCAAAAGTGTTGGCTTACCAGGGTTGGTGGAGCCCTCAGTTTCATCTTTGCCTCGCAAAGCTAACTCAAACACTCCGCAAAACTTCACACACTGGATTAGCCGGCTGAGGATGTGGCGGTTCTTGCTAATGTCGTAGTAAATATATTTGTTATAGTGAATATGGAATATGATATGTTGAGTAAAATGTTGTGCTAAGATCTATTTAGGTCAGGAGCTGGTTATAAGTTATGTTCCTATCCAATAACAATGGACAAAAGGGTCCTATCTTGTCAGCCTTGTCAGCAGGTGGCCAAGGACAACACCCACGCCATAGGCCTCTCAGTTCTTCCAACTCACGAGTTCTTGCTCTGAGGACACACACACACACAAACACACACACACACACATCATCACTGTTAAACACACACACACACACACACATCATCACTGTTAAACACACACACACACACACACAAAAATCCCCTCTCTTAGGCTGAACATTTGAAGACAGAGAACCCGACTCAGAGCCAATGCAACAGTGACAGTAGCCTGGAGGTGACCTCGCCCAACTCATCAGGACCAATCAGAAGATCAGAACTACTAGATTGAACCTACTTCATTTATTGCATAAAATGTCTGCACACAATGTTTCGGGGCTCTCTTCAGATAATAATAATAATAATAATAATAATATGCCATTTAGCAGACGCTTTTATACAAAGCGACTTACAGTCATGCGTGCATACATTTTTGTGTATGGGTGGTCCCGGGGATCGAACCCACTACCTTGGCGTTACAAGCACCATGCTCTACCAGCTGAGCTACAGAAAGTGGATACTCATGGATGCGCATTGCAATTGTAAAATGTCAACACAATTGGAGACACCACGTCATTTTTGGAGACATGTTATTGACAGTAAACTATTGTAGATGCGACTGCTAACTAAATAAAACATTTTAGCTGGCTAGCTAATCATCTTAGCTAAATGTGGGGCAAACAATTCAGTTATTTACCGTTAATTTGAGGGATTGGGGTGAAAGAAATCGAGTTACATAGTGATACTTTACGATATACTGTATTGACAATATCGCAATATTTTAGCGCTAGTTGGCTGTACCTGCACCAAAACACCATTATTGTTCCTTCATAGCTTGTTCTCAATCTTTTCACATTGGGAGCCAATTAGTTTTCAGCACTTTTATTTCCATGACTGATCAAAACTCGTTCTCATGGCTTTCTGATCCCTCTGCAACAGACATATGGTGCGCAATAAAATCACAGTATCGAATCGCAATACGTATAGAATCATGAGACTCGCAATGCTGATGCATATATCTTATCGTGAGGTTCCTGGCAATTCCCAGGCCAAGTTCATTTGCCACAACAAATCTCTTCGCTAGCAAACGCGATGTCTTCTCCAAAACGACAATGTGTCTCCAGCAATGTTTACTTTTTTGACGTTCTATGGCATCTCCACTTTCCAAGCATATATGACCACATGTAATATTTTGGTAAGTGATGCAAATAGTGAACTATGTAGGGCCAGGATGTAAAATATATGTAGCTGCAGCAATTTCTCTTATCTGATATGGTAAGTAATGGGGCTTAATTTATAGCTCCCTAAGAGTTTGACGAACGGGTCCGTGAACGCGATTCCAGATATATTTACCTCTGAATAAACTGCCTTTATTACACCATATCCACATCCAGTAAACTTGTGATTATCAACACTAACCTCATCGTTGTGGCGGCGGACAGCTAGCCTGTATCCCTCGTCATCCAGTTGAGTGAGTGGCAATGTCTTTTTTCGTTCGTACCAATTTTTGGAAAATCCTCGGGTGTAGGACTTTCCGCCTTTAGTAGAAACCTGTTGAATTATTAAATTTGGTCTGGGAGGTCCTAATTGTTTCGTTGCCAATTTATCTTAATTTGTTTGCCGACAAAAAGGAACTTCTTTCAAAGACACAATCGAGTTGGACTGAAGCCTAGCCATTTTGATAGTAGTAGTGAATTGATTGAGGCTGCTACCTGGTCTTTTCTTAGTTACGTTCATTCGTGGTTACGTTATGTATGACGAAAGCGCGTAAGTGCAAGCCCACAGACACCCATAGAGAATGTAATGAAAGCTTTGAAATGTGAAAAAAATAGATTTTACATGACAGGCTATGAGAGACTTCTGGGCGATTTTCAACCTGACTGAAATCGCCCAAAAAACGGGCGGGGCCATTTGAAGCACGACTTTAGCCTGATTTGACATTTAGTGGCTGTCAGATCAGACGTGAACACTGATAACTGCTGTTGCCGTGATATAATTTTTTATAAATTTATAAAAAAAAATTATAATTTTTTTTTATTTTTTATTTTTTATAATTGATTAGAAAAAAAATCCCTTCCTTTTCCCGTTTGGCAGTGCGTCGCCCATATCGCCCTATTGAACAAGCCGTCCCTGATCAGATCCTTTGTCTTGCTGACGTTGAGGCTGTCTCATCGTCGTTGGTGATCAGGCCAACCACAGTCGTGTCGTCAGCAAACTTAAGACCAAAATAAGATAACTTTATTGGTCAATTGCACACAAGGTCCAAGCACAATTTTACTTACAGATTTTGGAGCGGTGTGGGGAGCTGCCACACTGGGGCTGCCCGGGGAGCTGTTGTTGTGGGGGTTTAAGTGCCTTGCTCAAGGGCACAACGGCATGCAATGGGATCTAGGATTTGATACCAGCAACTCTCCGGTTGCAAGCTCACTTCCCGCCAGATTGTTCCAGTCGGACCCGGGATTCTATCTGGGAACCCTCCGGTTGCTGGCTTGCCTCTCTAACTGCTAAGCTACCTGTGCCCCTTAACGATGATGTTGGAGTCGTGCACGGCCAGGCAGTCGTGGGTGAACAGGGAGTACAGGAGGGGACGAAGCATGCAACCCTGAGGGGCCCTTGTGTTGGGGGTCAACGTGGCAGATGTGTTGTTACTTACTCTCACCACCTGGAGGCGGCCCGTCAGGAAGTCTAGGTTCAAGTTGCAGAGGGAGGCGTTCAGTCCCAGGGTCCTGAGTTTAGTGATGAGCTTGGAGGGCATTATGGTGTTGAACACTGAGCTATAGTCAATGAACAGCATTCTCATGTAGGAGTTTCAGTTTCAAGTTTTATTAGTCATACATACATTAGTCATACATACATACATACATACGCATGGTATACATCGCCCAATGAAATGCTTACTTGCAGTTTCCTTCTCGACAATGCAACAACAATGGGTAGTATGAATAGTAAAAAATTAAGTAAATGGCAGTAGAATATAATAAAATGTTTAGCATAAGTATAATACATGAAGGCGCAATGTATAGTACAATATATACACGTGTATTGGGGAAGGGGGGATGGGGGACAAGTGTATAAATTGAGCAGTATAATAAGAGTCTGGTAACAGCAGTTGTGATGTATGCTAAGGTTTGGAGAATCAGAGCAGGTGGTCAGTCCAGTTCAAGTTTTCAGCAGGATGATAGAAACTGTCTCTGAGACGCTGAGCCTGTTGGTATGCTCCGATACCATCTGCCCGATGGTAAGGGAGAGAACAGCTCGTGGCTGGAGTGTGGTGTCCTTGATGATGCTGTGTGCCTTCCTCAGGCACTGTTTCGAGTAGATGTCCTGGATGGGTGGAAGCACGGACCCAGTGATGTATTGGGCCTTTCAGAGCAACTTAAAACGTGTGACTCTCTCTACTACAATCCCATTGATGTGGATTGGGGCATGTTCCCTCCTCTGCTTCCTGAAGTAAAACCAACTCATTTGTTTTTCTGATGTTGAGGTTGTTGTCATGACACCACAATGCCAGTTCACTTACCTCCTCCCTATAGGCTGATTTGTCGTTGTTGGTTTTACAACCATGGTACAGCAGAGGACTGAGGACACACCCCTTGGGGGGCCCTGTGTTTAGAGTCAACGTGGAGGAGGTGTTGTTCCCAATCCTGACAGCCTGTTGTCTGCCCGTCAGAAAGTCCAGGATCCAGTTGCAGAGGGTGGTGTCCAGGCTCAGGGCTCTGAGCTTGGTGTCGAACTTGGAGGGAACAATAGTGTTGAATGCTGAACTGTAGTCAATGAACAGTATTCTCACATAGGTGTTCCTCTTGCCCAGATGTGTTATGGCCACGTGAATAGCGATTAAAATGGCATCATCTGTTGGAGCGGTAGGCAAATTGGAGTGGGTCCAGTGTGCCTGGCATGCTAGCCTTTATGTGGGGCATGACCAGCCTCTAGAAGCACTTCATGATGACGGAGTTGAGTGCAGTTTGAGTCTGTATTGTCTTTTGTGTCCCTAATGGATTTGCAGAGCTCGTACCTGCTTGCCTTGTATGCGTCGCGCACCACCTAGTCATCAGGGTTTGTTCTGTTGACATTGAATGCTGCAGTATGGGTTCTCAGCATTGTACGGATATATCCGTTCATCCAAGGTTTTTGGTTGGGTTCCTCTTGTTGCAATAACAATTGTGTCATCTGTGGATCTGTTGGGGCGGTATGGGAATTGGAGTGGGTCCAGGTTGTCTGGGATGATGGTGTTAATGTGAGCCATGACCAGACTTTCAAAGCATTTCATGGCTACAGATGTGGGTGCTACGGGGTGATAGTCATTTAGACAGGTTACCTTGGTGTTCTTGGGCACAGGGACTATGGTGGTCTGCTTGAAACATGTAGGTATTACATACTGGGTCAGGGAGAGGTTGAAAATGTCAGTGAAGACACTTGCCAGCTGGTCAGCGCATGCTCTGAGAAAGCTTCCTGATAATCCGTCTGGACCTGCGGCCTTGTGAATGTTAACCTGTTTAAAGATCTTGCTCACATCGGCTACAGAAAGCAAGATCATACAGTCGTCCGGAACAGCTGGTGCTCTCATGCATGGTTCAGTGTTGCTTGGCTCAAAGCGAGCATAGAATTAATTTAGCTCTTCTGGTAGGCTCCCATCACTAGGCAGCTCGCGGCTGGATTTCCCATTGTAATCTGTAATAGTTTGCAAGCCCTGCCACATCTGACGAGTGTCAGAGCCAGAGTAGTAGGATTCGATATTAGTCCTGTATTGACGTTTTGACTGTTTGATTGCTCCTTGAAAGCTGCAGCTCTAGCCTTTAGCTCAGTGCGAATGTTGCCTGTAATCCATGGCTTCTGGTTGGGATACAGTGCCTTCAGAAAGAATTCACACCCCTTTATTTTTTCCACATTTTGTTGTGTTACAGCCTGAATTTAAAAGGGATTAAATTGAGATTGTTTTGTCATTGACCTACACACAATACCCCATAATGTCAAAGTGGATTATGTTTTTGAAATGTTTCAAATTCATTAAAAATCCAATCAAATGTATTTATAAACCCTGTTTTACATTAGCATATGTCACAAAGTGCTTATACAGAAACCCAGCCTAAAACCCATAACAGCAAGCAATGCAGATGTAGAAGCACGCTGGCTAGGAAAAACTACATAGAAAGACAGGAACCTAGGAAGAAACCTAGAGAGGAACCAGGCTCCTAGGGGTGGCCAGTCCTCTTCTGGCTGTTCTGGGTGGAGATTATAAGAGTACATGGCCAGTAAGACCAGATGAGTGAGAGAGTGAGAGAGTGAGAGTGAGAGTGAGAGAGAGTGAGGCGAAAATAGCCGGTCAAAAACAGCAAGTCCAAAACAGAAGGTGCAGGACAAGGTAGCATGTCTGGTGAACAGGTCAGGGTTCCATAGCCACAAGCAAAACATTAGAAACTGGATCAACAGCACGACCAGGTGGACCGGGGACGAGGAACAGCCAGGAGTCATCAGTCCAGGTCGTCCTGAGGCATGGTCCTAGGGCTCAGGTCCTCCGGGAGTGGAGAGAGAGATAAGACAAAAAAATTGACAAGAGTTTGAGTGAGAGGACTAACTGGTGTCTCCAACTGGCCATACACCTCTCCAAAGTGTACACAGTTCCTAAGTAATTTCAATGCACTTTTATGACTCAAAGAAGAGTCTTCAACTATAAGGTGCTTTTTTTAAAGCTCTCCTAGCTGTGCCATTGAGGAACTAGAGCAAGCACACTAGTTTTGTTTGGAACACAGACCTGCATCTCCACCATCAAACAATTACTGTTTACGCAATCCAAAAAACATCCCATTATAAAGCGCAATCTGGGTCAGGTGGGCAATTTGAAAGCTTGTTGTATTGCCAACATGACTAGCTAAGTCAGTGGTCACCAACCGGTCGATCTTCAAGGCATTTATGTAGACAATCCAATGATAAAAAGGCTTATGCTCCTTTATTTTTATGTTGCGCTGTTGTAGGTAGTGCATTTGATTCAGAAGCCCTGCGCAAAGTGTTCCCATTTTTTACAATTGTATTTGTCTGAAAAGACTAACTCCGCCTACCCCGCGGACCGGTAGATCTGTGGCTAAATGGAGTGCGACTACTGCGCTGGCCAATCGGTTAGCTCAAATCACTGTGCCTACAGCTTCCACGACCCTGGCCACAGCAACGTTTGAGACTAGCCTACATGAGATTTCATAACTTTTAAAACCATGACCAAAGAGATAGTGTCAAAGAATACAGCATATAGCTGCTCTTTTTATGAGTGAGTTCATGTTTAAGTTTGTGTTCTGCACAGTCAACACTTTTTTTTCAACACTATTACAAAATATAAAACGCGCTTCTCCCTTCTAATACTCGCGCTGCAGCTGCAATGAATGAGTAGCAAAGTGTTTCTATAGCTCTGCGTGTGGTGTCTATTTTAATATTGAGGAATATTTCACTTTCTCTGGTCATAGGAAGAACATTAATTTGTGCATGAGGCAGATACGTTGCGAATCGAGTTTCGCCATCAGGTGGAAGACGGTGTCCCCTCTCTCTGGTCAGTCTCACCGAAGGAAAGGCAGGAGAGAGCAGGGACTGTGAGAGGCCGACCCTCTGCTGCTCTCTCCCTCCCTCCCTCCGCTGAGACTAATGCCGTTTTCAAAACAACTGGGAACTCGGAAATCTCAGACTTCCGACTTCAGTGCGTTCCAGACAACTGGGAACTCTTAAAATAAACGAGATCCGACTGGAAAAAAATAGTTTTGAATGGTCATCCAACTCGGAATTCCAAGTCGGAAACTGGGGCATCTTTCTAGAGCTCCGACTTTCCAACCTGAAGATCACTGACGTCATGATTTGACCTCAGTTCCCAGTTTTCTTGAAAGCACCATGACAGATGCAGATACCATCATTCCAGTCAAATAAAAAAGCACATTATTTGCAAATTATTTTAATTTATGCTCACCTGTGCCCAGGGGCGCAACTTTTGTTTTAGAAGTGGGGGGGACATAACTTGGTGGGGGTCTGGGGGTCCTCCCATTTTTGGGGGCATCTATAGCTAATTTCCTGCATTTCTACACAATCTAATATGACCCATGGCCCTTCTAGCCATCTCTATTTAGAACAACGTAAAGTCAGCAAAAATGCCCAGTCATCAAGCTAAGTAAGAGATCGTTATTAAACATGTTTAAGTGATTGATAAGACTGAACTAGATCAATGATAATTCAATAATCAATAGTGTTGCACCTTTAACCAATAGCCTAACAAATGAACAACTCTTACAAATAAAGTACAAATACTTTGTGTTGTCTTTATTAACCCATCCTCTATATCAAATTTCAGCCCGAGTCGCCTGTATGCCCAACCCCCACCATTCTAGTAAATAACTCAACTCTATCCCCAACACAACTTCCTTCCCATCTTTTTTTTTTTTTGTCTCAAGGAAAGGTTTGGAAAACAAAAGTTTTATAAAAACACACATACACCTACACATTAACACACAGAAACAGTACACCTTCCATATAATTCATATCATAGGCCTAATAGTCCTGTAGAGCTATTTTTACTTTCACACAATATAGCTGGGTCACCCCGTCCTGCCCCTAGGGGTCCATGGCCATGCAGCGCCCCAACCCAACACACCCCACTCATCTTTAGGATGTTAGTGAAACATTCATTATTGGTTTCAGGTGTGTTAGGCCAAGGCCAGAGTGACAACCCACAGGACGGCAGACCCCCAGGGCCAGGACTGAGCAGCCCAGCAGCTAGGGATTGCCTAAATAGGTATCTCCCCTGACGTGGGCAAGTTTTCAATACAGACTCCTTTTGTCGTACTGTATTCCATATAAGGCATCTAGACCTTATAAACGTTGCCCAGTATACCCTTAATCTCGTAAGAAATCAAATCTAGTGGTACATAACTTGACATTTCTTCCATCCATTGCGGGAGGATAACCAACCTTCCAATTAATGGCAATGCATTTCTTAGCCACTGTAAATGCTAGGTTACACAGTTTCTTCTGATAACAGTCTCCAGTATCTACATTTCCAAGCAAACAAAAACAGGGAGAAGGGAGAATCTGTAGACATGCTGAGATAGAAGAACATACTGTTTGCCAGAATTCAGCCAGCCTTCACAAGACCATAACATATGCAAATATGTCCCCTGTGTTTTACACCTCCAGCAGAATAATTACATTGCTGTGTGCATGATATTCAGTTTCACTGGCATATAGTACGTTTTATGGATGGTATTAAACCGCAGTAATTTATGTCTGAGATTATATGAACATGACTGGGCATTCTAACATATCTGTATCCATTCAACATCATCAATAGTGTCTCCCAGGTCTTCCTCACATTTTTGTTTGACATGTTTTGTGTCATCGCGAAAAGCCTCTATCAACCCTTGATATGGTTTGGAAATCAACTTGAGGTTTGTCAGACTGCCTTAAAATTGTTTCAATCTTTGAAGCTTCTTGTTTGTCCAGTGTTTGCTGCACAGAGAAAATAGTGTTGTATCTGCAAAAATTCACCTCATCTCCTTCACAGACTGGTCTTCCCTGGCTGCCTGACCCTGATGAGTCCCGCTACATGACAAAGAATTACATTGGTGCACATTTATACATGATATTATCAATTAATAGAATCAATGGCTCAACAATTGAAATTACCATTATTCCCAGATCCCAGACTGTAATCTACCCATCAAATCAAGATTTAACTTTGTATCCATTCGCTGATTGTTATAATATACTGGAAAATTCACCTGAGCTCTTTAGACTGGTCTTCCCTGGCTGTCTGACCCTGCAGGGACACCTGTCACCATCTGATCCTGCTAAGACATGATGAGCATAGTGTTGTGTACTGACTGTGCACCATGACAGTGAAGCCTGTACAGCTGTTTATTTTTATATTTTATTTTTATATTTTATATATTAATTAGCGTTTTCAAATATGAGAGTAAATAGAGCTGAATATATTGATAAAAATCACCTTGTCCGAGACAGATTTACATGGTTATCAAAACGTCACGCCAGGGTAAGCCTACACAAAACACAGCCCTTATTTTAAGTGTTTATATGAATGGTGGAAAAACGATTGGAACCATTTCCCTGTTTGACCACTAGGCTTTATGGGTATTATGACACCTCCACTGTGGGACTCTATACACTAATAAACTAGCAGATATTCATATTGCTCAGAGCAGAAGAGCAGCAAAGGTGTAGCTATACGAGGAGCACACTATCCAGATCAGTCTGCAAGTTAAGTTGAATGTGTTCTAGCTTAAATTGTAAGTGAAAAGGGTTCCAAAGATACACTACATGACCAAAAGTATGTGGACACCTGCTCGTTGAACATATCATTCCAAAATTATGGGCATTAATATGGAGTTGGTCCCCCCTTTGCTGCTATAACAGCCTCCACTCTTCTGGGAAGACTTTGCACTAGATGTTAGAATATTCCTGTAGGGACTTGCTTCCATTCAGCCACAAGAGCATTAGTAAGGTCGGGCACTTATGTTGGGCAATTAGGCCTGGTCGGCGTTCCAATTCATCCCAAAGGTGTTCGATGGCCAGTCAAGTTCTTCCACACCGATCTCAAGAAACCATTTCTGTATGGACCTCGCTTTGTACATGGCGCCATTGTCATGCTGAAACAGGAAAGGGCCTTCCCCAAACTGTTGCAACAAAGTTGGGAGCACAGAACCGTCTAGAATGTCATTGTATGCTGTATCATTAAGATTTCCCTTCACTGGAACTAAGGGGCCATGAAAAACAGCCCCGGACCATTATTCCTCCTACACCAAACTTTATAGTTGGCACTATGCATTGGGGCAGGTAGCGTTCTCCTGGCATCCGCCAAACCCAGATTTGTCCGTCGGACTGCCAGATGGTGAAGAGTGATTCATCACTCCAGAGAATGTGTTTCCACTGCTCCTTAGTCCAATGGCGGCAATCTTTACACCGCGCCAGCCGACGCTTGGCATTGCGTATGGTGATCTTAAGCTTGTGTGCGGCTTCTCGGCCATGGAAACCCATTTCATGAAGCTCTCGACGAACAGTTCTTGTCCTGATGTTGCTTCTAGAGGCAGTTTGGAACTCAGTGAGTGTTGCAACCGAGGACAGACGATTTTTACGCGCTAGGCGCTTCAGCACTCGGCGGTCCCATTCTGTGAGCTTGTGTGGCCTACCACTTCCCGGCTGAGCTGTTGTTGCACCTAGACATTTCCACTTCACAAGAACAGCTCTTGCAGGGCAGAAATTTGTCGAACTGACTTGTTGGAAAGGTGGCATCCTATGACGGTGCCACGTTGAAAGTCACTGAGCTCTTCAGTAAGGCCATTCTACTGCCAATGTTTGTCCATGGAGATTGCATGGCTGTGTGCTCGATTTTATAAACCTGTCAGCAACGGGTGTGGCTGAAATAGCTGAATCCACTAATTTGAAGGGGTGTCCACATACTTTAGTGTATATATAGTGTAATAACCAGATAATTTGTACAACATTTGAAGTGTGACTGCTGGCGCAAGTCACGTTAACTAATGTGACTGGGATGACCTGTAAAATGTAGGCCATCATTGATGTGTGCATTGATTGCAGCGGTCTCATGAGCTGCGGAACATACAGTGATAGCTACTATCCTGATGCTACACTAAACAAATTAACGTTCGCATAGAGACTGAAATACTATCGAATCACCGTGATAAGCACCATCTCCTTCTCATAATCAGAAAACATTGCTACTCACTCACTATATGCTACCCTAGCTTACTTCCTCCTTGTATGGCCAAGCAATGATTCTCTGTGATGAGGTGTGTTCACAGCCAACTCAGGTGAGGTTCCAACAAAGCTAGCGAGCATTCGCAAAGAAAATATTATATCAGAAAACAACAGCATAGTGAGAAACAGCTAGTTAAGGCATCAGCGTCAATGCAGAAAAAGAAGCCAGCGCATTTTAGCAGTAGCAGCAAGCGGCAGCAGAATGAGTGAGCAGACCCGCTCTGCTTAAATAGACTGACAAATAAGGTAGGCGTGATTGATACTAGCCTCTAATTGATGCCATCTCAGCTGATGCGTCAGCCTGAGGCAGAGCACTCAGGTTTCTTTTCTGAACTGGCTCCGCTTAATTTAAAGTCATGTTCTAACATTGTTCTGAGATCGTTAAGAAACAACGTTCTTCTGTGGGAATTTCAGTACTTCAGCATAATGTTTCCTATAAGTGTCCTCATGGTTTTATTTAAAGTAATGTTCTCAAATTGTTCAGAGAATGTTAAGAAAACGTTCCATAAAAACACAAGAAAACTTTAGCAACATTCAGAGAACATTCTAAGAATGTTATTTAAAAACATATACATTCCGTTCTCAGCATCAACAAAACTCTCTCTACCTCTATCTTGTTAAGTGTATTCAGGTGTGTTGGCTGAACCCACTAATTGGCCACACTTGATCTTAATGAGTGCTTGTTTCCTTTGAAATGGAGTCTGTTTAAATCAAGGGTTGGAACCGGTTCAGGGAACACAACCTGAACTGGAAACGAAAGTGATCTATACTGTTCCAGAACTGAACCATTATTTTAAAAGCATGAGAACTGGTTAATAGCGTTATTTTACGTTCCAGGCATTTTTTCCCAGTCCCACAAAATTCAAAACAAAGCGCCTATGCAAAGCCCTCTGTTACTCAGAAACGTATTCCAGCGTCTGCCTGCCAGCTGGAAATCTTTGCCAGTGGGTGTGCGTGTAGGGTACCTGCCCTCCCTTCTGCAGCATAGGTTACTACTGTAGCCTGCTGACAACATTACAAGCATGATTCAGAAATTAGGGAGAGGTGTTTAAAAGAATGGTCTAACTTTTTCAATGCTAGTTAAGGATACTATACTTATCACGTTTCACACTGGATTTATTAACTAGAGAAAGGTAAGATGTATTTTTAATTCTAGTGCTGCTCTGCACACACAAGCTTGTTAGCTAGCTAGCTAACGTTTGCTCTGGTCCAATGTTAAACCAACTCAAAGAAAACATGGCATGCTAGCTCCATCCTGGTGGAGCAGTGGACTAATTCCATTGACAGAGAACAGAAGATCATAGGTTTGAATCTCACTGACGCCGTGCCACAATAAAAAAAAGAAAATGCTTGCATGATTAATGCCTAAGCAGATGAATTTCCATGTGCCCTTTCTGTGCTTGGAGTTCAAAACAGTTAACCTAAGCTAGCAATGTTATTAAAAGTATTATTGAAACATTCTCAGAATGTTATTTAATGACCTATAATTAATAAAACCTCCCAGGAAAACTTCAGGGAACCATAGTAAAACGTTCAAAAAATCTCCCTGCAACCTAAAAATGTAAGTTCACAGTAACCAAAAAAGTGTTAAACAAATCAAAATATATTGTATATTTGAGATTCTTCAAATAGCCACCCTTTGCCTTGATGACAGCTTTTCACACTCTGCATTCTCTCAACCAGCTTCATGAGGTAATCACCTGGAATGTATTTCAATTAACAGGTGGGCCTTCTTAAAAGTTAATTTGAAGAATTTCTTTCCTTCTTAATGCATTTGCTGGTGACACTTAACCAGCATGCGTACCAAAGCATTCTGCAGTGATATGCCTTCCCATCTGGTTTGGTTTAGTGGGACTATCATTTGTTTTTCAACAGGACAATGACCCAACAAACCTCCAGGCTGTGTAAGGGCTATTTTACCAAGAAGGAGAGTGATGGAGTGCTGCATCAGATGACCTGGCCTCCACAATCCCCCGACCTCAACCAAATTGAGATGGTTTGGGATGAGTCGGACCGCAGAGTGAAGGAAAAGCAGCCAACAAGTGCTCAGCATATGTGGGAACTCCTTCAAGACTGTTGGAAAAGCATTCCAGGTGAAGCTGGTTGAGAGAATGCCAAGAGTGTGAAAAGCTGTCATCAAGGCAAAGGGTGGCTATTTGAAGAATCTCAAATATACAATATATTTTGATTTGTTTAACACTTTTTTGGTTACTACATTATTCCATATGTGTTATTTCATAGTTTTGATGTCTTCACTATTATTCTACAATGTAGAAAATATTAAAAATAAAGAAAGACCCTTGAATGAGTAGGTCTTCTAAAACTTTTGACCGGTAGTGTAGTGGTTTTGGTAAAAATCTAACAGCATGCAGACCACTCTCTATACATTTTAGAGTGTACAATTCAAACATTTTAATGAACAGTGAGTGACATTCCTATGTGTAATATGAATAGAATAATGCCCAGACACAAGATAGAGGTGGTTGTTTACCTAGAAGACTTGCACAGATTATACATATTGTTCAGTGGGTGTACCAATTTCCATATAGTGTAGTACCAATGTTTCACCATGAGGTGTCGTATTACTCATACTGTCGTAAACAATGATGTTAATCATATCAATGTCAATGCACTGTCATGCCTAGAACATTACAATTACATTTTTTTAAATTCATGAATATCACATATCAAACTAGTGTTACTGACTACTAGTACTGGGCAGCAGCGTTGAGTGAATCAAATAAGTGCTTTACAGATACCCTGCCTAAAACCCCAAAGAGCAAGCAATGCAGAGGCAGAAGCACAGTGGCTACGAAAAACTCCCTAGAAGGCAGGAACCTATGAAGAAACCTAGAGAGGAACCAGGCTCGGAGGGGTAGCCAGTCCTCTTCTGGCTGTAGTGGTTCGAGATGGTAAAGTCAGGTCAGGGGTCCACAGCCTCATTCGGAACAGCAGCATGGACAGAAATCATCAGTCCAGGGTGTCCTCAGGCACTCTCCTTGGGGTCATGCCCTCCGGAAGGGCCTTGCTGAAGGGTAGAGGTAGAGGTAGAGAGAGAGGTAGAGAGAGAGAGAGAGAGAGAGAGAGAGAGAGAGAGAGAGAGAGAGAGAGAGAGTGTTGGGGATTAGTGGGGCTGCTGGTCTAAATCAGTCCCTAAATGGGAAGAAAACATAAAAGCAGTGGAACAGGCTTTGTGTTCCATATTTGAATTTAAGGATACTTAGGGGATGTAAACAGACCACTGATAAACTACGGTACATACCTTCATATAAACAGTTGTGAAGACAAGTTTACTAGGCTACCTGTGTTGCTAAAGGTACAATCGCAAATCGACCCCTCAACCTTACGCCATATGCACTCGTGGAAATCTGAAAGAATTTGACAAGTGTGAGCAACATAGAAAACATCCATCTAGCCCATCAGTGATCAATTGGAGCTTTTACAATGTTGCTTACACCTGTCAAATCCTTTCAGATTTCTGCACAAATGGAAGGCTTCAACATCAACATTCAAAAGACAAAAACAACGAGGCTGACACCAAAATCAACCAATCAACGTCAACCACACTGCTTTTATTTATTTAAAATAAAAACGGAAATATCACATTTACATAAGTATTCAGACCCTTTACTCAGTACTTTGTTGAAGCACCTTTGGCAGCGATTACAGCCACGAGTCTTCTTGGATATGACGCTACAAGCTTGGCACACCTGTATTTGGGGAGTTTCTCCCATTCTCTTGTGCAGATCCTCTCAAGCTCTGTCAGGTTGGATGGGGAGCGTCGCTGCACAGCTATTTTCAGGTCTCTCTAGAGACGTTTGATCGGGTTCAAGTCCGGGCTCTGGCTGGGCCACTCAAGGACATTCAGAGACTTGTCCCGAATCCACTCCTGCGTTGTCTTGGCTGTGTGATTAGGGTCGTTGTCCTGTTGGAAGGTGAACCTTCGCCCCAGTCTGAGGTCCTGAGCGCCCTGTAGCAGGTTTTCATTAAGGATCTTTCTCTACTTTGCGTCGTTCATCTTTCCCTCAATCCTGACTAGTATCCCAGTCCCTGCAGCTGAAAAACATCCCGACAGCATGATGCTGTCACCACCATGCTTCACCGTAGGGATGGTGCCAGGTTTCCTCCAGACGTGACGCTGGCATTCAGGCCAAAGTATTCAATCTTGGTTTCATAAGACCAGAGAATCTTGTTTCCTGTGGTCTGAGAGTCGTTTCGGTGCCTTTTGGCAAACTCCAAGCGGTCTAGCATGTGCCTTTTACAGAGGAGTGGCTTCCGTCTGGCCACTTTACCATAAAGGCCTGATTGGTGGAGTGCTGCAGAGATGGTTGTCCTTCTGGAAGGTTCTCCCATCTCCACAGAGCTCTGTCAGAGTGACCATCAGGTTCCTGGTTACCTCCCTGACCAAGGCCTTTTCCCCTTGATTGCTCAGTTTGGCCAGGCGGCCAGCTCTAGGAAGAGTCTTGGTGGTTCCAAACTTCTTCCATTTAAGAATGATGGAGGCCAATGTGTTCTTGGGGACCTTCAATGCTGCCGAAATGTTTTGGTACCCTTCCCCAGATCTGTGCCTCAACACAATCCTGTCTCAGAACTCTACGGACAATTCTTTCGACCTCATGGCTTGGTTTTTGCACTGACATGCACTGTCAACAGTGGGACCTTATATAGACAGGTGTGTGCCTTTCCAAATCATGTCCAATCAATTGAATTGACCACAGGTGGACTCCAATCAAGTTCTAGAAACATTTCAAGGATGATCAATGGAAATAGGATGCACCTGAGCTCAATTTCGAGTCTCATAGCAAAGGTTCTGAATATTTATGTAAATAAGGTATTTCTGTTTTTCACTTTTAGTAAATTTGCTAAATATAAAAAATTAACTGTTTTTGCTTAATCATTATGGGGTATTGTGTGTAGATTGATGAGAAGTTTGTATATATTTTTATCCATTTTAGAATAAGGCTGTAACGTAACAAAGTGTGGAAAAAGGGAAAGGGTCTGAATACTTTCCGAATGCACTGTATTTGCCCAGCCAGAGATCAATTAACTACATACAGATAGAGATTTAGTGAAACAAAATCACATTATCAGACAATCACTGGGGGGGTCAATGCAAATAGTCTGGGTAGCCATTTGATTAGCTGCTCAGGAGTCTTATGGCTTGGGGGAAGAAGCTGTTAAGAAGCATTTTGGACCTAGACTTGCCGTGCGGTAGCAGAGAGAACAGTCTATAACTAGGGTGGCTGGAGTCTTTGGCAATTTTTAGGGCCTTCCTCTGAAACCGCCTGGTATAGAGGTCCTGGATGGCAGGAAGCTTGGCCCCAGTGATGTACTGGGCCATTTGCACTAACCTCTGTAGTGTCTTGCGGTCGGAGGCATAGCAGTTGCCATACCAGGCGGTGATGCAACCAGTCAGGATGCTCTCGATAGTATAGCTGTAGAACCTTTTGAGGATCTGAGGACCCATGCCAAATCTTTTCAGTCTCCTGAGGGGGAATAAGCGTTGTCGTGCCCTCTTCATGACTGTCTTGGTATGTTTGGACCATGAGAGTTCGTTTGTGATGTGGACACCAAGGAACTTGAAGCTCTCAACCTGCTCCACTACAGCCCCGTCGATGAGAATGGGGGCGTGCTCGGCCCTCCTTTTCTTTAGTCCATGATCATCTCCTTTGTCTTGATCACATTGAGGGAGAGGTTGTTATCCTGATACCACATTGCCAGGTCTCTGACCTCCTCCCTATTGGCTGTCTCATAGTTGTCGTCGGCAAACTTAATGATGGTGTTGGAGTCGTGATTGGCCATGCAGTCATGGCTGAACAGGGAGTACAGGAGGGGACTGAGCACGCACCCCTGACGGGCCACTGTGTTGAGGATCAGTGTGGCAGATGTGTTGTTACCTACCCTTACCACCTGGGGGCAGCCCGTCAGGAAGTCCAGGATCCAGTTGCAGAGGGAGGTGTTTAGTCCCAGGGTCCTTAGCTTAGTGATGAGCTTTGAGGGCACTATGGTGTTGAACGCTGAGCTGTAGTCAATGAATAGCATTCTCATGTAGGTGTTCCTTTTGTCCAGGTGGGAAAGGGCAGTGTGGAGTGCAATAGAGATTGCGTCATCTGTGGATCTGTTGGGGTGGTATGCAAATTGCAGTGGGTCTAGGGTTTCTGGGATAATGGTGTTGATGTAAGCCATGACCAGCCTTTCAAAGCTACAGACTTGAGTGCTACGGGTCATTAGTCATTTAGGCAGGTTAGCTTGGTCTTATTGGGCATAGGGACTATAGTGGTCTGCTTGAAACATGTTGGTATTACAGACTCGGTCAGGGAGAGGTTGAAAATGTCAGTGAAGACACTTTCCAGTTGGTCAGCGCATGCTCAGAATATACGTCCTGGTAATCGGTCTGGCCCTGCGGCTTGTGAATGTTGACCTGTTTAAAGGTCTTACTCACATCGGCTACGGAGTGCGTGATCACACAGTCATCTGGAACAGCTGGTGCTCTCATGCATGCTTCAGTGTTGCTTGCCTCAAAGTACACATAGAAGTCATTTAGCTCGTCTGGTAGGCTCGTGTCACTGGTCAGCTCGCGGCTGTGCTTCCCTTTGTAGTCTGTAATAGTTTGCAAGCCCTGCAACATCCGACGAGCGTCAGAGCCGGTGTAGTAGGATTCAATCTTAGTCCTGTATTGACGCTTTGCCTGTTTGATGGTTCGTCGGAGGGCATAGCGGGATTTCTTATAAGCGTCCGGGTTAGTGTTCCACTCCTTGAAAGCGGCAGCTCCACCCTTTAGCTCTGTGCGGATGTTGCCTGTAATCCATGGCTTTTGGTTGGGGTATGTACGTACGGTCACTGTGGGGACGACGTCATCGATGCACTTATTGTTGAAGCCAGTGACTAATGTGCTGCACTCCTCAATGCCATCGGAAGAATCACAGAATATATTCCAGTCTGTGCTAGCAAAACAGTCCTGTAGCTTAGCATCTGCGTCATCTGACCACTTCCGTATTTTGCGAGTCACTGGTACTTCCTGCTTTAGTTTTTGCTTGTAAGCAGGAATCAGGAGGATAGAGTTATGGTCAGATTTGCCAAATGGAGGGCGAGGGAGAGCTTTGTATGCGTCTCTGTGTGTGGAGTAAAGGTGGTCTAGAGTTATATTTCCTCTGGTTGCACATGCTGGTAGAAATGAGGTAAAACGGATTTAAGTTTCCCTGCATTAAAGTCCATGGCGACTAGGAGCGCCTCCTCTGGATGAGCATTTTCTTGTTTGCTTATGGCCTTATACAGCTCGTTGAGTGCGGTCTTAGTGCCAGCATCGGTTTGTGGTGGTAAATAGACAGCTACGAAAAATAGTGTGGTCTACAGCTTATCATGAGATATTCTACCTCAGGCTAGCAAAACCTAGAGACGTTCTTAATATTAGATTTCGTGCACCATCTGTTATTGACAAATAGACATAGACCGCCACACCTTGTCTTACCGGAGGCAGCTGTTCTATTTTGCCGATGCACGGAAAACCCAGCCAGCTGTATGTTATCCATGTTGTCATTCAGCCACGACTCGGTGAAACATAAGATATTACAGTTTTTTATGTCCCGTTGGTAGGATAGTCTTAATCGGAGCTCATCCAGTTTATTATCCAATGATTGCACGTTGGCTAATAGTACGGAAGGTCGAGGTGGGTTACCCACTCGCTGTCGGATTCTTACAAGGCACCCGGACCTACGTCCCCTATATCTCCGTCTCTTTTTCATGCAAATGACAGGGATTTGGGCCTTGTCCGGTGTCTGAAGTAAGTCCTTCGCATCCAACTCGTTAAATAATAAATATTTGTCCAGTACGAGGTGAGTAATCGCTGTTCTGATATCCAGAAGCTCTTTTCGGTCATAAGAGACGGTGGCAGAAACATTATGTACAAAATAAGTCACAAATAACGCAAAAAATACACACAATATCACAACTGCTTAGGAGCCCGTAAAACGGCAGCCATCTCCTCCGGCGCCATTCACCCCAGTGTTGGTGTTAATGACCAGAGTTGAGTGTGATTGTGTCATTTTTACTCGTGTAGAGTAAAACACTCAACACCACGTCCATCATAATCATATTTCCCAGCAGGCTCTATTGCAGGTTGATTTTCTGAATGGTTTGTTTCAATATCTGTGTTTTTGCATGTATAGTGGTTTGTGAAAGTATTCACCCCCCTTGACAATTTGGACTATTTTGTGTATGTTCATAACATGAAATCCAAATAAAAATCCATTTAAATTACAGGTTATAATGCAACAAAATAGGAAAAACACCAAGGGGGATGAATACTTTTGCAAGGCACTGTATAACTAGGCCCTCAAAGAAAGGCCTTATAATATAAACTGAATGTACAAAACATTAGGAACACCTTCCTAATATTGAGTTGCACCCCCTTTTGCCCTCAGAACAGCCTCAATTTGTCAGGGCATGGACTTTACAAGGTGTTGAAAGTGTTCCACAGGGATGCTGGCCCATGTTGACTCCAATGCCTCCCTCAGTTGTGTTAAGTTGGCTGGATGTCCTTTGGGTGGTGAACATTCTTGATACAGACAGGAAATTGTTGAGCGTGAAAAACCCAGCAGCATTGCAGTTCTTGACACACTCAAACCGGTGCGGCTGGCACCTACTACCATACCCCGTTCAAAGGCACTTAAACATTTTGTCTTGCCCATTCACCCTCTGAATGGCACACATACACAATCCATGTCTCAATTGTCTCAAGGCTTAAAAATCCTTCCTTAACATGTCTCCTCCCCTTCAACTACACTGATTAAAGTGGATATAAGAAGTGACATCAATAAGGGATCATAGCTTTCACCTGGACAGTCTATGTCATAGAACGAGCAGCTGTTCTTAATGTTTTGTACACAGTGTATGTAATGTATTGTCATAAAGAGTTTAATTTTAAAGGCTAATAAGGCTGGTGGAACTGTTCATAGAGGGTTCTAGGAAGAACCCTTCAAAGATAAAAGGGTTCTTGGTAGAACCGTTCATGGGGGTTCTAGGAAGAACCCTTAAAAGAAAAAAGGGTTCTCAGTAGAACCCTTCATAGAGGGTTCTAGGTAGAACCATTTACAGTGGTTTCTTCTTTCTGGTGCTAGGTAGAATCCTGTATAGAGGGTTCTACCTAGAACTCTCTATAAAGGATTCTACCTAGCACCAGAAAGAGTTCCCCTATGGGGACAAACCGAAGAACCCTATATGGTTCTACTTAGCACCTTTTTTTCTAAGAGTGTGGAGAAGGATGATTGAAAAGGAGATGAAGAAGTGTGGCCTGAGTTGGGGAACTCTACCAAGAAGGCTGCGGACCGGAAGCAGTGGCATTCTCTTGTGGATGCCTTATGTGCCTCAAGGCACAAAGAGGATTAAGTAAGTAAATAAATAAGTGAAGGGTATAAGGTCTTGATCTTGCATTACCCATCTCATATGTATATACTGTATTCTATGCTATCTATTGCATCTTAGCCTTAGTCTGACAATGACATTGCTCATCCATATATTTATTTATTCTTATTCCATTCCTTTACTTAGATTTGTGTGTATTAGGTCTTTGTTGTGGAACTGTTAGATATTACTTGCTAGATATTGCTGCACTGTCGGAACTAGAAGCACAAGCATTTCGCTACATTCGCAATAACATCTGCTAACCATGTGTATGTGACAATACATTTGATTTTGATTTGAACAGCTTCTTCCTTGTCGACCTGCTGGTGTGATCTGAAGAGGGGCTCTGGTGCAGAGGCACTCAAACCAGCGATGCTGTTGCTTAGAGCAGTTGGGGAGTTGGTGCAGCTTTCCCTCAGAGACTCCAGCAGGGCTGATGCATATGCTAGAAAATAAAATGGAATTATTGGTTGAATCAAGTGAGGACAAGTGAGGAGGCCATTACAGTAGAAGATCAGAGAAGATGCTCTGCTTACTTCCATGTTTTGAGTAAAAAGATACTGATCTGGTATGAATTTAAATTGCTTACTGTATGAAGGTTTCTCCATGACAGGGCGGACAGTCCAATCTCCTCTGCAAAACTTTGGGTAGCGCACTGCATAGTGAAACTCTCCCTTGCTAGTTGTAGCCAGAGATGGGCAGTATTTGTTACATGTATTTTAAATATATATTTCAATTACTTATTACTATTTTGTCATTTGTATTACACTGGGCTGAACTACACTCCAATGTATTTTGTAACAAGATACTTTTGAGAGCTGTAATTTGTATTTTCAAAATACTTTTCTATATAATTTTTTTATAGCGGTTCACCGTTTTGTGGCCCGCTTTCACCCTGCATTGGTATCAGAAGTCTGATGGCACAATGGTGTGATAATAGCCTCTGCTAAATTAACTAAATAAAAATGTGTATGTAAAAATTGACAATCGTAAAGAATGCTGAGTATTATTCTAATGAGCTCCGTCCCGATACAAGGTTTTGTCTAGAAGGGATACAACTTTTGTCAAAAAAACTTACACAGCAGGTTAGGAGAATTCATGTAGCAGGTTAGGAGAATTAGGTTAAACTGTATCCCATCTCGCCAAAAATAATACCCAGTGTGCTTTGTAGTTCATTTTGGTATGTTCATTTTCACATACACTTTTACATTTTGGTCATTTAGCAGACACTCTTATTCAGAGTGACTTACAGTCAGTGCATTCCAACTAAGGTACAGTGGCTTGTGAAAGTATTTTCCCCTCTTGGCATTTTTCCTATTTTGTTGCCTTACAACCTGGAATTGGGGGGGTTTGTTTCATTTGATTTACACAACATGCCTACCACTTTGAAGATGCAAAATATTTTTTGTTGTGAAACAAACAAGAAATAAGACAAAAAAACAGAAAAGTTGAGTGTGCATAACTATTCACCCCCCCAAAGTCAATCCTTTGTAGATCCACCTTTTGCAGCAATTACAGCTGCAAGTCTCTCATCTGACCAGAGTTCCTTCCATATGTTTGGGGAGTCTCCCACATGCCTTTTGGCGAACACCAAACATGTTTGCTTATTTTTTTCTTTAAGCAATGGCTTTTTTCTGGCCACTCTTCCGTAAAGCCCAGCTCTGTGGAGTGTACGGCTTAAAGTGGTCCTTTGGACAGATACTCCATTCTCCGCTGTGGAGCTTTGCAGCTCCTTCAGGGTTATCTTTGGTCTCTTTGTTGCCTCTGATTAATGCCCTCCTTGAAATTACCTGCTGCATGCCCAGGTAGGAGAACCCTGTGTGCTTTGGTGCAAAGTGTAGAATCAATGAGTGATATGCCTCAAGGGAGTATATCTGATGCTGTGGTGACAACTGGCAGACATCCTTCAGAAACAGAGTCTAAGTTGCCAGACTCTCCAGCTTGGCCGCTGCTGTGGATCCTTCAGTCAATTATTTTAAAATCAGCCTTTCTTATCAATCTGCACTAGATGTACATTATAGCTGTTATTCAAAAAGAAATACCTGGCTCCAGCCACACCTTGTCATGTTCATCTCCCTTCAGTGACGATGCAAACAGCTGCGGAACGCAGGCTGTCTTGTGGTCGTAGATGTCCTGCACGTGGTTCATGAGGCTTCTCCCCTTGGCCTCATCACATCCAGATTTCCACTTAGAGTTGAAGCCGCCGTCCAGTACAGATGATTCACTATGGAAGGCTTCTAGAGCCTCAGGTCATCGCACCCCTTCTCCCTTGACAAGGCATCAAGTTTCTTCCCCAGCCCTGTTTAGAGGCTAAATAATACTTGGACACTAAACCAGTGTTGTAGCACTCGAGACCGGTCTTGATCTCGAGTCCGGTCTCTAGACCACATTGGGTATCTCGGTCTTGTCTCGGTGTCGGATACATTTGTACTCGGTCTTGACTCGGTCTCAGACAGTGATGACTCAGTAATTTCTTCTAAAGACCAGCCGAGACCAGCAGAGTAAAAAACTCATCATTATCAGCTTCCAATCAGTCAGAGCATAAAACCGCTTCACCAGGCCTAATATATACACTCCTTTCTTGAAACAATAACATTGTAGGAGCCTTATCTATTATAGACATGTTTGCGCAGTGGCGAACCTATAGGCCTTCAGTGTGTGACAGGTTCGTGATTCTGATAGGACACGCTATAAAAAATGACCCACGGGCTTCGTAAATATTGCTAAAGAATACCAATGATTTTTACTTAAAAGAATAGGTTTCTGGTTTTACTTACATTTTTGAATATAGTACTTAATTTATATGTGTTGAAAAAGACTGGCATTTAAAAATAAAAATCGAAGGTAATATGCTGCTAAATTTGAACAAATATTTCTAAGTAACAACCAACAACTTAAAAATATGATACTAAAATTTTCATTATTATGTTGGACTGACATGCTAGAATAACTAAATCTAGTTCTGAACGTAAATTGTGCTTGGAACAGTTCAATGGACGTCGTCTTGATCTTTCTTCTCTGGAATGGCCATGCGGCAGGTAAGGACCAAATTATAACTTGGAATGTAGTTTAGATCTCTCTACACATATTTTTGACGAAATATCGTAAATATTTGTGGAAAACAATAAATAATATTCTTCAAGTGCAAAAAGCCTTTAGCTAGCTATATTGCCAGAGTACGTTATATATTTGCACGTTGATAAACTAGCTAGTTAACGGCTGTGATGTCTGTGTAGTTAGCTAGTGGTGGGCATGCTACTTGCTAATAAGTTAGCAGTGCATTTTCTCGCCTCAGCGCTGTTTCTAACCTTTGTCATTTTTGTGTATGTTTTATATTAACCGAAATAGCTATTTAACATATTAGCTACCTAGCTTACCAAAAAATGCATCGTCAGCAAACATTACAATAGAACTGAACACATGGTGCCCCTGCAATTTAATGTTTGCCTGCTAGGCAAGCTAGCCAGGCAGAGACGGGAACGAACAATACGTAGCTAGCTAGCTAACTACACCTAGCTATCTAGCTACACCTGTCCTTGCAGAAACCTTCTTGTTGTTCACGTATTCACAACATGTTCAAGGCAGCACTGCAAACGTTGACTGGAGGTCTACAAGACTTTGTTGAAATACTTGTAAAATGTAAAATACTTCTAATGATTGTTGTTGCCAAGTGTCAGAATGCTTGGTATAATGAGCACCTTAGGGGGTTTGAGCTGGAATCCACACAGAAGCTTAAGGTCATTGAGCAAAAGGAATTGGCAGACATCTACACTCTTATTACTTTAAATGTACAAGAACTCAATAACAGCTCTACAGAGACATCGGATGAAAGGGGCTCCCTTGGATCACGTGATACTGTGATATTGTCCTCTCCAGAAAGTACCTCTTCCCAACGCTCCAGTCCGTGGCCATCTGAGTTTGAAGTTCCTCGCTTTGCTTATGATAGAGAGCTCATTCTTGAGTCAGCTAATGAAGCACACATGAAGGATGGAACACTACTCAACAATCTATCTGTGAAATCAGACATCCTGGAAAAACTGTCTGATAGGATCTTCCAGTTTACAGCCTATCCGTCAAGTCTACAAATTTGCCAAGTTACAGAAGCTTTGGTAAAAAAGTACTCATGCCTTAAAGAGCCTAGGTCCTTCTCAGGCCTGTACGGATGGCAAAACAGCCTGAATTACAAGATGGGCAATTACAGATCGAAACTGAGAGGAATTGGTTGCCCAGAACTGGAAGTGAACTCTGTCAAGACAAAATCACCAGAGTACAGGCCCATTGCCAAGAACATAAAAAAACCTAAGGTGGAGGTAAATTACCTCCCACCCCACCCTGCTGGAGAAACAGATGAGACCCTGGAGAGGGAGCGAGTGGAGCTACTGGGAGAAGTACAAATACGTGACAACCACAACATTGTGAGTGCCAAAATGGAAAAGACCTTCTCATATTGAAGACAAGATGTCGTTCAGGCCCTTCCTGTGACTTCAAAGAAAGATGGCCAGCCCTGTTTGAGCCCACTCAGGTACAAAATACAGCTTAATGAAAATAGTCAATGTAGGTAAAAAATGTATATTGATTTAAATATTTTGTGTTGTCTTGACCTAATATTCTAATCCACAAATAAATATATAATATGCATTAAAGATTAGTCTGAGCATTCTCACTCTGCACATGCTTTGGGAGGGCTTTCCCAATAGCAATGACTCTCAGATCATCTTTTGTCCTAATCTGTTCAGAAGCTCTCTCTCTCTCTCTCTCTCTCTCTCTCTCTCTCTCTCTCTCTCTCTCTCTCTCTCTCTCTCTCTCTCTCTCTCTCTCTCTCTCTCTCTCTCTCTCTCTCTCTCTCTCTCTCTCTCTCTCTCTCTCTCTCTCTCTCTCTCTCTCTCTCTCTCTCTCTCTCTCTCTCTCTCTCTCTCTCTCTCTCTCTCTCTCTCTCTCTCTCTCTCTCTCTCTCTCTCTCTCTCTCAATAACGGCCGGTTGTGATACAGCCTGGAATCGAATCAGGGAGTCTGTAGTGACGCCTCTAGCACTGAGATGCAGTGTCTTAGACTGCTGCGCCACTTGGGAGCCCAATCACTTGTGTTGTGACAAGGTAGGGGTAAAAGCCCAATTTGGTAAAAGACCAAGTCCATATTCTGGCAAGAACAGCACAAATAAGCAAAGACAAATGACAGTCCATCATTACTTTAAGACATGAAGGTCATTCAATACGGAACATTTGTGTAAGGGCTATCTGTGTAAGGGCTATTTTACCAAGAAGGAGAGTGATGGAGTGCTGCATCAGATGACCTGGCCTCCACAATCCCCTGACCTC
This sequence comes from Coregonus lavaretus, assembly GCF_964263955.1. Classification (NCBI taxonomy): domain Eukaryota; kingdom Metazoa; phylum Chordata; class Actinopteri; order Salmoniformes; family Salmonidae; genus Coregonus; species Coregonus lavaretus. The sequence goes on along the minus strand of NC_139997.1, from coordinate 60,105,757 downwards.
AACCCAATTGAGAATGTTTGGGATGAGTCGAACCGCAGAGTGAAGGAAAAGCAGCCAACAAGTGCTCAGCATGTGTGGGGACTCCTTCAAGACTGTTGGAAAAGCATTCCAGGTGAAGCTGGATGAGAGAATGCCAAGAGTGTACAAAGCTGTCATCAAGGCAAAGGGTGGCTATTTGAAGAATCTCAAATATAAAATATATTTTGATATGTTTAACACTTTTTTGTTTGCTACATGATTCCATATGTGTTATTTCATAGTGTTGATGTCTTCACTATTATTCTACAATGTAAAAAATAGTAAAAATTAAGAAAAACCCTTGTGCAGCTCAGTTGGTAGAGCATGGCGTTTGCAACGCCAGGGTTGTGGGTTCAATTCCCACGGGGGCCCAGTATGAAAATGTATGTACTCACTAACTGTAAGTCGCTCTGGATAAGAGCCTCTGCTTAATGACTAAAATGTAATACGTAGGTGTGTCCAAACTTTTGACTGGTAGTGTATATTATACTTAATATATCCTCCTTGTTGGATTTACTTAACAAACTGATGCAAATAGTTCCCTACATTTTTTTAAAGTAAAAGGGGCACAATATTTTTTACATCTCAGCAACCGTAATACCAGCACACTCGTGTAGGAGAGTGCACTTTTTGTAGAACACAAAGGGCCAGTTGTGTGGTGGAGCGTATACGCAGATATTAAACAGTATACATTTACATTTTAGTCATTTAGCAGACACTCTTATCCAGAGTGACTTACAGTTAGTGCATACATTTCTATACTGGAATCAAACCCACAACCCTGGCGTTGCAAACGCCATGCTCTACCAACTGAGCTACATCCCTGCCGGCCACTCCCTCCCCTACCCTGGGCCAATTGTGCGCCGCCCCATGGGTCTCCCGGTCACGGCCGGCTACGACAGAGTCTGGATTTGAACCAGGATCTCTAGTGGCACAGCTAGCACTGCGATGCAGTGCCTTAGACCACTGCGCCACTCGGGAGGACACCCACTTTGTTTTCAGTGGACATTGCGTATACTCACTAAATAATTCCTACTGATGCGTATCAAAGTAGTTTAGTGGAAGTATACGACATTAATTATGTAGTACAATAGATAAGTCATGCACAAAGTAGCCTACACAATCGCAAAGCACGTGAAATATATTTACATGCGCACCGCGCACACAGCCTAGTTTCAACGGAATATCATCTGCCGGCAGCAAGAGAGTGCAACTCTCAACTGCTTTTGGCATGGAGCAGTTCACAGAAGAATGACATCAGTAGCCGGTAGGGTAGGAAAGAAGTTTCAACTTGTGATATCTGCTAGTAAATTCTAAATAAGGTAACAATGGGTATGCAAACCAGGCATTGAAAAAGTTTAGTCCGAAGTGTTGGTTAATAGGCTATTTGTGATGTGCAATTGTCATCATGTGCTGTTTGCATCAGGGGAATAGACATTGATGGGCCTGGGATGAGCCTGGGTGGATTACTTCCCATTGCTAAAAAATATGTGCAGTTTTTTTGCAGTTTAGGCGCAATTTAGATTTTGGCCACTAGATGGGAGCAGTGTGTGTGCAATGTTTTTTATTCTTTATTTATTTATTTCACCTTTATTTAACCAGGTAAGCCAGTTGAGAACAAGTTCTCATTTACAACTGCGACCTGGCCAAGATAAAGCAAAGCAGTGCGATAAAAACAACAACAACACAGAGTTACATATGGAATAAACAAAACGTACAGTCAATAACACAATAGAAAATCTATATCCAGAGCGACTTACAAATTGGGTGCATTCAACTTATGATAGCCAGTGGGGCAACCACCCTAATATAGGGTGGTTTTTAATGGGGGGGTAGAAGGATTACTTTATACTATTCCAGGTATTCCTTAAAGAGGTAGGGTTTCAAGTGTCTCCGGAAGGTGGTCATTGACTCCGCTGTCCTGGTGTCGTGGGGGAGCTTGTTCCACCATTGGGGTGAGCGGGAACTGTGCTTCCGTAGAGGTAGGGGGGCTAGCAGGCCAGAAGTGGATGAATGTAGTAAGTTATGGAGGTAAGGCAATAAATAGGCCATAGTGCAAAATAATTACAATTTAGTATTAACACTGGAGTGATAGATGTGCAGAAGATGATGTGCAAATAGAGATACTGGGGTGCAAATGAGCAAAATAAATAACAATGTAAATAACAATATGGGGATGAGGTAGTTGGGTGGGCTAATTACAGATGGGCTGTGTACAGGTGCAGTGATCGGTAAGCTGCTCTGACAACTGATGCTTAACGTTAGTGAGGGAGAGAAGTGTCTCCAGCTTCAGAGATTTTTGCAGTTCGTTCCAGTCATTTACAGCAGAGAACTATAAGGAATAGCGGCCAAAGGAGGTGTTGGCTTTGGGGATGACCAGTGAGATATACCTGCTGGAACGCATACTACAGGTGGGTGTTGTTATGGTGACCAATGATCTAAGATAAGGCAGGGATTTGCCTAGCAGTGATTTATAGATGACCTGGAGCCAGTGGGTTTGGCGAGGAATATGTAGTGAGGGCCAGCCAACGAGAGTGTACAGGTCACAATGGTGGGTAGTATATTGGGCTTTGGTGACAAAACGGATGGCACTGTGATAGACTACATCCAATTTGCTGAGTAGAGTGTTGGAAGCTATTTTGTAAATGACATCGCCGAAGTCAAGGATCGGTAGGATCGTCAGTTTTACGAGGGCATGTTTAGCAGCATGAGTGAAGGAGGCTTTGTTGCAAAATAGGAAGCCGATTCTAGATTAAACTTTGGATTGGAGATGCTTGATGTGAGTCTGGAAGGAGAGTTTACAGTCTAACCAGACACCTAGGTATTTGTAGTTGTAGTCAGACCCACCGAGAGTAGTGATTCTAGTCGGGTGGGCGGGTGCAAGCAGCGTTCGATTGAAGAGCATGCATTTAGTTTTACTAGCATTTAAGAGCAGTTGGAGGCCATGGAAGGAGTGTTGTATGGCATTGAAGCTCGTTTGGAGGCTTGTTAACACAGTGTCCAATGAAGGGACAGATGTATACAAAATGGTGTTGTCTACGTAGAGGTGGATCTGAGAGTCACCAGCAGCAAGAGCGACATCATTGATATACACAGAGAATAGAGTCGGCCCGAGAATTGAACCCTGTGGCACCCCAGACAACAGGCCCTCCGATTTGACACATTGAACTCTATATGAGAAAGAAAGGGTCCAGATTGTCTAGCCCAGCTGATTTGCAGGGGTAGAGATTTAGCAGCTTTTTCAGGACATCAGCTATCTGAATTTGGGTGAAGGAGAAGCGGGGCAGGGCATGGGCAAGTTGCAGCGGAGGGTGCAGAGCTGGTGGCCCGGGTTAGGCGTAGCCAGGTGGAAAGCATGGTCAGCCGTAGCAAAATGCTTATTCAAATTCTCGAGTATTGTAGATTTATCGGTGGTGACAGTGTTTCCTAGCCTCAGTGCAGTGGGTAGCTGGGAGGAGGTGCTCTTATTCTCCATGGACTTTACAGTGTCCCAGATCTTTTTGGAGTTAGTGCTACAGGATGCACATTTCTGTTTGAAAAAGATAGCCTTTGCTTTCCTAACTGATTGTGTATATTGGTTCCTGACTTCCCTGAAAAGTTGCATATCACGGGGGCTGTTCAATGCTAATGCTGTGCGCCACAGGATGTTTTTGTGCTGGTCAAGGGCAGTCAAGTCTGGGGTGAACCAGGGGCTATATCTGTTCTTAGTTCTGCATTTTTTTAATGGGACATGCTCATTTAAGATGGAGAGGAAAGCACTTTTTAAGAACATCCAGGCATCCTCTACTGATGGAATGAGGTCAATATCAATCCAGGATATCTGGGCCAGGTCAATTAGAAAGGCCTGCTCGCTGAAGTGTTTTAGGGAGCGTTTGACAGTGATGAGGGGTGGTCGTTTGACCGCGGACCCATTATGGACGCAGGCAACGAGGCAGTGATCGCTGAGATCCTGGTTGAAGACAACAGAGGTGTATTTAGAGGGTAAATTAGTCAGGATGATATCTATGAGGGTACCCCATGTTTACGGATTTAGGGTTGTACCTGGTAGGTTCCTTGATAATTTGTGTGAGATTGAGGGCATCTAGTTTAGATTGTAGGACGGCCGGGGTGTTAAGCATATCCCAGTTTAGGTCACCAAGCAGTACGAACTCTGAGGATAGATGGGGGGCAAGCAATTCACATATGGTGTCCAGGGCACAACTGGGGGCTGAGGGTGGTCTGTAGCAAGCGGCAACAGTGAGAGACTTATTTCTAGAAATGTGGATTTTTAGAAGTAGAAGCTCAAACTGTTTGGGCACAGACCTGGATAGTATGATAGAGCTCTCTACAGTAGATTGCAACTCCGCCCCATTTGGCAGTTCTAGACTGAAAATGTTGTAGTTGGGGATGGATATTTCTGAGTTTTTGGTGGCCTTCCTAAGCTAAGATTCAGACACTGCTAGAACATCAGGGTTGGCAGAGTGTGCTAACACAGTGAATAACTAAAACTTGGGGAGGAGATGTTAACATGCAAGAAACAAAGGCTTTTACGGTTACAGAAGTCAACAAATTTACATTTTACATTTTTAGTCATTTAGCAGACGCTCTTATCCAGAGCGACTTACGGGAGCAATTAGGGTTAAGTGCCTCGCTCAAGGGCACATCGACAGATTTTTCACCTAGTCGGCTCGGGGATTAGAACCAGCGACCTTTCGGTTACTGGCACAACGCTCTTACCCACTAAGCTACCTGCCGCCCAAATGAGAGCGCCTGGGGGGTAGGAGTGATACTGGGGGCTACAGGGCCTGGGTTAACCTCTATATCACCAGAGGAACAGAGAAGGAATAGAATAAGGATACGGCTAAAGGCTAAAGGCTTTAAGAACTGGTCTTCTAGTGTGTTGGGTACAGAGAATAAAACGGGCAGATTTCCGGGCGTTGTAGAATAGATTCAGGGCATTATGTACAGACAAGGATATGGAAGGATATGAGTACAGTGGAGGTACACCTAAGCATTGGGTAACTATGAAAGAGGTAGCATCACTGGAGGTACCGATTGAGCCGGTCTCTGCGTGTATGGGGGGTGGGACAAAGGAGCTCTCTGAGGCTGGTTGAGCTGAACTTGGGGTGATCATAAGGTCCATTGAACAGCACTAAGTAAGTCCGGGAGCAGATCGTAGGCTGCTAAAGCAGATTGATCCAGTGAGCATTGCAATACTGGACTATTTTGTATCAAGTCTGCCCAAATGTGCCGAATTGGTCAATTGATACATTTTCAAGTACATAACTACAGAGAACATACAAAAATGATATGGTAATACAAAATGTAAGTTTACACACTCCCAGGAATGTCATGCATGATGGATCATTAACTTATACAATAACTTTCACACATCTAGATGACCGGGCGGGGTGGGTGTGGAGCCAGAGACAGCAGGGGTTCAAACTGTAGAACCCAGTTCCTACATTTGAATATATAAATGGATTTTATCAAACAAAACTATGCTACATTTTATCTCTGGGACCCTTAGGATGACAAATCAGAGCAAGATTACTGAATGTAAGTACATTATTTACTTTCAGAGGTGAATGTATCAAACCAGTTGCCGTGATACGTTTTTTGTTGTTGTGCATTCTCCTCAAACAATAGCATGGTACTTTTTTCACTGTAATAGCTACTGTAAATTGGACAGTGCAGTTAGATTAACAAGAATTTAAGCTTTCTGCCCATATAAGACATGTCTATGTCCTGGAAAGTTTGCTGTTACTTACAACAGTCATGCTAATCATATTAGCGCACGTTAGCTCAACTGTCCCGTATACGGGACACCGATCCCGTAGAGGTTAAGAACACTATAGATAACATGTAACCAGCCTAACCAGCTCTGCTACAGCGAGTAAAATGGTCAAAGTGAGGTGTTCTCTCATTTGTGTCTGGAAGGAGCTATCTAGCAAGCTAGACAACTTTAGCTAGTTAGCTTGGGTGCTTGGTTGGGACAAGCATGCATTGGGAGGCAAGCTGCAGAAGGACGAGGAGGCTACAATTCCCCATCGTTTATCAATGCAATTTTGACGACCAACTAGCTGAAAAAGTTTGAGAGGGTGTCACGCCCTGGCTCTGGGGACTCTTAAATGTTGAGCCAGGGTGTGGATTTTCTATGTTTAGTTTTCTATGTTTTTTGTTCTAGATCATTTAGTTCTATGTTGGCCAGGGTGGTTCCCAATCAGAGGCAGCTGTAGCTCGTTGGCACCAGTTAGTTTGTGGGATCTTGTTCCGTATAGGTTTGTGTTGTTGTAACCTCAGGACTTCACGTATCGTTAGTTTTGTTGTTTTGTTCGTGTGTTGTGTACTAAATAAAATGTACGCTTATCACGCTGCGCCTTGGTTCCATGAGTCATCAGTCAACATTTGTGACAGAAGATCCCACCACTGGAGGACCAAGCAGCGTGTCCAGGAACAGACAGCCTGGACTTGGGAGGAGATCCTGGACGGGAAGGGATCCTGGACTTGGGAAGAGATTCAGGCCGGAATGGATCGCCGTCCTTGGGAGGAGACTGTGGAGGCGCGCTACAGAGAGGAGCAGCGGCAACGCAGAGGGTACCGGCCGAGGAGGAAGCCCGATAGACAGCCCCAATAATTTTTTTGGGGGGGGCTAAAAGGGTGGTTGGCGGAGCCTAGAGTTAGAGCAGAGCCAACTCCCCGTACTCAGGCTAGGAAGCGTGAGACTGGGCAGGCTACGTGTTATGCGGAGCCACGTACTGTGCCGCGAGTGTTCCGGCACAGTCCTGTACGTCCGGTGCTAGCACCACGCACGTGTCGTGCTAAGATGGGCATGCAGCCAGGACGGGGTGTGCCGGCTCAACGCTCGTGGCCTCCAGTACGCCTCCTCGGTCCCGTATGTCCTGCGCCAGAGCCATGTGCTGTAGCGCCAGTACGAGTGCACAGCCCTGTACGTCCTGTGCTGATGCCTCACACATATTGTGTGGAAATAGGCATTCAGCCAGGACGGGTTGTGTCAGCTCTCCACTCCAGACCTCCAGTCCGCCTCCACAGTCCGGCCCGGCCCGTTCCGGCTCCCCGCACCAAGCCAGTGGTGCGTGTTCCCAGTCCAGCCCGGCCTGTTCCTGCTCCCCGCACCAAGCCAGTGGTGCGTGTTCCCAGTCCAGCCCGGCCTGTTCCTGTCCCTCGCACCAAGCCAGTGGTGCGCGTCGCCAGCCCGGTCCGGCCTGTTCCTGTCCCTCGCACCAAGCCAGTTATGCGTGTTCCCAGTCCAGCCCGGCCTATTCCTGCTCCCCGCACCAAGCCAGTGGTGCGTGTTCCCAGTCCAGCCCGGCCTGTTCCTGTCCCTCGCACCAAGCCAGTGGTGCGCGTCGCCAGCCCGGTCCGGCCTGTTCCTGTCCCTCGCACCAAGCCAGTGGTGCGCGTCGCCAGCCCGGTCCGGCCTGTTCCTGTCCCTCGCACCAAGCCAGTGGTGCGCGTCGCCAGCCCGGTCCGGCCTGTTCCTGTCCCTCGCACCAAGCCAGTGGTGCGCGTCGCCAGCCCGGTCCGGCCTGTTCCTGTCCCTCGCACCAAGCCAGTGGTGCGCGTCACCAGCCCGGTCCGGCCTGTTCCTGTCCCTCGCACCAAGCCAGTAGTGCGCGTAACCAGCCCGGTCCAGCCTGTTCCTGTCCCTCACACCAAGCCAGTGGTGCGCGTCATCAGCCCGGTCCGGCCCGTTCCTGCTCCCCGCACCAAGCCAGTGGTGCGTGTCGTCAGCCCGGTCCGGCCCGTGCCTGCTCACCGCACCAAGCCAGTGGTGCGCGTCGTCAGCCCGGTCCGGCCCGTTCCTGCTCCCCGCACCAAGCCAGTGGTGTGCGTCGTCAGCCCGGTCCGGCCCGTTCCTGCTCCCCGCACCAAGCCAGTGGTGCGTGTGTCCAGTCCGGCACGGCCTGTGCCTGTTCCACCGGTGCCTGGTCCGGCACCGGTCAGCTGCTCCACTCTGGAGTCAGAGCAATCCGCTCCACCGGGGTCCGGTCCAACTCCAGTCAGCGGATCCACTCCGGAGCCAGAGCAATCCGCTCCACCGGTGTCCAGTCCAGCTCCGGCCAGCGGCTCCAGTCCGGAGCCGGTAAGGTCTGGTCCACCGTCGTCAGGTCCAGCTCCAGTCAGCGGGACCAGACCAGGGGCGCAACGGGGAGGTGGAGAAAAGGTGGTGGTCACGCCCGGAGCCGGATCCGCCTCCGAGGCGGAATGCCCACCCGGCCCCTACCCTCTTGTGTTTGAGTGGCGCGGTCGCAGTCCGCGCCTTTGGGGGTGGGGGGGGTACTGTCACGCCCTGGCTCTGGGGACTCTTAAATGTTGAGCCAGGGTGTGGATTTTCAATGTTTAGTTTTCTATGTTTTTTGTTCTAGATCGTTTAGTTCAATGTTGGCCAGGGTGGTTCCCAATCAGAGGCAGCTGTAGCTCGTTGTCTCTGATTGGGGACCATACTTAGGCAGCCTGTTGGCACCAGTTAGTTTATGGGATCTTGTTCCGTAAAGGTTTGTGTTGTTGTAACCTCAGGACTTCACGTATCGTTTCATTTTGTTCGTGTGTTGTGTACTAAATAAAATGTACGCTTATCACGCTGCGCCTTGGTTCCACGAGTCATCAGTCAACGTTCGTGACAGAGGGTTTATCTAATGTTCCTTCGTTAAATTTTAGCTCAATCTTGCTCTGGCTAGCATTAGTTGTTGATCTTGTTGTTGACGTGCATAACTGAGGGAGAGAGAGACTACCTTTTCATGGTTGTTTGATCAATAGGAATGTGAAGTTCCCAAATGTAAGAGGACTCCCGTTGTGTTTACATATTTACAGAAATCCATTTTGGTGTATTTTGTGGCTTTTGGCGAATGCGTTCTAATGATCTAAAGTTGCGCTGTTGCAACTGCCTGTAAACACACAGTCCAGCTCAAACTGAATGACGGCAGGCCCGTGTGGAAAATGGTTTGTTTGTGTAAAGGCCTACCGTAGCTCTGATTGGCTATACCGCACCGGTCTGTGTAGACTCCGGTCCTGGACAAGACAGATGTTTTTATTCTGTTTTATTTACTGCAGTGTCTATTAATTGTCCAAACGCACGGCCGCTTTCCCACTCTATATTGCTATACGATTTTCACAAATGCCTTAGTATACGTAATTCCCAAATATTCTAAGAATTTATGAAAATGTGAAAATGACCATATCTAAGTGGTCGCTTGTCAGAATATTTTTTTTTAAGTGTCATATTCTTCCTAGGGGTGTAAATGAACAGATTTTAGTAAGATTTCATGTTGCTAAAATGCTGTCAGTTTCACTTTGACTGCAACAATGTTTCAATATTTTCAAAGAGATGGCTAACAACAGCAAGCGTGCTGCAATAAAAAACACAGTTCCACTCACCAGATGATGATCATTTGAAACTTAACTTCTTGAAAAGGGAGAAGCTAACAAATTAGAAACAACATCCTCTTTGATAACATCTGCTGCAGCCAGTGCAAACTAGCCGACAACAAAAGCTAGCTAGCTAGACCATGGTAAAACTACTGCTCGCTACTGCACAGTGACCTGTTGGCCTTCAAGAAGGCAGAATCTTCCATACGTTTTTGTAAACACGGTCCCACCCATTAAGTCAAAATGTGATTGGCTGATTCCACTCTCATGCCAAAATGTTGCCCTAAAACAGTTGAATGGCAGATGCCTTTATCTAGCATCTGATGGCCTAGCCAAAGGCTGATTTAGCTAGCTAGATTTATCTCCCTAGAGACCAGCAAAGAAAAATCCTGATTGGATATTTTTTTCTCTTCAGTGTTAACCCTTTCCTTTCCAACAAAAACTGAAGAGATTAAATCAGAACAATATTATTATTATTATTATTATTATTATTATTACATTATCATTATTTTATTTTATAAATCCTTAGCCCTTCTCTGAAGGCGTAGAAGGCCCATTGTTCCCCACTGTGTTTGGGTTAGTAATAATTTGTAGAGTAGCTTTATTTTCCCTCAGCATGCATTTTTCACTATTCTGAATGTCTAAAGAATCCATATGTTGTTCTGAAATATGAACACAGAAATACTGGACGTTTTGAACTCGCATTTTTCTGGTCTCGGTCTTGACTCGGTCTCGAATCCCTTGTCCCCCTCCTGGTCTCGGTCTTGACTCGGTCTCGCCCCCCCTTCAGTCTTGGTCTTGACTCGTTTTAGGTGGTCTCGCATACAACACTGCACAAAACCCTATCTGACACTAAATCATGTTTTCATTCTCAAAAGAATTCAGCACACAAGCATGCCTTTAACATACAATGTATTTGCAAAAGTATGTGGACACCCCTTCAAATTAGTGGATTCGGCTATTTCAGCTACATCCATTGCTGACAGGTGTATAAAATCGAGCACACCGCCATGCAATCTCCATAGACAAACATTGGCAGTAGAATTACCTTACTGAATAGGTCAGTGACTTTTAACGTGGCACCATCATAGGATGCAACCTTTCCAACAATTCAGTTCGTCAAATTTCTGCCCTGCTAGAGCAGCCTCAGTCAACTGTAAGTGCTGTTATTGTGAAGTGGCAACGTCTAGGAGCAACAACGGCTCAGCCGCGAAGTGGTAGGCCACACAAGCTCACAGAACTGTACCGCCGAATGCTGAAGTGCGTAGCGAGTAAAAATCGTCTGTCCTCGGTTGCAACGCTCACTAATGAGTTCCAAACTGCCTCTGGAAGCAACTTCAGTACAATAACTGTTCGTCCGGAGCTTCATGAAATGGGTTTCCATGGCCGAGCAGCCAGTCACAAGCCTAAGATCACTCTACATGCTCAATGCCAAGCGTCGGCTGGAGTGGTGTAAAGCTCACAGCCATTGGACTCTGGAGCAGTGGAAACGCGTTCTCTGGAGTGATGAATCACGCTTCACCATCTGGGAGTCTGATGGCCGAATCTGGGTTTGGCGGATTCCAGGAGAACGCTATCTGCCCCAATGCATAGTGCCAACTGTAAAGTTTGGTGGAGGAGGAATAATGGTCTGCGGCTGTTTTTCATGGTCCGGGCTACGTCGTTTAGTTCCAGTGAAGGGAAATCTTAATGCAACAGCATACAATGACATTTAGACGATTATGTTTTTCCAACTTTGTGGCAACAGTTTGGAAAAGGCCCTTTCCTGTTTCAGCATGACAATGCCCCCGTGCACAAAGCGAGGTCCATACAGAAATGGTTTGTCGAGATTGGTGTGGAAGAACTTGACTGATAGAAAAAAATTGGGTGCTCCTCCCATAAAAGTCTCTGGCCTCACATGAATTCATGGATTTGAGGGTTAAGCTAACATTCAAATGAAATCCAACCCCTGTCGCTATTTAGAAACCAATGTGAGGTGGTGACTCCTTGAAATGATCCAGTCAAAAAAGTGTTGTGTTTCCTTTTCCATATTGGCCCTCTACTGAAATCAGTTGATAAAGTTGATAAATGGCTATGACAGGTTGTCATCTATCGATACCCAAGTTCATTGAGGTTTGTCTGTTAGAAGAGTGCAAATGGTACATGTCGCCACAGTTATTGTCTCAGTTCCATTGATTTCAATACAATATCAATGTGAGTGATTAATTTGCACACGCTATTGATTACAGTAGAACAAGCTTATCAATTCCAGTCTTGAATGACCCCTTGGTAAATATTGGCGCGTGAGCAGTTTGGAAGGTACTCTGAACACAAGTGTGACACGTGTGTGTAGGGAGTAACTTTTATTTATTGGTCTTCAAAATATCACAACTTATTTCAGCATATTGATTATGAATTTGGACATCTAAAACCGGTGTTTTGACACTCGGCCATACATCTAAACGCCATGACAACAGGAAGCAGCAACAGTATCATTTTCAATGTATCTTTTTAGGAATGTAAATTGTACTTTTAACATAATTTTCCAACAGAATTCTACTTTATCTGGTAAAAACTACTGAATGAATTCAAAAACATGCTATGATTGATTGATTTTGATGTTATTAGTAAAATCGTGAAAATACATGTGTCCTTGCTATTTATAGCTAGTTGCCCTCAAAGCTGCAGGTTTGTACAGTTTTCCCCAGGACAGAAGAAAGTTGAGCTAGCTTAGCTAACTTAGAAGCCAGATAGTTTTATCTTATCTTTAAAATGTGTAATTCCAAGTAGGAAGCCTGCTTTTGATAAATAAGTAGCTAGTTTGCTATCTTAACATTGTAAACTAGAATATTGCAGCTATTAGCTAGCTTCCAAGCTAATGTAGCAAGATAGCTGGCAACTACAGCCACATTTCGCAGTTAGTATCTAATCAATAAATAGCTAGCTAAAACCCAGCGCAAAACAAGCAAATGTGAAAACTTGCTAACTTAACATTGTAAACTAGAATATTGTAGCTAGCTAACTAGCTAGCAGCTAGCTAACATTTGCTAGCCAGGTTATCTAGCTTCCTAGCTAGCTGGATAATGTAGCAAGATACCTGGCAACTAGTAAACATTTGCATTGAGTATCTAATCAACAGATAGCTAAAACCACGTGCACTAACAAGCAAATGTGGAAAAACTTGCTACTATCCAACATGTGTTTTCTGCTGCAAATGATTTTTCTGCTGTCAAATATATTGTTTATTTTCAGACCAGTCAGTCCTGCTCGCCAGCATCCTCTCCATGTTGAGCTCCAGCCTCTGCCCCGTTTTGATTGGACACCTGACTGAACCAATCGTAATAGTTTCTGATCTTTGGGGGTCTTACAATAACTAAACCTCCTATGAGAAGTTGACTCAGCCCCTGGTACAGATGTGGCCTCCCTCTTCTCTTTCTCCCTACTCTCTCTCTCCGTGTCTCTCTCCATGATCTCTCTCCATGCTTCTCTTCCTGCTTCTCTCCCTGCCGTTATCCATGCTCTCTCTCGGTGGTCTCTTTCTCCCTACCTCTCTTTCTCTCTGCTCTCCCTCTCCCTGCTCTCTCTCTCTCGCTGCTCTGTCTCCCTGCCTCTCTCTCCCTGCTCTCTATCCTTGCCTTTTCTCTCTCCCTTCTTCCTGCCTCTCTATTCCTACCCTCTCTCTCTCTCTGCCTCTCTCCATGCTCTCTCTTCCTCCCTGCTCCTTATTCCTGCCTTCCTTGCGTAAAGGTAGCAGCTGGGGCTGTCTCCTGGTTGTTTAGCTCAGGTCGAAGGTCCCCGGCTTGGCTAAAACCACCAGGCACAAGTGGACAGCTGTGGAGGCTGACAGGCTTTGATCAGGCTGCGCTGGGTGTCTCAGCCTGCGTGGGGACCCACGACTGATTGCTTAAGGTCAGGTCCGGAGGATTAGTGAGCTCTGCAGGTTCCCCTCCTTTAGTGGAGCTCCGTGCTACCCTCGTTTTTTTCCTTGTCGTTTTGTTCCTCCCTTCTCTTCTATGTACTACTCTTTTGGGTTGTTGATGTGTGAGTTCTGATATCACGTAGCATGGGGTCCCGTTATATTTACCTTGCCAGAACTATACATTGAAATTCATTTGACATTTCAATGTATTACTGAACAAAAATATAAATGCAACATGTAAAGTGTTGGTCCCATGTTTCATGGTGTTGGTCCCATATTTCCATGTATCGATGGCAATTTGAATGCACATAGATACCGTGACAAGATCCTGAGGTCCATTGACGTGAAATAAAAGATCCCCAAACATTTTCATACACACAAAAAGCTTATTTAGCTCAAATATTTTTCACAAATTTGTTTACATCCCTGTTAGTGAGCATTTCTCCTTTGCCAAGATAATCCATCCACCTGACAGGTGTGGCATATCAAGAAGCTGATTAAACAGCAGGATCATTACACAGATACACCTTGTGCTGGGGACAATAAAAGGCCACTCTAAAATGTGCAGTTTAGTCTCACAACTCAATCGCTGGTTGAAAACTGTTTTCTGCCCCTCCCAAAATATAGAATTTGTAGATAATTGGCCCTCTTTCTGGGACTCACCCACAAACAGGACCAAGCCTGGCCTGCTGAGGAGTGACGGACTCCATCCTAGCTGGAGGGGTGCTCTCATCCTATCTATCAACATAGACAGGGCTCTAACACCTCTAGCTCCACAATGAGATAGGGTGCAGGCCAGGCAGCAGGCTTTTAGCCAGCCTGCCAGCTTAGTGGAGTCTGCCACTAGCACAGTCGGTGTAGTCAGCTCAGCTATCCCCATTGAGACCGTGTCTGTGCCTCGATCTAGGTTGAGCAAAACTAAACATGGCGGTGTTTGCCTTAGCAATCTCACTGGAATAAAGACCTCCTCCATTCCTGGCATTATTGAAAGAGATTGTGATATCTCACATCTCAAAATAGGGCTACTTAATGTTAGATCAATCAATCAATCAATCAATTTTATTTTATATAGCCCTTCTTACATCAGCTAATATCTCGAAGTGCTGTACAGAAACCCAGCCTAAAACCCCAAACAGCTAGTAATGCAGGTGTAGAAGCACGGTGGCTAGGAAAAACTCCCTAGAAAGGCGAAAACCTAGGAAGAAACCTAGAGAGGAACCAGGCTATGAGGGGTGGCCAGTCCTCTTCTGGCTGTGCCGGGTGGAGATTATAACAGAACCATGCCAAGATGTTCAAAAATGTTCATAAGTGACAAGCATGGTCAAATAATAATCAGGAATAAATCTCAGTTGGCTTTTCATAGCCGATCATTAAGAGTTTGAAAACAGCAGGTCTGGGACAGGTAGGGGTTCCATAACCGCAGGCAGAACAGTTTAAACTGGAATAGCAGCAAGGCCAGGCGGACTGGGGACAGCAAGGAGTCACCACGGCCGGTAGTCCCGACGTATGGTCCTAGGGCTCAGGTCTCTCAGTTGGCTTTTCATAGCCGATCATTAAGAGTTGAAAACAGCAGGTCTGGGACAGGTAGGGGTTTCGTAGCCGCAGGCAGAACAGTTGAAACTGGAATAGCAGCAAGGCCAGGCGGACTGGGGACAGCAAGGTGTCATCATGCCCGGTAGTCCTGACGTATGGTCCTAGGGCTCAGGTTCTCAGAGAGAAAGAGAGAACGAGAGAATTAGAGAGAGCATACTTAAATTCACACAGGACACTGGATAAGACAGGAGAAGTACTCCAGGTATAACCAACTAACCCCAGCCCCCCGACACATAAACTACTGCAGCATAAATACTGGAGGCTGAGACAGGAGCGGTCCGGAGACACTGTGGCCCCATCTGAAGAAACCCCCGGACAGGGCCAAACAGGAAGGATATAACCCCACCCACTCCGCCAAAGCACAGCCCCCGCACCACTAGAGGGATATCCCCAACCACCAACTTACAATCCTGAGACAAGGCCGAGTATAGCCCACAGAGGTCTCCACCACAGCACAAACCAAGGGGGGGGCGCCAACCCAGACAGGAAGATCACGTCAGTAACTCAACCCACTCAAGTGACGCACCCCTCCCAGGGACGGCATGAAAGAGCACCAGCAAGCCAGTGACTCAGCCCCTGCAACAGGGTTAGAGGCAGAGAACCCCAGTGGAGAGGGGAACCGGCCTGGCAGAGACAGCAAGGGCTGTTCGTTGCTCCAGCCTTTCCGTTCACCTTCACACTCCTGGGCCAGACTACACTCAATCATATGACCTACTGAAGAGATAAGTCTTCAGTAAAGACTTAAAGGTTGAGACTGAGTCTGCGTCTCTCACATGGGTAGGCAGACTGTTCCATAAAAATGGAGATCTATAGGAGAAAGCCCTGCCTCCCGCTGTTTGCTTAGAAATTCTAGGGACAATTAGGAGGCCTGCGTCTTGTGACCGTAGCGTACGTATTGGTATGTACGGCAGGACCAACTCGGAAAGATAGGTAGGAGCAAGCCCATGTAACGCTTTATAGGTTAACAGTAAAACCTTGAAATCAGCCCTTGCCTTAACAGGAAGCCAGTGTAGGGAAGCTAGCACTGGAGTAATATGATCAAATTTCTTGGTTCTAGTCAGGATTCTAGCAGCCGTATTTAGCACTAACTGAAGTTTATTTAGTGCTTTATCCAGGTAGCCGGAAAATAGAGCATTGCAGTAGTCTAACCTAGAAGTAACAAATGCATGGATTAATTTTTCTGCATCATTTTTGGACAGAAAATTTCTGATTTTTGCAATGTTACGTAGATGGAAAAAAGCTGTCCTTGAAACAGTCTTGATATGTTCGTCAAAAGAGAGATCAGGGTCAAGAGTAACGCCTAGGTCCTTCACAGTTTTATTTGAGACGACTTTACAACCATCAAGATGAATTGTCAGATTTAACAGAAGATCTCTTTGTTTCTTGGGACCTAGAACAAGCATCTCTGTTTTGTCCGAGTTTAAAAGTAAAAAGTTTTCAGCCATCCACTTCCTTATGTCTGAAACACAGGCTTCTAGCGAGGGCAATTTTGGGGCTTCACCATGCTTCATTGAAATGTACAGCTGTGTGTCATCCGCATAGCAGTGAAAGTTAACATTATGTTTTCGAATAACATCCCCAAGAGGTAAAATATATAGTGAAAACAATAGTGGTCCTAAAACGGAACCTTGAGGAACACCGAAATGTACAGTTGATTTGTCGGAGGACAGACCATTCACAGAGACAAACTGATATCTTTCCGACAGGTAGGATCTAAACCAGGCCAGAACTTGTCCGTGTAGACCAATTTGGGTTTCCAGTCTCTCCAAAAGAATGTGGTGATCGATGGTGTCAAAGGCAGCACTAAGGTCTAGTAGCACGAGGACAGATGCAGAGCCTCGGTCTGACGCCATTAAAAGGTCATTTACCACCTTCACAAGTGCAGTCTCAGTGCTATGATGGGGTCTAAAACCAGACTGAAGCATTTCGTATACATTGTTTGTCTTCAGAAAGGCAGTGAGTTGCTGCGCAACAGCTTTTTCTAAAATTTTTGAGAGGAATGGAAGATTCGATATAGGCCGATAGCTTTTTATATTTTCCGGGTCAAGGTTTGGCTTTTTCAAGAGAGGCTTTATCACTGCCACTTTTAGTGAGTTTGGTACACATCCGGTGGATAGAGAGCTGTTTATTATGTTCAACATAGGAGGGCCAAGCACAGGAAGCAGCTCCTTCAGCAGTTTAGTAGGAATAGGATCCAGTATGCAGCTTGAAGGTTTAGAGGCCATGATTATTTTCATCATTGTGTCAAGAGATATAGTACTAAAACACTTAAGTGTCTCTCCCGATCCCAGGCCCTCGCAGAGCTGTGCAGATCCAGGACAGCTAAGCCCTGGAGGAATACGCAGATTCAAAGAGGAGTCCGTAATTTGCTTTCTAATGGTCATGATCTTTTCCTCAAAGAAGTTCATGAATTTATCACTGCTGAAGTGAAAGCCATCCTCTCTTGGGGAATGCTGCTTTTTAGTTAGCTTTGCAACAGTATCAAAAAGAAATTTTGGATTGTTCTTATTTTCCTCGATTAAGTTGGAAAAGTAGGATGATCGAGCAGCAGTGAGGGCTCTTCGGTACTGCACGGTACTGTCTTTCCAAGCTAGTCGGAAGACTTCCAGTTTGGTGTGGCGCCATTTCCGTTCCAATTTCCTGGAAGCTTGCTTCAAAGCTCGGGTATTTTCTGTATACCAGGGAGCTAGTTTCTTATGACAAATGTTTTTCGTTTTTAGGGGTGCAACTGCATCTAGGGTATTGCGCAAGGTTAAATTGAGTTCCTCAGTTAAGTGGTTAACTGATTTTTGTCCTCTGACGTCCTTGGGTAGGCAGAAGGAGTCTGGAAGGGCATCAATGAATTTTTGTGTTGTCTGAGAATTTATAGCACGACTTTTGATGCTCCTTGGTTGGGGTCTGAGCAGATTATTTGTTGCGATTGCAAACGTAATAAAATGGTGGTCCGATAGTCCAGGATTTTGTGGAAAAACATTAAGATCTACAACATTTATTCCATGGGACAAAACTAGGTCCAGAGTATGACTGTGGCAGTGAGTAGGTCCAGAGACATGTTGGACAAAACCCACTGAGTCGATAATGGCTCCGAAAGACTTTTGGAGTGGGTCTGTGGACTTCTCCATGTGAATATTAAAATCACCAAAAATTAGAATATGATCTGCTATGACTACAAGGTCTGATAGGAATTCAGGAAACTCAGAGAGGAACGCTCTATATGGCCCAGGAGGCCTGTAAACAGTAGCTATAAAAAGTGATTGAGTAGGCTGCATAGATTTCATGACTAGAAGCTCAAAAGATGAAAACGCCATTTTTTTTTTTGTAAATTGAAATTTGCTATCGTAAATGTTAGCAACACCTCCGCCTTTGCGGGATGCACGGGGAATATGGTCACTAGTGTAACCAGGAGGTGAGGCCTCATTTAACACAGCAAATTCATCAGGCTTAAGCCATGTTTCAGTCAGGCCAATCACATCAAGATTATGATCAGTGATTAGTTCATTGACTATGACTGCCTTTGAAGTGAGGGATCTAACATTAAGTAACCCTATTTTGAGATGTGAGGTATCACAATCTCTTTCAATAATGGCAGGAATGGAGGAGGTCTTTATCCTAATAAGATTGCTAGGGTGAACACCGCCATGTTTAGTTTTGCCCAACCTAGGTCGAGGCACAGACACAGTCTCAATGGGTATGGCTGAGCTGACTACACTGACTGTGCTATTGGCAGACTCCACTAAGCTGGCAGGTTGGCTAACAGCCTGCTGCCTGGCCTGCACCCTATTTCACTGTGGGGCTAGAGGAGTTAGAGCCCTATCTATGTTGGTAGATAAGAGGAGAGCACCCCTCCAGCTAGGATGGAGTCCGTCACTCCTCAGCAGGTCAGGCTTGATCCTGTTTGTGGGTGAGTCCCAGAAAGAGGGCCAATTATCCACAAATGTTATCTTTTGGGAGGGGCAGAAAACAGTTTTCAACCAGCGATTAAGTGCCGAGACTCTGCTGTAGAGCTCGTCACTTCCCCTAACTGGGAGGGGGCCAGAGACAATTACTCGATGCCGACACATCTTTCTAGCTGATTTACACGCTGAAGCTATGTTGCACTTGGTGACCTCTGACTGTTTCATCCTAACATCGTTGGTGCCGACGTGGATAACAATATCTCTATACTCTCTACACTCGCCAGTTTTAGCTTTAGCCAGCACCATCTTTAGATTAGCCTTAACGTCGGTAGCCCTGCCCCCTGGTAAACAGTGTATGATCGCTGGGTGATTCGTTTTAAGTCTAATACTGCGGGTAATGGAGTCACCAATGACTAGGGTTTTCAATTTGTCAGAGCTAATGGTGGGAGCCTTCGGAGTCTCAGACCCCGTAACGGGAGGAGTAGAGACTAGAGAAGACTCAGACTCAGACTCCGACTCGCTACATAATGGGGAAAACCGGTTGAAGGTTTCTGTCGGCTGAATGAGCGACACCGGTTGAGCATTCCAACAGTATTTCCCTCCAGAAGCCATGAGAAAGTTGTCCGGCTGCGGGGACTGTGCGGGGGGATTTATACTAACGTTACCGTCTGTACTTACTGGTGGCACAGACGCTGTTTCTTCCTTTCCTACACTGATATTGCCCTTGCCTAACGATTGCGTCTGAAGCTGGGCTTGTAGCACAGCTATTTTCGCCGTAAGGCGAGAATTCTCCTGTATATTATGAGTACAGCGACTGCAATTAGAAGACATCATGTTAATGTTACTACTTAGCTTCGACTGTTGAAGATGTTGAAGATGTTGATGAACCACGTCCAGATAAAGCGTCCGGAGTGAAAAAGTTGAATAAGGGAAAAAAGTTGCGATGGAAAATAACGTAAAGTTGGCAGCTAAAACGCACAGGAAAATGACTCTTCTGTCTCGGGATAAACGTCCGGGGTGAAAAAGTTTAACGAAAAAAGATGAGTGAGGACAAAACTAAAAAGTTGGTAAATTTGTTGAACACAGAGATTGATTAAACGTTTATTAAAAGTAAAACGTGAATAGTTTGGCAGGTAGCCAAGTAGCAACAAACAGCACAGCAACAACAGCACGGAGACAATGCGGAAGCGAGACGGAGAGACGATCCCTCACTTCCAAGGCAGTTATGGTCAATGAACTAATCACTGATCATAATCTTGATGTGATTGGCCTGACTGAAACATGGCTTAAGCCTGATGAATTTACTGTGTTAAATGAGGCCTTTCCTCCTGGTTACACTAGTGACCATATCCCCCAAGCATCCCGCAAAGACGGAGGTGTTGCTAACATTTACGATAGCAAATGTCAATTTACCCTCCAAAAAATGACTGCATTTTCGTATTTTGAGCTTCTAGTCATGAAATCTATGCAGCCTACTCAATCACTTTTTATAGCTACTGTTTACATTCCTCATGAGTTCCCTGAATTCCTATCGGACCTTGTAGTCATGGCAGATAATATTTTTTTGTTACTTTAATATTCACATGGAAAAGTCCACAGACCCACTCCAAAAGGCTTTCGGAGCCATCATCGACTCAGTGGGTTTTGTCCAACATGTCTCCGGACCTACTCATTGCCACAGTCATACCCTGGATCTAGTTTTGTCCCTTGGAATAAATATTGTGGATCTAAATGTTTTTCCTCGTAACCCTGGACAATCAGACCACCATCTTATTACGTTTGCAATCTCAACAAATAATCTGCTCAGACCCCAACCAAGGACCATCAAAAGCTGTGCTATAAATTCCCTGACAACCCAAAGATTCCTAGAGGCCCTTCCAGACTCCCTCCAACTACTCAAGGACATCGGAGTACAAAAATCAGTTAACGACCTAACTGAGGATCTAAATGTAACCTTGCGTAATACCCTAGATGCAGTCGCACCCCTAAAAACTAAAAACATTTGTCACAAGAAACTAGCTCCCTGGTATACAGAAAATACTCGAGCCCTGAAGCAAGCCTCCAGAAAATTGGAACGGAAATGGCGCTCCACCAAACTGGAAGTCTTCCTACTAGCTTGGAAAGAAAGTACAGAGCAATATCGAAGAGCCCTCGCTGCTGCTTTTTTCATCCTATTTTTCCAACCTAGTTGAGGTGAATACAGTGAGGGACAAAAGTATTTGATCTCCTGCTGATTTTGTACGTTTTCCCACTGACAAAGAAATGATCAGTCTATAATTTTAATGGTAGGTTTATTTGAACAGTGAGAGACAGAATAACAACAAAAAAATCCAGAAAAATGCATGTCAAAAATGTTATAAATTGATTTGTATTTTAATGAGGGAAATAATTATTTGACCCCTCTGCAAAACATGACTTAGTACTTGGTGGCAAAACCCTTGTTGGCAATCACACAGTTGGCCACCAAAATAAGCAGGGGATCAAATACTTTTTTCCCTCACTGTAAGAACAATCCAACATTTCTATTTGATACTGTCGCAAAACTAACTAAAAAGCAGCATTCCCCAAGAGAGGATGCCTTTCACTTCAGCAATGATGAATTCATGAACTTCTTTGATGAAAAGATCATGATCATTAGAAAGCAAATTTCGGACTCCTCTTTGAATCTGCGTATTTCTCCAAAGCTCAGCTGTCCTGAGTCTGCACAAAACTGCCAGGACCTAGGATCAATGGAGACACTCAAGTTTTTTAATCCTATATCTCTTGACACATTCATGAAAATAGTTATGGCCTCTAAACCTTCAAGCTGCATACTGGACCCTATTCCAACTAAACTACTGAAAGAGTTACTTCCTTTGCTTGGCCCTCCTATGTTGAATATAATAAATTACTCCCTATCCACTGAATGTATACCAAAACTCACTAAAAGTGGCAGTAATAAAGCCTCTCTTGAAAAAGCCAAACCTTGACCCAGAAAATGTTAAAAAACTATCGGCCTATATCGAATCTCCCATTCCTCACAAAATGTTTAGAAACAGCTGTTGTGCAGCAACTCACTGCCTTCCTGAAGACAGAAAAAATGTATAAAATGGTTTTAGACCCCATCATAGCACTGAGACCGCACTCGTGAAGGTGGTAAATGACCTTTTAATGGCGTCAGACCAAGGCTCTGCATATGTCCTCGTGCTCCTAGACCTTAGTGCTGCTTTTGACACCATCGATCACCACATTCTTTTGGAGAGATTGGAAACCTTAATTGGTCTACACGGACAAGTTCTTGCCAAAACTATAGTTTGTTAACAAGAAATTTGTGGAGTGGTTGAAAAACGAGTTTTAATGATTCCAACCTAAGTGTATGTAAACTTCCGACTTCAACTGTACCTACACGTACGCTACAGTTACAAGACGCAGGCCTCCTTATTGTCCCAAACAGTTTGAAGCAAACAGCTGGAGGCAGGGCTTTCTCCTATAGAGCTAAATTTTTATGGAATGGTCTGCCTATCTCAAATCAAATCAAATGTTATTGGCCACATGCGCCGAATACAACAGGTGTAGACATTACAGTGAAATGCTTACTTACAGCCCTTAACCAAAAATGCATTTATTTTTTAATAAAAAAAGTAAAATAAAACAACAGTAGGGAGGCTATATATACAGGGGGGTACCGGTGCAGAGTCAATGTGCTCTGACCTCCTCCCTATAGGCTGTCTCATCGTTGTCGGTGATCAGGCCTATCACTGTTGTGTCGTCGGCAAACTTAATGATGGTGTTGGAATCGTGCCTGGCCATGCAGTCATGGGTGAACAGGGAGTACAGGAGGGGACTGAGCACGCACCCCTGAGGGGCCCCCGTGTTGAGGATAAGTGTGGCAGATGTGTTGTTACCTACCCTTACCACCTGGGGGCGGCCCGTCAGGAAGTCCAGGATCCAGTTGCAGAGGGAGGTGTTTAGTCCCAGGATCCTTAGCTTAGTGATGAGCTTTGAGGGCACTATGGTGTTGAATGCTGAGCTGTAGTCAATGAATAGCATTCTCACGTAGGTGTTCCTCTTGTCCAGTTGGGAAAGGACAGTGTGGAGTGCAATAGAGATTGCATCATCTGTGGATCTGTTGGGGCGGTATGCAAATTGGAGTGGGTCTAGGGTTTCTGGGATAATGGTGTTGATGTGAGCCATGACCAGCCTTTCAAAGCATTTCATGGCTACAGACGTCAGTGCTACAGGTCGGTAGTCATTTAGGCAGGTTATCTTAGTGTCCTTGGGCACAGGGACTATGGTGGTCTGCTTGAAACATGTTGGTATTACAGACTCATGTCAGTGAAGACACTTGGCAGTTGGTCAGCACATGCTCGGAGTACACGTCCTGGTAATCCGTCTGGCCCTGCGGCCTTGTGAATGTTGACCTGCTTTAAAGTCTTACTCACATTGGCTACGGAGAGCGTGATCACATAGTCATCCGGAACAGCTGGTGCTCTCATGCATGCTTCAGTGTTGCTTGCCTCGAAGGGAGCATAGAAGTGGTTTAGCTCGTCTTGTGTCACTGGGCAGCACGCGGCTGTGCTTCCCTTTGTAGTCTGTAATAGTTTTCAAGCTCTGCCACATCCGACGAGCGTCAGAGCCGGTGTAGTACGATTCAATCTTAGTCCTGTATTGACTCTTTGCCTATTTGATGGTTCATCGGAGGGCATAGCGGAATTTCTTATAAGCATCCGGGTTAGAGTCCCGCTCCTTGAAAGTGGCAGCTCTACCCTTTAGCTCAGTGCGGATGTTGCCTGTAATCCATGGCTTCTGGTTGGGGTATGTACATATGGTCACTGTGGGGACGACGTCATCGATGCACTTATTGATGAAGCCAGTGACTGATGTGGTGTACTCCTCAATGCTATCTGAAGAATGTTCCAGTCTGTGCTAGCAAAACAGTCCTGTAGCTTAGCATCTGCGTCATCTGACCACTTTTTTAATAACTGAGTCACTGGTGCTTCCTGCTTTAGTTTTTGCTTATAAGCAGGAATCAGGAGCATAGAGTTATGGTCAGATTTGCAAATTGGAGGGCGAGAGAGAGCTTTGTATGCGTCTCTGTGTGTGGAGTAAAGGTGGTCTAGAGTTTTTTTTCCTCTGGTTGCACATTTAACATGCTGGTAGAAATTAGGTAGAACTGATTTGTTTCCCTGCATTAAAGTCCCCGGCCACTAGGAGCACTGCCTCTGGATGAGCATTTTCCTGTTCAATTATGGCCTTATACAGCTCATTCAGTGCGATCTCTATGTGAGAGACGCAGACTCGGTCTCGACCTTTAAGTCTTTACTGAAGACTCACCTCTTCAGTAGGTCCTATGATTGAGTGTAGTCTGGCCCAGGGGTGCGAAGGTGAATGGAAAGGCACTGGAGCAATAAACCACCCTTGCTGTCTCTGCCTGGTCGGTTCCCGTCTCTCCATTGGGATTCTCTGTCTCTGACCCTATTACAGGGACTGAGTCACTGGCTTACTGGTGCTTTCCATGCCGTCCCTAGGAGGGGTGCATCACTTGAATGGGTTGAGTCACTGACGTGATCTTTCTGTCATGTTTGTCGCTCCCTCGGGCTCGTGTAGTGGAGGAGATCTTCTGGTGGTATGGGGGCTGTGCTTTAGCAAAGTGGGTGGGGGTTATATCCTGCCTGGTTGGCCCTGTCCGGTGGTATCATCGGGGCCACAGTGTCTTCCAACCCCCCCTGTCTCAGCCTCCAGTATCTATGCTGCAATCATCTATGTGCCGGGGGGCTAGGGTCAGTCTGTTATATCTGGTGTTATTCTCCTGTCTTATCTGGTGTCCTGTGTGATTTTAAGTATGCTCCCTCTAATTCTCTCTCTCTCCCTCTCTCCCTCTCATCCCGGAGGACCTGAGCCCTAGGACCATGCCTCAGTACTAACTGGCCTGATGACTCCTTGCTGTCCCCAGTCCACCTGGTCGTGCTGCTGCTCCAGTTTCCACTCTTCTGCCTGCGGCTATGGAACCCTGACCTGTTCACTGGACGTGCTACCTTGTCCCAGACCTGCTGTTTTCAACTCTCTCTCTCTACCGCACCTGCTATTTCAACCTCTAAATGCCCAACTATGAAAAACCAAGTGATATTTACTCCTGATGTACTTGTCACGGATTCAGCCGAGGCTGCTCCTCCTCCTTGCTCGGGCAGGCTTCGGCGTTCGTCGTCCCTGGAGTACTAGCTGCTGCCGATCTATGTTTCGGTGTTTGTCTTGTTTGGTCTTTATTGTTTACACCTATTTCCCATTATGTTGTATTGTGTTCCCTTTATAACCCTCTGTTTCTCATTGTGTATTGTGCGTAATTGTTTTTCGTCTTTTCGGCAGTTGCCCATGTGTGCGGGTTGTATTGTCCCTCTCTGTGTGAGGTTGCCTTTTGTACTTTGGATTTGCACTGTATCTAGTAAAGTATCTGCCAGTAGCTCGGTGTCCTGCTCTTGACTTCGCCTACCGCATACACGGCGCTTTGACAGCACTGACCTGTTGCAACCTCTACAACCACTGATTATTATGACCCTGTTGGTCATCTATGAACGTTTGAACATCTTGGAGAAAAATCTGGCCTTAATGGCCACGTACTGTTATAATCTCCACCCGGCACAGCCAGAAGGGGCCACCCCTCAGAGCCTGGTTCCTCTCTAGGTTTATTCTAGGTTTCTGCCTTTCTAGGGAGTTTTTCCTAGCCACTGTGCTTCTACATCTGCATTGCTTGCTGTTTGGAGTTTTAGGCTGGGTTTCTGTACAGCACTTTATGACATCTGCTGATGTAAAAAGGGCTTCATGAATAAAATTTGATTGATTGATTGATTGAACACAATGTCACAGATGTCTCAAGTTTTGAGGGAGCTTGCAATTGGCATGCTGACTGCAGGAATGTCTACCAGAGCTGTTGCCAGAGAATGTAACGTTAATTTCTCTACCATAAGCCGAATCCAACATCATTTTAGAGAATTTGGCAGTATGTCCAACCAGCCTCACAACCGCAGACCACGTTTAGCCACGCCAGCCCAGGACCTCCACATCCGGCTTCTGCACAAACTGTCAGAAACCATCTCAGGGAAGCTCATCTGTTTGCTTGTCCTCACCAGGGTCTTAACCTGACTGCAGTTTGGCGTTGTGACTGACTTCAGTGGACAAATGCTCATCTTTGATAGCCACTGGCACACTGGAGAAGTGTACTCTTCACGGATGAATCCCGGTTTCAACTGTACCAGGCAGATGGCAGACATTGTGTGGGCGAGCGGTTTGCTGATGTCAATGTTGTGAACAGAGTGCCCAATGGTGGCGGTGGAGTTATGGTATGGGCAGGCATAAGCTACGGACAACGAACACAATTGCATTTTATCAATGGCAATTTGAATGCACAGAGATACCGTGACAAGATCCTGAGGCCCATTGTCGTGCAATTAATTTACCTCAGCATGATACCATGTCACATGGACCTGGACACAATTCCTGGAAGCTGAAAATGTCTCAGTTCTTCAATGGCCTGCATACTCACCAGACATGTCACCCAGGGGCATGTTTGGGATGCTCTGGATCTACGTGTTCCTGCCAATATCCAGCAACTTCGTACAGCCATTGAAGATGAGTGGGACAATGTTCTACAGGCCCCAATCACCAGCCTGATCAACTCAACCCGAAGGAGATGTTTCGCGCTGCATGAGGCAAATGGTTGTCACGCCAGATAGTGACTGGTTTTCTGATCCACGCCCCTACCTTTTTTTAAGGTATCTGTGACCAACAGATGCATAGCTGTATTCCCAGTCATGTGAAATCCATAGATTACATTTACATTTTAGTCATTTAGCAGACACTCTTATCCAGAGCGACTTACAGTTAGTGAATGCATATATTATTTCATACTGGCCCCCCGTGGGAATCGAACCCACAACCATGGCGTTGCAAGCGCCATGCTCTACCAATTGAGCTACACAGGGCTAATTCATTTATTTCAATTGACTGATTTCCTTAAATGAACTGTAACTCAGTAAACTATAATAATATTGTAACTTGCGTTTATATTTTTGTTCAGTCTATATGACCTATGTCTTGTTATGTGATACAGTATTCTCTGTATAAGGTACTGGCCACTTGTTGTTGTTTTACCAGTGTATCGTCAAGCACCCAGTGCCTGTGTAGAGGTGTGTTGGTGTTGCAGCAGGTCAATCTGTGGGTTTCTGGAGATCTGAGTGGCCTGCTGGACAGAGGTCAGATAAACACAGCTGGCGATCTCCTCCTGATTCATTCAAAAGCACTCTCTCTGCCTTTCCTTTCTCTCTCTCTGCTGCGCTCTTGTCCTGTCTGCTTTGAGAGGAAGGGTCCCTCCATGCCCAGATAAATCACATCTCCACAGTGTTGTCAATAAATCAACCCCTCTGTCTCTTTCTGTGTCGTTGTCTGTCTCTTGTTTTTCACCCATTCTTTCTCTATGGCTTTTGGTCTTTCTTTTTCTTTGTCTGTTGGTCTGCGTTTTTGTTTGTCTTTTCTCCTCCTCTAAATTCTTCTGCTGCTCTGTCGTTCGCTACATACTCCTCATAGAGCTCGCCAGCTTGTAGTCCTAAAACCCAGAAATTAGTTTCCTCTGGTTTGTTCAGCCATTCCTATGGCGAAAATTAATGCGGAAAGAATAGGGTTTTGGGATAAATGCCGAAAATAAGGTCTGAGATGAACACTAGTTTAGGAGATCTTATTTGTTCTATTTGTTCTATCATTCAGTTACCGTGTCCGTTATTATTTAGGAAGCCTTTACGTGCGTTATGTGCTTTTTTAAATTACATAAATTCTTCAACATTCACAAAAAGGAACGTTAGCTGATGAAGATTATCTCATAGAACAAAACATATAAGATCACCTAAGCATGTGTTTATCACAGACCTTATTTTAGGTGTTTATAAAAAATAATAAAAATTTGAAAAACGCAATTTTCCACATAGGCTTTGTCCAACGAACAATGGCGGAGTTAGTGCCTAGAAAAAGATGCCATTACTCTTTCTCTCTATTGTGGAAAATAAACTATTTTTCTTCACTATGCTCATAATCTATTTTCCTGCGTGCATATGACATTCAGTTGGTGGTCTAAGCATGTCTCTGGATCACTGAGGTATAAGCTCTGGAGTCGCTGAGGCAGAGGAGCGTGTATTAATCCTGCTGTAGGACCCATTGCAGCCAGCACTAGCAGGTCAAACGAATGACTAAAATGAAAGTCACTCAGAAAAACTAATCATGACTCTCGAATCAGTAAAAAGAGTTGAACGAATTGTTCGCAAACTGCACATCCCTACTAAGCTCACAAGGCCCCAGCCAATTCTGAACAAGAATCATGACATCAATGCACATGGGGGATTGTGTTATCCGAACCGTCCACTAGGAGACGGCTCCGAGGCTTTATGGATGAGAGTCCAGTTATTCCCTTGGGATATGTAGCAAGGGCCAGACGGTTTCCCCACAGCCTTTTATAGGCTATTACTGTGGCCCCATTTTAATAATAGAATGTGTCTTAAAGGGGGGTTTAGACTTTGTCAATCAGTACGTGTCATCCATAATCATTTCCACCCTTGTGACAGACTAGTCCTACCTTCAGAGGGAAGGGTGTACCCAACTATCTGGCAGTCATTACATTATGTTTTGGAAAAGTGTTTTTGATGTAGTGGTTAGTCAGATCAGTAGGTGGTTAGATAATTGTTGTGCAAGTAGACATTGCTTCCATGGGTGTGCTCTCCTTTGTCCCGGTCTAATTCATCAAAGGTCATATGTGTTTGTCAACTTTTTCAGCAGAGGTGATTAAAACAACACAGGATGTGTCACATTGCTGCCCTTTCTGAAGAGGTTACCTCTTGGCAATGCGCATAGTGTTGGGGCATTGTTTAGATGTCGGTCTTGTATTACTGGTTCCGAGCTTTTGTCAGCTGCTGGCCGCCACTGGTAGGCTCGTCTGATTGCCTTGTATTATGTAGATGTCAGCATTGTTCAGAGGCACCAGCGGAATAATTCATGCCTTGCTGCTCTACGCGGCCGCTGATTGCTCCGGCTACCTGTTTAATACGAAAACCTGCCCGCTTTGCACCAAGGCACGTCCGTGTCGCATACAAAGGAGTTATTACCTTCTGACATGACAACACAGCTGCCCAGTGGGAGATGGCTTCATCAATGTCTTCATGTTACAGATGGAAGGCACAACTTACAGACAAGAGGAATACATTGGCAGGGATATTAAAGCTTACGTTACAGCCTTTTTTTCTGTCTCAAGGTGCATTTTTTGTCAAACACAGGCGAGAGAGAGGGAGACAAAGAGAGAAAGAGTAAAGGGAGAGAGATAGTGGCTCGCATATATGTGTCTTTGTCAGTGGAATTTGATGGGTTAAGTGAATTCACTTTGCATTCAGTTGTCTATACAATGAATTTAGATTGTAATTGAAATGCAATATGTGAGCCAAATTGCCTGACGTGAACATGTGGCTACTGAATAACTTAATTTCATTGTTTTTCCCCTTTAAAGCAGGTCTTAGATGAGGAATGTGCAGCATTTGTTGAAACTCCTATTATATCAAAACACACACACACACACACTAACAATTCACAGAATCATTGCTTCACTATTATGAATAAAACCAGACCAGAAAATAAAGAATCTATTTGATCTACTTTCCTCCTTTTCCATGACTTTCCAAGCATCTATATTTCCAAAGAGACTGTCTTTTTAGAACTAGACCAGACCCAGCGCTGGTTTTGGCCAAACGCCTTTGCATGTGAGTTACAGTCACCAACACAGAGAAGCTGTTAAAGCACTCTGAGAAAGGCCGGCAGTATATAAAGTCCAATCTCCATAAGCCAGCCCTTAAATTAGACTTTTGGTGCTGTGTTAAGTAAAACCTGAAGGTATATGCCTGGCCGGAGCCAAGCAACTCAGAAAGATATACTGTGACATCAAAGCTGTTCTTTGCACCCCACAAAACCTCAATTTTTTTTTAAATCCAAGGATCTCAGCATTGTAGAATGGCACATAAAATATTTGTTCTCCCCTTTATTGTGGGTGTGTGTGTGTGTGCATGTGTGCGTGTGTGTGTGTGTGTTGTGAAGAAAAGAGAGACCCTTTGGCTGGGTTAATATCTTGGCTCCAGCTTGTACACATTAGATGAAGGCCTCTCTGGGTTACAAGATTAATTGCCAGTGTCTTGAACGGGGCTCTGGCCCTTATGAATTATGACGGTATTCTTGAAAAGAATTTGAAAAAGAATTTGTCATTAAATCCCATGACCAGAGAGAAGTCATGGTGTGTGGATGATTGGGATCCATGAGATCGGACCCAAAGTGAACTCTTAGCCATTGAAGGGATTTCAGGTGAGCCCTTTGCTTCACACGAGTAAATGTAAAGAAATGGAAATACAATGCTATGTAAAACCCAACATGCGGTTTCTGACAAGATACTTTGGTCAGAGAAAGGAATGGAACGAAAAAAGCCCAATATTCTGAAATCATCTGAGGACTGAATTTGCTAGTGTTGTAACACAAGAATAACTGGTTCCATGCCATCCATCATATAATTTAACTTTAATTTAATATAACTTAAACAGAATGAGCTGTTATTATCATAAGATGGAGAGGGAATTTAGATGTGTCACCATAGTATAAAAATGTGCTGTTTAGAAATGATATACAATCTCAAACCAACCTGTGCTAAACTGAACTTTCAAAAGGGGTCATACTTTGATTTTATTGTGCTATTTTTTCTTTTTGCTTGGTAGTTTGGGTTATAGAAAAAGATTGCCGCAAGACATTCATTCCTACAAGACATACAGTTGAAGTCGGAAGTTTTCATACACTTAGGTTGGAGTCATTAAATCTCGTTTTTCAACCACTGCACAAATTTCTTGTTAACAAACTATAGTTTTGGCAAATCTACTTTGTGCATGACACAAGTAAGTTTTCCAACAATTGTTTCCAGACAGATTATTTCACTTATAATTCACTGTATCACAATCCCAGTGGGTCAGAAGTTTACATACATTAAGTTGACTGTGCCTTTAAACAGCTTGGAAAATTCCAGAAAATGATGTCATGGCTTTAGAAGCTTCTGATAGGCTAATTGACATCATTTGAGTCAATTGGAGGTGTACCTGTGGATGCATTTCAAGGCCTACCTTCAAACTCAGTGCCTCTTTGCTTGACATCATGGGAAAATCAAAAGAAATCAGCCAAGACCTCAGAAAAAAAGTTGTAGACCTCCACAAGTCTTGTTCATCCTTGGGAGCAATTTCCAAACACCTGAAGGTACCACATTCGTCTGTACAAACAATAGTACGCAAGTATAAACACTATGGGACCACGCAGCCGTCATACCGCTCAGGAAGGAGACGCGCTCTGTCTCCTAGAGATGAACGTACTTTGGTGTGAAAAGTGCAAATCAATTCCAGAACAACAGCAAAGGACCTTGTGAAGATGCTGGAGAAACAGGTACAAAAGTATCTATATCCAAATTAAAACAAGTCATATATCGACATAACCTGAAAGGCCGCTCAGCAAGGAAGAAGCCACTGCTCCAAAACTGCCATAAAAAAGCCAGATTACGGTTTGCAACTGCACATGGGGACAAAGATCGTACTTTTTAGAGAAATGTCCTCTGGTCTGATGAAACAAAAATATAACTGTTTGGCCATAATGACCATCGTTATGTTTGGAGGAAAAAGGGGATAGCTTGCAAGCCGAAGAACACCATCCCAACCGTGAAGCACAGGGGTGGCAGCATCATGCTGTGGGGGTGCTTTGCTGCAGGAGGGACTGGTGCACTTCACAAAGTAGATGGCATCATGGGGAAGGAAAATTATGTGGATATATTGAAGCAACATCTCAAGACATCAGTTAGGAAGTTAAAGCTTGGTCGCAAATGGGTCTTCCAAATGGACAATGACCCAAAGCATACTTCCAAAGTTGTGGCAACATGGCTTAAGGACAACAAAGTCAAGGTATTGGAATGGCCATCACAAAGCCCTGACCTCAATCCTATAGGAAATGTTGGCAGAACTGAAAAGTATGTGCGAGCAAGGAGGCCTACAAACCTGACTCAGTTACACCAGCTCTGTCAGGAGGAATGAGCCAAAATTCACCCAACTTATTGTGGGAAGCTTGTGGAAGACTACCCGAAATGTTTGACCCAAGTTAAACAATTTAAAGGCAATGCTACCAAATACTAAGTGAGTGTATGTAAACTTCTGACCCACTGGGAATGTGATGAAAGAAATAAAAGCTGAAATAAATCATTCTCTCAACTATTATTCTGACATTTCACATTCTAAAAATAAAGTGGTGATCCTAACTGACCTAAAACAGGGAATCTTTACTAGGATTAAATGTCAGGAATTGTGAAAAACTGAGTTTAAATGTATTTGGCTAAGGTGTATGTAAACTTCCGACTTCAACTGTATAATTTAAATGATATACCTTTTTTTCTTTCTTTGATGTTCACTCTACAGGCTTTTGAGACTCCTAAGTGTGTGACTTAACTTGCTTAGGTTGCTTTTATTTCATAAAGAGAAAATTGTATGTCATTAAATAAATATTTATCTGTGTGCCGCCAAGTGGGAACCCTGTGCTGCATCTTTGAAAGAATGGGCAGTAATAAAAACACAAATTATGATCTAAAAGATCCACTCCAGACAGTGCCTGCATTTGGGGCTCCGGGGCACCAACCTCTGGGGAACCCCCAACCCCAATATTTTGTGTGTGTTTTTTGTTGGTCATTACTGCATTTCAACACATTTTGCCATGGGGCAGAGAGAAAAATTTACAGTTTTATAATGCTATTCTACACATTTTGTAATGAGGCTAAGATAAAATTTTTGCAGTTTTAAAGCTACAGTGCCTTTAGAAAGTATTCACACCCCTGGACTTATTCCACATTTTGTTATGTTACAGCCTGAATTTTAAGTTGATTGAATTTAGATTTTTTTTGTCACTGGCCTTACACAATATCCCATAATGTCAAAGTGGAATTATGTTTTTATGAAATTTTTACAAATTAATTTAAAATTAAAAGCCGAAATGGCTTGAGTCAATAAGTATTCAACCCCTTTGTTATGGCAAGCCTAAATAAGTTCAAGATTAACAATTTGCTTAACGAGTCACATAATAAGTTGCATGGACTCCCTCTGTGTGCAATTATAGTGTTTAACATGATTTTTGAATGACTACCTCATCTCTGTACCCCACACATACAATTATCTGTAAGGTCCCTCAGTCGAGCAGTGAATTTCAAACACAGATTCAACCACAAAGACCAGTGAGGTTTTCCAATGCCTCACAAAGAGGGCACCTATTGGTAGATGGGTAAAAAAAAGCATCCATTGAATATCCCTTTGAGCATGGTGAAGTTATTAATTACACTTTGGATGGTGTATCATCAATACACACAGTCACTACAAAGATACAGGCATCCTTCCCTACTCAGTTGCCAGAGAGGAAGGAAAGCGCTCAGGGATTTGAGCCCAATGGTGACTTTAAAACAGTTACAGAGTTGAATGGCTGTGATAGGAGAAAACTGGGGATGGATCAACAACATTGTAGTTACTCCACAATACTAACCTAATTGACAAGAGTGAAAAGAAGGAAGCCTGTACAAAATAAAAAATATTCAAAAAAATGCATCCTGTTTGCAACAAGGCACTAAATAATATGACAAAATTTGGCAAATCGAATACAACACATTACTGAGTACGACTCTAAATATTTTGAAGCATAGTGGTGGATGCATCATGTTATGGGTATGCTTGTAATCGTTAAAGACTGGGGAGTTTTTCAGGATAAAAATAAACGGAATGGAGCTAAGCACCGGCAAAATCTTAGAGGAAAACCTGGTTCAGTCTGCTTTCCACCTGACATTGGGAGATGAATTCACCTTTCAGCAGGACAATAACCTAAAACACAAGGCCAAATCTACACTAGAGTTGTTTATCAAGAAGATAGTGAATGTTCCTGAGTGGCCAAGTTAACATTTTCACTTAATTCTGCTTAGAAATGTATGTCAATACCTGAAAATGGTTGTCTAGCAATGATCAACAACTAATTTGACAGAGCTCG
Organism: Coregonus lavaretus; assembly: GCF_964263955.1. Lineage (NCBI taxonomy): Eukaryota > Metazoa > Chordata > Actinopteri > Salmoniformes > Salmonidae > Coregonus > Coregonus lavaretus. The sequence goes on along the minus strand of NC_139997.1, from coordinate 60,071,896 downwards.
AAGAATTTTGAAAATAATAAATGGAAAATGTTGCCCAATCCAGGAGTGGAAAGCGCTTAGAGACTTACCCAGAAAGACTGACAGCTGTAATTGCTGCCAAAGGTGATTCTGTATTGACTCTTTTTGAGGGTTTGAATACTTATCTAATCAAGATATATTAGTGTTTTATTTTTCATAAATGTTTTAGAAATGTTCAAATTTTTCTTCCACTTTGACATTACAGAGTATTTTGTGTAGATCGTTGAAAAAGTCAAGGGGTGTGAATACATTTTGAAGGCACTGTATGTCCCTGCCATTCTACACTTTTTGCCATGGGGCAGATAAGGAAAGGTGTAGTTTTATAGCTCATCTCCTGCTTTTGTTCACATTGTGCCATGAGGCCGAGAGAAGATTTTGCAGTTCTAAAGCTAATTTCCTGCTATTTTGCACATTTTGCCATGAGGCTGAGGGAAGATTTTGCAGTTCTAAAGCTAATTTCCTGCTATTTTGCACATTTTGCCATGAGGCTGAGAGAAGATTTTGCAGTTCTAAAGCAAATTTCCTGCTATTTTGCACATTTTGCCATGAGGCTGAGAGAATATTTTGCAGTTCTAAAGCTAATTTCCTGCTATTTTGCACATTTTGCCATGAGGCTGAAAGAAGATTTTGCAGTTCTAAAGCTAATTTCCTGCTATTTTGCACATTTTGCCATGAGGCTGAGAGAAGATTTTGCAGTTCTAAAGCTAATTTCCTGCTATTTTGCACATTTTGCCATGAGGCTGAGAGAAGATTTTGCAGTTCTAAAGCTAATTTCCTGCTATTTTGCACATTTTGCCATGAGGCTGAGAGAAGATTTTGCAGTTCTAAAGCTAATTTCCTGCTATTTTGCACATTTTGCCATGAGGCTGAGAGAAGATTTTGCAGTTCTAAAGCAAATTTCCTGCTATTTTGCACATTTTGCCATGAGGCTGAGAGAAGATTTTGCAGTTCTAAAGCTAATTTCCTGCTATTTTGCACATTTTGCCATGAGGCTGAGAGAAGATTTTGCAGTTCTAAAGCTAATTTCCTGCTATTTTGCACATTTTGCCATGAGGCTGAGAGAAGATTTTGCAGTTCTAAAGCTAATTTCCTGCTATTTTGCACATTTTGCCATGAGGCTGAGAGAAGATTTTGCAGTTCTAAAGCTAATTTCCTGCTATTTTGCACATTTTGCCATGAGGCTGAGAGAAGATTTTGCAGTTCTAAAGCTAATTTCCTGCTATTTTGCACATTTTGCCATGAGGCTGAGAGAAGATTTTGCAGTTCTAAAGCTAATTTCCTGCTATTTTGCACATTTTGCCATGAGGCTTGAGAGAAAATGTTGCAGTTTTAAAGCAAATTTCCTGCAAATTTTATATATTCTGTAATATTTCCTGCCCTGCTTGCCCATTTGGTAATCCGACCCTGACCCCAGAGATTAAACTGAAAGAGACCGAGAGAGAGACAGACACAGAGCAGAGAGAGAGAGAGAGAGAGAGAGAGAGAGAGAGAGAGAGAGAGAGAGAGAGAGAGAGAGAGAGAGAGAGAGAGAGAGAGAGAGAGAGAGCACAAGCAGAAGACTTATCATAAGGCATGACCATGTCGCTCTGCCCTGTCAAAGCCTAATGCCAGCACCTAAGTGGCCCTCATTTGGACTGTTAGGACATGTCCCTATGCATGTGTGAGTGAGTCGCTCCGAGACGGGGGAGAGAGGGGGTAAGTGGGGATTGAACGGATTTGGTTTAGTCGTCCATAATCTTCATTGCACGGTCAGGAACTGTTTATAGATGTGTGTCTCTACCTGGAAACAATGCATTGTGGGTAGGAAGTCAAGATTTTTGTATGGTTCACTTTATTTATGTCAAGGTAGGCTGTCTGTAGCAAAGGGGCCAATTTGCTGCAATAGAGTGACATTATGTGTGCGTTTGGGAGTTGGGCCATGTCCCCCTTCAATCCCCTAACCCTGGTGTGGTGATACCATTTCCATTTCATCGGACTGTGAGGCTTTGTGTCCAAGCCATGTGTTTAAAGCAGCCATGGCCAACCCCCAGTCTCCGAGTAGGAGCAGCAAGGCCCAACAAAGCAGGGGTTTACACCTGCAAATGTATCTCAGTCAAATTGCCCTGTGTAATCCTGTGAGTCTTTAGAATGTGACCGTACAAAGTAAACTGATGAGGCAGTATTTTTAGTAATCATTTAGCAGACACTCTTATCCAGAGCAATTTACAGTAGTGAGTGCATTTTTGTACTGGTCCCCCGTGGGAATCGAACCCACAACCCTGGCATTTCAAGCACCATACTCTACCAACTCGAGGGGGCCAGATGTGTACAGCCGTAACGAAAACGTTGGTGACCTTATTTGACTTTTTCTGCTGCTTTTGAGACACGGTTCGATCCCACCTTGGGGCACTACTTGTTGAGTAATTAAAACACTAAACAATCACAATACTGTACTTATTGGGCACTCTATTATTTATTATTATTCTAATATGTATTCATTATAGAATTGTGTCAGTTATTAATGATAAACCTTTAAACTGCAATCTTCCTCCCCTCCCTCCCCATCTCTCTATGTTTCAGCTCCAGATGACAAAACCTGCACACACTCCCAGATGGTTGCAGGTCTGCCGACTTCCTTTTGGTCACAAATTATATTCAGAGAAATATCCAATTAACCAAAAACATTGCTTTAACTGTGAATGTACTTTATTGCAGACATTTTCCTCAAATAAAATGGAGCATACATAAAATAAACAAGTTATTTCAATGTATTTACATTGGGTCTAATGTGGGTGTGTGAGAGAGAGTCATGTTTTGTACTCAGACAAAAGCGTATGTGGGAGAGTGAGAGAGAGTATGTGTGCATGTTGTATTGAATTTTTCCTTGTCAGCCACCATCTCTCCTAACGATGACCTCTCCACCACCTGTGAGTAAGCACAACTGCACGTCTGTTGTGGGAAATGAATAACACAATCTGTAGGCCTAAATATCTCCAACCTAAAATAAAATGGAGCATACATATAAAATAAACAAGTAATTACAATGTATTGACATATTTACATACTAACGTGTGTGTGTGTGAGGTAGAGAGCGTGTATGTTTTATGTTTTCTTGTTAGCCACCCATCTCTGCTTTTCTGCTTCATAAAAAACGGAGGTCTGGAACTCCCTCCAGGTCATCTCTCTCTCCATTCCTTGGACTTGGTTGCCTGATGACTCACCCTGAATTTCAATCGCTAACTACATTAATTGTGGACAACAAACGTCAGTTTGACCTGAGCGATGTGGATGTGTAGCCAGGGAATGGCATTGGTACATAAAAAATAATTTTGCAGGACAATAAACACATTTGCCTGCCACTCCTGGGAACCCTGTACATACAGTACCAGTCAAAAGTTTGGACACACCTACTCATTCAAGGGTTTTTCTTTATTTTTACTATTTTCTACATTGTAGAATAATAGTGAAGACATCAAAACAATGAAATAACACAATAATGTAGTAACCAAAAAAGTGTTAAACAAATCAAAATATATTGTATATTTTAGATTCTTCAAAGTAGCCACCCTTGGCCTTGATGACAGCTTTGCACACTCTTGGCATTCTCTCAACCAGCTTCATGAGGAATGCTTTTCCAACAGTCTTGAAGGAGTTCCCACATATGCTGAGCACTTGTTGGCTGCTTTTCCTTCACCCTGCGGTCCAACTCATCCCAAACCATCTAAATTCGGTTGAGGTCGGGTGATTGTGGAGGCCAGGTCATCTGATGCAACACTCCATCACTCTCCATCTTGGTCAAATAGCCCTTACACAGCCGGGAGCTGTGTTTTGGGTCATTGTCCTGTTGAAAAATAAATGATAGTCCCACTAAGCGCAAACCAGATGGGATAGCGCATCGCTGCAGAATGCTGTGGTAGCCATGCTGGTTAAGTGTGCCTTGAATTCTAAATAAATCACTGACAGTGTCACCAGCAAAGCACCCCCACACCATCATACCTCCTCCTCCATGCTTCACAGTGGGAACTACACATGCGGAGATCGTCCATTCACCTACTCTGCGTCTTACAAAGACAAGGCAGTTGGAACCAAAAATCTCAAATTTGGACTCATCAGACCAAAGGACAGATTTCCACCGGTCTGATATCCAATATCCAAGTTTCTTGGCCCAAGCAAGTCTCTTCTTATTATTGGTGTCCTTTAGTAGTGGTTTCTTTGTAGCAATCGAACATGAAGGCCTGATTCATGCAGTCTCCTCTGAACAGTTGATGTTGAGATGTGTCTGTTACTTACTTGGGCTACAATCTGAGATGCAGTTAACTCTAATTAATTTATCCTCTGCAGCAGAGGTAACTCTGGGTCTTCCTTTCCTGTGGCGGTCCTCATGAGAGCCAGTTTCATCAAAGCGCTTGATAGTTTTTGTGACTGCACTTGAAAAAACATTCAAAGTTCTTGAAATTTTCCGGATTGACTGACCTTCATGTCTTAAAGTAATGATGGACTGTCATTTCTCTTTGCTTATTTGAGCTGTTCTTGCCATAATATGGACTTGGTCTTTTACCAAATAGGGCTATCAAGACAAGGCAGTTGGATATAGTATACCACCCCTACCTTGTCAAAACACAACTGACTGGCTCAAATGCATTAAGAAGGGAAAAAAATGAAAGGCACACCTGTTAATTGAAATGCATTCCAGGTGACTACCTCATGAAGCTGGTTGAGAGATTGTCAAGAGTGTGCAAAGCTGTCATCAAGGCAAAGGGTGGCTACTTTGAAAAATGTCAAATATAACATATATTTTGATTTGTTTAACACTTTTTTGGTTACTACAGGTTTGATGTCTTCACTATTATTCTACAATGTAGAAAATAGTAAAAATAAAGAAAAACCATAGAATGAGTAGGTGTGTCCAAACTTTTGATTGGTACTGTATGTGAGGGCTGTTGGGCCCTGTTTCAGCTCCAGATGACGAAACCTGCACACACTCCCAGAGGGTTGCAGTGCCGACTTCCTTTTGGTCTTTCATTTTAATCAGAGAAATATCCAATAAACCAAACTATTGCTTTAACTGTGAATGTACTTTATTGGAGCATACATAAAATAAACAATGTATTTACATTGGGTCGAATGTGTGTGTGAGAGGGAGGCATGTTTTTCAACTCAGAAAAAAGCACACAGAATTTCTTAAAACTGTACAAATTACACAATAGTCTTATACAATATTATCAATCACACTTTGATTGAATAGATATTTAGAGTTATTACGTAGATATTGATAATGGATATGTAGGCGTAGATATCTCCAATCCTAAAATAAAATGGAGCATACATAAAATAAACAAGTAATTGCAATTTATTTACATTGCGGATAATGTGTGTGTGACAGAGACAGAGAGAGGGAGTGTATGTTCATGTTGAGTTTTACTTTTCCTTGTCAGCCACCCATCTCTGCTTGTCAGTCTAGATATGCCCAGTGTATGCACTTCTGGGTGAGGCTGTCGGGCAGTGGTGGAGTGCATGGCAGATCTAAAAGAGAGACAATTTTCTTAACTGACAATAATCATACAACTAAACAGACTGAATGAGTGTAAGGCCTAGATTAAATCAGATTTTACATTTACATTTTAGTCATTTAGCAGACGCTCTTATCCAGAGCGAATTACAGTTAGTGAGTGCATACATAAGAAAAGAAAATAATAATCATACCCCGTGGGAATCGAACCCACAACCCTGGCGCTGCAAACGCCATGCTCTACCAACTGAGCTACACGGGGCCAGATCAAGCATTAACCGGCGATAGCCGACACCCGTATAGCTGGTGTTTTGGCGGCGTCTGAGCTGTTACTGCGTTGGATCTGTCAAATCGGAAAGCAGCTACTCTTGATCACTGTCACGAAACTACTCCCGTCCTACTTGCGTTACAAGTTCGAGAAAGTGTAGGCTATATAGAAATAAGGACGCTCAAATTCAAAATCATTAAACAATGAGGATTTCTATCAGCCTAATCGGGGTGTAGATTACATCTATAATTCCAGTGTTCAAATTTATAAACAGGGCTGCATGAGATTTCTGGTAATGTAACTCCGTGCAGCCAATGGCAATGTCCGCTTTAGGTATAATGCCAGGAGCCGCTTGTGGATTTGACAGCTCTAACACAGTTCCACCTCTGACACCGCCAAAACAACCGCTATGCAGATGTTGGCTAAAGGGGATGTGATTGAATAGAGCCCCAAGTGAGGGAGAGTATGCATGTGTGTATACATGTATGTGATAATTACCTGTATCACCTGTCACAGCTCGTGTAGCAGGTGCAGGGGCAGATGACTGCAGCTGTGAGGGCTGTGGTTGAGCTAATAGGGGTGTCCGATCTAAAAGAGAGAGGAACTATTTTCTTAAGTGAAAATAATTATACAAAAAAACAGGGTGAGTGAGTGAGTGCATACATGTGTGTGATAATTACCTGGACCACATCACACTGCTTCAGGTCTACAAGCCTCTGGAAGTTTCAGCGTGCCACTCCAAGCCTGGAACAGCTTGGTGGAAACACTGTCACCTGTTACCCACCGAGCCTGGTTGGCAGATCTGAAAGATAAGCACAATATTATTTTAATGACAAAGCCTTGACTACACTCTAACCTAAATTACGTTTGTGTTTGTGTGTGTGTGTGGGGCAACCACGCAGCAGATTTCATTTTCCCAACTGCTCATTGTACTTGCCCTCACAATCTGTGGTGTGTGTGTGATCTGTGTTATTGTGACTCAGAAGTGTGTCAACCTGACCACATCCTTGTAGGTGATTAGCTTTGGGAAAAAACAGTGTACAGTAAAAAGGATATAAAATATTCAGATCTGGATTGAAAAGTACACTAAATCATGTGTTACACAAATTAGCCCTAGGACCATGCCTCAGGACTACCTGGCCTGATGACTCCTGGCTATCCCTGTCCCCCGTTCACCTTGTCTCTCCTGCTGGGGACAGGTGGCTTCAGGTTTGGGAATGGAGGCCTAGAGAATTGGAATATTAACAATAATTAGTGTCCACATTTATGAATGAATGAAATTCAATTTGGGTTAGCTGTGTATCTCATCTGATTGACAATTGCTGATGATATACTGTATATGTCTATTTTCTTTTGAAAATCTGCCACCGGACCACACACTTCTATCTAGTAAGAGTGCACACAACCGTTAGCTTATTTTACCAGGTCAGAAATAACATCATGTTGTCAAGGGAGACCTGGCAAAGAGGACAGAGCTCTCAAGTAAAAGGCATATCCATAGCAGTAGCTATGGTATGGATAAAGACAATGTGACACCACCACAGCTTCATGAATGTGTGATCTTTCTATAATATTAGCTAATTTAACCATTTCCAGGCCCAACGAATGACAAATCAGAACAGTAGGAATGCTATTGTTGCTGTATTGTAGCCTACTGTACCGCACCCAATCAACAAATTACTAGCTAGTGACAAGGCTATATTGTTGTCATTCAGTAATGCTGTAATGTTACAGTAATGGGACACAGGTGTGTGAGAGAGAGGGAGACAGCGAGAAAAAGAGAGGGAGAGAGAGAGAGGGAGAGAGGGAGATGTTTAATCATGTTGCATGTTAAGGCCAAGTCTTTGATTTCTCTCCACTGACTAACAGCAGGGCTCTGTCTGATAAGGTGAAGCACTGTACCACCCAGGGAGTGTTCTCATCCAGGCAGTCAGCCAACCTATCTCTTTCTCATTAATATCATCAAGGTGTGGCACCATGGCAGACACACTCTACAGAGCACTATGTTTTAGACAGTTACACAGTTAAACTGCACCATACATCATTGGTCTACTATAGACCAAGGAATTAATATTGTATTCAGTTTTAAGCCTCCCAGCTTAAATACGACAAATATGAACTGTTTGGCTAATCTGGAATTTCTCTATCCAGGTTGATTCAGAGATTATTGTGTATTGTCCCTGTTAAATCAATGCTAAATAAAGTTTAAAGGGTGACATGATGAAAAGGTCACAGATCTGTAACATATCACAAATATGAACAAGAGAATGTATATATATTTTTTTTAAAGTATGAAAATGTATGCACTCACTACTGTAAGTCGCTCTGGATAAGAGAGTCTGCTAAATGACTCAAATGTAAAATGTATTCCTCTCCCAGTGGTCAGACAATATTGACAATAGCCAGGGTATTTGTTTAGCTCTGTTCCGTGTTATTCAGTGACACACACATATGCATGCACACACAAATTCACACACGCGCACGCACGCAAACACACACGCTCACATGCTAGACCTGTGTGAATATTTCCACATCCTCATTATTTACATGTTGTTATGGTACCCCTTCAGTCCCTTGCTATTATGTTGTGTGAGATCCTCCCCGTACACATGTGAAATACCTCGGTAAGTGGGTGTGGTGGTTGAAATGGTTTGCATAACCTGAAATTAATTGATGTGTCAAACAAATCCTGTTCAACTTTGCTTACTCAGTTTCCATTTGTCTCAATGGACCTCGTTGAATAGGCTCTGTTTGTCCTTGAGCCATTCAATGCTATAATAACTTCCAGAACAGTTTAGTGCAAGTTCAATGCCTCCGAATGGCAAGCGTGGCCAGTGACACGAAAACATGTCGGAGTCCTCACACGTCTCTCTCTAACTCTCTACACCTCCAGCCAAAAGTTCCGCCAGAGTGTCAGAGACAAGCGTTTGAAACTGTAAGAACAGTGAAGGCTGTGCATCTATGAGATGCAAGATTGACACTCTTAACTCTACAGTTCTCTCACGACTGTAGTCGAAACAGTGTTCTCATCTCGCCGAAGAAAAGATTCAGACTCTTTTTGCCAATGAACCACTGTTACCGTTAGTACTGTAGTTCTCTTTCTATACGAACAAGAGTGCTGCTCCCTGTTCCTTGTAGAGGAACTTGAAGTGGATACAGCAGCTCTCTAAAACATTTACTACAAAGATTTACTGCCTCCAGTCGTTGTAGTAGTAGATCTTTCCGGGCACTGCAGTTTCTCTCTAAAAACATTGAGCCACCATCTTGTTTAGTTGTTGCCTCAACAAGTACAAACAAACTTCTCTCATTTAGGAATTGTTTGATGAACTCTGAAATATTGGCAGATCTGAAAGATCTGTGGTGCACCCTCATTGCGTTTACATTAGGAAAATGAGTGTAAACGAAGCACGTGGTGAATGTTTTATGAATGTATATCCCTTGGTGTGGTGCACCATGGTAAACTACACATAAGCAGGATGTAATCAGGGACAATGAAAGCTCAGCCCACCCACCCGGCCCATGCTCGAACCAACCAGGAAAATGTTGGCACGAGAATCCTGCCTGGCTGCACAAATGTGGCCATGTGGGTAAATGTATCCCCACCACACGTGTCACTTCCTGAAAAGTAACGCTGGGCGGCTTGAAAGTCCTTTGTTATGACCTAAATGGCATCCTATTCCCTATATAGTGCACTACTTTTGACCAGAGTCCTATGGGCCCTAGTCAAAAGTAGTGCACTACATAGTCAATAGGGTGCCATTTGGGATCCAGCCCTTTGCTATGACTCCCACACAGGCTTTATGTCAGGGAGTTCAGCCACTTGAGATATTTAACGCTCTCTTGAGACGTGCCTCTATTAGCATATTTACTCAAGATGGACCACAAAGACCAAGACTCTGTTATTCAATTGTGGGCGAACTAACTAACTTTCACTTAAGTCAATAATTTACTCAGTCATGACGTAAATGGAAAACTAAGTGAAAATTTGACTAAGTTGGGATTTGCCCCTTGATTGGTTGCTATTTTACTGTGCTTTATTTGTGTCAATGTGAGAGTGAATGATATGACTAAGCAACTTTTATTTCAGTGTTATTCCCTGGCAAGAGTTACTTCATTGACTTTGTTCTAAGTAAGGTGCATCATTTAAGGTGACCTGATTTGATGACTGTTGCATTCCAGTCCACTGAGAGAAAAAAAAGGTAGGCGGTACAGCAATTGACTTAAATTGCAGACTTCCCCATAGAGACTCTCTCAGTGCACTGACACAGAAAAATTAAATAATTGTTTAGAATGATGACTATTTGGGGTAATAGGATTACCTCAGAGGCATCACAGAGGCCGCATCCCAAATGTCACCCTATTCCCTATATAGTGAACCACATTTGACCAAGCCCCATACATAGCTGCGGGAAGTAGGAGTGCTGAGGGTACTGCAGCACACCCTGAAAAATATATATATATTTTAAAAAAGTAATACAAAGTAATGCACTGGGCCTTTACTATTATTAGGGGACTGATATAGACATACAGTATGTAGTGCAGGCAACAACAAAAGAATTCAGCATCTCTGCTTTGGCAAAAAAAGGTAGTTGTATAATTAACAGTATCTTGCAGGATTCAATAGTTGGAATTGTAAGAGTTGTTGCCCTGTCCCTTTCTCTGCGATTGTCATTCTAATGGAATCCAGAAAGAACAAAAACCCTGTCCTCAAACATGTTCATCAAAATGTGAAAGGTTTTGGGCAAAGACACAAAACATCAAATTAAATATTTTTCTTGATCAAATAACATGGAAAATAACCATTTTGTGCAGTATTAATTTACCATCCTTACAAATCACTTAATGTAAATATACATAGGCTGGTCATCTAGGTTTGTACCTGTAGACTTTCCTTCACCATGAAGAAAAACAATGCAGTAATTTAGTACATTGAGACATCAAGTGGTTTGTGACAATGTGATGTGATGATGTGGCTTAGTTTGTAGAGCATGGTGCTTACAATGCTAAGGTTCAATTCTCACGGGGGACCAGTATGAAAATGTATGCACTCACTACTGTGAGTTGCTCTATAAGAGTGTCAATTAAAAACGAATGAATACACCATTTCACATAAAAATAAGTATTTCAAGAAACTGGAAAATATATATCAAGTATTAACTATTTTGTACAGATAATTATGCTGGTAAACACTCAAATACATATCGTTTTTAAAAAATCACAAAAGTAGTGCACTGGACCTTTACTAGTCCAATATAGACATATTCAGCACACCCACCCCCAAACTACTTCCATAGGGAAGAAGTGGACACACGGACACAGAGAGACAGGCCTGATAATTATCCCCAGTCAGTCTTTTTAAAGTTAAGTAGTTAAGGCCAACTAATTATGATTGTACCTTCCACTCTTTCTGTCTGCCTCCCTTCTCCGTGTGCGACGAAATGCCCCCAGGGTCACCTGTCTGTCATCAACGTGACAACAACAACAACTAACCACACACTCAACAGCAGACACACCTGAGAGGAAAAACTCTTGAAACATTTGTGGGAGTGAGTAGAAAATAGATAGAGACAGCGAGAAGGACCTTATTTGGGTCAGGCTGTGATGGGGGTTTAGCGTAGTTGTAGTGAAAGTCTCTCTGAAATGCTTCGGGTACACTCTTAGAAAAAAAGGGTTCCGAAAGCATTCTTTGGCTGTCCCCATAGGAGAACCCTTTTTGGTTCCAGGTAGAACCCTCTTGGGTTCCATGTAGAACCCTCTGTGGAAAGTGTTCTACAGGGAACGTGTAAGGGTTCTACCTGGAACCCAAAAGGGTTCTTCAAAGGGTTCTCCAATGGGGACAGCCAAAGAACCCTTTTAGGTTCTAGATAGCACCTTGTAGGAAAGCACAGTCAGCGTAGGAAAGCACAGTCATTAGGCAACTCAGGCAATTGACTGGGGCCTTACCAGGCACCCATATTGGTAGGATGTGTGTATAGACCTCCTAGCTCTAAGGTGTCCTATCTGGATGACTTATGCACTGGGTTTGACCACGCCACATATAGTAACATAGATGTATTTATCTTGGGTGATTTTAATATAAATTGGAAGGATCATAATAATTAAAATACAACTAAATTAATGAGATATGCCGAGAGCTGTGGTTTGAAACGAATGGTTAATGGTACTAGTAGATCATCAACTAAGTTAGGTCACCGTTCGACACGTGCATTGATCTGATCTTCTGTAATATACCATTGCAATGTTTAAAAGCCAGATCAATGCTAGTGGGCTGGACAGACCATAATATTGTGACCATAATCATGAACACCAAGTTTCCAAAGAAACCCTCAAGGATTGTGGTCAAGAGAAATTCTAAAACATTTAATCATGAGCTATTTCAAAATGATTTGGCTGCTGTACCCTGGGAGCTGATTTATCAAGAGGATGATTTAAGTCACGCTACAGAATGTTTTATTGATTTGCTCACTGAGGTAATGGACCATCATGCCCCAGTAAGAAAGAGTACAGTTGGGGCTCGTCCATCTCCATGGATTGATGATGAACTGGGTGAGGCATTTTCTCAAAGAAATATGGCAAAAGTCTTAGCAGCCAAATCTAAACTAGAAATTGATTAACATAATTATAGAACACTACGCAATTATGCAGTTAAATTAAATCGTAAGAAAAAAAGGTTTTTTGAGAAAAATGCTTTTATTGATTGAAAAAATGATTCAAAAAAGGTATGGAATACAGTTAAGGGCTTGGTAAATCTATCTCATCACATCCATCTAGTGTGGAGGTTGACGGGAGAACAATAACAAAACGAGCTGATATTGCAAAACATTTTGCTGATTTTTTTACAAAGAAAATGAATTTACTGAGCGATAATGTTAACAAGCTATTGTCCAATGGATTGATGATCATATTATGAGCAAAAAAAAACTGCTCTTTTAGTCTACATATGGTGTCAGTGGAGGAGGTGTTAAACCTATTGAAGTCATTACCCAATGGTAAATCTACAGGTTATGATCTTATGGACAATTTTTTACTTCATTATGCTGCTCCCCAGATTGCAGCTCCACTGAAATACATATTGAATTGATCACTGGAAAAGGGGACATTTCCAAATGTATGGAAGCATGCTAAACTGTGTCCAATCCCGAAAGACAGCAAAGAACCCATTACTCCTGCCAATAGTCGACCAATTAGTCTACTCCCTTCACTCAGTAAGATATTGGAGGTTATTGTATGTAGACAAATATGGGAGTACATGGAAAAGAATGATCTGATCACAGCCAATCAACGTGCATTACGCACAAACCATTCAACTACTATTGCATTGGTTGACATGACTGACCAGTGGCTCAATGCTATGGATAATGGCAGGTTTGTGGGTGTACTATTTTTAGATTTTAGTGCAGCATTTGATTTAGTGGATCATGAAATTATTTTGGCAAAATTATTGCATTATGGGTTTACGGAGGAAGCATTGAATTGGGTACAGTCATATCTAACTGACAGGAAACAGTCCACCTATGTCAATGGGTCGTTTTCTTCCCCTCATGCTTTAAACTGTGGAATACCGCAGGGCAGCTGCCTTGGGCCACTTCTTTATTTAATATATACCAACGACCTTCCTTATGCCTTATCTGAAACTCAAGCTACTATATTTGCAGATGATACTACAATTTATACAGCAAGACAATCGGTTCAACAGGTACAGCGAGCTCTATAAGTAGATCTGGGAAATATCAGGGAGTGGGTTTGCTGGAACACACTTGTTTTGAACACCAAGAAAACCAAGGTTATGTTGGTCTGTTCCACCAGAAAAAGGCCAATACAGCATGGGATACAATTAAGTATGGGGGCAGTACAAATTGAGGAAGTGTCAGAAACCAAACTACTAGGTGTGCAGCTAAACAACAACTTATCATTGTCGTCTCAAATAACTAATCTATGTAAAAATTAAAAAATAAAACTGCATGCATGATCAGAAGGATAGCTAAATATTTACCGGGAAAGATTCTTAAGCAAACAACCCAAGCATTAATTGGGAGTTCTGTGGTCTGGGGAAATGCATCATCAAGTGAAATTAGGAGGCTGCAGATTGCACAGAACAAAGCAGCAAGGATTATTTTAAGGTGGAGATATGGTTATTCTGTTGTAGTCATGCACAATGCCCTTGGTTGGTCATCAATTAACAAGATAATTGAAAAAAAACATGCTTATTTTATTTCACAATGTACACCATTTAAAATGGCCAAACTCCATTCACAACAGTATTCAGTTGGTAAGAGACAGACATTCAGTAAATACTAGGAGTAGATTGTCCACCATCTATGTGTTATCACGACAGAAAAGAGAAATAGGCAAAATAACATTTCGATTTAGAGCAATAAAGAAATTGAATAATTTATCTGAGCAAACCAGAAACTTTTCAATATATACATTTTAACATGACTTTAGAACCATTTAAATATAATACATAAGAAGGTTGTGCAGGACTATGGTAGATGAAGGAATCAATCTATCTTTTCAGACTGTTAGAGTATTTATCTGGTCAATATGCCAGTGTATTATGTCTGTTTGTAACAGCGTGTTATATGTGAAAATGTGATCGTATTATAAATCGTATTTTAATGTTTAAGGACTCTTGGAAGATTAGTCCAAATGAGGTCTAAAAGAGATCCTAATAAAATAAAATAAAAATCACATCATCAGGGGCCTTGTGAACTTGGCATAGTTTATTTTAATAATACATAATTTTTATGTTATCTTGCCTTCCTCCGCTCGAGGCAATCCGATGTGCGCTACTTAGTGGTTGTGACAATCTCTGGTTGTAACAGACGGATCAGATTCTGTTTTCTTCCTCCTAATTTGGCTCAAGATTTTGAAAGGTTGGGTATATTATCTGACCAAGGTTTTTTCCCTAATTTTACAATACCTTTCTCATGCATTTCACTAAATTGTTTATGCAATTTAAATTGTTACACCTTTCCCATATTCAAGTCATTTTACATTTTTTCTTTTTAGCCTTATGAACATGGAAACTTGGTTGCAGTTTGAATCTGTGCTAGAATGGCGAAACATAAAAAAAATAGGTACAGTAGGCCTATAATTGGTCAATATTGCAAAGAAAATATCAGATATTAGGTAATGGCCCAGAATTTCCACATCAGTGCATTCCTAACTAACTAAAACCAGATATAACGATAATGGACCTCTAGCCTATATTTAAAAAAAACGGCCCTTTATCTGGCCCCAAAATAGCTTTTGACGAGCAAATAAGTTGAATAAGTATTGCCCACCCCTGTTCTATGTGGTGATGCAAATACCTTTACTAGCAAAGGGCATTTCAAGTCTGTTCAGTTAGTCTTTTGATTCTGCTTCGTTCACATAAAAGAGCCAGCACAGAACAGTTCTACGTTCATTAGCCATGATTTTGTTAAATAGAAATGGGGGGGGGGGGGGGGGGGGGGGGACCAGCCATCTGCGCTCTGTCAGCCAGACAGATACCCTTAATCTCCCTTCTCTGATGTCTCCTTCCGTTTCACACCCCTTCACATCACCTCACCTCAGAGACCAGACCAGGTCCAGTCAGGGTCAGCTGGACATGAACTTGTGACTCCACCCTGGGACAGAGACTCACCTTTACATGCCCTAAAGAGGTGCTCATCCATCCACCATGTTGGCTCATCTTTCAATCTCACTGAGTCACGTTCAGCTTTGCTGGACATGCATCATCAAGGTCTGGTGCTTTGTGAGTCATAAATACAAACTGTCAAAATAACAAAGTTAAAGGACAACCGTCTATTACATAAAGTTGTACAAACAGAATATCCAGTGTTTAAGTAATGGTCACTCATGAGTTGTTGGTGTTCTATGGTGTATTCATTACAGCAAGAATTGTATTCTACTCCAACACCTGTTTTGATTGTACAGTCGTCGTGGTCAAAAGTTTTGAGAATGACACAAATATTAATTTTCATAAAGTCTGCCTCAGTTGTTATGATGGTAATTTGCATATACTCCAGAATGTTATGAAGAGTGATCAGATTAATTGCAATTAATTGCAAAGTCCCTCTTTGCCATGAAAATGAACTTAATCCCCAAAAAAACATTTCCACTGCATTTCAGCCCTGCCACAAAAGAACCAGCTGACATCATGTCAGTGATTATCTTGTTAACACAGGTGAGAGTGTTGACGAGGACAAGGCTGGAGATCACTCTGTCATGCTGATTGAGTTAGAATAACAGACTGGAAGCTTTAAAAGGAGGGTGGTGCTTGAAATCATTGTTCTTCCTCTGTTAACCATGGTTACCTGCAAGGAAACATGTGCTATCATCATTGCTTTGCAAAAAAAGGCCTTCACAGGCAAGGATATTGCTGCTAGTAAGATTGCACCTAAATCAACCATTTATCGGATCATCAAGAACTTCAAGGAGAGAGGTTCAATTGTTGTGAAGAAGGCTTCAGGGCACCCAAGAAAGTCCAGCAAGCACCAGGACCGTCTCCTAAAGTTGATTCAGCTGCGGGATCGGGGCACCACCAGGGCAGAGCTTGCTCAGGCAAAGTCTTTTGGAGGATGGCCTGGTGTCAAGAAGGGCAGCGAGGAAGCCACTTCTCTCCAGGAAAAACATCAGGGACAGACTGATATTCTGCAAAAGGTACAGGGATTGGACTGCTGAGGACTGGGGTAAAGTCATTTTCTCTGATGAATCCCCTTTCCGATTGTTTGGAGCATCCAGAAAAAAGCTTGTCCGGAGAAGACAAGGTGAACGCTACCATCAGTCCTGTGTCATGCCAACAGTAAAGCATCCTGAGACCATTCATATGTGGGGTTGCTTCTCAGCCAAGGGAGTGGGCTCACTCACAATCTTGCCTAAGAACACAGCCATGAATAAATAATGGTACCAACACATCCTCAGAGAGCAACTGCTCCCAACCATGCAAGAACAGTTTGGTGAAGAACAATGCCTTTTTCAGCATGATGGAGCACCTTGCCATAAGGCAAAAGTGATAACTAAGGGGCTCGGAGAACAAAACATCAAAATGTTGGGTCCATGGCCAGGAAACTCCCCAGACCTTAATCCCATTGAGAACTTGTGGTCAATCCTCAAGAGGCAGGTGGACAATCAAAAGCCCACAAATTCGGACAAACTCCAAGCATTGATTATGCAAGAATGGGCTGCCATCAGTCAGGATGTGGCCCAAAAGTTAATTGACAGCATGCCAGGGCGGATTGCAGAGGTCTTAAAAAATAAGGGTCAACACTGCAAATATTGACTCTTCGCATAAACTTAATGTAATTGACAATAAAAGCCTTTGACACTTATGGAATGCTTGTAATTATACTTCAGTATACCATAGTAACATCTGACAAAAATATCTAAAAACACTGAAGCAGCAAACTTTGTGAAGACCAATACTTGTGTCATTCTCAAATATTTTGACCACGACTGTACTGTGTAATAATGAAATATTCTGGGCTCACCATTAGAAGTCAAAAGTCGATCACACATTTTTTATTGTAGTAAACACAATGATATAAGCCTAGCTAAAAACAAACATTCCCACAACATTAGAGAATGTTCCCTTAAGAGTCTCATAAGCTCGTTAACTAACGTTTTCATAATAATGTTCCCGTGATGTGCAAGGAATGTTTCCAAGTGCCCATTCCCTTAATGTCAAATATAACTTACCCAGGACGTGATTACCATGTTCTCAGAACTTTAAGATATTAATGTTCTAGACACATTTCATGAAAACGTTGCAAGAACATTCATGCGTCCAGTTTTCTGTGGAGTAGGAGAATATTCCATCAACGTCCCACCAAATATACACAGAACATGGTTGCCATGTTCTCAGAACATAAGACATTAATGTTCTAGACACATTTCATGGGAACGTTGCAAGAACATTTGACACACACGATTACATTGTCCATGTTCATTTATACAGTCATTATTATTCAACATGTCCTTATCTGGGTTTAAACTCACAACCTTTTGGTTCACGGTACGACGATGTTCCTGCTAAACCACAATGTCCCATCAGGTGTCTGTTAATCGGACTATTCTCTCATCATTGATTGCATTTACTTATTACAGCAATTGAAGGTCTTTCTGTATAGTTGTCTAATGTTGGTGGGGCATATTAACCTGTTTTAATGATACTCCTGAATCACTATGATCAATAAAATATGTTATTTTAACAGACCTGAGATTTACTTCAAACTGCCTTCCCCCTATTGCTTAAGTTTCAAGTTTCAATTTTTTTAAGTACAGTGAAATGCCTTTCTTGCTTGCTCTTTCCCAACAATGCAGTAATCAATATCAGTAGTACTA
Organism: Coregonus lavaretus; assembly: GCF_964263955.1. NCBI lineage: Eukaryota > Metazoa > Chordata > Actinopteri > Salmoniformes > Salmonidae > Coregonus > Coregonus lavaretus. Next base: position 60,053,795 of record NC_139997.1, on the reverse strand, counting down.
CAAATAATAAATAAAAAAGTCAAGTAGACCAAAAACACAAGAGAAATAGAAATAAGAAGAACACGATTTAGATTGTTTATATTGAAACTTCGTTAGAACACTTGGAAATATTATTTATGCATCTTTGTTTATTATTACATTTTACATTTTAGTCATTTAGCAGACGCTGTTATCCAGAGCGACTTACAGGAGCAATTAGGGTTAAGTGCCTTGCTCAAGGGCACATTTACGTCATTTAGCAGACGCTCTTATCCAGAGCGACTTACAAATTGGTGCATTCACCCTATAGCCAGTGGGATAACCACTTTACAATGTGTGGGGGGGGGGGGGGGGGGGGGGGTAGAAGGATTACTTTATCCTATCCCAGGTATTCCTTAAAGAGGTGGGGTTTCAAATGTCTCCGGAAGGTGGTGAGTGACTCCGCTGTCCTGGCGTCGTGAGGGAGCTTGTTCCACCATTGGGGTGCCAGAGCAGCGAACAGTTTTGACTGGGCTGAGCGGGAGCTATGCTTCCGCAGAGGAAGGGGAGCCAGCAGGCCAGAGGTGGATGAACGCAATGCCCTCGTTTGGGTGTAGGGACTGATCAGAGCCTGAAGGTACGGAGGTGCCGTTCCCCTCACTGCTCCATAGGCAAGCACCATGGTCTTGTAACGGATGCGAGCTTCAACTGGAAGCCAGTGGAGTGTGCGGAGGAGGGGGGTGACGTGAGAGAACTTGGGAAGGTTGAACACCAGACGAGCTGCGGCATTCTGGATGAGTTGTAGGGGTTTAATGGCACAGGCAGGGAGCCCAGCCAACAGCGAGTTGCAGTAATCCAGACGGGAGATGACAAGTGCCTGGATTAGGACCTGTGCCGCTTCCTGTGTAAGGCAGGGTCGTACTCTCCGAATGTTGTAGAGCATGAACCTGCAGGATCGGGTCACCGCCTTGATGTTAGCGGAGAACGACAGGGTGTTGTCCAGGGTCACGCCAAGGCTCTTCGCATTCTGGGAGGAGGACACAACGGAGTTGTCAACCGCGATGGCGAGATCATGGAACGGGCAGTCCTTCCCCGGGAGGAAGAGCAGCTCCGTCTTGCCAGGGTTCAGCTTGAGGTGGTGATCCGTCATCCATACTGATATGTCTGCCAGACATGCAGAGATGCGATTCGCCACCTGGTTATCAGAAGGGGGAAAGGAGAAGATTAGTTGTGTATCGTCAGCGTAGCAATGATAGGAGAGGCCATGTGAGGATATGACAGAGGCAAGTGACTTGGTGTATAGGGAGAATAGGAGAGGGCCTAGAACTGAGCCCTGGGGGACACCAGTGGTGAGAGCACGTGGTGCGGAGACAGCTTCTCGCCACGCCACTTGGTAGGAGCGACCGGTCAGGTAGGACGCAATCCAGGAGTGAGCCGCGCCGGAGATGCCCAGCTCGGAGAGGGTGGAGAGGAGGATCTGATGGTTCACAGTATCAAAGGCAGCAGACAGGTCTAGAAGGACAATAGCAGAGGAGAGAGAGTTAGCTTTAGCAGTGCGGAGAGCCTCCGTGACACAGAGAAGAACAGTCTCAGTTGAATGACCAGTCCTGAAACCTGACTGGTTTGGATCAACAAGGTAATTCTGAGAGAGATAGCAAGAGAGTTGGCTAAAGACGGCACGCTCAATAGTTTTGGAAAGAAAAGAAAGAAGGGATACTGGTCTGTAGTTGTTGACATCAGTGGGATCGAGTGTTGGTTTTTTGAGAAGGGGTGCAACTCTCGCTCTCTTGAAGACGGAAGGGACATAGCCAGCGGTCAAGGATGAGTTGATCAGCGAGGTGAGGTAGGGGAGAAGGTCACCGGAGATGGTCTGGAGAAGAGAGGAGGGGATGGGGTCAAGCGGGCAGGTTGTTGGGCGGCCTGCAGTCACAAGTCGCAGGATTTTATCTGGAGAGAGACGGGAGAAAGAAGTCAAAGCATAGGGTAAGGCAGTGTGAGTAGGACCAGCAGTGTCATTAGACTTAACAAACAAGGATCGGATGTCGTCAACCTTCTTTTCAAAGTGGTTGACGAAGTCATCCACAGAGAGAGAGGGGGGGGGGGGGGGGGGATTCAGCAGGGAGGAGAATGTGGCAAAGAGCTTCCTAGGGTTAGAGGCAGATGCTTGGAATTTAGAGTGGTAGAAAGTGGCCTTAGCAGCAGAAACAGATGAAGAAAATGTAGAGAGGAGGGAGTGAAAAGATGCCAGGTCGGCAGGGAGTTTAGTTTTCTTCCATTTCCGCTCCGCTGCCCGGAGCTCTGTTCTGTGAGCTCGCAATGAGTCATCAAGCCACGGAGCTGGAGGGGAGGACCGAGCCGGCCGGGAGGATAGGGGACACAGAGAGTCAAAGGATGCAGAAAGGGAGGAGAGGAGGGTTGAGGAGGCAGAATCAGGAGATTGGAGGGAGAAGGATTGAGCAGAGGGAAGAGATGATAGGGTGGAAGAGGAGAGAGTAGTGGGAGAGAGAGAGCGAAGGTTGCGGCGGCGCATTACCATCTGTGTAGGGGCAGAGTGAGTAGTGTTGGAGGAGAGCGAGAGAGAAAAAGGACACAAAGTAGTGGTCGGAGACATGGAGGGGAGTTGCAGTGAGATTAGTAGAAGAGCAGCATCTAGTAAAGATGAGGTCAAGCGTATTGCCTGCCTTGTGAGTAGGGGGGGACGGTGAGAGGGTGAGGTCAAAGGAGGAGAGGAGTGGAAAGAAGGAGGCAGAGAGAAATGAGTCAAATGTAGACGTAGGGAGGTTGAAATCCCCCAGAACTGTGAGGGGTGAGCCATCCTCAGGAAAGGAGCTCATCAAGGCGTCAAGCTCATTGATGAACTCTCCAAGGGAACCTGGAGGGCGATAGATGACAAGGATATTAAGCTTAAATGGGCTAGTGACTGTGACAGCATGGAATTCAAATGAGGAGATAGACAGATGGGTTAGGGGAAAAATTGAGAATGTCCACTTGGGAGAGATGAGGATTCCTGTGCCACCACCCCTCTGACCAGATGCTCTCGGGGTATGCGAGAACACATGGTCAGACGAGGAGAGAACAGTAGGAGTAGCAGTGTTTTCAGTGGTAATCCATGTTTCCGTCAGCGCCAGGAAGTCGAGGGAATGGAGGTTAGCATAGGCTGGGATGAAGTCAGCTTTGTTGGCAGCAGAACGGCAGTTCCAGAGACTGCCTGAGACCTGGAACTCCAGGTGTGGGGTGCGTGCAGGGACCACCAGGTTAGAGAGGCAGCAGCCACGCGGTGTGAGGCGTTTGTGTAGCCTGTGCGGAGAGGAGAGAACAGGGATAGGCAGAGGCATAGTTGACAAGCTGTAGCAAATGGCTACAATAATGCAGAGGAGATCGGAATGAAATGAACTAAACATCAGGGAAAGGAGAGAGTAGGGCCTCCCTCACCAAAACTTCCACCTCAGAAACTATAATTGTTTCACTGAACCACCCGAATAAAAAACTCTCCCAACTTCCACTTTAGAAATTAGAATTGTTGTGAACTACAGCGGTTCAAAGTTTCAAGGAATAGACTCAACTTACTTTATTCAGCTAGCTAAATATGACACCATAGCTAACTAGCATGCTAGCATCCAATAACACACAGTTTAGCACCAATACTTGGTTACAACAAACTACCAGTAGTGTGATAACACACTAAACAGATAATTTGTGTGTTAATGAATTACGTTGGCTAGCTAGCACAAATATATTGTATTTAGCTGCTACAGTACAGTTAGCTGGTCGTGTTGGCTAGCTAGCAATGGCTACTGTGTTGACTTTGTTTGGAAAACGGCTAGCTAGCTAGCTTCGTGCTACCTACAATAACTACCCACAATAACTACCCACAACAGCCCACGATGCCTGACTATGACGCCATAGCTAACTAGCATGCTAGCATCCAATAACACACAGTTTAGCACCAATACTTGGTTACAACAAACTACCAAAAGTGTGTTAACACACTAAACAGATAATTCGTGTCCGTGTCTAGTTCCTTTCATAACGCAGCAAAAATTAAATGTTGGCTAGCTAGCACAAATATATTGTAATTAGCTGCTGCAGTACAGTTAGCTGGTCGTGTTGGCTGGCTAGCAATGGCTACTGTGTTGACTTTGTTTGAAAAATGGCTAGCTAGCCCAAGCTATGTATAAAGCCAAACTTACCCGACGCCAGCTGATATTTGTCTTCTGCAATCAGTAGGTGTAATTAAGTACAGTAGCTACTAACTACCTAACGTTGATGCCTCAGATGAGGTTAGAAAAACGGCTGAAATGGTAGGTAGCTAGCTGGCTTAATTACAGGTACTCTTAAGCGTGAAATAACATTGGAAACAGCTATCCACCGTTGCTAAACGTTACCAGTAGCTACCCGCTAGCTAGCTAGCCTCGTGTATACAAAACATTAGGACCACCTTCCCTAATATTTTGCCCTCAGAACAGCCTCAATTCGTCAGGGCATAGACTGTACAAGGTGTTGAAAGAATTCCACAGGGATGCTGGCCCATGTTGGCTCCAATGCCTCCCACAGTTATGTCAAGTTGGCTGGATGTCCTTTGGGTGGTGGACCATTCTTGATACACACAGGAAACTGTTGAGCGTGGAAAACCCAGTAGCGTTGCAGTTCTTGACACACTCAAACTGGTGCGCCTGGCACCTACTATCATACCCCATTCAAAAGCACTTAAATATTTTGTCTTGCCCATCCACCCTCTGAATGGCACACATACACAATCCATGTCTCAATTGTCTCAAGGCTAAAAAATCCTTCTTTAATCTGTCTCCTCCTCTTCATCTACACTGATTGAAGTGGATTTAACAGGTGACATCAATAAGGGATCATAGCTTTCACCTGGATTCAGCTGGTCAGTCCTCCTCATCCCAAACCATCTCTACGGGTTGAGGTCGGGGGATTGTGGAGGCCAGGTCATCTGATGCGGCACTCCATCACTCCTTCTTGGTAAAATAGCCCTTACACAGCCTGGAGGTGTGTTGGGTCATTGTCCTGTTGAAAAACAAATGATAGTCCCACTAAGCCCAAACCTGATGGGATGGCGTATCGCTGCAGAATGCTGTGGTAGCCATGCTGGTTAAGTGTGCCGTGAATTCTAAATAAATCACATACCATGTCACCAGCAAAGCATCCCCACACCATAACACTTCATCCTCCATGCTTTACGGTGGGAACTACACATGTGGAGATCCGTTCACCCACACCACATCTCACAAAGACACAGTGATTGGAACCAAAAATCACACATTTGAACTCCAGACCAAAGGACAGATATCCACAGGTCTAATGTCCATTGCTCGTGTTTCTTGGCCCAAGCAGGTCTCTTCTTCTTATTGGTGTCCGTTAGTAGTGGTTTATTTGCAGCAATTCGACCATGAAGACCTGATTCACACAGTCCCCTCTGAACAGTTGATGTCGAGATGTCTCTGTGACTTGAACTCTGTGAAGCATTTATTTGGGCAGGACGACTGTTTACGGAAAAGAGGATAATATGGATTGCAGATTTTGCAGGAAGAACTTGAGCTAAGAACAGGTTTAAATTTGACTTGTAACATAACCCAGCAGACTAGCTTGCTTGTGTGTGTGTGTGTGTGTTTTGTTGTGATGAACTTCTGATGAGGCCTAGTTGAAGACAACCTTTATAGTACTGATTAGCTGATTGGCTGACACACCTACTCATTCAAGGGTTTTTCTTTATTTTTACTATTATTTACATTGTAGAATAATGGTGAAGACATCAAAACTATGAAATAACACATATGGAATCATAGTAACCAAAAAAGTGTTAAAGAAATCAAATATATTTTATATATGAGATTCTTAAAATAGCCACCCTTTGCCTTGATGACAGCTTTGCAAACTCTTGGCATTCCCTTGGAGCTTGGTGAGATCAAATCACATCAAATCAAATTTTATTGGCCACATGCGCCGAATACAAAGGTGCAGACATTACAGTGAAATGCTTACTTACAGCCCTTAACCAACAGTGCATTTATTTTTAATAAAAAAGTAAAATAAAACAACAACAAAAAAGTGTTGAGAAATAAAGAGCAGAAGTAAAATAAAATAACAGTAGGGAGGCTATATATACAGGGGTGTACCGGTGCAGAGTCAATGTGCGGGGGCACCGGCAAGTTGAGGTAGTTGAAGTAATATGTACATGTGGGTAGAGTTAAAGTGACTATGCATAAATCATTAACAGAGTAGCAGCAGCGTAAAAAGATGGGGTGGGGGGGGGCAGTGCAAATAGTCCGGGTAGCCATGATTAGCTGTTCAGGAGTCTTATGGCTTGGGGGTAGAAGCTGTTGAGAAGTCTTTTGGACCTAGACTTGGCACTCCGGTACCGCTTGCCGTGCGGTAGCAGAGAGAACAGTCTATGACTAGGGTGGCTGGAGTCTTTGACAATTTTGAGGGCCTTCCTCTGACACTGCATTGTATAGAGGTCCTGGATGGCAGGAAGCTTGGCCCCAGTGATGTACTGGGCCGTACGCACTACCCTCTGTAGTGCCTTGCGGTCGGAGGCCAAGCAGTTGCCATACCAGGCGGTGATGCAACCAGTCAGGATGCTCTCGATGGTGCAGCTGTATAATTTTTTGAGGATCTGAGGACCCATGCCAAATCTTTTCAGTCTCCTGATGGGGAATAGGCTTTGTCGTGCCCTCTTCACGACTGTCTTGGTGTGTTTGGACCATGATAGTTCGTTGGTGATGTGGACACCAAGGAACTTGAAGCTCTCAACCTGTTCCACTACAGCCCCGTCGATGAGAATGGGGGCGTGCTCAGTCCTCTTTTTTTCCTGTAGTCCACAATCATCTCCTTTGTCTTGCTCACGTTGAGGGAGAGGTTGTTATCCTGGCACCACACGGCCAGGTCTCTGACCTCCTCCCTATAGGCTGTCTCATCGTAGTCGGTGATCAGGCCTACCACTGTTGTGTCGTTGGCAAACTTAATGATGGAGTTGGAGTCGTGCCTGGCCATGCAGTCATGGGTGAACAGGGAGTACAGGAGGGGACTGAGGACACACCCCTGAGGGGCCCCCGTGTTGAGGATCAGTGTGGCAGATGTGTTGTTACCTACCCTTACCACCTGGGGGCGGCCCGTCAGGAAGTCCAGGATCCAGTTGCAGAGGGAGGTGTTTAGTCCCAGGATCCTTAGCTTAGTGATGAGCTTTGAGGGCACTATGGTGTTGAATGCTGAGCTGTAGTCAATGAATAGCATTCTCACGTAGGTGTTCCTCTTGTCCAGGTGGGAAAGGGCAGTGTGGAGTGCAATAGAGATTGCATCATCTGTGGATCTGTTGGATCGGTATGCAAATTGGAGTGGGTCTAGGGTTTCTGGGATAATGGTGTTGATGTGAGCCATGACCAGCCTTTCAAAGCACTTCGTGGCTACAGACGTCAGTGCTACGGGTCGGTAGTCATTTAGGCAGGTTATCTTAGTGTCCTTGGGCACGGGGGCTATGGTGGTCTGCTTGAAACATGTTGGTATTACAGACTCAGTCAGGGACATGTTGAAAATGTCAGTGAAGACACTTGGCAGTTGGTCAGCACATGCTCGGAGTACACGTCCTGGTCATCCATCTGGCCCTGCGGCCTTGTGAATGTTGACCTGCTTAAAAGTCTAACTCACATCGGCTACGGAGAGTGTGATCACATAGTCATCCGGAACAGCTGGTGCTCTCATGCATGCTTCAGTGTTGCTTGCCTCGAAGCGAGCTTAGAAGTGGTTTAGCTCGTCTGGTAGGATTGTGTCACTGGGAAGCTTGCGGCTGTGCTTCCCTTTGTAGTCTGTAATAGTTTTCAAGCCCTGCCACATCCGACGAGCGTCAGAGCCGGTGTAGTATGATTCAATCTTAGTCCTGTATTGACTCTTTGCCTGTTTGATGGTTCGTCGGAGGGCACAGCGGGATTTCTTATAAGCGTCCGGGTTAGAGTCCCGCTCCTTGAAAGTGGGAGCTCTACCCTTTAGCTCAGTACGGATGTTTCCTGTAATCCATGGCTTCTGGTTGGGGTATGTACGTACGGTCACTGTGGGGACGACATCATCGATGCACTTATTGATGAAGCCAGTGACTGATGTGGTGTACTCCTCAATGCTATCTGAAGAATCCCGGAACATGTTCCAGTCTGTGTTTGCAAAACAGTCCTGTAGCTTAGCATCTGCGTCATCTGAACACTTTTTTATTAACCGAGTCACTGGTGCTTCCTGCTGTAGTTTTTGCTTATAAGTAGGAATCAGGAGGATAGAGTTATGGTCAGATTTGCCAAATGGAGGGCGAGGGAGAGCTTTGTATGCGTCTCTGTGTGTGGAGTAAAGGTGGTCTAGAGTTTCTTTTCCTCTGGTTGCACATTTAAAATGCTGGTAGAAATTAGGTTGAACGGATTTAAGTTTCCCTGCATTAAAGTCCCCGGCCACTAGGAGCGCTGCCTCTGGATGAGCATTTTCCTGTTGACTTATGGCCTTATACAGCTCATTCAGTGCAATCTTAATGCCAGCATTGGTTTGTGGTGGTAAATAGACAGCTATGAAAAATATAGATGAAAACTCTCTTGGTAAATAGTGTGGTCTACAGCTTATCATATGATACTCTACCTCAGGCGAGCAAAACCTCGAGACTTCCTTAGTATTTGATTTTGCACACCAGCTGTTGTTTACAAATATACACAGACCGCCACCCCTTGTCTTACCGGAGTCAGCCGTTCTATCCTGCCGATGTAGCGTATAGCCCGCTAGCTGTATGTTATCCATGTCGTCGTTCAGCCACGACTCTGTGAAACATAAGATATTACAGTTTTTAATGTCCCGTTGGTAGGATAACCGTAATCTTAGGTCATCCAATTTATTTTCCAATGATTGAAGATTGGCTAATAGGATTGATGGGAGCGGCAGTTTACTCGCTCGCGGTTGGATCCTTACAAGGCACCCCGACCTACGTCCACGATATCTCCATCTCTTCCTCATGCGAATGATGGGGATTTGGGCCTTGTCGGGTGTCTGTAGGATATCCTTCGCGGCCGCCTCGTTGAAGAAAAATTATTCGTCCAATACGAGGTGAGTAATCGCTGTCCTGATATCCAGAAGCTCTTTTTGGTTATAAGAGACGATGGCAGAAACATTATGTACAAAATAAATTACAAATAACGTGGAAAAACACACATAATAGTACACTTGGTTAGAGGGCTGTAAAACGGCAGCCATCTTCTCCGGCGCCATTCTTCAAGAGAGTGGTTGTCCTATGGTTATTTTGCATACAACCTTCCCACAACTTTCTGGGAATGGTGTAGGATAGTTGTTTGGCTTTGGAATATTCTCAGCACGTTTAAGGAACTTGACAAAAAAAACTATATTTTCTTGGTATTTCATTACTTTAACAGAACATTTCCTAAAAGTTCAAACATGGTTACATTTCATTAACATTTTGGTAATGTTCTAGGGACGTTAACCAAATGGTTTGACATTGGGAATATTCTCAAAAAGTTCAGAGGTTGTTAAGAAACAACGTTATGCGTATAAAAAAAAAGAAAACAGGGCCCTCCCCATCCTGGTGGTGCAGTGGACTAATTCCATAGATAGAGAACAGAATATGTTTGAATCTCACTAATGCAGTGTCACAATAAAAAATACCTGTGTTTGTATGATTAATGCCTAAGGAAATTAATTTCAATGTGTCCTATCTGTGCTTGGAGTAAAAAAAAAGGTAACCCTAAATAAGCTAGCAGTGTTATTAAAAGTCTAATTGAAACATTCAGTGACATTTTTAAGGAAGTTATTCAAAAACCTCCAAATAACCTGTTATTTAATAACACCTCCCAAGAACCTAAAACCTAAAAAATAAAAGTTCCCAGAACATTAAAAAAAAGTTCAGTTTTACCGGTCAGGAAACGTATGGCTTCGTTCCCAGAACCAATGGGAAACAAAAACGTACGCTCCCACAACTTCCAAGGAACCAGATGTGCTAGCTGGGTCCTGTACATGTTTGCTTTGGGTATATATATATATAGGAGAGAGCGAAAAAGACCACAGTGATGTGGAAAACAAATGTTATAAAACAACAAACCTGCCCTCTTCAGAGAGGTCATCTCTGGTGATTCACCTGAGATTTAAAAAGAGTGTAAATGTTTTAAAAACGATCAGGCCTCAGCTGTCAAACTTCACTCTGTTTTGTTACTGCTGTCAGTTTTGACTAGCCAACTATGGCTGACCACATGATGACACAACGCAAACATTTGCAAGGAAAATGTTCATTAGCTGTGGAGGAATGATTGTTTGACGCCATTCCATTTGCTCCGTTCCAGCCATTATTATGAGTCGTTCTCCCCTCAGCAGCCTCCTGTGCAGTACAGCTATGGAGCTATGTAATGCGAACCTATAACTCTATCTAACTGTTAGTGAGTTGTACACAGGAAGCCAGATCTGACTACTGTAAGTCCCATGGCCTACCTGGGCAGGTGTGGTCCTGACTGATATGAGAAGGCCTATCTCTTCACCTGTGGTGGTTCATATAAAGTCCAACACAAAGCTTATTATCAGAGGCATCATGCCCATAAGGGGCACAGGGGCACAGGGTCACGTGCCCCCTCAGATTTGTCCTGTTTAACCCTTTAAAACCCATAGCTGCCGTCAACGGCTGTTCTTTAAATTACTATAGTGGCCGCGAACGGTCTTGTTTTTCTAACAATAATATCTTTGTCAATATTGCAAAATTAACTTGCTAACAACCTGTCTTATTCGTGTGGTAGTTGTCATCAACCAGAAACAGGGTATGCTGTCATATAACCAAAAAAAAAGAATCACTTCATTACTCAAAATGACGGCGCAGAAGCGGCAACACATTTTCACTGTGCAAGAGGCTGTATCTATGTTGGTTGGAGATACGGATTCGAACATGTCTTTGCACTTTGGAAGAGGTGAGGGAAATAAGTAAACAGCAGATACTGTATATGTTTGGTGTTGTCGATGTTTGATCATGTGAAACTTGGGAAATAGCTCTCAGATTAGCCTGTCATGATCACCGGGTTGATACAAGCTAGCACATCAGTGGTGGAGCAGTGTTTAGCCTTAGGCCCTGTATAGTCAGCTAACTATACTGAACAAAAATATAAACGCAACATGTAAATTAATGGTCCCATGTTTCATGAGCTGAAATAAAACATCCCAGAAATGATCCATACTCACAAAAGTATTCATCCCCCATTGGCATTTTTCCTATTTTGTTGCATTACAACCTGTAATTTAAATTGATTTTTATTTAGATTTCATGTAATGGACATACACAAAACAGTCCAAGTTGGTGAAGTGAAATGAAAAAATAACTTGTTTCAAAAAATTCTAAAACATAAATAACGGAAAAGTGTTGCGTGCATATGTATTCACCCCCTTTGCTATGAAGCCCCTAAATAAGATCTGGTGCAACCAACTATCTTCAGAAGTCACATAATTAGTTAAATAAAGTCCACCTGTGTGCAATCCAAGTGTCACATGATCTCAGTATATATACACCTGATCTGAAAGGCCCCAGAGTCTGCAACACCACTAAGCAAGGGGCACCACCAAGCAAGCGGCACCATGAAGACCAAGGAGCTCTCCAAACAGGTCAGGGACAAAGTTGTGGAGAAGTACAGATCAGGGTTGGGTTATAAAAAAAAAATTAAAAAGCCATTGCTTACAGAAAAAAATAAGCAAACACGTTTGGTGTTTGCCAAAAGGCATGTGGGAGACTCCCCAAACATATGGAAGAAGGTACTCTGGTCAAATTAAACTAAAATTGAGCTTTTTGGCCATCAAGGAAAACGCTATGTCTGGCGCAAACCCAACACCTCTCATCACCCCGAGAACACCATCCACAGTGAAGCATGGTGGTGGCAGCATCATGCTGTGGGGATGTTTTTCATCGGCAGGGACTGGGAAACTGGTCAGAATTGAAGGAATGATGGATGGCGCTAAATACAGGGATATTCTTGAGGGAAACTTGTTTCAGTCTTCCAGAGATTTGAGACTGGGACGGAGGTTCACCTTCCAGCAGGACAATGACCCTAAGCATACTGCTAAAGCAACACTCGAGTGGTTTAAGGGGAAACATTTAAATGTCTTGGTATGGCCTAGTCAAAGCCCAGACCTCAATTCAATTGAGAATCTGTGGTATGACTTAAAGATTGCTGTAGTCATGCACGCTCAAGTTTTCTGTTTTCTTGTTTGTTTCACAATAAAATATATTTTGCATCTTCAAAGTGGTAGGCATGTTGTGTAAATCAAATGTATTTATTTATTTTATTTTACCTTTATTTAACTAGGCAAGTCAGTTAAGAACAAATTCTTATTTACAATGACGGCCTACACCGGCCAAACCCGGACGACGCTGGGCCAATTGTGCGCCGCCCAATCACGGCCTGTTGTGATACAGCCTGGAATCGAACCAGGGAGTCTGTAGTGATGCTTCAAGCACTGAGATGCAGTGCCTTAGACCACTGCACCACTCGGGAGCCCAAATGACACAAACCCCCCAAAAAATCCATTTTAATTCCAGGTTGTAAGGCAACAAAATAGGAAAAATGCCAAGAGGGGTGAATACTTTCGCAAGCCACTGTACATGATTCCATATGTGTTATTTCATTGTTTTGATGTCTTCACTATTATTCTACATTGTAAAAAATAGTAAAAATAAAGAATAACCCTTGAATTAGTAGGTGTGTCCAAACTTTTGACTGGTAGTGTATGTACAGATGTAGGATCTTAATTTTATCACCCTGTTCTAGGAGAACTTTCCTGCAATGCAGGAAATATAAAACTGTAGTGTATTTGAGGTTTAAAAAGGCTTCTACATTGAAACTTCAGACTTGATTTTCCCTTAAGCCAGGCAGACTCGTTTTTAGCCCGATCTACTGGCTCCCGATCAGCTCCTGCGCATTTTTCCAAATCGGAGCAAAACCGGAGTAAAACATAATGCTGCAGCCAGTAAAGTGTAAGCACATACCCGATTTGCGGTTGATGGCTCTCATGGGCTGTTGAATATGATCGGCCTCAAATCTGCCATTATCGCCAAGTGTGAGGCATGTCCCACCATCAGCCATTCAGCTAATCAGAACTATAAAGGTTCTCTTCAACTAGGCCTCCTCAGAAGTTAATCACGACAAAATACACACACACAAGCAAGCTGGTCTGCTGGGTTACGTTACAAGTCACATTTAAACCTGTTCTTAGCTCAAGTTCTTCCTGCAAAATCCATATTATCCTCTTTTACGTAAACAGTCACATGCACAAATTCACTCCTTTCTTGCTTTTTCCTTCACTTTTTCAGGGAATAAGGGCCATCCACACCAAGGATGATAACTATTACAATAACTACTCAGCTACATCCCTGCTGGCCATTCCCTCCCCTACCCTGGGCCAATTGTGCGCCGCCCCATGGGTCTCCCGGTCGCGGCCGGCTACGACAGAGCCTGGATTCGAACCAGGATCTCTAGTAGCACAGCTAGCACTGCGATGCAGTGCCTTAGACCACTGCGCCACTCGGGAGCGTATCCTAGCCTACACCTGTCAATCAACTGATCAACGCATCCTACTGCACACTGTAGGCCAGTTAATAAGGTGGTTACACAGACCATTCAGTGCTTCATGGTGTGTTCATTGTCATAGTGACAACTGCAAATAATACTTCAATGTTAGCCTATATGTAAGAATATTGAACTAGGGACCCTCGAAGCATCGTTACCTATCGCTCCACAAAAGTCGCGGCCCCTACAGAGCAAGGGAAACAACTACTTCAAGGTCTCAGAGCGAGTGAAGTAACCAATTGAAAGGCTACTAGTGCACATCGCTAACTAGCTAGCCATTTCACACCGGCTACACTCACCCCCTTTGACCTCCTCTGCAGTAACTAGTGATTTGGGTAAACAGCATCAATGTAGCAGTTTTGCATCCATCCTTCTCCTTACCCCAGCCTGGGCTTAAACCAGGGACACTCTGTACACATCGACAACAGTCACCCTCAAAGCATTGTTACACGGCTACTGCAGAGGCTTACACAGTTACCACTTTGTTATTATATTTAAATAATAATGTTATTAATTTTATATACAAATAAAAATATGTAATGTGCAAAAATATTGAAGGGAAATGTGCATTTATTTTTATTTTATTTCACCTTTATTTAACCAGGTAAGCAAGTTGAGAACAAGTTCTCATTTACAACTGCAACCTGGCCAAAATAAAGCAAAGCAGTGCGATAAAAACAACAACAACACAGAGTTACATATGGAATAAACAAAAACGTACAGTCAATAACACAATAGAAAATAGAACATCTATATACAGTGTGTGCAAATGTAGTAAGTTAAGGAGGAAAGGCAATAAATAGGCCATAGTGCAAAATAATTACAATTTAGTATTAACACTGGAGTGATAGATGTGCAGAAGATGATGTGCAAATAGAGATATTGGGGTGCAAATGAGCTAAATAAATAACAATGTAAATAACAATATGGGGATGAGGTAGTTGGGTGGGCTACAGATTACAGATTACAGATGGGCTGTGTACAGGTGCAGTGATCGGTAAACTGCTCTGACAACTGATGCTTAAAGTTAGTGAGGGAGATAAGTGTCTCCAGCTTCAGAGATTTTTGTAGTTTGCTCCAGTCATTTGCAGCAGAGAACTGGAAGGAATGGCGGCCAAAGGAGGTGTTGGCTTTGGGGATGACCAGTGAGATATACCTGCTGGAGCGCATACTACGGGTGGGTGTTGCTATGGTGACCAATGAGCTAAGATAAGGCGGGGGTTTGCCTAGAAGTGATTTGGTTTTTGCGACCAGGGGTGTATTCATTACGGAAACCGTTTATCATTTAAGAACCAAACGGAAGCAAACAGACAAATTCAGGTAGGGCCCGCCCCGTTTCGTTCTGTTTGCTTCCAATTAAGAAATGTTTTGCAAATGAATCGGCGTAGGCCTAATGAATAAACCCATGTCTGATAAATGCAATTCAAAACGCCAATAATAATGCCAAGGTCTTGAACCCAGGCCACCACGACCAATGACGGACATCCTAACCACTGTCCAAATAAGGGTTTTATCTAGGGAATGTGCTTATTGGGCCAATATAGTTATGGCCTGTCCAGAAGAAACCCCCAACCCCTCCTTCCTAGGCACTTGTGTAGATCTGAAACATCTTGATATGTGTAAGCAATAGGGTAAATGCACTTTTATGTACAGTTAATCTCAGCTCTGTTAAAAGTACACTCAAGAATTCATAGTGATTTAGGAGTATCATTAAAACAGGTTGATAGATCCCGTCAACATTAGATAACTATACAGAAAGCCCTTAAACCTGCAATATGTCACATTTTGGGCGACCCAACAAAATTCACATAGAAATGTGAGTTATAGATATGTAATTATCATTGAAAGCAAATCTATGAAGCAGTAGATCTGTTCTATGTGCGCTATTTCTATGCTTCCCATTTTTAAGTTTAGTTTTGCATCTTTTAGTTAAATTTTTGTACACCAGCTTCAAACAGCAGAAAATACAATATATTTAGTTATGGAAATTATATTTCACTGTGGTTTAGATGGTACAATGATTCTCTACACTATATTTGCTTATTTTGTCACATAAACTGAAATTAGGCAAACTATTAGAATTTTAGCAACCAGGAAATGGTTGAGCGATTTCTGCATATTGCAACTTTAAATTGCTGAAATAATTAACTAAAATCAATGATGAGAGAATGGCCAGCCTAACTGACACCTGACATGGACATCGTGGCGCAGCAGGAAGATCATAGTATTGTGAATCCAAGAGATTGTGAGTTCAAATCCCAGGTGAGGACCTGTTTGATAATAGTTACTGTATTTTTGGGACACATACATGTTCTTGCAACGTTCCCATGAAATGTGTCTAGAATGTTAATATCTTATGTTCTGAGAACATGGCAACCAAGTTCTGAGAACATGGCAACCATGTTCTGTGTACAGTCGTGGTCAAAAGGTTTGAGAATGACACAAATATTAATTTTCACAAAGTCTGCTGCCTCAGTTTTTAAGATGGCAATTTGCATATACTCCAGAATGTTATGAAGAGTTATCAGATGAATTGCAATTAATTGCAAAGTCCCTCTTTGCCATGAAAATGAACTTAATCCCCCAAAAAACATTTCAACTGCATTTCAACCCTGCCACAAAAGGACCAGCTGACATCATGTCAGTGATTCTCTCGTTAACACAGGTGAGAGTGTTGACGAGGACAAGGCTGGAGATCACTCTGTCATGCTGATTGAGTTAGAATAACAGACTGGAAGCTTTAAAAGGAGGGTGTTGCTTGAAATCATTGTTCTTCCTCTGTTAACCATGGTTACCTGCAAGGAAACATGTGCCGTCATCATTGCTTTGCACAAAAAGGGCTTCACAGGCAAGGATATTGCTGCTAGTAAGATTGCACCTAAATCAACCATTTATCTGATCATCAAAAACTTAAAGGAGAGAGGTTCAATTGTTGTGAAGAAGGCTTCAGGGCGCCCAAGAAAGTCCAGCAAGCGCCAGGACCGTCTCCTAAAGATGATTCAGCTGCGGGATCGGGGCACCACCAGAGCAGAGCTTGCTCAGTGAGGCGAAGACTTTTGGAGGATAGCCTGGTGTCAAGAAGGGCAGCAAGGAAGCCACTTCTCTCCAGGAAAAACATCAGGGACAGACTGATATTCTGCAAAAGGTACAGGGATTGGACTGCTGAGGACTGGGGTAAAGCCATTTTCTCTGATGAATCCCCTTTCCGATTGTTTGGGGCATCCGGAAAACACATTGTCCGGAGAAGACAAGGTGAGCGCTACCATCAGTCCTGTGTCATGCCAACAGTAATGCATCCTGAGACCATTCATGTGTGGGGTTGCTTCTCAGCCAAGGGAGAACAAAACATCAAAATGTTGGGTCCATGGCCAGGAAACTCCCCAGACCTTAATCCCATTGAGTACTTGTTGTCAAGCCTCAACAGGCAGGTGGACAAACAAAAACCCACAAATTCGGACAAACTCCAAGCATTGATTATGCAAGAATGGGCTGCCATCAGTCAGGATGTGGCCCAGAAGTTAATTGACAGCATGCCAGGGCGGATTGCAGAGGTCTTGAAAAAGAAGGGTCAACACTGCAAATATTGACTCTTTGCATAAACTTAATGTAATTGACAATAAAAGCCTTTGACACTTATGGAATGCTTGTAATTATACTTCAGTATACCATAGTAACATCTGACAAAAATATCTAAAAACACTGAAGCAGCAAACTTTGTGAAGACCAATACTTGTGTCATTCTCAAATCTTTTGACCACGACTGTATGTTTTTTGGGTCGTTGGAATATTCTCCTAACCCACAAAAACTTGACACATGAATGTTTTTGCCACGTTCCCATGAAACGTGTCTATAACATTAATATCATATATTCTGAGAACATGTCAACCATGTTCTGTGTATGTTTGATGGGATGTTGAGGGAATATTCTCCGCACCCACAGAAAACTTGACAGATTAATGTTAATGCAATGTTCACATGAAACGTTTATATAAAATTAATATCTTAAGTTCTGCGAACATGGTAACCACGTCCTGGGTAAGTTCTATTTGACATTAAGGGAATGGTCTCTTGGAAACATTCCTTGCACATCATGGGAACATTCCTATGAAAAAGTGAGTTAACGACCTAATGAGACTCTTAAGGGAACATTCGCTAAAGTTCTGGTAACGTTTATTGTTAGCTGGGATCTTCCTCGGTTACCATGATGATTTTCATTACTACACATGCGCAAATATGCCCAGTAAATATAGCCCAATTCTGTCCCGATGTGCCGCGGAGGTCCCGCCAAGTGTATGTACTATACCGATTACTAGTTCACTACAATTTGGCCTGACTGAATTGTTAAATGTCACAGGTTCCCCAATCGTTAGAGCCTGTAGGCCGTACAAAAATAACGTAGTGTATTTCAGCCTTTACAAAAGATTTATCAACAACTACAAAAATGTCCATTAATTATAATCCACATAATTCACATTCCTGTTACTGCAGGATTATTTTCCTGCTGTAGTAAATTGGTTCAAATTAAGATCCTGCATCTGTATTGTCGTACTCAAATGTCTGTGTTAAACAAGCCCACCATTGGACAGACAAATCCTCCCAACGCAACGCAGGCTAAGAACAGGCACCCAGGGAAATCACAGGTCTTCGTGTCATACATACATACATACATACATACATACATACATACATACATACATACATACATACATACATACATACATACATACATACATACATACATACATATCCATGACCAGGCCCCTCCCATCCGTATGGGCTGGGGACTGGGGAGCAACCAGGGGGTAATTGGCAAGGCCTGGTTCTCTTGTTAACCAATATTCCATGGAGGCCAATTAGGCTACATGCATATGGACCCCTGGATCGATCCGGATGGATGCCACTCATGGAGAATGCATAAAGGCTGTGGCTAGGCTGGAAGAAAGGCGCACAAGGGGAAATAAGGCCAAGGGATAGAGAGAAGAAGAATACTTTAATGTAGGTAATTCCAATGGTGTGTACTTTCTCTCATGATTATATAGAGAAAGTGTTTTATTTTATTTTGTGTGGAGACGTTTGTTGACAATGTTTTTCATTCTGTAATGATAGACATTTTTTAGCTTATTTTTTCAAAACCCATTTTCTTTTCTCAAAAATAGGTTATCATACTGTTCAAATAATCCTCCTTTAAACAAAAGGTTAAAGGTAAATATAATTATCATTATTATTGTTTCCTGTTAATCCAACAGAATGCCAAAGGATGTTTTCTTTTTGGCCATGCTTACATTGATGATCTATAGTTGAATGATCTATCCAGTACATGTTCTGTACACTGTACTCCACTGATACTTTATAGCCTAGCCAAGCCAGTTAGTGTGTACTGTATCCACCTCCCGTGTGGACTATGTACCTTAGGTAAAGCAATGCTATTCATTGACTACAGCTCAACGTTCAACACCATAGTGCCCTCAAAGCTCATCACTAAGCTAAGGATCCAGGGACTAAACACCTCCCTTTGCAACTGGATCCTGGACTTCCTGACGGGCTGCCCCCAGGTGGTAAGGGTAGGTAACAACACATCTGCCATGCTGATCCTCAACACGGGGGCCCCTCAGGGGTGCGTGCTCAGTCCCCTCCTGTACTCCCTGTTCACCCATGACTGCATGACCAGGCACGACTCCAACACCATCACTAAGTTTGCCGACGACACAACAGTGGTAGGCCTGATCACCGACAACGATGAGACAGCCTTTAGGGAGGATGTCAGAGACCTGGCCGTGTGGTGTCGGATAACAACCTCTCCCTCAACGTGACCAAGACAAAGGAGATGATTGTGGACTACAGGAAAAAAAAAGAGGACTGAGCACGCCCCCATTCTCATCGACGGGGCTGTAGTGGAACATGTTGAGAGCATCAAGTTCCTTGGTGTCCACATCACCAACGAACTATCATGGTCCAAACACACCAAGACAGTCTATTCCCCCTCAGGAGACTGAAAAGATTTGGCATGGGTCCTCAGATCCTCAAAAAGTTCTACAGCTGCACCATCGAGAGCATCCTGACTGGTTGCATCACCGCCTGGTATGGCAACTGCTCGGCCTCCGACCGCAAGGCACTACAGAGGGTAGTGCGTACGGCCCAGTACATCACTGGGGCCAAGCTTCCTGCCATCCAGGACCTCTATACCAAGCGGTGTCAGAGGGAGGCCCTCAAAATTGTCAAAGACTCCAGCCACCCTAGTCATAGACTGTTCTCTCTGCTACCGCACGGCAAGCGGTACCGGAGCGCCAAGTCTAGGTCCAAAAGGCTTCTCAACAGCTTCTACCCCCAAGCCATAAGACCCTGAACAGCTAATCATGGCTACCTGGACTATTTGCACCCCCACCCCATCTTTTTACGCTGCTGCTACTCTGTTAATTATTTATGCATAGTCACTTTAACTCTACCCACATGTACATATTACCTCAACTAGCCGGTGCCCCCGCACATTGACTCTGCACTGGTACCCCCTGTATATAGCCTCCCTACTGTTATTTTATTTTACTTCTGCTCTTTATTTCTCAACACTTTTTTGTTGTTGTTGTTTTATTTTACTTTTTATTAAGAAATACATGCATTGTTGGTTAAGGGCTTTATGTAAGCATTTCACGGTAATGTCTACACCTGTTGTATTTGGCGCATGTGGCAAATAAAATTTGATTTGATTTGATGTAGGCTACAGCAGTTAAGGCCTTCCCACACTGTACGTCAGATTCAGTCTTTTACGATTATTACACGTCAAACTGTGTGATGTTACCAAATTAAAATCTTGATATCAACCTGGCCATATTGTATGATTTGCTCCAGTTCTGTCATCACATTCTGTGATTGGCTTGCGAGGCTACGTCAGCCGACGGAGGCTTCGTCAACTGCAACGGTGTATTTGATCTGTGCATGTCCCAGCACCAGCAGCACAAGCCTCCCAAGAGTGTCCGGAAAAACTGAAAGTATGCATCTTAGAAATAGTTTTCACTTACAAACTTTAAAACCAGTTAAATGTAACTAAATGTAACCTAAGTCATCCCCAAAAGTAATTATTTATAATGAGTGGGCCATAAACAATAACTAGCAATGCTACATACTCCAAGAAAGGTTAACGTCTCACCTTTCTGGTAAAAATTGCTGAGGTGTAATCCCTTTTGACGACACAAGCTCAAGTGCACAGTACAAATATGATACAAATATAAAAATTAAAATCCCATCAGGTATTCTGATTTCAGATGTGTCATGTAAACAAGATTAGAAGGGAATTCATTATTTTTGCAAAGCATGTAAATGTTTAAATCAAACTATTATATTAAATCTGACTATTTACAATAATCATATTATTGTGTGCATATTCAGTGCCGGACGTTTTCCTTTTGGTCAGTCACCGGGATAAAGGTATCCTGTACAGAGGCAACAGAGGGAGAGGGGTAAGCGTGCCTTTCTCATTGTGGACAAACTCTTTATAGACGGAGAGCTCAATTCTACGGGGACGTCAGGTTACGGACAAAAAGTATGGGAACTGTAAAAATACACTACCGGTCAGAAGTTTTAGAACACCTATTCATTCAAGGGTTTTTCTTTATTTTTAATATTTTCTACATTGTAGAATAATAGTGAAGACATCCAAACTATGAAATAACACATATGGAATCATGTAGTAACCAAAAAAATGTGTTAAACAAATCAAAATATATTTTATATTTGAGATTCTTCAAATAGCCAACCTTTGCATTGATGACAGCTTTGCACACTCTTGTTTTAGGTGTTCTAAAACTTTTGACTGGTAGTGTATCTGAACACTATGAGGTTGTTATGAGCACAGACACACTCAATTACATGCTCGCTTACACATACGGACACATACATACACACACACTTGATCTCTCTCTCTTCTCTCACATTCTTTCTCTCTCTTCTCTTCTCTTCTCTTCTCTTCCTCTCTCTCTATTGTCGAGAACTGTTTTTTGTTTGTTTATGTTTTCTATGTCTTTGTCTACATGTTTATCTACGTTTACAACAAGCAATGGGAAGATATCAGAACAGGGACGTTGGGGAATAATAACATATTGTACGGGATACATTTGTACTGTAGTGAAGCCTATAGCAATGCAAGGTCTCTCATGATCATGTGAAACATCAATTGCTATGGAAATGCTGGGATGTGTTTTTCTATGAATATGATGTTAAATGTAATTATGATGCAACTATGACGGTGATACGATATGGATTACAATTATCATCCTGAACATTAAGGCTATACTCACTTCATGTTACACACATAGACACTCAACCATGCAAATTGGCTGAGTTAATATTTATTTGGACATCACATATTATAGTCTTACACTTACCCAGACATCATACACACTTACCCACACATCATACACACACACAATATCATACATATCAACCTACTCAGATCTACTACACACGTAATATCTTGACTCCATTTTCTACCATCTGTGGCATTGGCTCAGAGGCAAACAGGCAAGGGAATAAAACATATATTGCTAGAACCTGTTTCTTGAATTCTAAATATCAGACATTTGAAATCTCTAATTTTGACCGTCATTATACCTCTTATGGCAGTAACTTTACAACCACTAATTATGGTCAATTTAGACTGAGAATAGTATCTAGTTATGGTAAGGGGTGAAATAGGTATAGCCAGTTATAATTGTAATGGTTTAGCAGATTATAAAAAAAGGTCAGTCTTTACGTGGCTAAAAGAAAAGGAACATAACATATACTGTTTACAGGAAACTCACTCTACATCCTTAGATGAATTTGCATGGAAAAAGGAATGGGGTAGTGAAATAATTTTCTGTCATGGACAAAGGAACTCAAAAGGTGTGATGATATTCATTAACAAAAATGTTGATTTGAATGTGCAAATAGTCAGGAAGGTGGATATTGTTTATTATGAAAGTGGATGAAAAACAGATTTGGCTAATTAATCTATATGGTCCAAATCAGGATGATCCATACTAATTCGAAAATATTTATACATTTACATTTACATTTACGTCATTTAGCAGACACTCTTATCCAGAGCGACTTACAAATTGGTGCATTGTGATAGCCAGTGGGACAACCACTTTACAATTTATTTATTTGATATTTTTCTAATTTTTAATTTTTAGAGTATATTTTTAATTTTCATTTGTTTTATATATATATATATATATATATATATATATATATATATATATATATATATATATATATCAATTTGTCTGTCATAGTTGACGTGTACCTATGATGAAAATTACAGGCCTCTCTCATCTTTTTAAGTGGGAGAACTTGCACAATTGGTGGCTGACTAAATATTTTTTTCCCCACTGTACCTTTAAATGCACCAATTCAATATTCATAAAAAACGAAAAAGAGGTTTTTGTCTAAAGAGACAAGACTAACAAGGGAAATACATGAACTAATTGTACAGGTAGATAGCAATAAAACGATACTACAGAGACACAAAATAAGTTAGAGGAAAAACAAAAGGAACAGGAGGGACTTATTCAAGAACGAGCTTATGTAATCTATTACAAAAATAAAGAAAACTGGATGGCATATGGAGAAAAATGCACTGAATTCTTCCTGAATCTCCAACATAGGAACGCTACCAAAAATAATTTGCAGAAACTCGTTACTAAAGATGGAGTCATCTATGATTCTCCGAATGATATTTTAAAAGAGGAAGCTAAATATTTTAAGCAGATGTTCTCTTTTCCATTTCATCCTCACCCTCTGAATGACGATTACTGTAAGGAATTCTTTCAACCAGAAAAAAATTGAAAAGTAACACATGTACAGAAAGATCAGTGTGAAGGCCAAATTACAGAGGAATAACTTTTTTAGGCTATTAAATCCTTTCAGTCTGGAAAAATCCCAGGGCTTGATGGCATACAGGTAGAAGTATATCAAACCTTTTTTGATATACTCAAAGCTCCATTGTTAGCTTGTTTTAACTACTCCTATAGAAATGGTAGTCTGCCAAGTACTCAGCAGGAATGTCTGATTTCACTATTATTAACTATTATTAAAACAAGATCCAGATGGCAAATATAAAGATCCAGTCTATTTTTTTTTAAATGGAGGCCTCTTACACTTCAATGTTGTGATGCAAAAATACTAGCGAAATGCATCGCACTCAGAATTAAAAAGGATTTACCAGGTATTGTTCATCCTGATCAGACAGGTTTTTTACATGGACAATACATTGGAGATAATGTACAACAACTACTAGAAATAATAGAACAACATGAAACATCTAAGAAGCAAGGCCTGGTATTTATAGCGGATTTTGAAAAGGCCTTTGATAAAGTAAACCTGGATTTTATTTATAAATGCCTGGATTTTTTCAATTTTGCTGATTCTCTTATAAAATGGGTAAAAGTAATGTATAGCAACCCCAGGTGTAAAATAGTAAATAGCAGCTACTTCTCAGAAAGTTTTGTATTGTCAAGAGGAGTTAAACAAGGGTGTCCGCTGTCACCATATCTATTCGCTAAGCCATCGAAATGCTAGCTATTAAATTCAGATCAAATAACAACATTAGAGGATTACAAATCCAAGGCTTAAAAACAAAGGTGTCCATGTATGCCAATGACTCAAGTTTTATATTAAGTCCACAAGCTAGTTCCCTACAATGTCTCATTGAAGATCTAGATAACTTTTCTGGACTTTCTGGACTAAAACCTAATTATGATAAGTGTAAAATATTACGAATTGGATCTTTAAAAAATACAACTTTTACATTACCCTGCAGTTTACCTATAGAATGGGCTGACTGTGAAGTAGACATACTTGGTATTCATATCACAAAATATATAAATGAGCTCTCCACAATGAATTTCAATAGAAAACGTGTAAAAATAGACAAGTTCCTGCAACCACGGAGAGGTAAATACCTGTCTATTTATGGAAAATTGCCATGATTAACTCCTTAGTCATATCTCAGTTTACTCACTTACTTATGGCGCTGCCTACTCCTGATGATTCGTTTTTCAAATCATATGACCAAAAAATATTTCACATTATCTGGGATGCTAAACCAGATAAGATAATGCGTGCCTATCTATATAATGAATATGAACTGTGTGGGTTGAGATTAAATATAAAAGCACTAAACCTCCCTCTAAAAGCTTCACTTATCCAAAAGTTTTACTTGAACCCTAAATGGTTCTCAAGTAGATTACTAAGAAAAGCTCATCCTTTGTTTAAAAATTGCCTTTTTGCATTTGTGGAGATTGCCATGTCTCCTTTTAGATAAATTGAAAATGTAACTTTTTTCAAAGTATCTCTCTTTTTCAAACAAGCATTGCAGAGCTGGCTACAATTTCAATTTCATCCCCCTGAATAGATAGAACAAATATTACAACAAATATTATGGCTGAACTCAAATGTGCTGGTTGATAAAATACCTGTATTTATGGAAAAGATGTTTGAAAAGGGTATTTTGTTTTTAAATTATATTGTAAAATGGAATGGTAGAGGTTTGTCTTTCATGGAGTTATCAGAATTGTATGGGAAGGTCTGCTCAATCCAAGATTACAACCAATTGATTACAGCATTACCCCAAAAATGGAGGAGGCAGGTGGCAGTGGGAGGAGGTAGGGAACTGGTATGTCTGCCCAATATAAAGGATCAAAACTGGTGGAGGAACAAAAATAGCATAAATAGGAAAGTATACCAATTTTATTTGAGGACCAGGATGTTGACAGCTGTGCCATACAGATTGCAAAATAGTTGGGAAGAGATTTTTGATGTACCGATTCCATGGTACCCTGTAATCTGTATGAGTTGATATATAATATGACACAAGATTCAAGACTTCGTGCTTGGGGAACTGTGGGGGGGGGATCTTGGAGGGCTGGTGGCCTGGCGGTTGGGAGTTTAGGCCGGTGGCTGATGGGTCGCTGGTTCGGGTCCCGGCTTTTGACCTTGTGGGAGATCTGTCGACGTCCCCTTGATCAGGGTGTTGACCCTGGTTGCTTCTGTGGGTCGCTCTGGATGGGAGTCTGTAGATGACTAATGTGATGTAGATGTTGAGCGGCTTCACTGCAAGATGATTGTATGTTTTAAATATTCAATAAATAAATAAAAATGCCAAAAATAATTCAGACACTTTGCCAGAACTTTGTTGGAGCCTAAGATCCCATGTAGTGGTACAGGCACCACAGGCAAACATTTTGATTTTGCTTCCATCTGTCAATTTTCTGATTTGGGGATATTTTGCAACCATACTTTTAAAAGATAGCAATAATGTATATACATACTTTATTTGTATAATTATATACCAACTCCGTCAACTACACCTACCATAAAGGTTGTTCTTGTTAGTGTAAATGTAAATGTAAATGTTGTTAGCATGTTTCAAGTAGAACTTCAACCGCTATTTTTAAAACTCTCCATGTTGAATCATGTATCATTCAAAAGCTTGTTTTCCGGAGCATAACGTTAGCTAGTCCATACATGGCTATATCCTTTGTAGACGTATTGCTTCGTGCTGAAAAGATGAGTAATTTCCTGACATCCGATTGGTTACTGGTATTTAAAGGCCCTTTCCGGTAACCTGATTGGTTAAAATGCCTCACTTGCGGTGCAGCACTTCCTTGTTTGAAAATATCTCCCGCGAAGAATCCACGTAAAGAATGAGAAATGAGAAAATCTCCAAAAATATACCTACAGTATGCGAATAAAAATAGGCGATCTCAGTTAGCCAATGCGAGAAAAGCAGTGAATGAAAGAAAAAATGTGCCTGATCAGCCGATCGAGGCAGTGGCAGTACAGGTAGAGGAGGAAAAGGAGGTAGCCGGCAGCAGCGCGTCGAGACGCAAATTAGTTGAGATTAAGATGACAGCTAGCAGCGATCAATCAGACAGCAGCCAGCCAACAGTGGCTTTTATCCACATGTCACAAATAAACCAACATGTACATGATTTGCCGTAAGTGTCTAAACACTGGACTGAAAATCACCATAGACCCCACCAACCAGGGATTCTGTAATTCCGTCATGATAGAATGTGCACACTGTGAAGGTGATCATGATGCATTTAGAAGGAGTGTTTACACTTCCTCCAGGCTGCAGGAGTGCTCCAGGGGAGATGTGGCATTTGATATAAATGTGAGGATGGTTCTTCTAGCCCACGACTTGGACATGGTTATGCAGCTCTAAAGAAAATAAGCAAAGTCCAAGGGATTCCTTCCTTGCGTCTCAGCTCATATCAGAGACATGACAGGAGAATGACAGGTAAATGAAAAGGGAGAGTAGACCATTATTGTCAGGTGACTTACTGTGTATAAATAATATTTATTTCCTTGCTCCAGCAAATGTATTTAAAGTGAATAAAACAGTGATAGGAAAACATAACTACATAATGAGACTGTAAATAGGCCTACAGTGTCATAGGGCTGTAGCCTAATGTGATTAGTGAGAAATTAGCTTGACATAAAGTAAATACATGCTGAAATGATGATATTTAGTCCTGCAGTTATGATTGTAATGTCAACAGTCATAAGTAAGTACTCCCCCCCCCCCCCCTCTAGTTGCAGAGATTCAAAGAGGGCTACAGCCAATGGAGAGTGCTGCAAAGCTAATTAGAAGAGCATACACATATATACAGTAGACCCAGACATAGCAGAGTTGCTGAAGGAGGATGAGGATGCCATCATAGACATTCATTCGTGGCAGTAGCCACGTTCAATGAGGGACCCACTGCTATATCAAATGTGATGAACAAATTGTGGCTTGACAGCACTTTGGTGACACTGGAAGCAATCAGAGAGGATGAATAGAGGCGTTGTGATCGTTAATGCTGCTTCAATGGAGTGTGCCAAGCGTAGGCGCAGGTCCCATGACACAGTCAAGAAAGTAAAGTGGCACCAGCAACAACTCAGAGGGCCTTAGAAATGGGGCAGGCATAACTGATTAATGTTCTGCACATTTCAACAGCCATACAAAATCCTTGTATGTGACAAATTGAGCAAAGTGATATGAGAATTTGCCCAAAACTGCATATTTTCCCAACAGACCAGTATTCAAAGCATATGCTCTATTGCTTGAAACATTTACATTTTACATTTTAGTCATTTAGCAGACGCTCTTATCCAGAGCGACTTACAGTTAGTGAGTGCATACATTTTTCATACTGAAACAACTGTATTAAACGTGCTAATGTATTTGTAAAAGGTATATTTGATGTTAATTTGTCAGTTTAGAAGTGATATATGAATGAGTTTAATAAATGTGACATAAATTGTCATATTTATGGAAAGTACATTTTAATTGCATTAGCCTATATTTATCGGCCATTTTCTCAAAATGACATGTTCCCCATCTTCAAAGGATGTACATTCACATTATTCCACACACAGGTTCTTAGGTCTTATAGTCAGACTTTTACCGTGGCTTTTTATGATACCTTGTGTCGTTTTGATTCTAAGTGTACTTTTATCTGTAAATATATGCAAAATATGCATCTGTCATACATGTAAATAGTGTTTTTGAAATAATTCCATGAAATGACAACATTTTGATAAACTGATCTGTAAAAGTCTGACCATTGAGTGTCTTATCACAATAAAACAAAAACATTCTACCTTGAAGCAATGTGTTGAAAAACGGATGATTGCAATATGTAAATTCATGCCTCATTTGCATATTCTATTTTTACAATAAATACAACTTGTAATACAATAATATATTGTGTTTATGTATACTTTCAACTGGTAAAGTTTCAGTCTGATGAGAGTAAAGAAAAAAAGAATCCCTTTTAGCCTGTGGTGCCTGGCCTTAATTGTCAGACCTAGACCCTGTCACACTGAACGAGCCAAGACGTCCGACAATCGTTTACGACCTAAGAATTTGCCCACAACGGTTAAAATCGTAGTCTGGGCGGGCCTTTAGACATGACACAACCTGTGGTGCTTACAAAGGGCAGCTCTTTCCCAGCGGCAGGCTGCAGCTAGAATTAACAAACAGAGGCTCTCATCCAGAACATCAAACAGTGATTGTGAGAGAGAACCAGGGGAGAGGTAACCTGGGTTGGTAATAAGGATGGTTTCTTCAGACATCGGTGGATCTCCATATGAGCTCTGTTTGATTAAAGGACTGGATAAGATGTACAGACACATACAAATACACCAGTATTAGTACATGTACAAAGTCACACATGAGCGGGCACACACACAAAGACACACAAACACAAAGACACACACACAGATGCACTTGCATAGGCAAACAAACATATATTGTACACGCACATTCTCTGACATATTTTTGTAATGACTCCACATAGTAAAGTCGTATTGTTTCAGGTACCGTTAACAGACTTAAGTGAATGTTGTTTTTTAAATAAGATCAGTGCTTCTGCATGGTGGTCGTGCTGTGAATTTGACTACCAGACACCTCAAGGTAGAACAGGACCGAACAGGTCAAAGGTGACCTCTCCCAGTGTGTCCATATCTCCATCTCAGGGGCGGTCTGTTCAATAGGGCGGTATGGGCGACGCACTGCCAAACGGGAAAAGGAAGGGAATTTTTTTCTAATCAATTATATCACGGCAACAGTAGTTATCAGTGTTGTAATCTAGACTCTGATCTGCCACAGTGCCACACTGCCACTAAATGTCCAATCAGGCGAAAGTCGTGCTTCAAATGGCTCCCCCCCCTTTTGGGGCGATTTCAGTCAGGTTGAAAATCGCCCAGAAGTCTGTCATAGACTCCCATGTAAAATCTATTTTTTTTCAAATTTCAGAGCTTTCAATACAATATCTATGGGTGTCTGAGGGCTTGCACTTACGCGCTTTCGTCATACGTAACGTAACCATGAACGTAACTAAGAAAATAGTGGTCGATTGTGTCTTTGAAAGAAGTTCCTTTTTGTCGGCGAACAAATGAAGATAAATTGGCAACGAAACAATTAGGACCTCCCAGACCAAATTTAATAATTCAACAGGTTTCTACTAAAGGCGGAAAGTCCTACACCCGAGGAATTTCCAAAAATTGGTACGAACGAAAAAATAACTGCCACTCAACTGGATGAGGGATACAGGCTAGCTGTCCGCCGCCACAACGATGAGGTTAGTGTTGATAATCACAAGTTTACTGGAGAACTGAGACCAAGTAGAGACTTTGGACAGGGTGGATATGGTATAATAAAGGCAGTTTATTCAGAGGTAAAGATATCTGGAATCGCGTGCACGGACCCGTTCGTCAAACTCTTAGGGAGCTACATATATTTTACATCCTGGCCCTACATAGTTCACTATTTGCATCACTTACCAAAATATTACATGTGGTCATATATGCTTGGAAAGTGGAGATGCCATAGAACGTCAAAAAAGTAAACATTGCTGGAGACACATTGCCGTTTTGGAGAAGACATCGCGTTTGCTAGCGAAGAGATTTGTTGTGGCAAATGAACTTGGGCTGGGAATTGCCAGGAACCTCACGATAAGATATATGCATTGCGAGTCTCATGATTCTATACGTATTGCGATTCGATACTGTGATTTTATTGCGCACCATATGTCTGTTGCAGAGGGATCAGAAAGCCATGAGAACGAGTTTTGATCAGTCATGGAAATAAAAGTGCTGAAAACAAATTGGCTCCCAATGTGAAAAGATTGAGAACAAGCTATGAAGGAACAATAATGGTGTTTTGGTGCAGGTACAGCCAACTAGCGCTAAAATATTGCGATATTGTCAATACAGTATATCGTAAAGTATCACTATGTAACTCGATTTCTTTCACCCCAATCCCTCGAATTAACGGTAAATAACTGAATTGTTTGCCCCACATTTAGCTAAGATGATTAGCTAGCCAGCTAAAATGTTTTATTTAGTTAGCAGTCGCATCTACAATAGTTTACTGTCAATAACATGTCTACAAAAATGACGTGGTGTCTCCAATTGTGTTGACATTTTACAATTGCGATGCGCATCCATGAGTATCCACTTTCTGTAGCTCAGCTGGTAGAGCACGGCGCTTGTAACGCCAAGGTAGTGGGTTCGATCCCCGGGACCACCCATACACAAAAATGTATGCACGCATGACTGTAAGTCGCTTTGGATAAAAGCGTCTGCTAAATGGCATATTATTATTATTATTATTATTATCTGAAGAGAGCCCCGAAACATTGTGTGCAGACATTTTATGCAATAAATGAAGTAGGTTGAATCTAGTAGTTCTGATCTTCTGATTGGTCCTGATGAGTTGGGCGAGGTCCCCTCCAGGCTACTGTCACTGTTGCATTGGCTCTGAGTCGGGTTCTCTGTCTTCAAATGTTCAGCCTAAGAGAGGGGATTTTTGTGTGTGTGTGTGTGTGTGTGTGTTTAACAGTGATGATGTGTGTGTGTGTGTGTGTGTGTGTGTGTTTAACAGTGATGATGTGTGTGTGTGTGTGTTTGTGTGTGTGTGTGTGTGTGTGTGTCCTCAGAGCAAGAACTCGTGAGTTGGAAGAACTGAGAGGCCTATGGCGTGGGTGTTGTCCTTGGCCACCTGCTGACAAGGCTGACAAGATAGGACCCTTTTGTCCATTGTTATTGGATAGGAACAGAACTTATAACCAGCTCCTGACCTAAATAGATCTTAGCACAACATTTTACTCAACATATCATATTCCATATTCACTATAACAAATATATTTACTACGACATTAGCAAGAACCGCCACATCCTCAGCCGCCTAATCCAGTGTGTGAAGTTTTGCGGAGTGTTTGAGTTAGCTTTGCGAGGCAAAGATGAAACTGAGGGCTCCACCAACCCTGGTAAGCCAACACTTTTGAGATCAGTCAATAAATGCTTCTGGTATTGACTTATATGCTGCCCCTGTCTTCATGTTGTTGCTGGACATATCTTTTTTAAAATGTGTGTAGGTCACCTAAATCATCAGAAAAATTGCCCCCCCTGAGAATTTTTTCAGGAGCCGCCACTGCTCCATCTTCTCTTTACTCATCATCAGATCAATCTACAACTGTATCCCCAATGCCAACACAGGCCCCGCCTGATTAAGATTGAAACACACCAGAGACTCCTAACAGTACCTCCATTCACTCTCAGGACCTCCCAGAGCCGACCATGTTCCTTCAGTCAATGACTCTAACCCTGCACTAAGACAACAGCTAATCAAAATACAACTAAGTGTCAAAACCCTATGAAGGGACAGAACTAAAAGCAGAGTGAGGCATCAACAGATCATCAGAAGTTGTACGCACAACTTGATTCCAGATTTGCTAAGATTACACAAAGCTATCCCGTGATTATCTTCTATAGTGCTGGGCCCAGTGATGTTAGCCACGCGTGAGAGAACACACAAGTGGTGTCTGTCAGAGTGCAGTCACACCTGAGCCATTATCTTACCTCAGCCCATCAACCAGAACAAAACTCTAGTTTGATAAAACGATCGCTGTCGCAATAGAAGTGTCTGGGTTTGAAATATTTTCTACTGTAGGTGGATGTGTGTCATGAGTCATAAGAAGTACAGTTCTTGGAAAGTTCCAGTGTGGTTGTTACTGGCTGGTTATGTCTGTATCAATAGGTTGAATAGGTCAAATTGAATATTTATTTATAGTGATATACACTGAGTGTACAAAACATTAAGAACACCTTCCTAATATTTTTGTACCCCCCGCCCTCAGAACAGCGTCAATGCGCCTGGCACCTACTACCAAACCAGTTCAAAGGCACTTACATTTTTTTTCTTGCCCATTGAATGGCACACATACACAATCCATGTCTCAATTGTCTCAAGGCTTCAAAATCCTTCTATAACCTGTCTCCTCCCCTTCATCTATACTGGTTGAAGTGGATTTAACTTGTGACCTCAATAAGGGATCAATGCTTTCACCTGGTCAGTCTGTTCATAATAATTTTTATACTCAGTGTACGCTGTGCTAAGACAGGTAAATACATAATAACGGATGTGAAGCCATATGAAGAATAGCCCCTAACAGCCTTTCACTCAGTCAATATTTATGCCCATATATATTCTGAAGTCTACGGAATTACCTCAGGTGAAAAGAATGAGCTACCTGACATTTGTCATCGCCTTTTCAATTCATCAATGTTTTTACTGCTACAATGTCTTTAGAAAGTCAATGACCGAAGTCACCCAGGGAATGTACTACAAATCCACTTTTCACTAGAAACAACATCCTACTCATGTTTCAAGCGTCACTGGCATTATTGTGCAGATTTAATAACAAGTGACTAATAGACATATTTTCTTTGACAGACATCAACCCAGTGAATTCCCATTGAGGCTGGTGAATGTGAATACAGCGTCTAATGAATGAGAACGGCAGGGCCGAGGGGAATGGGCATCCTTCTTCTGTTACTTTGTTCTGTTACAGTTGCGCGTTGGCATTTGGTTTTCTTCTCACTATGCTTTTTCTTTTGGGTGGGTTCCCTCCCTTCTCTGTGTGTGTGTGTGTGTGTGTGTGTGTGTGTGTGTGTGTGTGTGTGTGTGTATCATATCCATCCCAGCAGGCCTGTGTAGGCTGCTATCACATGAGAGTGCACCTAGTGGTGGGGCGTGGTCGCTGTTGGTTTAGGGAAACTCCGTCAGGTTGGTTTTGGCTGGCCGCTTATGGGTGGCCTTTTCTTGGAGGTAAACAAAGCTATAATCTACCCCGGGTCTGCACATCATTAATCTTCATCATTTGATTGTATACCATGGCATTGTAATGACAAACACAGTATGTTTAAGGCACTGCCAAGCCCCAAGGTGTGTCTGTGTTGCTCGCCTCAGCATCAACGCCGCATCAGACGGTTGGTTGGTTGGGACATCTGCGGAGGGCGGCGTCATCGCAGCAAAGAACACTACGGTCTGCCTTCAACGCTGCCACTCAAGCATGGAGCAGCTCAAATACTCTCCAGTTGAGCTCCAGTTGGTTCCATTTACCTTTGCTTATATCTGGTAAAACAAAACATAAGCAGTCAGACCAAACAAAACACAAACGTACTAATTGTAGGTTTAGTAAGGTCTTCGTCAACATACATGTACAGTACATAAAGGATCTGGCTGTGGGTCAAGTTTATTGGCAGTATGGTTTGTTTTTCCCATGGTGGCGCACTGACTCTCTGCAAAAGAGAGGAGAGTAATTCTCAAATCTTTTGATGGGGTTTCTGAACTTGCCCTGGTATGTGTTTGTGGGGAGGGAGTAACGATATATGGTAGCTTCATTGAGACAGAGCAGCAGAAATCCATTAGGTTGCCATATGCGTACACACCACAGGCGGACCGTGGCCCCTTAATTGGGGAGGACAGGCTCATAGTAATGGCTTGAACAGAATCAATGGAATGGTATCCAACACATCAAACACATGGTTTTCTAGTGTTTGATGCCATTCCATTTACTCCATTCCAGCCATTATTATGAGCCGTTCTCCCCTCCGCAGCCTCCTGTGGTACACACACACATACTGTATACACACACACACACACACAAAGGTATGCTGGCACGCACACGCACGCCTCTCTGGTCTCATGGGGCCATGTGTATGGTGAGGGTAATAGAAGGTGAATGTATGAGTAGTAGTATGAGCTGTTGGTATGAAGGAGTGAGGTAAGGTTATGGCTGGTCGGGGAGTCCTGGGAAGGTAGATGAGCAGAGAAATCAGCTCTGGGGTTATCGTCTCTGTCCAAAGATGGAGAATGTGTTTGCCAAAATAAGAAGGTGTGTGTGTGTGTGTGTGTGTGTGTGTGTTGAGTGAGGTGAGTGAAACAAGACTAAAGATACTAGGTGAGAAGATGTCAAGTTGTACAGAGAGTAAGAACACTTTATTAGTTATGATTAAGTAGTAAGCTTGACATTCATGGCTCAGCACAGTTTGACATTAAGGGGGCTTTACTTGATCCAACATCATCCCTGTAGCACACAGCAAAATCAATGGTGTACATTTAACTCGGAAAGTGTTCAATGTACACGAGTCCCACTGTTCTGGTGTTAAAGTAACACTTTTGAAAGTGCTAGAAAGATTTAACTTTGTTGCAGTGTTCCCCATAAAACTCTTACAGTGTACAAATGAACTTGATTGTGGTGTTTGCATATCTCTACTGTAGAGTAATATGCAACACCTATAGTGTAAAACACAACACTTGATTTAGAGTAAACTGGCCTCACTTTGCTTAGTGCTGACGCTGTTTTCTCAGTGTAAGACATTAACACCTGTAGTGTTACAGTAAATCGTTTTGGGGTGTAATTTTAACACTGTATGATGTAAAGCCTAATTTGCATATTTCCTAGGGTGCCTTTTCTTTGAGTGAATTGTAGAGTTTCTACCCATAACTGTATTTGTTAGTGACAGAGACGTGGTTATCAAATTATTTCATTTTAAAGGCCTGTGGCTTTCACCAAGTGAGTACCTAGGCAAATGCTATCATTAAAATGTAACTCTATGACAATACATACAGTATATCATAAGGCCTTACTTTGATGGCCTAATTTTACCCTAACAGTGGTGTTAGGAAACTCCTGGTTTAAAGGCCACATCAGGCCTGCAAGTCACATTATGCTGCCTTGCAAAGTGATGTGTAATTCCTATTGGAATCCAGCCAAAGTTAGGATATCCAACAGTTGGAATTTTTGTTCACCCGCAATTTGCATTCAGAATGACTTTCAGGGTTAGGAAAGTTGATAAGAAGACTACCTAAACCATTTTAAAAAGGTCCCTAACAGTCATTCTGATTCCCATGTAAAATTGCATTTTGAGTGACAAAAATATCATCCATAATATTTTTTGGGGATATAAATGCTATAAATAAATGTTAAGGACTTTCTCTCATGGCTAACAACCAGACCGTTTGACAGGCTGAGTGGGTGGGGATCTTATATTCATGAGCTAGCCTTGACTGACAGCACTTTGAAACGCCTATGTCAAGAAACTTGGATGCAGTGAGCAGTGTTGCCGTCAAAGAAAATCTCAAACAAATGTTGTGATACACAAAGCAATTCAAACAACATTGAAATTCATCCAATTAGCAACAGATTTTCATGCAAATATTCTAGAATCCACATAAAGAAAATTGCGCATTTTCCCACCAGTGGTGTGTTTCCACCAAACTGACTTGTTGCAGATAGAAATAAGTGTGTGATGATGTAGTGCACACAAACTGTACTTTTTCGTTTATGTTTTTATGTACCGCATTTTCAACACAACCAATAGTTTTGTCTTAAACATTTTTGCATTAAATAGCAAATGTGTGCTCTAGCCAACAGCTTGCAGATACTGTGCGGGTAGGCTAGTCTACATGATGAGATTATTATGGATTTTTATTTCAAATGGCAGTCAAGACCCTCAATATTTATTGGAAAGGAGCATCAAGATCACCATGCACTTACATTTTTAAAAACACTTGTTGGGCAGCAGCCTCTAAGGCGCAGGGTTGAGTAACCGGGTGGTAGCCGGCTAGTGATGGCTATTTAACATTCTGATGGCCTTGAGATAGAAGCTATTTTTCAGTCTCTCTGTCCCAGCTTTGTTGCACCTGTACTGACCTCGCCTTCTTGATGGCGGAGTGAACAGGCCGTGGCTCGGGTGGTTGATGTCCTTGATTATGTTTTTGGCCTTCCTGTGACATCGGGTGCTGTAGCTGTCCTGGAGGGCAGGCAGTGTGCCCCCCATGATAAGTTGTGCAGACCACATGTCCCTCTGGAGAGCCCTGTGGTTGCAGGAGGTGCAGTTGCCATACCAGGTGGTGATACAGGTGTTGAATGCTGAGCTATAGTCAATGAACAGCATTCTTACATAGGTATTCCTCTTGTCCAGATGGGATAGGGCAGTGTGCAGTGTGATGGCGATTGCATCGTCTGTGGATGTATTGGGGCGGTATGCAAATTGAAGTGGGTGTAGGGTGTCAGGTAAGGTAGAGGTGATATGATCCTTAACTAGCCTCTCAAAGCACTTCAAGTGACAGAAGTGAGTGGTATGGGGCGATAGTCATTTAGTTCCGTTACCTTTGCTTTCTTGGGTACAGGAACAATGGTGGTCACCTTGAAGCAAGTGGGGACTGCAGACTGGGATAGGGAGAAATTGAATATGTCCATAAACACTCCAGCCAGCTGGTCTGCGCATGCTCTGAGGACATGGCTAGGGATGCCGTCTGGGCCGGCAGCCTTGCGAGGGTTAACACGCTTAAACGTCTTACTCACGTTGGCCACGAAGAACGAGAGCCCACAGTCCTTGGGAGTGGGCCGCATTGGTGGCACTGTGTTATACTCAAAGCGGCGAAGAAGGTGTTTAGCTTGTCCGGGAGCAAGACGTCGGTGTCCGCGATGTGGCTGGTTTTCTCTTTGTAATCCGTGATTGTCTGTAGACCTTGCCACATACGTGTCTGAGCCGTTGAATTGCGACTCCACTTTGTCTCTGTACTGACGTTTTGCCTGTTTGATTGCCTTACGGAGGGAATAACTACACTGTTTGTATTCAACCATATTCCCTGTCACCTTGCCATGGTTAAATGCGGTGGTTCGCGCTTTCAGTTTTGCGCCAATGTGGCCATCTATCCACGGTGTCTAGTTTGGGTAGGTTTTAATAGTCACAGTGGGAACAACATCCCCTATACACTTCCTGATTAACTTAGTCACCGTGTCCGTGTATACGTCAATGTTATTCTCAGAGGCTACCCGGAACATATCCCAGTGTGCGTGATCAAAACAATCTTGAAGCTTGGATTCCGATTGGTCAGACCAGCGTTGAATAGACCTTAGCAGAGGTATTTCCTGTTTGAGTTTCTGCCTATAGGAAGGGAGGAGCAAAATGGAGTCATGATCTGATTTGCCTAAGGGAGGGCGATGGAGGGCCTTGTAGGCATCCTGGAAGGGGGAGTAACAGTGGTCGAGCATTTTAGCAGCACGAGTACTACAGTCAATGTGGTGATAGAACTTCGGTAGCATTTTCCTCAAATTTGCTTTGCTAAAATCCCCAGCTACGATAAATGCGGCCTCAGGATATGTGGTTTCCAGATTGCACAAAGTCCAGTGTAGTTCCTTGAGGGCCGCCGTGGTATCGGCTTGAGGGGTAATATACACAGCTGTGACTATAACCGAAGAGAATTCTCTTGGGAGGTAATATGGTCTGCATTTGATTGTGAGGTATTCTAGGTTGGGTGAACAAAAGGACTTGAGCTTCTGTACATGATCACAATCACACCATGAGTAGTTAATCATGAAACATACACCACCGCCTTTCTTCTTCCTGGAGAGTTCTTTATTCCTGTCTACGCGATGTACTGAGAACCCACCTGGCTGTATGGATGAGCACAGTATATCCGGAGAGAGCCATGATTCCATGAAATAGAGTATGTTACAGTCCCTGATGTCTCTCTGGAAGGAGATCCTCGCTCTGAGTTCATCTACTTTATTGTCCAGAGACTGAACATTTGCGAGTAAAATACTCGGAAGCGGTGGATGGTGTGCACGCCTACTAAGTCAGACTAGAAGTCCACTCTGAATACCTCTTCTCCGCCGGCGGCATCTTGGAGCAGCCTCTGGGATAAGTTCAATTGCCCTGGGGGATACTAACAAAGGATCCAATTCAGGAAAGTCGTATTCCTGGTTGTAATGCTGGTGAGTTACCACCACTCTGATATCCAAAAGTTATTTCCGGCTGTATGTAATAACACAAAAAACTTTATGGGCTAATAATGTAAGAAATAACACACAAAAAAATAAAAATACTGCAAAGTTGCTTAGGAGCTAGAAGCAGAGCTGCCATGTCTGTCAGCGCCATCTTGTGGCAACTGTTGCGGTAAATTTGCGGTAACTTGTGAACTTCTAGCAAACAATTCTTGGAAACTCAGTATGAATATGCAAATTAGATCAGGTTTTTGGTTACTGTGGGTTAAACATTGAAATATATCTACATAAACCAAATCACAACTTTAAATTAACTTACTTCAGAGAAAAAACCTAAACATACTTAATGTAGTAAATATACTAAACAACATGCATCCCTTTCTGCATCCTTTGACTCTCTATGTCCCCTATCCTCCCGGCCGGCTTGGTCCTCCACTCCAGCTCCGTGGCTTGATGACTCATTGCGAGCTCACAGAACAGGGCTCCGGGCAGCCGAGCGGAAATGGAGGAAAACTAGACTCCCTGCGGACCTGGCATCTTTTCACTCCCTCCTCTCTACATTTTCTTCATCTGTTTCTGCTGCTAAGGCCACTTTCTACCACTCTAAATTCCAAGCATATGCCTCTTACCCTAGGAAGCTCTTTGCCACCTTCTCCTCCCTGCTGAATCCTCCTCCCCCTCCCCCCTCCTCCCTCTCTGTGGATGACTTCGTCAACCATTTTGAAAAGAAGGTTGACGACATCCGATCCTCGTTTGTTAAGTCAAATGACACTGCTGGTCCTGCTCACACTGCCCTACCCTATGCTTTGACTTCTTTCTCCCCTCTCTCTCAAAATCTTGCGACTTGTGACGGCCGGCCGCCCAACAACCTGCCCGCTTAACCCTATCCCCTCCTCTCTTCTCCAGACCATCTACGATGACCTTCTCCCTTACCTCACCTCGCTAATCAACTCATCCTTGACCGCTGGCTATGTCCCTTCCGTCTTCAAGAGAGCGAGAGTTGCACCCCTTCTCAAAAAACCAACACTCGATCCCTCTGATGTCAACTACTACAGACCAGTATCCCTTCTTTCTTTTCTCTCCAAAACTATTGAGCGTGCCGTCTTTAGCCAACTCTCTTGCTATCTCTCTCAGAATTACCTTCTTGATCCAAACCAGTCAGGTTTCAAGACTGGTCATTCAACTGAGACTGCTCTTCTCTGTGTCACGGAGGCTCTCCGCACTGCTAAAGCTAACTCTCTCTCCTCTGCTCGTCCTTCTAGACCTGTCTGCTGCCTTTGATACTGTGAACCATCAGATCCTCCTCTCCACCCTCTCTGAGCTGGGCATCTCCGGCGCGGCTCACTCTTGGATTGCGTCCTACCTGACCGGTCGCTCCTACCAAGTGGCGTGGCGAGAAGCTGTCTCCGCACCACGTGCTCTCACCACTGGTGTCCCCCCAGGGCTCAGTTCTAGGCCCTCTCCTATTCTCGCTATACACCAAGTCACTTGGCTCTGTCATATCCTCACATGGCCTCTCCTATCATTGCTACGCAGACGACACACAACTAATCTTCTCCTTTCCCCCTTCTGATAACCAGGTGGCGAATCGCATCTTTGCATGTCTGGCAGACATATCAGTGTGAATGACGGATCACCACCTCAAGCTGAACCTTGGCAAGACGGAGCTGCTCTTCCTCCCGGGGGACTGCCCATTCCATGATCTCGCCATCACGGTTGACAACTCCGTTGTGTCCTCCTCCCAGAGTGCGAAGAGCCTTGGCGTGACCCTGGACAACACCCTGTCGTTCTCCGCTAACATCAAGGCGGTGACCCGATCCTGTAGGTTCATGCTCTACAACATTCGGAGAGTATGACCCTGCCTTACACAGGAAGTGGCACAGGTCCTAATCCAGGCACTTGTCATCTCCCGTCTGGATTACTGCAACTCGCTGTTGGCTGGGCTCCCTGCCTGTGCCATTAAACCCCTACAACTCATCCAGAATGCCGCAGCCCGTCTGGTGTTCAACCTTCCCAAGTTCTCTCACGTCACCCCGCTCCTCCGCACACTCCACTGGCTTCCAGTTGAAGCTCGCATCTGCTACAAGACCATGGTGCTTGCCTACGGAGCTGTGAGGGGAACGGCACCTCTGTACCTTCAGGCTCTGATCAGTCCCTACACCCAAACGAGGGCATTGCATTCATCCATCTCTGGCCTGCTGGCTCCCCTACCTCTGCTGAAGCACAGTTCCCGCTCAGCCCAGTCAAAACTGTTCGCTGTTCTGGCACCCCAATGGTGGAACAAGCTCCCTCACGACGCCAGGACAGCGGAGTCACTCACCACCTTCCGGAGACATTTGAAACCCCTGGGATAGGATAAAGTAATCCTTCTAACCCCACCCCCCAAAAAAATAAAAAATAAATAATTGTAAAGTGGTTATCCCACTGGCTATAAGGTGAATGCACCAATTTGTAAGTCGCTCTGGATAAGACCGTCTGCTAAATGACGTAAATGTAAATGTAAAATGTCTTTAACAGATAAATAACTCCAATACAACTTGAAATCAGCATGGTAATGAAGAAAATAG
This sequence comes from Coregonus lavaretus, assembly GCF_964263955.1. Taxonomy (NCBI): domain Eukaryota; kingdom Metazoa; phylum Chordata; class Actinopteri; order Salmoniformes; family Salmonidae; genus Coregonus; species Coregonus lavaretus. The sequence goes on along the minus strand of NC_139997.1, from coordinate 60,013,075 downwards.
CAAGGAGTGGATATTACCCAAATAAATGGTTTAATCTTTTTATGTAGCTACAACATTTACATGGGGATGTTGACCTTAGGATGTTTAAAGAGACAACTACATAATTATTTACATGAGCCAAGTGATAACTGATCAATAGATTAACCAATGGAAGTTTAATAGATAATAATCCACCTCTACACCACTTCAGACAAAACACTGGCTCAAGCAAGTGGTATCGACTAGGAATTATCTGCATTTCAATTCCCATGAATGCTCATGGAATGGCTGCTGTTGGTATTGTTGCAATTATCTACCTGTTGGTGGTTGCATTATTTGGAGAGATGTCATACACAACAAGTCACTAATGTGTGGGAGTAACAGTAACAGCTAGGTACATAAAAGAAAGATAGCTCATTTAGATGTGTTGTGGTGTAAGGGGTATTGTCGAGAAATGTGTTAAAGAGGGAAAGGAAACCAACTTTAGAGCATTGCAAAGAATTTCAAACCCAAGGGGCCTTGGGACAGAGCCTGGGGGGATTCCAAACCAAATTCTTAGTAAACCATCCAGCGTAGTTATACACATAGCTTAGTCCAACATGTGAAATGTCACACTGAATAGGCCTTGTCTGTTATATACAGTGAGGGAAAAAAGTATTTGATCCCCTGCTGATTTTGTACATTTGCCCACTGACAAAGAAATGATCAGTCTATAATTTTAATAGTAGGTTTATTTGAACAGTGAGAGACAGAATAACAAAAAAAATGTTATAAATTGATTTGCATTTTAATGAGGGAAATAAGTATTTGACCCCCTCTCAATCAGAAAGATTTCTGGCTCCCAGGTGTCTTTTATACAGGTAACGAGCTGAGATTAGGAGCACACTCTTAAAGGGAGTGCTCCTAATCTCAGTGTGTGCTCCTAATCTCAGTTTGTTACCTGTATAAAAGACACCTCTCCACAGAAGCAATCAATCAATCAGATTCCAAACTCTCCACCATGGCCAAGACCAAAGAGCTCTCCAAGGATGTCAGGGACAGGATTGTAGACCTACACAAGGCTGGAATGGGCTACAAGACCATCGCCAAGCAGCTTGGTGAGAAGGTGACAACAGTTGGTGCTATTATTCGCAAATGGAAGAAACACAAAAGCACTGTCAATCTCCCTCGGCCTGGGGCTCCATGCAAGATCTCACCTCGTGGAGTTGCAATGATCATGAGAACGGTGAGCAATCAGCCCAGAACTAAACGGGAGGATCTTGTCAATGATCTCAAGGCAGCTGGGACCATAGTCACCAAGAAAACAATTGGTAACACACCACGCCGTGAAGGACTGAAATCCTGCAGCGCCCGCAAGGTCCACCTGCTCAAGAAAGCACATATACATGCCCGTCTGAAGTTTGCCAATGAACATCTGAATGATTCAGAGGAGAACTGGGTGAAAGTGTTGTGGTCAGATGAGACCAAAATGGAGCTCATTGGCATCAACTCAACTCGCCGTGTTTGGAGGAGGAGGAATGCTGCCTATGACCCCAAGAACACCATCCCCACCGTCAAACATGGAGGTGGAAACATTATGCTTTGGGGGTGTTTTTCTGCTAAGGGGACAGGACAAATTCACAGCATCAAAGGGACGATGGACGGGGCCATGTACCGTCAAATCTTGGGTGAGAACCTCCTTCCCTCAGCCAGGGCATTGAAAATGGGTCGTGGATGGGTATTCCAGCATGACAATGACTCAAAACACATGGCCAAGGCAACAAAGGAGTGGCTCAAGAAGAAGCACATTAAGGTCCTGGTTTTGCCTAGCCAGTCTCCAGACCTTAATCCCATAGAAAATCTGTGGAGGGAGCTGAAGGTTTGAGTTGCCAAACGTCAGTCTCGAAACCTTGATGACTTGGAAAAGATCTGCAAAGAGGAGTGGGACAAAATCCCTCCTGAGATGTGTGCAAACCTGATGGCCAACTACAAGTAACGTCTGACCTCTGTGATTGCCAACAAGGGTTTTGCCACCAAGTACTAAGTCATGTTTTGCGGAGGGGTCAAATACTTATTTCCCTCATTAAAATGCAAATCAATTCATAACATTTTTGACATGCGTTTTTCTGGATTTTTTTGTTGTTATTCTGTCTCTCACTGTTCAAATAAACCTACCATTAAAATTATAGACTGATCATTTCTTTGTTAGTGGGCAAACGTACAAAATCAGCAGGGGATCAAATACTTTTTTCCCCTCACTGTACATAAATAACAATCATGTTATTTTCCCACCCAGCCTCTGGCATGCCACTACTGCTTTTAAAACACATGAGATATGTGGGGGGATAAGGGCTGAAACATGCAGAAAGGCGATACATTGATGCCCTTTCAGCTTTGATTTTTTCCTTCCCCAGGACGCCACACATTTCAGTCGTGAACGGCACTGCTGTTTCAAGCTCTCAGATGAAATAGAGCTCAGGGCCGTATAAGAAGTCAACCCCAGCTAATGCAAGTGGAAGGGGAAATGTAGGGATAACATATTTCCAAGTGTATTTATTGGACGATTTCAGGGAAACGATGTGATCTTATAAAAGCATGCTGGGTAATTTCATTAAATTGTCAGATTAATATTTGACCGTGAGCAGATGTTTATTGATGATAGGAATGTCTTGATTTATGAGACATAAATCGGTGAATGAAAGAAATCAAACCCAGTTCAGAACTGCCTTTTTGAGTGAACTTTGGAGATGACGGCCCTGTGGAAGTCGTTCGTCCAAAGCTTGTTGAATGCATGAACAAACAATCAGAAAACAAAATTAGGATACTGAAAACAACATTTTGGCATCTTAAAAGGTAGAAATTGAGTTATGCCTAATATGGCAATTCATATTCTTTTTCCAAAATGAATTATTGTTAATCAAAAAAATGCTGGGTTAAAAATAACCAATTTGGGTAATTTTGACCAACCAGCGCTGGGTCAATATTGGAAAAACAGCATTGGCATAACTCAACCTAGCGGGTTTGGGTTGTGCTTCTAACCCAGCGCCTTGGGTTGAGGGCTTGACCCAACTGCTGGGTGAATTAGACTATTGCTGGGTTAAAACAACCCTGTGTGTTGGGTTGTGACATAAACCCAGCACATTGGGTTGGGGGATTGACCCAGCAGCTGGTTCATTTATGTAATCCTTGGGTTATTTTTAGTGTCGTCCTAATGTCAATTTTGCTTGCATATTTTTGCCTTCTACACACACAATCGAGATACAATGTTGAAATAAATAATCACTGTTGCCTGCATTTCAGAACATACCTCACGTCAGAGAATGTACAAGAATATATAAATTTTTTAAATAGCACATTGAAACAAAGCCCTATTGTCTAAATATGTATTATTTCACAAGATAGGATTGATTATTATAACGTATATATATATTATTTCATGAACCAAACAGTCCAAACATCAGACTAAAGCCTCATTTGAACTTGATGTGCACACTCAGATTGCAATCTGAGACACTGTCTGTCTTAAGCGGTATTAACACAGATCTGTCTATCAGACAGTGCCAGAGCTAATCAATAGATATTCACATTCACTGACACACTTCGGCTATCTTATGTGACAGCCCACACACACACATCATGCTGTTTTGCCTTACAATAATGGTCTACATTTGAGTCGTGTTAAAACATTGTTACACAGAACTTTAAATATTACATTTGAAGGTCAATCTACTAAGGACATGGACTAATTACTCATTACTTAACTGTATTTCATTCATAAAGCACATTTCACAATTCCCAAAATGTAACAGTTGTATTTAAAATAAATTGTTGTGATAGAATGAAAGCGTACCAGAACGCGCTTCAGTAGTTGAACTAAAGGCAAACGAGCCACATACCATACTGTAGGCAAAAAGCAGGCTAAAATGCATTAAAAAACAAACTAAAAGTCAATATAACAGAGCTATAAATAGTGCCTTAAGAGCATATTAGCATTGGAATGAGACACTCATGGCTCATCCATCATCCATCCTGTCACTTCACACGCTACATACAAGAGCAGATATACTTATCCACTATTGGTCAGTGGTAAAAAGACATGCTCGCAACAGTCTTACTGTGGAGGATTCTGTTCCTAGCAGCTGATACACCGTGGTCTGTAGGAATTCCCATGCTGGGGCACAGTGGAAAAGTTGATATCAAACACATAATAGGACTTGAAGCACACATCCAGTACCCCAAGCAGTGTACCTTGCTCCAATGCTGGTCCACTAATGACTGTAAATACCTGTGAGCAGTCCCCAAGAGCCAACACAAATGGGTAGGGTCTGGTCACCTCAACCTGGTGCAGGTACTCAACCACGTTGGTCCCAACCTGTTAAGATAAATCATTTGATTTTAGAATATGATGACTTGTGCAAAGCATGGAGGGACACTGCCAATGCCATCACAGACAATTTATTTTGTATATTTTATAGCCATTTACATCAATCAACACCCAATTTTATTCGGTACGTGGGAATTTAACGGCAAAAGTTATGTGCACTACGTCATCACACACAGCCTTTTATCTGCAAAAGGTCTGTTTGCTGGAAACATCTCCGGTGGGAAACTGTGCATATTGTTTTATACAGATTTTAGAATATTTGCATGAAAAGCTGTCGCAAATTGGATGAAAACCTAACTAATGTCTTGGAGTGTGCAGATTTTGGAATGCTGTTCCTTTCATTCAAGGTTTACAAAATGCTATCATCTAATTTCCCCATGCCTATCCACTATTTAAACGTACAGGCTGTAAGTCAATGAAGAACTTTATGGTCTCATTGAAGCTGGGTCGGAATGTCTTCCTGCCAATCTTGTAGACTGGTGTTGGGAGGACCACTGGCAGAAGTCTTAAAGCGATGTCACCTTGTGTATCTATATGTTTAGTGAATAACTGAATTGTTTCAGGCTAAAAAATAAATGAGCATCTGAGGCACCACCAGCAGGGTCATTTCAAACTATACCTGCACTTCAAAGAGAAGATATTCGGCCTGCTTCTCTCTGGGCTGGCAAAGCAAAGTTTTTTGTCCTTGAAGACCGCGACCCAGTTATCAGTGAGTTTCCCCAAGCAGTCCGGGTATAAAATGTAGACGTCCTGAGCAATCTGTCGTAAAGCAGACATTTTGTTTTGTCATTTTTATTTTACTTTTAGTTTTGACAAACAAAAACATACATTGACAAAAACAATAGACAACTTAACATTTACATACAGTGCATTCGGAAAGTATTCAGACCCTTTGACTTTTTCCCAAAAAAATTATGTTACAACCTTATTCTAAAATTGATTAAATTGTTATTTTTCTCTCATCAATCTACACACAATACCCCATAATGACAAAGGAAAAACAGGTTATATCACATTTACATAAGTATTCAGACCCTTTACTCAGTACTTGGTTGAAGCACCTTTGGCAGAGATTACAACCTTGAGTCTTCTTGGGTATGACGCTACACGCTTGGCACACCTGTATTTGGGGAGCTTCTCCCATTCTTCTCTGCAGATCCTCTCAAGCTCTGTCAGGTTGGATGGGGAGCGTCGCTGCACAGCTATTTTCAGGTCTCTCCAGAGATGTTAGATCGGGTTCAAGTCCGGGCTCTAGCTGGGCCACTCAAGGACATTCAGAGACTTGTCCCAAAGCCACTATTGTGTTGTCTTGGCTGTATGCTTAGGGTTGTTGTCCTGTTGGAAGGTGAACCTTCGTCCCAGTCTGAGGTTCTGAGCGCTCTGGAGCAGATTTTCATCAATGATCTCTCTGTACTTTGCTCCATTCATCTTTCCCTCGATCCGGATTATTCTCCCAGTCCCTTCCGCTGAAAAACATCCCCACGGCATGATGCTGCCACCACCATGCTTCACCGTAGGGATGGTGCCATGTTTCCTCTGTTCGTGATGCTTGGCATTCAGGCCAAAAGAGTTCAATCTTGGTTTCATCAGACCAGAGAATCTTGTTTTTCAAGGTCTGAGTCCTTTAGGTGCCTTTTGGCAAACTCCAAGGGGGCTGTCATGTGCATTTTAATGAGGAGTGGCTTCCGTCTGCCCACTCTACCATACAGGCCTGATTGGTGGCGTGCTGCAGAGATGGTTGTCCTTCTGGAAGGTTCTCCCATCTCCACAGAGGAACTCTGGAGCTCTGTCAGAGTGACCATCCGGTACTTGGTCACCTCCCTGACCAAGGCCCTTCTCCCCCGATTGCTCAGTGTGGCTGGGCGGCCAGCTCTAGGAAGTGTCTTGGTGGTTCCAATCTTCTTCCATTTAAGAATGATGGAGGCCACTGTGTTCTTGGGGACCTTCAATGCTGCAGACATTCTTTGGTACCCTTCCCCAGAAAGCCAGCAGGAGGAAGATGGTCGGGTCAGGTTAAGTTTAGTTTCTTCTGGTTATCTTGAGCTCTGGCTCCATCTTGAGTCATTTGTCTTATTTCATCAAACAGTGTGCTTAAAGCATCAGACAAGCTCAATGCATATCATTGATTTTATTAATCTTTCTAGTTATGGAAAAATACATGTTTATAAATTGATTGGTCAAAAGAACAGATTACTTTCGGTCGACCAAGATTAGCTTTTGTCAGGGACAGCCCTAGTCGGCACAATGAATCAATAATGATGGGGGCTGTGCTTTTACAGGTAGGCTCTGTGTCTTTCTCACTCAAACACCCACAGTGCCCTTCAATTACAATGGTTGGATTTTCAAATCTAAACAATGAGAGGTCTCAACCCCGAGGAAAGAAAAACAACATTTGAGAGAACCAATCAAACCCAGTTGCATAATTTATTAGCGATTATTGTATAAACAAACAGCCTCCTTCCCAGACCAGTGTGGTCACAGCTGTCCCTGCAATGTGAGTTACATGGGTCGCGTCAGCCAGGCTAGTTAATCACAGCAATCAAATTCAAGTCTGGAGTATACAGCAGACACGGATACTCTCAGACAATTGACTGTCTTGGCCCCATTCTGTCTGATCTACTGAGCCATCTGGATCGCGGTCTCCTTCATATACTCCGCAACCTGGTTTGCCGGCCAGATGTTGTTCAGCCACTTGGTCATCTGGGCTGCCCTTACATTTGACTGTTGTGAGCACAAAGTATTCAAGAAATTCTAAATTCCTTTTAACAATCAGTTTTCAAAATACACAAATCTTTCAACATGTAGCTGGCAAGACCCGGCTACTGCTCAAGGTGTGTCGCTTGGTGTGTCTACAGTCCTCCGTATTCATCCGTGTGTCCCGAGGACCTCCCCTCGTGTATAAAAAGGTGGCGTTTACAGAATACTCACTGCATGTAAGGCTTTTATGTTCTTCTTTAACTTCAGGCAATAATCGAGTCGTCCAAAAGCAAGAGCGTTTCCTGGTCCATGTCTTCCATTGCAAAAGAGAGGGTAAAAGGGATACCTAATCAGTTGCACAACTGAATCCATTAAACCGAATGTGACTTCCGCATTTAACCCAACTTCTCTGAGTCAGAGAGGTGCAGGGGGGCTAACTTAATCAACATCCACGGCACCCAGGGAGCAGTTGTTGGGGGTTAACTGCCTTGCTCAAGGGCAGAACGGCAGATTTTTCCACCTTGCTGGCTCAACGCTCTTAACTGCTAGGCTTAAATCGCTAGGGGGAAGATTTTAAGTGATAGTTTCACCCAAATTTCTAAATTAAATACTTTGAGGGAAGGGTTGATAAGCCAGGTCAAATGGTTGAACATAGGCAAGGGAGTGAGGAAAGAGCTAAATTAAATAGGGGTGGCAGTAGCTTCGAGGTTAGAAAGGTATAGAAAGATATTCGATCCCCCGAGCTGCCAGTGTGGAAATCTGCAGGGAGTGATCCGTCAGCTAGAGGGTTACCAGCTACAATACAGTGAGGGGAAAAAGTATTTGATCCCCTGCTGATTTTGTACGTTTGCCCACTGACAAAGGCATGATCAGTCTATAATTTTAATGGTAGGTTTATTTGAACAGTGAGAGACAGAATAACAATCCAAATCCAAAGAAATCCAGAAAAACGCATGTCAAAAATGTTATAAACTGATTTGCATTTTAATGAGGGAAATAAGTATTTGACCCCCTCTCAATCAGAAAGATTTCTGGCTCCCAGGTGTCTTTTATACAGGTAACGAGCTGAGATTAGGAGCACACTCTTAAAGGGAGTGCTCCTAATCTCAGTTTGTTACCTGTATAAAAAAGACACCTGTCCACAGAAGCAATCAATCAATCAGATTCCAAACTCTCCACCATGGCCAAGACCAAAGAGCTCTCCAAGAATGTCAGGGACAAGATTGTAGACCTACACAAGGCTGGAATGGGCTACAAGACCATCGCCAAGCAGCTTGGTGAGAAGGTGACAACAGTTGGTGCGATTATTCGCAAATGGAAGAAACACAAAATAACTGTCAATCTCCCTCGGCCAGGGGCTCCATGCAAGATCTCACCTCGTGGAGCTGCAATGATCATGAGAACGGTGAGGAATCAGCCCAGAACTACACGGGAGGATCTTGTCAATGATCTCAAGGCAGCTGGGACCATAGTCACCAAGAAAACAATTGGTAACACACTACGCCGTGAAGGACTGAAATCCTGCAGTGCCCGCAAGGTCCCCCTGCTCAAGAAAGCACATATACAGGCCCGTCTGAAGTTTGCCAATGAACATCTGAATGATTCAGAGAACTGGATGAAAGTGTTGTGGTCAGATGAGACCAAAATCAAGCTCTTTGGCATCAACTCAACTCGCCGTGTTTGGAGGAGGAGGAACGCTGCCTATGACCCCAAGAACACCATCCCCACCGTCAAACATGGAGGTGGAAACATTATGCTTTGGGGGTGTTTTTCTGCTAAGGGGACAGGACAACTTCACCGCATCAAAGGGACGATGGACGGGGCCATGTACCGTCAAATCTTGGGTGAGAACCTCCTTCCCTCAGCCATGGCATTGAAAATGGGTATTCCAGCATGACAATGACCCAAAACACACGGCCAAGGCAACAAAGGAGTGGCTCAAGAAGAAGCACATTGAGGTCCTGGAGTGGCCTAGCCAGTCTCCAGACCTTAATCCCATAGAAAATATGTGGAGGGAGCTGAAGGTTCGAGTTGTCAAACGTCAGGCTCAAAACCTTAATGACTTGGAGAAGATCTGCAAAGAGGAGTGGGACAAAATCCCTCCTGAGATATGTGCAAACCTGGTGGCCAACTACAAGAAACGTCTGACCTCTGTGATTGCCAACAAGGGTTTTGCCACCAAGTACTAAGTCATGTTTTGCAGAGGGGTCAAATACTTATTTCCCTCATTAAAATGCAAATCAATTTATAACATTTTTGACATGCGTTTTTCTGGATTTTGTTGTTGTTTCTCACTGTTCAAATAAACCTACCATTAAAATTATAGACTGATCATGTCTTTGTCAGTGGGCAAACGTACAAAATCAGCAGGGGATCAAATACTTTTTTTCCTCACTGTATTTCTGTATACTACGTGCTGCTGTTGTGCCCTTGAGCAAGGAACTTTACCCCTAAGTGCCCATGAGCTGCTCCCAGCCTGTGATGTGTGTTTTGTGTCAGGTTGGTCACTGTGGAAGAATATCTGTCCAAATGAACAGATGAACAGAGCAAGTATGGTAAAAGGAAGACCAGACTATCTATGTTAGCTGTGCATGTAGTGTACTGTATATAGTCCCAAAGGGGCTGCATGGTTCTAAGAAGCCATGGTGAAGTAAAGTCTTTCAAGTTTCCATTAAGGTTGTAGCTACTGTTGGTTGTCCATGACAATGTGGAAGACATACTGTAGATGCTGTTTTACACAGGGTCAATGAAAATAAGTTTTCTTGCCCCAAAGCTCTGTCCCCACTCTCAAAAAGGAATTTCTCAGTTTTACCTACCCTCAAACTTTAGAATCAAAGAAGCCAGGTTCAACTCATTCAGCGTATCCTTTACAAAGCTGTCCAATATCAAGAATTGCGAACACATACAAGTCATAGAACATATTGAAATATATATTTATTTGGTGAGATTTAAAGGGGAATTATACGATTGCTACATCAATTCTTGGCTTTTAAATGAATTATATATAGCCATTGCTTTTTGAAGAAGATAACTTATAAATGCCCCATGAGTTTAGTTTAACTGTCGTACCCCCATCAGAACCCGAAATATAAGCTTGTTTTAATCCATTGTTTGTAAACAATGTAATTGTAAGCAAACACTTTATAGCTTCAAAACATGGTTAAAACTATCATTTTGATCTCATGGATCAGGGATGGGCAACTGGTGGCCCTTTTGAAGGCCCTCGGATCAGTCGGGGTCTCAACTTACTGTTGCAAGTTAGAATACTAGATTACACAAGGTGCACTTATGAAATCATCAGTTTTTCTCTTATGTCAGTCATTGATAGTCACTCAATTAGCCCATGTCAGCTAAAAATTAGATTGGTAAGTTAGTCTAGAGGCCAGCTATCTAAACTCAGTAATCATGGTTGAATTACCGGCCCGGGAGCCCCCATTGATTTTCTGTATGGACTTTGCTTTGTGCACGGGGGCATTGTCATGCTGAAACAGGTAAGGGCCTTCCCCAAACTGTTGCCACAATGTTGAGAGCACAGAATCGTCTAGAATGTCATTGTATGCTGTAGCATTAAGATTTCCTTTCACTGGAACTAAGGTGCCTAGCCCGAACCATGAAAAACAGCCCCTGACCATTATTCCTCCTCCACCAAACTTTACAGTTGGCACTATGCATTGGGGCAGGTAGCGTTCTCCTGTCATCTGCCTAACCCAGATTTGTCCGTTGGACTGCCAGATGCTGAAGCGTGATTCATCACTCCAGAGAACGCGTTTCCAATGCTCAAGAGTCCAATGGTGGTGAGCTTTACACCACTCCAGCCGACGCTTGGTATTGCGCATGGTGATCTTAGGCTTGTGTGCGGCTGCTCGGCCATGGAAACCCATTTCATGAAGCTCCCGACGAACAGTTATTGTGCTGATGTTGCTTCCAGAGGCAGTTTGGAACTCGGTAACGAGTGTTGCAACCGAGGACAGACAATTTTTATGCGCTACGTGCTTCAGCACTCGGCGGTCCCATTCTGTGAGCTTGTGTGGCCTACCACTTCGCAGCTGAGCCGTTGTTGCTCCTAGACGTTTCCACTTCACAATAACAGAATTTACAGTTGACCAGGGCAGCTCTAGCAGGGCAGAAATTTGACGAACTGACTTGTTGGAATGGTGCCACGTTGAAGGTCACTATGCTCTTCAGTAAGATTGTGCAAGGCGGTATTGAATGTGTCAACGTCTGTCACCTTGATTACTCAAATTTCTCTCGACCTGTGCATCTACGTTGTAAACTTTCATTCATAGGCTAGGTTGTAGCAACCTCATGATGGGTATAGGGAAAATGTGATTATCATGTAGTAGGTCAAAGGTCATGCTCATTAAAAAAAGAATCGTCCTCCCTCATCTTAAACGGCACCGACCGCCGCTGATGTCTAGAACAGTGAACTAATAGCCTATATAATCACTTAATGGCCTCATGCTTAGGCATCTACCGCCTCCTCACTAAGAGATTACACACCAACTCTTTGAGCGGTATCTGGCAAATATGATTATAATGGTACGCGTCCCAAATGGCACCCTATTCCCTATCTAGTGCACTACTTTTGACCAGGGCCCATAGGGCCATGGATACTGTACTGTGGTTCCTGTATGTAGAATCCTCTACTTACTGAGAATCAGTCTATTCAGATTGGAGTGTGACCAGTGAACTTCAAGTAATGGCCTTCATGAAAAATAAATAGAACTTAAGTCAGGGTCGGTCACCTGTTTTTTCTAGTGTGCGGTTTTTACACTTGTTTTTCAATACTAGTTGTTCCTGCCAAAACCAGCACCTGGATCTAGACCAGTGGTTCCCAAACTAGGGGTCGCGACCCCATGTGAGGTCACCTGATATAAAATTGGGGTTGAGGGAGAATTTCCAAAATCCTGGCTTAAAAAAAAATATATATAGGGCCTCCTGAGTGTTGCAGCGGTCTAAGGCACTGCATCGCATTGCTTGTGGCGTCACTACAGACCTAGGTTTTATCCCAGGCTGTTACACAACCGGCAGTGACCGGGAGTCACATTGGGCGGCGTCGTCCGGGTTAGGAGAGGGTTTGGCCAGGGGGGTTTTACTTGGCTCATCGCATTCTAGTGACTTCTTGTGGTAGGCTGGGCGCCTGCAGGCTGACTTCGGTCGTCAGTTGAACAGGGTTTCCCCCGACACATTGGTGCAGCTGGCTTCCGGGTTAAGTGGGCTTGTGTTAAGAAGTGTGGTTTGGCAGGTCATGTTTCGGAGAACGCATGACTCGTCCTTCGCCTCTCCTGAGCCTGTTTGGGAGTTGCAGCGATGAGACAAGATCTCAATTGGATATCACGAAATTGGGGAGAAAAAGGGGGTACAATTCAAAAAAATAGATATATTATAATATCGTCATTGTCTCTCAAAATCATTGTAATGTAGTTAACCATAAAAATCTAAATGAAAATTATTCAAATCTAAACGTTAAATTCAACCAGAGAGTGCCCTTAGATCGTGGGAAAAGGCTGCAGTTGACCGTTGCAGTTGAATCATTCCCATGGTGAACGGCTAAGCCCGCTACGCTATGAAACCACATACTATTGCAGAGACTTTGATATTACTGGACACAATTTATATGGTGAAAACAATATGTGGGAGGCAGAGGCACAGAAACTCAGGTCAATACCTTTGTCAGACGACACTGTGAAACTAAGAATTTATGCTATAGCTAACAATCAAAAGGAAACACGACTCAAAAACTACTCAAAAACTCCATGCTCTCCAAATGGACATTAGCTGTGAGGGCCGAGATGCCTATGCATTGAGTTTTGTTCGCTACATGTCGGGGGATGCTATTCACGAGGACATATTGTTCTGTCTCACGATTCCCGAGCATGAAACGGCACAGGTGATGTTCAGTGTGCTAAGTGGCTATATTGACGAAAAACAGATTCCATGGGATTGAATGGTGGGCTTTTACACAGATAGGGCTACATCTATGGCGTTACGGCGGACAGGCCTCTGCACTCTAGTTATGAATGTGTCTCCCTCTAACATATGGACGTATTGTATGATACACCCACTGAGCTATAATGGATACACAGAGAGCAAATGGCGGAAAAAGAGCTGAGCGCAGAACTCTGAGATATACAGCAGGTAACTTCGATTGTAAACTACATCGCGAATGCCTATTCACAAAACTATGTGGAGATATGGGATCAGAGCATGACAATGTTGTATTTCACACCGAGGCTTGATGGTTATCGAGGGGGAGTTTTTGAAATATTTTTTTAATTGAGAGAAATTGTGTAAAACACAGACTTTGTTGACTTTCTGTGTAATGAAAAGAAAGTGTCTCCTTGCCTATATAACAGACATATTTGGGAAACTAAACGAAATGAACACAAGCATGCAGGGGAAATACCAAAACAATTATACAGATGAGTGACAGAATCAGCGAAATCCATTTGACTGTGATCCTGGCTCAGTTGACATGCGGGTAAATTAAATTGAACAGTTGAACGAGCTGTCATGTGACAGCAAGCATTAAAGCATTAAAACGCTGATTCAGTGCTCTCATCTGCATTAAAAACAAATATCGATCCAGGTTGGATGTGACAGGAGAGATGAGCTGCGCATTGTCGACCACGCCCCCTGACTTTGAGAAGCTCCAACGCGACATGCATCAAGCACACCCATCTCATTAGTGGTGGTGACATAATTTCTCTTATGTCAACCTAATATGCAATTGACCCTAACAGTCCCACATTAAAAGTATATGACGGTGAGTTGAGAATAAAATCAGAAATACTGTTGATTTGCAATTGACTGCCAAAGCCCCAATTAAAACATTTAACATTGGCTGTTAATTAGGCCTACATAATTTATTCACATGGTTGGGGTCCTGAGAATTTTCAGATATCAAAATGGGACCGTGGGCCAAAAAAGTTTGGGAACCCCTGATTGCACACCCGTATTGGTGTGCACAAGATTTAATCTTTTTTTTTTTTTCTCATGGGCTAACCACTTGATAATTATGTGGTCACTGGCCTTGCATGGATGTGATGCAACTATCACTTGAGAGAAAGACACCAAAAACAAAAGCTTCCAGTTTGTTGCTCAACCACTTAGCCGCAGATGGTTACAAATCCTCATCCCTCAAACTCCCTCCCACCCACACACACACACACACACTGTTTTACAAACAGTTCTCACGTGTAGGTCTCAGCTGACATGCATATCAACATGCGTGCCCTTGTACAATAGCCTACTCTGGGCATGTCCTCACAGGGACAAAGGAGGGACTGTCTCCACAACTCCATTTCAGCTACGGCCTTACCCCATCCGCATGCTCTCCTCGTCTAAGTAAGTGTGCAGCGCTGCAGTGCAGACTCAGAGTACAGATCTCCCATATAGCTGATACATAGAGGCTGGTAGTATGGCCATAGGGCCCCACTTAAGGCCCTGTTCATGGGGAGAGTGTCTTCCCTCTAGGGCCTCACTCTGGAGATCCTCCCAAGAGGGTTTAAGCCTGGCTGGGCTGGGAAGAAGACAAACCAGGAGTCCTACATTTGTTTTTCATTTGTGTGGTTGGGGGCCCATACGAAAACATGTATACATTTCAATATACAGTACACTGCATGTACAAAACATTAAGGACACCTGCTCTTTCTGTGACTGACCAGGTGAATGCTATGATCCCTTATTGATGTCACTTGTTAAATCCACTTAAATCAGTGTAGATGAAGGGGAGGAGACAGCTTAAAGACAATTGAGACATGGATTGTGTGTGTGTGCCATTCAGAGGTTGAATGGGCAAGACAAAATACTTAAGTGCCTTTGAACGGGGTATGGTAGTGCACTGGGTTGTGTCAAGAACTGCAACGCTTCTGAGTTTTTCACTCTCAACAGTTTCCCTTGTGTATCAAGAATGGTCCACCACCCAAAGGACATCCAGCCAACTTGACACAACTGTGGGAAGCATTGGAGTCAACATGGGCCAGTATCCCTGTGGAACGCTTTCAACATCTTGTAGAGTCCATGCCCTGACAAACTTAGGCTGTTCTGAGGGCAAAAGGGAGTGCAACTCAATATTCGGAAGGTGTTCCTAATGCTTTGTACACTCAATGTATTTAACGTCACGTAAAATGTATTTCAAATACATGTAATGCCTGACAATATTCCAGAAATACATGGCTATGACATTACATTCTAGACTAGAGGGTGGCCAAAGTGGTTCCTAATTCGGCTTCTTTACGTATTGACCAATAGAGACCATTTTGGGGCATTTCACCTAATTTTACATTTCTGTCATAATGAGCACATGTTCAACTTCATAAAAAACATGTTTTCCCATTAAAAAAAAAAGTATATAGCCTCTCTTCAGCTTAATTAAATCATGAAAAAAAATCAGAGATGGGCTGTTTTTATTAGTATTCTATTGTAGGTTTTTTCGATTTAAACAAAAACTATACATCGTACAACGCTCCACAATATGTCAAAGTGTAGGTCTAGGTATTGTGCTTCCAATGAATATGGCTCTACAGTGGATGGTTAGCGGTGTTATGGTGCATTCGTAACCAAGTGGGAAGTGGGAATTTACCACATCTGAGAAAAATCCACTTGAATGGCCCTCTAACTAGTAATTACTAGTTAAATCAGTCATGAATCCCCTTGTGACTGGTGGAATGGAAGCTTGTTGTGTGCAACAGGGAGGGGCAATTGAATGCAAGATTCACCCCCAATTTCTTTTTTACAACATTTCTAGCCTCTTAGAAAAATAGGAGCTATCTAGAACCTAAAAGGGTTCTTCGGCTGTCCCCATAGGAGGACTCTTAGAAGAACCCTTTTTGGTTCCAGGTAGAACCCCTTTTGGAACCCTTTTTTCTAAGAGTGTATCTATGGGTAACAGGGTTGACATGTTATGCTCAACCTACTCAGTTTTTCACCACAAAACAACAGAAAATGGCCAAAAAGAGTAGAACCAGCTCACCTGCTTTTACACTGATTTGACTATTAAATATTTTAAAGGGAATAGTTTCACCATATTAAAACAAGAGTTCAGTTTACGTAACAGGGTTGACCTTTAAATGAGGGGTAGATGTAGATGAATCACTAATCACATGAAATAAATAATAATCTTCAGAAATAACTTTGTCAAGCAACAACATAACTAGAGCTTTACAATGATGGTGAAAACTTGGAGTACTTATTTCACAATTTACCATAATGAGATACAAGTTTGAAATCTATTTATCATAATATATGTCTGTAAATTTACCATTAAAAAGTACCATAGTGATTGAGTGTCCATATACAGTTGAAGTCGGAAGTTTACATACACCTTAGCAAAATACATTTAAACTCAGTTTTTCACAATTCCTGAAATGTAATCCTAGTAAAAATTCCCTGTCTTAGGTCAGTTCGGATCACCACTTTATTTTAAGAATGTGAAATGTCAGAATAATAGTAGAGAGAATTACTTATTTCAGCTTTTATTTATTTCATCACATTCCCAGTGGGTCAGAAGTTTACATACACTCAATTAGTATTTGGTAGCATTGCCTTTAAATTGTTTAACTTGGGTCAAACGTTTTGGGTAGCCTTCCACAAGCTTCCCTGACAGAGCTGGTGTAACTGAGTCAGGTTTGTAGGCCTCCTTGCTCGCACACACATTTTCAGTTCTGCCCACACATTTTCTATAGGATTGAGGTCAGGGCTTTGTGACGGCCACTCCAATACCTTGACTTTGTTGTCCTTAAGCCATTTTGCCACAACTTTGGAAGTATGCTTGGTGTCATTGTCCATTTGGAAGACCCATTTGCGACCAAGCTTTAACTTCCTGACTGATGTCTTGAGATGTTGCTTCAATATATCCACATAATTTTCCTTCCTCATGATGCCATCTATTTTGTGAAGTGCACCAGTCCCTCCTGCAGCAAAGCACCCCCACAGCATGAAGCTGCCACCCCGTGCTTCACGGTTGGAATGGTGTTCTTCGGCTTGCAAGCTATCCCCTTTTTCCTCCAAACATAACGATGGTCATTATGGCCAAACAGTTCTGTTTTTGTTTCATCAGACCAGAGGACATTTCTCCCAAAAGTACGATCTTTGTCCCCATGTGCAGTTGCAAACCGTAGTCTGGCTTTTTTATGGCAGTTTTGGAGCAGTGGCTTCTTCCTTGCTGAGCGGCCTTTCAGGTTGTGTCAATATAGGACTCGTTTTACTGTGGATATAGATACTTTTGTACCTGTTTCCTCCAGCATCTTCACAAGGTCCTTTGCTGTTGTTCTGGAATTTATTTGCACTTTTCGCACCAAAGTACGTTCATCTCTAGGAGACAGAACGCGTCTCCTTCCTGAGCGGTATGATGGCTGCGTGGTCCCATGGTGTTTATACTTGCATACTATTGTTTGTACAGATGAATGTGGTACCTTCAGGCGTTTGGAAATTGCTCCCAAGGATGAACCAGACTTGTGGAGGTTTACAATGTTTTTTCTGAGCTCTTGGCTGATTTCTTTTGATTTTCCCATGATGTCAAGCAAAGAGGCACTGAGTTTGAAGATAGGCCTTGAAATACCTCCACAGGTACACCTCCAATTGACTCAAATGATGTCAATTAGCCTATCAGAAGCTTCTAAAGCCATGAAATCATTTTCTGGAATTTTCCAAGCTGTTTAAAGGCACAGTCAACTTAGTGTATGTAAACTTCTGACCCACTGGAATTGTGATACAGTGAATTATAAGTGAAATAATCTGTCTGTAAACAATTGTTGGAAAAATTACTTGTGTCATGCACAAAGTAGATGTCCTAACCGACTTGCCAAAACTATAGTTTGTTAACAAGACATTTGTGGAGTGGTTCAAAAACAAGTTTTAATGACTCCAACCTAAGTGTATGTAAACTTCAGACTTCAACTGTAGCTGTACCATGATATTTGCATTGCTACTAAGTAACCCTCAAATTGTTCTCCACTATTTCACCCACTAAAGCCCCTCCCCATCTCAAGTTGGATTGTCATCCCAGTGACCGGCAGACCACCCCCGTCCCCCCGGATCCCTAGGTCCCCCGAGAGCCCAGGACCCATCCTTCGAAAACAGCACACAGTGCCACCCACAGAACAGAAGCAGATCAACCGCTAAAAGTATTTCCAATGCTCTCACCTCAATTTGCTTTATATATAGCTATTAAAAATATATATCTATTAAAATATCTTGCGTATCTTAATTTCCATCATTAACAATTAATATGCGTAATAATGTTGGCAGTTCATGCAAAGGATTGTTAGCTATAACCGGTTAGTTATACGTTTTTGTCAAGCAATTATTATTTTAGCAAACAATTATTGTGATTCATCCTATATTATCCCTAACATCCTTACCCCCTTGCAACAGATGTGGGATACATACACACAGACACACACTCACAAACACATACTTTTACACACTCAACCCCTTTCCCCCACAATCAACCATAAGCTCAGATGCTCAACAGTTGTTACATCCCAGAGCCCAACTCAAGAAAGGACCTGATTTACAAATGCATATACAGTTACAGTTGTTTGAGAAAGAGTGCCAGATTGAGCAAAAATGTGCCAAAATGTGAGATTTGATTAACCAATGTCAAGTCCTAGGTGATGGAGATCAGATCGACCCCCTTCCCCTGAAACACATACGCTGGTCCCCCTTTGTTACCATTTTCCCCAGCATCTCTGAGCAGTCAGACCTTTGTTTATTTTGTGCCACCAGGGCCACAATAATATGCCCCCTCCCATCGGTTACTGCAGCCAGCACTGCCGGCTAGGTACAAGGTCGTCAAGGTTATTATGCTCTCCCATCAGGGGGCTCTGACTTTGTAGGACCAAGCCTGCCAGGCAGGCTCAGAATCTTGAGGGGGCGGTGCTGCTCTAGTAGGTCTCTGACCGCATGTATCTTTCTGTTTTGGCTGCATATAGGCAATTTACAGCAGGCCCATAAAACAGATAGGGACTTCTCTTTGGTGTATGGGTCGCTCAGGTGGGTGTCTAGGGTATAGGGTTGGGGACTGTTCCATCATGATAGGACAGTACTTTTTGGGGGGATGTATACTTTATTTTAAAATGTATATCCCTCATCTGCACAAAATTGAAAGCCCTCTCTCACCATCCCTGCTCACAGACACACATTGGTTCTGGGATATGCAACCATTTCCTTTCTCACTCAGTTAACGCCACACTTTTCCAAACAACAAAAACACACACCACACCTTCCATCACAATCCATCCACACGTGCCTTCTATGTCTTCTGTTTGCTGTGTTTTTCTCTCCACCATGTTGATTGAGTACTTTTGTGTTCCAATTACTTATATTTGAAGATTTATAATTTTTCTAGTTATCCTTTCTTCTAATGCCGTCTTATCCATTTATAAAATACTATAAATGGAAAACTAATTATTTTACATCATTCCATATCTTGAAAGGTACAGTGTAGTTGTACTATATTTTATTTAACAATTGTTTTATTTTATTGCTTTTCTATCTATATATTTTTTTATGAAATCCCTACCATGGCTAGTATTCGGTGTTCCATTATTCGACTCCTCTATGAGAACTTTGTAATTTTTAGAATAGCCATGGAGTAGTCATTGTGTCTCGGAACATTTGGTTGTCAATATAGTGTTTATCGACTACACGCTTCCCTTTTAATCTATTCTCCTTGAAGATTGGATACAGAACTTTGTGCCATTCTGCAATCTGCCTCGGGAACTGATCATTCATGCCTATTTTCGTGCCAGCGAGTCTTTTACTCAGGCTTTTAACCATTACTTTATCCTTAAAGAAAGCAAATTTGGACGCTCATATCTCTGTCCTCTTTGTCCGAAATGGTGTACACGTTCGAGTTGGATTTTATCGACAGCATCGAGTGGGATTTGAAACGCTGTAAGAAAGAATTCCTTCACTGCATTTTCGGGAACTTCTCCTTCTCTTTCTTGGATACCCATAATACTAGATTTTCTCTCATAGATCTAGGTCTGTATGTCTAGTAAGGCTTCTCTCAGAAAGATGTTCTCTTTTTTAAGTTAATTAATGTCCGTTTCTAAAAGGGATAGTCACTAAGATAGAAACGGACGTTAATTTTGAAGGAGGAAGCAAAGTACTTCAAGCATATGTTTTCGTTTCAGTTTCCTCCATCTCCTCTAACCGAAGCTAATTGTATGGATTTTTTTTCTATTGATAATGTAAAAATAACAGCCATACAGAAAGACTCATGTGAAGGTGAAATTACAGAGGAGGAACTTCTTGATGCAATTAAAGCCTTTAAGTACGGGAAAACTCCAGGGCTGGATGGCATTCCAGTTGAGGTATACCAAAATGTTTTTGATATACTCAGAGGACCTTTATTAGCATGTTTTAACCACTCCCATGTAAATGGTAGATTGTCAGACACTTAACAAGAAGGTCTGATTTCATTATTACTGAAAAAGGATACAAGTGGGAAATATATATATTTTTAAATATTGGAGGCCCCTTACACTTCAGTGTTGTGATGCAAAAATTCTAGCAAAATGTATAGCGCATAGAATTAAAAAGGTATTGTCAGACATTATTCATCCTAATCAGACAGGTTTTTTTACATGGACGATACATTGGAGATAATATAAGGCAAGTATTGGAAACAATAGAACACTATGAAAAATCTGGGAAACCAGACCTGCTATTCATAGTAAAGTATGACTGGAGTTTATATATAAATGCCTGGAACATTTCAATTTTGGAGAATCTCTTATAAAATGGGTTAAAATCATGTATAGTAACCCTAGGTGTAAAATAGTAAATAATGGCTATTTCTCCGAAAGTTTTAAACTGTCAAGAGGAGTGAAACAAGGTTGTCCACTATCGGCATATCTATTTATTATGGCCATCGAAATGTTAGCTATTAAAATCAGATCCAACAATAATTTCAAAGGATTAGAAATCCAGGGCTTAAAAACAAAGGTGTCATTGTACACTGATGATTCATGTTTTCTTTTAAATCCACAACTTGGATCCCTCCACAGCCTCAGAGGATCTAGATACATTTTATAACCTCTCTGGTTTACAACCAAATTATGATAAGTGTACTATAATACATAAAGGATCACTAAAAAATACAACTTTTACATTACCGTGTAGTTTAACAATAAAATGGTCTGATGGTGATGTGGATATACAGTGGGGGAAAAAAGTATTTAGTCAGCCACCAATTGTGCAAGTTCTCCCACTTAAAAAGATGAGAGGCATGTAATTTTCATCATAGGTACACGTCAACTATGACAGACAAATTGAGATTTTTTTTTCCAGAAAATCACATTGTAGGATTTTTAATGAATTTATTTGCAAATTATGGTGGAAAATATGTATTTGGTCACCTACAAACAAGCAAGATTTCTGGCTCTCACAGACCTGTAACTTCTTCTTTAAGAGGCTCCTCTGTCCTCCACTAGTTACCTGTATTAATGGCACCTGTGTGAACTTGTTATCAGTATAAAAGACACCTGTTCACAACCTCAAACAGTCACACTCCAAACTCCACTATGGCCAAGACCAAAGAGCTGTCAAAGGACACCAGAAACAAAATTGTAGACCTGCACCAGGCTGGGAAGACTGAATCTGCAATAGGTAAGCAGCTTGGTTTGAAGAAATCAACTGTGGGAGCAATTATTAGGAAATGGAAGACATACAAGACCACTGATAATCAACCTCGATCTGGGGCTCCACGCAAGATCTCACCCCGTGGGGTCAAAATGATCACAAGAACGGTGAGCAAAAATCCCAGAACCACACGGGGGGACCTAGTGAATGACCTGCAGAGAGCTGGGACCAAAGTAACAAAGCCTACCATCAGTAACACACTACACCGCCAGGGACTCAAATCCTGCAGTGCCAGACGTGTCCCCCTGCTTAAGCCAGGCCCGTCTGAAGTTTGCTAGAGTGCATTTGGATGATCCAGAAGAGGATTGGGAGAATGTCATATGGTCAGATGAAACCAAAATAGAACTTTTTGGTAAAAACTCAACTCGTCGTGTTTGGAGGACAAAGATTGCTGAGTTGCATCCAAAGAACACCATACCTACTGTGAAGCATGGGGGTGGAAACATCATGCTTTGGGGCTGTTTTTCTGCAAAGGGACCAGGACGACTGATCCATGTAAAGGAAAGAATGAATGGGGCCATGTATCGTGAGATGTTGAGTGAAAACCTCCTTCCATCAGCAAGGGCATTGAAGATGAAACGTGGCTGGGTCTTTCAGCATGACAATGATCCCAAACACACCGCCCGGGCAACGAAGGAGTGGCTTCAAAAGAAGCATTTCAAGGTCCTGGAGTGGCCTAGCCAGTCTCCAGATCTCAACCCCATAGAAAATCTTTGGAGGGAGTTGAAAGTCTGTGTTGCCCAGCGACAGCCCCAAAACATCACTGCTCTAGAGGAGATATGCATGGAGGAATGGGCCAAAATACCAGCAACAGTGTGTGAAAACCTTGTGAACACTTACAGAAAATGTTTGACCTGTGGCATTGCCAACAAAGGGTATATAACAAAGTATTGAGAAACTTTTGTTATTGACCAAATACTTATTCTCCACCATAATTTGCAAATAAATTCATAAAAAATCCTACAATGTGATTTTCTGGATTTTTTTTTCTCATTTTGTCTGTCATAGTTGACGTGTACCTATGATGAAAATTACAGGCCTCTCTCATCTTTTTAAGTGGGAGAACTTGCACAATTGGTGGCTGACTAAATACTTTTTTTCCCCACTGTACTCGGAATACATATCCCGAAAGAAAGAAATGATCTCACTCCAATAAAGGTTAATAGAAAGTTAGCAAAAATAGATAAGATCTTGCTACCATGGAAAGGTAAATATCGGTCTATTTCTGGAAAAATCACCCTGATTAACTCTTTAGTAATATCCCAGTTTACCTATTTGCTTATGGTCTTGCCTACACCTAGCAAACAGTTTGAAATTATATGAGAAAAAAATATTTTTAAGAACGGCAAGCCAGACAAAATTAAACGGGCCTATTTCTCTAATGAATTAAATTCAGAGGCCAGATATTATTAAATATTAAAGCATTAGACCTCTCACTAAAGGCTTCAGTCATACAAAAGTTATACTTAAATCCCAACAGGTTCTCTAGCAAATTAGTAAGATTGTCTCACCCCATGTTCAAGAATGGCCTTTTTCCCTTTATTCAGATTACAACCGCTCACTTTCAGTTATTTGACAAGGAAATAATCTCCCAAATATCACTTTTTCTAAAACAAGCCATAGAAAGTTGGTTGCAATTTCAATTTCATCCACCAGAAATGACAGAACAAATAATACAACAAATATTGTGGTTAAACTCAAATATACTAATTGATAAAGAAACATTATTTTTTGAAAGAATGTTTAAAAAAGGTATAATCTTTGTAAATTATATCATAGGTAGGACTGGTGGAGTTGTCACACATGCAGCTAACAAAAACATATGGAAATGTCTGCTCTACCCAAAATTACAACCAACTAATTGCAGCATTACCACAAAAATGGAAGAGGAAAGTGAAAGAGGGAAAAAGTAATGAACTTGTCTGTCGGCCTTGCATTAAACACCATATAATTGGTTAAAGAAAATTGTGATGAATAAAAAAGTATACCAGTTTCATTTAAGGACCAAATAATCTGTGTCATATACAGTGGGGAAAAAAAGTATTTAGTCAGCCACCAATTGTGCAAGTTCTCCCACTTAAAAAGATGAGGCCTGTAATTTTCATCATAGGTACACGTCAACTATGACAGACAAATTGAGAATTTTTTTTCCAGAAAATGACATTGTAGGATTTTTAATGAATTTATTTGCAAATTATGGTGGAAAATAAGTATTTGGTCACCTACAAACAAGCAAGATTTCTGGCTCTCACAGACCTGTAACTTCTTCTTTAAGAGGCTCCTCTGTCCTCCACTCGTTACCTGTATTAATGGCACCTGTTTGAACTTGTTATCAGTATAAAAGACACCTGTCCACAACCTCAAACAGTCACACTCCAAACTCCACTATGGCCAAGACCAAAGAGCTGTCAAAGGACACCAGAAACAAAATTGTAGACCTGCACCAGGCTGGGAAGACTGAATCTGCAATAGGTAAGCAGCTTGGTTTGAAGAAATCAACTGTGGGAGCAATTATTAGGAAATGGAAGACATACAAGACCACTGATAATCTCCCTCGATCTGGGGCTCCACGCAAGATCTCACCCCGTGGGGTCAAAATGATCACAAGAACGGTGAGCAAAAATCCCAGAACCACACGGGGGGACCTAGTGAATGACCTGCAGAGAGCTGGGACCAAAGTAACAAAGCCTACCATCAGTAACACACTACGCCACCAGGGACTCAAATCCTGCAGTGCCAGACGTGTCCCCCTGCTTAAGCCAGTACATGTCCAGGCCCGTCTGAAGTTTGCTAGAGTGCATTTGGATGATCCAGAAGAGGATTGGGAGAATGTCATATGGTCAGCTTTTTGGTCTAAACTCCACTCGCCATGTTTGGAGGAAGAAGAAGGATGAGTACAACCCCAAGAACACCATCCCAACCGTGAAGCATGGAGGTGGAAACATCATTCTTTGGGGATGCTTTTCTGCAAAGGGGACAGGATGACTGCACCGTATTGAGGGGAGGATGGATGGGGCCATGTATCGCGAGATCTTGGCCAACAACCTCCTTCCCTCTGTAAGAGCTATTTAAGATGGGTCGTGGCTGGGTCTTCCAGCATGACAACGACCCGAAACACACAGCCAGGGCAACTAAGGAGTGGCTCCGTAAGAAGCATCTCAAGGTCCTGGAGTGGCCTAGCCAGTCTCCAGACCTGAACCCAATAGAACATCTTTGGAGGGAGCTGAAAGTCCGTATTGCCCAGCGACAGCCCCGAAACCTGAAGGATCTGGAGAAGGTCTGTTTGGAGGAGTGGGCCAAAATCCCTGCTGCAGTGTGTGCAAACCTGGTCAAGACCTACAGGAAACATATGATCTCTGTAATTGCAAACAAAGGTTTCTGTACCAAATATTAAGTTCTGCTTTTCAAATACTTATGTCATGCAATAAAATGCAAATTAATTTACTTAAAAATCATACAATGTGATTTTCTGGATTTTTGTTTTAGATTCCGTCTCTCACAGTTGAAGTGTACCTATGATACAAATTACAGACCTCTACATGCTTTGTAAGTAGGAAAACCTGCAAAATCGGCAGTGTTTCAAATACTTGTTCTCCCCACTGTATGTGTATGTATGTACACTACCATTCAAAAGTTTGGGGTCACTTAGAAATGTCCTCGTTTTCAAAATAAGCAATTTTCTGGCCAATTAAAATAACATTAAATTGATCAGAAATACAGTGTAGACATTGTTAATGTTGTAAATTGCTATTGTAGCTGGAAACGGCTGATTATCTACATAGGCGTACAGAGGCCCATTACCAGCAACCATCAGTCCTGTGTTCCAATGGCACGTTGTGTTTGCTAATCCAAGTTTATAATTTTAAAAGGCTAATTGATCATTAGAAAACCCTTTTGCAAATATTGTTAGCACAGCTGAAAACTGTTGTGCTGATTAAAGAAGCAATAAAACTGGCCTTCTTGAGACTAGTTGAGTATCTGGAGCATCAGCAATTGTGGGTTCAATTACAGGCTCAAAATGGCCAGAAACAAATAACTTTCTTCTGAAACTCGTCAATCTATTCTTGTTCTGAGAAATAATGGCTAATTCCATGCGAGAAATTGCCAAGAAACTGAAGATCTCGTACAACGCTGTATACTACTCCCTTCACAGAACAGCGCAAACTGGCTCTAACCAGAATAGAAAGAGGAATGGGAGGCCCCAGTGCACAACCGAGCAAGAGGACAAATACATTAGAGTGTCTAGTTTGAGAAACAGGCGCCTCACAGGTCCTCAACTGGCAGCTTCATGAAATAGTACCCGCAAAACACCAGTCTCAACGTCAACAGTGAAGAGGCGACTCCGGTATGCTGACCTTCTAGGCAGAGTTGCAAAGAAAAAGCCATATCTCAGACTGGCCAATAAAAATAAAATATTAAGATGGGCAGTCTGAGATATGGCTTTTACTTTGCAACTCTGCCTAGGAGGTCAGCATCCCGGAATCGCCTCTTCACTGTTGACATTGAGACTGGTGTTTGAGACTGATGATCTCCACATGTGAAGTTCCCACCGTAAAGCATGGAGGAGGAGGTGTTATGGTGTGGGGGTGCTTTGCTGGTTATACAGTCGGTGATTTATTTAGAATTCAAGGCACATTTAACCAGCATGGCTACCAGAGCATTCTGCAACAATACACCATCCCATCTGGTTTGGGCTTAGTGGGACTATCATTTGTTTTTCAGCAGGATAATGACCCAAAACACACCTCCAGGGTGTGTAAGGGCTATTTGACCAAGAAGGAGAGTGATGGAGTGCTGCATCAGTTGACCTGGCCTCCACAATCCCCCGACTTCAACCAAATTCAGATGGTTTCGGATGAGTCGGACCGCAGAGTGAAGGAAAAGCAGCCAACAAGTGCTCAGCATATGTGGGAACTCCTTCAAGACTGTTGGAAAAGCATTCCTGGTTGAGAGAATGCCAAGAGTGTGCAAAGCTGTCATCAAGGCAAAGGGTGGCTATTTGAAGAATCTCAAATATAAAATATATTTTGATTTGTTTAAAATTTTTTTGGTTACTACATGATTCCATATGCGTTATTTAATAGTTTTTATGTCTTCACTATTATTCTACAATGTAGAAAATAGTAAAAATAAAGAAAAACCCTTTGATTGACTAGGTGTTCTAAAACTTTTGACCAGTAGTGTATACAGTACCAGTCAAAAGTTTGGACACGTCTAATCATCGTGTGACATAAAAAACTACCTTTCTTTCCTTACATTAATGACATTTATGACAGTGTTATTTGTCATTATTAAGCATTTAACAATTGAATTAGAACATTGAACTTAAACCCTGTACGAATTATGGAACTTGGAGATCTTGGAAAATGCACTATAAGTGTAACTACTGTATGCCTACGTAACATTTCATTATGTTTTGCCGTGAAAACAGTTCTCATGGTCACACAAATCCAAAATAATGTAGGCCTATGTCATTGCAAAATCGAATGCCTTTAACCGAAAGTTACAGTATCTATAGGCCTACTGTCATTAACGTATACTTGTTGGATGGATTGGATACGCATTGGTGTCTAGCTGTAGGTTAGTTGTCTAGTGATATTGTCAACCATCATCAGCTGATCCAGGAAAGAAAACAAATATTGACAGAAACTAATAAAGCGAAATAAATGGTCTATTACTTCAGGCCACGGATGGCACGGAGAACACCAGTACCCACATGCACCTGAAAAACAAAGCAATGAGTGCTCTAAACAGCTGACTGGCAAAAGCAAACAATGATAAATCAACGGATAAATCAATTTCATTGGAATAAAGGCTATTTCTATCAAGGACGCATGGCAAACAAATGGCGAAAATGAGGAAGTATAAAGGAAAATCGATGCGTAAAGGAGCTCAGCTGAGGCCAAAATTCAGCATTACTGAGTGGACAGCGCCGCCACATATAAATAAATGGTTTAAACCATGACAGATAGGTAGGGGGTGTTATTTTCATTTGGAAGCTTTTATTTTAATATTTACCACTGTAAAACATATTTACCACTACATTTTAAATACACAGAAGAATGGTAAAATTAGCATTATTTAGAGACCCCCCCCCAAAGTTGGAATTTTGTTGCATTTATGGGAGCTAACGTCTCATTCAGGGGCCCTAGTCTTTATTACTGCATGGTAGAACAGCAGTAACACACAGTATGTGTCCCTAATGTCACCCTACACCCTTTATAGTGCAATGTGGGCCCTGGTCAAAAGCAGTGCACTGTAAAGGGAATAGGGTGTCATTCTGGACGCAGATACAATAACAGACAGGACAGGACAGGGCTGCTCGTTAGGCCCTGGCAGTACAGAGAAGGAAATCTATGTGAAAAAAAAAATACATCCCCAGGTAGCTTGTAAATACACTGGAATGTAGCGACGGCCAATGAGAGAAGAGGAGACGGAGACAGGGGGGGAGGGGCCGGCAGTGAGCAATAACGATGCTAATGCAGCCAATTACAAGTAGGCCAACCGCCCCTCTCTTTCCCTACACTATGTCAAAGACAACATTTATCCAGCAATAACAGAAACATGATTTTAGGAGTGAAGACAAAGCAAGGCTTTTCCGTACAAGGCTACTCCTTGTCATTTCATTCATTGATCCCACACTACACCGAAACAGCATTGCAAAACTCACATGTAATGCAACCATTGTACTATTTTCATAGAAGAATTTACAAAATATTACTATGGTTACGTTACATGTGAATTTTCAATGCTTTTACTTTTTCTGCTGTTTCGGTGTAATGACAACGAATAGGTGGACACACACATATAGAGAAGCATGCACGTACACACACACACACACACACACAAACACAGTGTGCCAGGCACCAGATATGCTGTAGTAAAGCCTGAGATATTAGTGCGCTCAACTCCTTCAGCATTTCTAATGCCAGGATGCCCATGTGCGTGAGGACACCCTGACACGGATCAGACATCTGGAATACACGCAGAGGTTGTAAATAGTGGGAAGGAGGCTCCTTCAGCTACTCACTGTAGAGTGATCTGCATTTTCTTGCTGCAATGACTTTCTGTACCCGCATGTGCGATAATAAATGAGTGTGGGTCTCTCTATTTATGTAAATGTGATATTATCATTATTTTACTACCACAAAATATTTCATGTCTGAATGCATATAACACTAAATAATGAGTACATAATATTATTATATATATATATATATATATATATATATATATATATATATATATATATATATATATATATATATATATATATATATATATATATACACACACACACATATATACACACACACACACACACACACACACACACACACACAGTGGGGAAAAAAAGTATTCCATGTCTTCCATTTCCTAATAATTGCTCCCACAGTTGATTTCTTCAAACCAAGCTGCTTACCTATTGCAGATTCAGTCTTCCCAGCCTGGTGCAGGTCTACAATTTTGTTTCTGGTGTCCTTTGACAGCTCTTTGGTCTTGGCCATAGTGGAGTTTGGAGTGTGACTGTTTGAGGTTGTGGACAGGTGTCTTTTATACTGATAACAAGTTCAAACAGGTGCCATTAATACAGGTAACGAGTGGGGGACAGAGGAGCCTCTTAAAGAAGAAGTTACAGGTCTGTGAGAGCCAGAAATCTTGCTTGTTTGTAGGTGACCAAATACTTATTTTCCACCATAATTTGCAAATAAATTCATTAAAAATCCTACAATGTGATTTTCTGGATTTTTTCCCCTCAATTTGTCTGTCATAGTTGACGTGTACCTATGATGAAAATTACAGGCCTCTCTCATCTTTTTAAGTGGGAGAACTTGCACAATTGGTGGCTGACTAAATACTTTTTCCCCCCACTGTATATATATATTTTAACAGCTACATTTTTAATAGCGGAATTATTCAGAGGTTTGGTTGGAGCCATGGAAGTAGAATACAATTCTATGGTTCTAATAATTATATTCCTTCTAATTCTATTGTGGGAGCCAATGTGTTACAATAAATGGGCTTCTGACACTGCAGTGTTTTTGTGGGCAAAGGTCTCATTATGTGAACACCATTAAACCAAATCCGGAATAATTAATGAGAAATTCACCATAATCCGGAGGCATTTTCCACACAGATACAGCATTTTATTCTGCAACACATGACTCCTGAAGCATAGCCCAAAATACAGCTTTATAAAACACCTGCAATTTAGACCTAATTGATGCAACACATCATTTTCCAATTAGCCCATCACATTTTAGTGTTAGTTCAATTGGTTTTGGTGTGAAATGACTTTGCACCTCTTTTCCCTCCTCAGGTGTGAAAATCACATTCCTGCTAGCAGGTGACCGTAGCCCTGTGTTAGTACAGGGGTATAAAAGCTTCAATGAGGGTGGACCCTGAAGAAACAAACTACATTCAAGGGGCAATCCGGGATTTGTACAGTACATCCATTTTTGACATTTAAAATGAATAATATATAGCCATTGATTCTTGAAGAACATAACTTCTAAATGCCTGACTACTACTGTATAATGCTTTAGAATATCTGATAGGCCGGAAGCCTGTTGAAGCTGCTGTTTTGGATCAGGGCCCATCTCTTTTGACCAATCAGATCAGCTCTGAAAAATATCTGATTTGAAAAGATCTGATGTGACTGGTCAAAAGCCCAATTAGTGGAAAACAGATCAGAATTGGGCTGCCTATCTAAACGTGATCAGGAGTGCTGATCTAGGATCAGTTGTCTTTTAGGCCATAATGACTATTATTGTACGGACAGATCCTAGATCAGCACTCCAACTCTGAGACGCTTCTATCTTAATTAATAAGACTAATCTGGATGAATAAATGTTTGATCATTTTTTAAATAAAATATCTACCTATATTACTGTGATTATTATTATTTTATTATAGCCTACCACATAGGACATACAGTATATGATGCCTTTACTTTCTATGTACTCCCTTCCAAGATGGTTGTCTCTGCAGAGAAGGGATTCACTACACTACAGCACAACCAATCCAGGGAGGATCCACATGACAATGGTCCCTAACATCACACACATTAGTTGTGAGGAAATTTGTCTGAGATGTTGTTGCTGTTGTTGTTGTCGTACAGGGTCTCTGAGGAGGCTTTTGCCCTGTCCTTCGCTATTCTCATTAGCAGGGGCACTTAGCAGCTATGTTATCTGACTGAGACAATGATACATCGGTGGATTAGCCTTAATTGGCTGCATTAGCTGTTAGGCCCCTGGCTTTCTGTGAGGCCTATTTGCAGCTGTAATCCTAACCCACCATTGTGCTGGACTCAGCACATCTCAGGTCTTATGTGAGGGAGGCCCTGCAGCGCTGCAAGGCCTGGCCACCCCACATCTGCTCGCAATGCTGCTCCCTCCGTGCTCTCCTGCTCTAGTAGGGCTAGAGGTGGAGGCTGCGAGGCTGGGGAGCCAAGCCCAACGCAATGACTCTAACAGGGTCTTTACTACTCATGGCATACAGTAGATCGTAGCAGGGTTTGTAGCATTTTACTCTAAGCACTTCTGGAGTAGGTACTGTAGAGGACGTTTTCTAGAAACACTGTCAATATTGCCATCAACTTGGTCTTGATTTTGCTCTAATAATGGTTTCTATAATGCCAATCTTAGCAGAGAAAGGTTATTGTAAATTTGATCATAATTAAAAAGTATAAATTGTCTCAAATGTTTTCCATGTATTATTGAATTGGGGTCGATTTAATTGTAACTCAACAAAGAAACACATTTAAATTCAGTTCATGGATTGACAATGATGGGCAATTCCTGAATTTTCTCACATTTTGTTTTCTGTATTTACCAACATAAGAAAAGATTTGACCCCAACTCAATTTCTTTCGACTTAGGTTTCAAACATGTGAGGCCAAACGCCAGTGTATCAGAATGAAGATTATTCTTGTCTTAGGAGGGCCAAAGTTTGAGACAGCAGACTGAACACAGAAAATGTATCTCTATCCATACCTATCAATTCCAATCTATCTCCTTTTTTCCCTAGCTCCTTTGGTGTCTGCTAATATTGTATCAGTTTTCTCATACACTACCGGTCAAAAGTTTTAGAACACCTACTCATTCAAGGGTTTTTCTTTATTTTTACTATTTTCTACATTGTGGAATAATAGTGAAGACATCAAAAGTATGAAATAACACATAGGGAATCATGTAGTAACCAAAAAAATGTTAAACAAATCAAAATATATTTTATATATTTGAGATTCTTCAAATAGCCACCCTTTGCCTTGACAGCTTTGCACACTCAACACATGTAAATTAACAGGTGTGCCTTCTTAAAAGTTAATTTGTGGAACTTATTTCCTTCTTAATGCATTTGAGCCAATCAGTTGTGTTGTGACAAGGTAGGGGGTAAACAAAAGATGGTCTTTTACCAAATAGGGCTAAGTCCATATTATGGCAAGAACAGCTCAAATAAGCAAAGAGAAACGACAGTCCATCATTACTTTAAGACATGAAGGTCAGTCAATACGGAAAATTGAAAGAACTTTGAAAATTTCTTCAAGTGCAGTCGCAAAAACCATCAAGCGCTATGATGAAACTGGCTCTCATGAGGACCACCACAGGAATGGAAGAAACAGAGTTACAGTGGCTTGTGAAAGTATTCACTCCCCTTGGCATTTTTCCTATTTTGTTGCCTTACAACCTGGAATTAAAATGGATTATTTGGGGGTTTGTATCATTTGATTTACACAACATGCCTACCACTTTGAAGATGCAAAATATATTTTATTGTGAAACAAACAAGAAATAAGACAAAAAAACAGAAAACTTGAGTGTGCATAACTATTAACCCCCCTAAAGTCAAAAATTGTAGAGCCACCTTTTGCAGCAATTACAGCTGCAAGTCTCTTGGGGTATGTCTCTATAAGCTTGGCACATCTAGCCACTGGGATTTTGCCCATTCTTCAAGGCAAAACTGCTCCAGCTCCTTCAAGTTGGATGGGTTCCGCTGGTGTACAGCAATCTTTAAGTCATACCACAGATTCTCAATTGGATTGAGGTCTGGGCTTTGACTAGGCCATTCCAAGACATTTAAATGTTTCCCCTTAAACCACTCGAGTGTTGCTTTAGCAGTATGCTTAGGGTCATTGTCCTGCTGGAAGTTGAACCTCCGTCCCAGTCTCAAATCTCTGGAAGACTGAAAAAGGTTTCCCTCAACAATTGCTCTGTATTTAGCACCATCCATAATTCCTTCAATTCTGACCAGTTTCCCAGTCCCTGCCGATGAAAAACATCCCAACAGCATGATGCTGCCACCACCATGCTTCACTGTGGGGATGGTTTCTCAGGGTGATGAGAGCTGTTGGGTTTGTGCCAGACATAGCGTTATCCTTGATGGCCAAAAAGCTCAATTTTAGTCTGATCTGACCAGAGTACCTTCTTCCATATGTTTGGGGAGTCTCCCACATGGCTTTTAGTGAATATCAAACGTGTTTGCTTATTTTTTTCGTTAAGCAATGGCTTTTTTCTGGCCACTCTTCCGTAAAGCCTAGCACTGTGGAGTGTACGGCTTAAAGTGGTCCTACGGACAGATACTCCAATCTCCGCTGTGGAGCTTTGCAGCTCCTTCAGGGTTATCTTTGGTCTCTGTTGCCTCTTTGATTAATGCCCTCCTTGCCTGGTCCGTGAGTTTTGGTGGGCGGCCCTCTCTTGGCAGGTTTGTTGTGGTGCCATATGCTTTCCATTTTTTAATAATGGATTTAATGGTGCTCCGATGGATGTTCAAAGTCTCGAATATTTTTTTATAACTCAACCCTGATCTGTACTTCACAACTTTGTCCCTGACCTGTTTGGAGAGCTCCTTGGTCTTCATGGTGCCGCTTGCTTGGTGGTGCCCCTTGCTTAGTGATGTTGCAGACTCTAGGGCCTTTCAGAACATGTACAGTGAGGGAAAAAAGTATTTGATCCCCTGCTGATTTTGTACGTTTGCCCACTGACAAAGACATGATTAGTCTATAATTTTAATGGTAGGTTTATTTGAACAGTTAGAGACAGAATAACAACAACAAAAAATTCCCCTCACTGTATATATATATATACATACATATACACACACTGAGATCATGTGACACTTAGATTGCGCACAGGTGAACATTATTTAACTAATTACAGTGGGGGAAAAAAGTATTTAGTCAGCCACCAATTGTGCAAGTTCTCCCACTTAAAAAGATGAGAGAGGCCAAAGATTTTCTATGGGGTTGAGATCTGGAGACTGGCTAGGCCACTCCAGGACCTTGAAATGCTTCTTACGAAGCCACTCCTTCGTTGCCCGGGCCGTGTGTTTGGGATCATTGTCATGCTGAAAGACCCAGCCACGTTTCATCTTCAATGCCCTTGCTGATGGAAGGTTTTCACTCAAAATCTCACGATACATGGCCCCATTCATTCTTTCCTTTACACGGATCAGTCGTCCTGGTCCCTTTGCAGAAAAACAGCCCCAAAGCATGATGTTTCCACTCCCATGCTTCACAGTAGGTATGGTGTTCTTTGGATGCAACTCAGCATTCTTTGTTCTCCAAACACGACGAGTTGAGTTTTTACCAAAAAGTTCTATTTTGGTTTCATCTGACCATATGACATTCTCCCAATCCTCTTCTGGATCATCCAAATGCACTCTAGCAAACTTCAGACGGGCCTGGACATGTACTGGCTTAAGCAGGGGGACACGTCTGGCACTGCAGGATTTGAGTCCCTGGAGGCGTAGTATGTTACTGATGGTAGGCTTTGTTACTTTGGTCCCAGCTCTCTGCAGGTCATTCACTAGGTCCCCCCGTGTGGTTCTGGGATTTTTGCTCACCGTTCTTGTGATCATTTTGACCCCACGGGGTGAGATCTTGCGTGGAGCCCCAGATCGAGGGAGATTATCAGTGGTCTTGTAAATTATATTGTATGTCTTCCATTTCCTAATAATTGCTCCCACAGTTGATTTCTTCAAACCAAGCTGCTTACCTATTGCAGATTCAGTCTTCCCAGCCTGGTGCAGGTCTACAATTTTGTTTCTGGTGTCCTTTGACAGCTCTTTGGTCTTGGCCATAGTGGAGTTTGGAGTGTGACTGTTTGAGGTTGTGGACAGGTGTCTTTTATACTGATAACAAGTTCAAACAGGTGCCATTAATACAGGTAACGAGTGGAGGACAGAGGAGCCTCTTAAAGAAGAAGTTACAGGTCTGTGAGAGCCAGAAATCTTGCTTGTTTGTAGGTGACCAAATACTTATTTTCCACCATAATTTGCAAATAAATTCATTAAAAATCCTACAATGTGATTTTCTGGATGTTTTTTTCTCAATTTGTCTGTCATAGTTGACGTGTACCTATGATGAAAATTACAGGCCTCTCTCATCTTTTTAAGTGGGAGAACTTGCACAATTGGTGGCTGACTAAATACTTTTTTTCCCCCCACTGTATGTGACTTCTGAAGGTAATTGGTTGCACCAGATCTTATTTAGGGGCTTCATAGCAAAGGGGGTGAATACATATGCACACACCACTTTTCCGTTATAAATTTTTTTGAATTGTTTTTAAACAAGTTATTTTTTTCATTTCACTTCACCAATTTGGACCATTTTGTGTATGCCCATTACATGAAATCCAAATAAAAATCCATTTAAATTACAGGTTGTAATGCAACAAAAAAGGAAAAACGGATGAATACTTTTGCAAGGCACTGTACCTCTGCTGTAGAGGATAAGTTCATTAGAGTTACCAGCCTCAGAAATTGCAGCCCAAAAATAAATGCTTCACAGAGTTCAAGTCACAGACACATCTCAACATCAACTGTTCAGAATAGACTGTGTGCATCATGCCTTCATGGTCAAATTGCTGTAAAGAAAACACTACTTAAGGACACCAATAAGAAGAATAGACTTGCTTGGGCCAAGAAACATGAGCAATGGACATTAGACCGGTGGAAATGTGTCCTTGGGGTCTGGAGTTCAAATTTGAGATCTTTGGTTCCAACCGCTGTGTCTTTGTGAGATGCGGTGTGGGTGAAGAGATGATCTCCACATGTGTATTTCCCACCGTAAAGCATAGAGTAGGAGGTGTTATGGTGTGGGGGTGCTTTGCTGATGACACTGTCTGTGATTTATTTAGAATTCAAGGCACACTTAACCAGCATGGCTATCACAGCATTCTGCAGCGATACGCCATCCCATCTGGTTTGGGCTTAGTGGGACTATCATTTGTTTTTCAACAGGACAATGACCCAACACATCTCCAGGCTGTGTAAGAGCTATTTTACCAAGAAGGAGAGTGATGGAGTGCTGCATCAGATGACCTGGCCTCCACAATCCCCCGACCTCAACCCAATTGAGATGGTTTGGGATGAGTCGGACCGCGGAGTGAAGCAAAAGCATCCAACAAGTGCTCAGCATATGTGGGAACTCCTTCAAGACTGTTGGAAAAGCATTCCAGTTGAAGCTTGTTGAGAGAATGCCAAGAGTGTGCAAAGCTGTCATCAAGGCAAAGGGTGGCTATTTCAAGAATCCCAAATATAACATACATTTTGATTTGTTTAACAATTTGTTGGTTAGTACATGATTCCATATGTGGTATTTCATAGTTTTGATGTCTTCACTATTATTCTACAATGTAGAAAATAGTAAAAATAAAGAAAAACCCTTGAATGAGTAGGTGTTCTAAAACTTTTGACCAGTAGTGTATCTTCTCTGCTCTTTTTTATTTCTGTACTCAGAGGACATAAAAGCAGAAGGATTTATGTAGCATCTTCATCCCTGAAAGGCTCAAGTGAGGAACAATAAGAGGGTTATTCAGGGAGTGGCCAGCTACATCGACCCCCCCCCCCCAAAAAAAAAAAACATTACTCACCCTACCATCACACACATACACTATCCTCCACCAATTTTTCCCATTTGTGTTTTTTCATCAGAAATGGTTGCTTATGGTTACGTATGTGTCTGTGTAAAATATTACTGTTCTCAGATGTTTTATTCATACATTTTAGGTGTGTATGAAAATGTGTTTTTTGGGTAAATGCTATATTTCCATTGTTTATCTTGTATAGAATGTTCATATCCTGTATATTTGACTGATACGTGCTCTCACCTAACTATCTTAAGATTAATTCACTTACTGTAAGTCTCTCTGGATAATAGCATCTGCTAAATGAGTAAATTGTCAAATGTAAATGTTTATTATTATTATTGTATTTATTTTTTAAATATTAATGTCACAAATGTATAATTTGTAAATTTCTTTATAAAAAAATTGTTTAGTTCTTTGTTACATTGACTGCGTAAAACCTAGCAGTACTACTTATTTATCTGAGAGTGAGGTGGATATATAGCATTTTGCAAAAAAAACACGATTATTTGTCTCTCTGAAATTAAACCATTTTTAAAACATACATGTCTGTCATTGGGTTAAGTGCCTTGCTCAAGGGCACATCAACAGATTTCCCACTTAGTTGGCTTTTGGGATTCGAACCAGCAACCTTTCAGTTACTGATCAAACACACTTTTTTTATATGGTGCATGTGGCTCATAACCAGAGGTGTCATGCCCTTAGGTGGCACAGGGACACATGCCCCTCAGATGTCCTGTTTTAACAATAATAATAAATAAATAAATTCTGTAATACCAATAGCCACCTAGCAATTTATTGAATTTGGCTTAAGATAGCCTGAAATGGCTTCTTGGTAGCTAATTTCGAGGTTGGGGGATTGGGAACATATCTGGGCTATCAATCAAGTTAGAGTAGCTAGCTTGTCTATCTTAGCTGGCAAGCCTGCTGGTAAGGTTGGTAGACTTTAGAAAAGCAAGCAATAACTAAATAACTAATAAGACTCACATTCCTTTAAATCTTTGACCCAGATTTTAGCAGAGAAGCATATTTAGTTTATTTAAAAAATATCCTCTAGTCAGGAGGATACAAACAGCTCAAGAGGTATGCTTAGATATGCAGATTTCTTTTTCTTTTTTTACATAGAATTAAGCATAATGATTATGGCTCTAGATTGCAGGAAAAAGCTGTTTCAGGTGTTTGGAAAATGCAAAATTCTCCAACTTGACCTAGACCCCACCGGACCACCCCCCAGCCATCCTCAAGTAGCCTACTTTGTACCCCCTCAGATTTTGGGAGTGCATGACTCCCCTACTCATAACAAAATATACATTTACCTCCAGGGCAAATAAATGTAAATTAATTAGCCTCAAGGTCTAGGATTTGATGCATTTGCAATTGTGAGTCACTCATTTCAATCATGTTCATTTCAAAACATGTTCCTCTCCGAATTGATAGGCTTAGCCTATATGCTTGTGAGTGCAATATGCTTGTGAGCTTTTATGAATTTTAAATAATTATATTTGGAGAAATTAATTACGTCAGCATGATTATTTTGTGTCTCATGGATTGATGCTTTTCTCTTTTGTGTGTGATTATTGTTGTGAAAACTGACGGCCATTTAAGATTGAGAATGAATATTATAATTAGACAGGCCTAGAGTAGGCCTATAGACTACTTATACTGCGTTCATGTGTTTTACATGGTAAAACCCTAACAGGAAAAGAAAGCACAATTATTACAGTAAGAATCATTAGTGGAATGAATGCCAGTTACAAACATGGACATATTCATAGATCTAGACCTATTGAACAAATCAAAATAAAAATAAAGTCAGAGGGGACATCTCAAAAGACCCAGGTTTAGGCTACTCAAGAATTAGTCCGAAAGATGCTAAGGGTACAGCATGTCAGTGTGGGATATTGTCCAAGCCTTCACTCCTCAATGACAGGTTAATATACAGAACGCAAGTTATTTCCCTCTTTTCCAATGACAAAGCCAACTCCTTTTCTATTGTTAATGTTTTTCATTCTTTCTTTTGTGCCATTTTAGTATAGCCCTATCGGAATGCACCACGGTAAATTCTCAGCCTACCGCTTCAATGTGCTTAAGCACCGCCGCCTCATTTAGCCAAACCTTCTGTTTTTGATTGAGCCGTAAAGGTCAGCTTTGGAGTTTGCTTTAAAGCATTTCTGTCTCCACTTTGGTGGCCAAAAGCTAACAATAAACCCATGCTCCGACTCCCCTTGAAATAACATAGATTTTTATCAAGCTTCAGAACACCCTTTTTTCCTTCAAGGAGCTTAACTGTTTTCATGTCGGTAATGACTTTGTATACAGTGTAATAACCTACAAGGTGTTGATAAACCCTGTTACTTTACTGTGGATGGGGAGACGGCCTACAATGTCTTGAAATTGACTGAATATTTAATTTAGTGTAATTTTGTTTGTTTTTTTGTTGCGGTTTATTCAATAATTTAATAATATTGGCTTATTATGCATTATTCGATTAACATAAAATCATAGCATCATGCAACCAATTCAGTTAAGCCCAGAGATGAAGATGGAGTGGAATGTCTTTTTCTCAGGACAACGAGAATGTCCATG
This sequence comes from Coregonus lavaretus, assembly GCF_964263955.1. Lineage (NCBI taxonomy): Eukaryota > Metazoa > Chordata > Actinopteri > Salmoniformes > Salmonidae > Coregonus > Coregonus lavaretus. The sequence goes on along the minus strand of NC_139997.1, from coordinate 59,973,931 downwards.
ATCAGATATCAGAGCTGTCCGGATCTAAAGAAAAAGGCACTTGAAAAGTCCCTGGTAGCAGCCTTTACATGATACACTGCAGCTATTGAATCCAGTGGCTCTCAAAGCGTGTTTGGATCCCGCACATAATGGCATAAATGGGCATTCTGAAGTGTTATTCATCACACCATAAGTGCTCTTCATATTGGGTATCATTCATAACATGACCATGATCGAGCCACGACTTGGGTACAGCGTGAGGGAACAGACAGATAACTTATCTTTCAACTTTCCCCCTTTCTTTCATGTCATTATCAGCAATACTCCCATGGTCGACCTCAGTTGTTTCTCCACGGATTACACCCCTGATCTGCTAATATGATTTTCTCTGAAATCAACTGGGTAAATACACACTCTTGACTTTCCTCAGCCTCCCTCCCACCGACCCATGAGTGGCTATTGCTATTTTCAAAATATACACACTTCAAACTGCTTCACGGTGTCCACAGTTCGGGCACTACGGAATTCCACTTCCACACACAATATTTTTTCTTGTGGCTGGGGTACTACTTTTTCAGAGCTGCCAGCTGTTCTGTGATAATGGTAAGACCGTAAATCCCTGTGTAGATTTGACCTTTGTCCTCTCTATTTTTAAACTCTCTTGTATGTTATATGTTTTGATCTGGTGGGTCCTGGGGGATAAGGTGTATGTTTGGTGTATGTGACTGGGGGAGCCCTGAATATTGTGTTTGGCAATGAGGCACCAGACACAGCTGCCGCCAAGTCCTCTTGATCTCACAGATAGCTGCTACCGAAATCATTACATTGCATTTTGTATTAAAAAGTTGGTTATTTAGTTTGGTGAATTTATTGTGTACTGTGAAAGAGTCCTAGGTGGAAGTGAACATTAGAGGGACTTAGTGGAGACATTCAGACAGAGACAGGATGCTACTTCCTCATTGGATGACTACTGATTATTCCCCCTTAAGGCTGTTATGGATTTAATTCAGACCACATGATTCCTATTATTTATCTGTGAAATGAGTTTTAGCATTTACACAAAAGTTGCACAGATATATGCAACTTTCAAACCTTGAAATATGTTTGCATATCAGTACATCACAGATCACACGCTATCTGTGCATCAAGCTTATTTTTCTTTGAATGATTGTATTATATATTTAAATATTCAAATATTTAAAACAAATACAATTCTTCAGAACAAACCAACGTTACATTCTAAATGTAAAACAACAGGCACACATCTCTTGTTGACAGCTCTGTAGAAAAGTAGAAATAAACCAAAAGTTTTAATTCAAATGATAAAACATCAGCTATGCCTTCTGATGAACATCTAAAATAAATATTCCATGAACGATACATTTCTATCAAGGAAAACTTCACATGCATTATATTTGAAATACTTTCAATTGATGCAGTCAGTGTAGTAGAAATGTAAGCTGTCTCTTGGATTATTTCTATGACTAAATCGATCAAGACGATAGAAAATCTTGAAGTGACTGAAGTCCTTTGATTCGTTTTGATGATGGTGCATCCACTCATATGTGTATGCTGTAATTTGTAGCAAACGTTGCAGTAGAAAAACAAGCCAGCTACTGCCACCTGTTGGCCTCAGTATTAAATTGAGAGACCAGACAGAGGAGAGTCTGGAATGGTAGGCTGCAGTGGAAGCTAGTTACCAATGTGTACTAATTTAAAATCAATATTGATATTAAAAGCAATGTTTTTTTTATGTGAAAGCTACTTATGGAAAAAAAAGAAGGAAAAAATAAATAGAGGGCTCCCGCTCTCTTTTTTCCATACACAAACACGTGCATGCAACACACACACACTCACAGTCTCAAGAGCTGAGGCCAGGTATGTGATTTACACCCGGGAGGTCAAAGAGAATGCATTAGGGCCTTTGGAAGAGAGGCACTGCAAACCGGCAAGAGTTATAAAGTGGCCCAATGGATGCTGACCCATCGCCCTTCATAACAATCAGGAGAATAATGAGTTGCGCTGGCCCTGACCTTTTCTTACATCATGATGTTTACATCAGCTACACACAACACCAAGCCTTGGAGGAGGACCAGAAAATATTAGATTGCTACAGTCTCAATTTTGTCAGGTCAGAATTAATTTAAAGTGCATTTTACATGAGTCACAACACACGTCACAGCATTAAGAAGGAATACAAGAATGTAGGAAAATGGGGAAAAGGAAATAAATAAAATCACATTTTATTTGTCACATACGTGTTTAGCAGATGTTATAGCGAAATGCTTGTGCTTCTAGCTCCGACAGTGCAGTAATATCTAACAAGTCATATCTAACAATTTCACAACATATACCCAATATACACAAGACTAGTAAGGAATGGAATTTAAGAATATATACATATATGGACAAGCAATGACAGAGCGGCATTGACTAAGATACAGTAGAATATTATAGAATAGAATGCAGTATATACAGTGGGGAAAAAAAGTATTTAGTCAGCCACCAATTGTGCAAGTTCTCCCACTTAAAAAGATGAGAGAGGCCTGTAATTTTCATCATAGGTACACGTCAGCTATGACAGACAAAATTAGAAAAAAAAATCCAGAAAATCACATTGAAGGATTTTTAATGAATTTATTTGCAAATTATGGTGGAAAATAAGTATTTGGTCATCTACAAACAGGCAAGATTTCTGGCTCTCACAGACCTGTAACTTCTTCTTTAAGAGGCTCCTCTGTCCTCCACTCGTTACCTGTATTAATGGCACCTGTTTGAACTTGTTATCAGTATAAAAGACACCTGTCCACAACCTAAAACAGTCACACTCCAAACTCCACTATGGCCAAGACCAAAGAGCTGTCAAAGGACACCAGAAACAAAATTGTAGACCTGCATCAGGCTGGGAAGACTGAATCTGCAATAGGTAAGCAGCTTTGTTTGAAGAAATCAACTGTGGGAGCAATTATTAGGAGATGGAAGACATACAAGACCACTGATAATCTCCCTTGATCTGGGGCTCCACGCAAGATCTCACCCTGTGGGGTCAAAATGATCACAAGAATGGTGAACAAAAATCCCAGAACCACACAGGGGGACCTAGTGAATGACCTGCAGAGAGCTGGGACCAAAGTAACCAAGCCTACCATCAGTAACACACTACGCCGCCAGGGACTCAAATCCTGCAGTGCAAGACGTGTCCCCCTGCTTAAGCCAGTACATGTCCAGGCCTGTCTGAAGTTTGCTAGAGTGCATTTGGATGATCCAGAAGAGGATTGGGAGAATGTCAGATGAAACCAAAATATAACTTTTTGGTAAAAACTCAACTCGTCGTGTTTGGAAGACAAAGAATGCTGAGTTGCATCCAAAGAACACCATACCTACTGTGAAGCATGGCGGTGGAAACATCATGCTTTGGGGCTGTTTTTCTGCAAAGGGACCAGGACGACTGATCCGTGTAAAGGAAAGAATGAATGGGGCCATGTATCGTGAGATTTTGAGTGAAAACCTCCTTCCTTCAGCAAGGGCATTGAAGATGAAACGTGGCTGGGTCTTTCAGCATGACAATGATCCCAAACACACCGCCCGGGCAACGAAGGAGTGGCTTCGTAAGAAGCATTTCAAGGTCCTGGAGTGGCCTAGCCAGTCTCCTGATCTCAATCCCATTGAAAATCTTTGGAGGGAGTTGAAAGTCTGTGTTGCCCAGCGACAGCCCCAAAACATCACTGCTCTAGAGGAGATCTGCATGGAGGAATGGGCCAAAATAGCAGCAACAGTGTGTGGAAACCTTGTGAAGACTTACAGAAAACGTTTGACCTGTGTCATTGCCAACAAAGGGTATATAACAAAGTATTGAGAAACGTTTGTTATTGACCAAATACTTATTTTCCACCATAATTTGCAAATAAATTCATTAAAAATCCTACAATGTGATTTTCTGGATTTTTTTTTCTCATTTTGTCTGTCATAGTTGACGTGTACCTATGATGAAAATTACAGGCCTCTCTCATCTTTTTAAGTGGGAGAACTTGCACAATTGGTGGCTGACTAAATACTTTTTTTCCCCACTGTACATATGAGATGAGTACTGCAAGATATCTAAACATTATTAAAGTGACCAGTGTTCCATTTCTTAAAGTGGCCAGTGATTTCAATAGGCAGCAGCAGCCTCTAATGTGCTAGTGATGGCTATTTAACAGTCTGATGGCCTTGAGATACAGTGAGGGAAAAAAGTATTTGATCCCCTGCTGATTTTGTACGTTTGCCCACTGACAAATAAATTATCAGTCTTTAATTTTAATGGTAGGTTTATTTGAACAGTGAGAGACAGAATAACAACAAACAAATCCAGAAAAACGCATTTCAAAAATGTTATAAATGGATTTGCATTTTAATGAGGGAAATAAGTATTTGACCCTGTCTCAATCAGAAAGATTTCTGGCTCCCAGGTGTCTTTTATACAGGTAACGAGCTGAGATTAGGAGCACACTCTTAAAGGGAGTGCTCCTAATCTCAGCTTGTTACCTGTATAAAATACACCTGTCCACAGAAGCAATCAATCAATCAGATTCCAAACTCTCCACCATGGCCAAGACCAAAGAGCTCTCCAAGGATGTCAGGGACAAGATTGTAGACCTACACAAGGCTGGAATGGGCTACAAGACCATCGCCAAGCAGCTTGGTGAGAAGGTGACAACAGTTGGTGCGATTATTCGCAAATGGAAGAAACACAAAATAACTGTCAATCTCCATCGGCCTGGGGCTTCATGCAAGATCTCACCTCGTGGAGTTGCAATGATCATGAGAACGGTGAGGAATCAGCCCAGAACTACACGGGAGGATCTTGTCAATGATCTCAAGGCAGCTGGGACCATAGTCACCAAGAAAACAATTGGTAACACACTACGCCGTGAAGGACTGAAATCCTGCAGCGCCCGCAAGGTCCCCCTGCTCAAGAAAGCTGGAGGGAGCTGAAGGTTCGAGTTGCCAAACGTCAGGCTCGAAACCTTAATGACTTGGAGAAGATCTGCAAAGAGGAGTGGGACAAAATCCCTCCTGAGATGTGTGCAAACCTGGTGGCCAACTACAAGAAACGATTACCTCTGTGATTGCCAACAAGGGTTTTGCCATCAAGTACTAAGTCATGTTTTGCAGAGGGGTCAAATACTTATTTCCCTCATTAAAATGCAAATCAATTTATAACATTTTTGTCATGCTTTTTTCTGGATTTTTTAGTTGTTATTCTGTCTCTCACTTTTCAAATAAACCTACCATTAAAATTATAGACTGTTCATGTCTTTGTCAGTGGGCAAACGTACAAAATCAGCAGGGGATCAAATACTTTTTTCCCTCACTGTAGAAGCTGTTTTTCATTCTCTCTGTCCCATAACGTGGATATAACGGCAGGTAGCCTAGCAGTTAAGAAAGTTGCATCAATAATCAAAAGGTTGCTAGTTCGAATCCCTGAGCCTACTAAGTAAAACATCTGTTAATATGCCCTTGAGAAACCCTGGTTGCTCTGGATAAGAGCATCTGCTAAAATAGCACATCTTTGCCATTTGGAAATGTACAACTTCCATTAAGTTTGTGAGCTGCTTGTATGCCTGAAGGCCTACAGTTATCTGTAACATAATACAAAATTATTTAGTCATCATTATCAATCAGTCTTGATTAACAAACAAACAAAAGTACATCACTGAAATATGATACAATTTGTTTATATTTGATTAAGTAGGATGTGTCAAGACCTGAAATTCAATTGATCCGTCATTCACTAATTGCCATGTACAGTGCCTTCGGAAAGTATTCAGACCCCTTGACTTTTTCCACATTTTGTTACGTTACAGCCTTATTCTAAAATGGATTAAATTATTTTCCTCAGCAATCTACACACAATACCCCATAATGATAATGAAAAACAGAAATGCCTTATTTAAATAAGTATTCCGACCCTTTGCTGTGAGACTCGAAATTGAGCTCAGGTGCATCTTGTTTTCATTAAGCATCCTTGAGATGTTTCTACAACTTGATTGGAGTCCACCAGTGGTAAATTCAATTGATTGGACATGATTTGGAAAGGCACACACCTCTATATAAGGTCCCACAGTTGACAGTGCATATCAGAGCAAAAACCAAGCCATGGGGTTGAAGGAATTGTCCGTAGAGCTCCGAGACAGGAATATGTTGAGGCACAGATCTGGGGAATGGTACCAAAAAACGTCTGCAGCATTGATGGTCCCCAAGAACACAGTGGCCTCCATCATTCTTAAATGGAAGAATTTTGGAACCACCAAGACTCTTCCTAGAGCTGGCCGCCCGGTCAAACTGAGCAATCGCTGGAGAAGGGCCTTGGTCAGGGAGGTGACCAAGAACCCGATGGTCACTCTGACAGAGCTCTAGAGTTCCTCTGTGGAGATGGGAGAACATTCCAGAAGTACAACCATCTCTGCAGCACTCCACCAATCAGGCCTTTATGGTAGAGTGGCCAGACGGAAGCCACTCCTCAGTAAAATGCACATGACAGCCCGCTTGGAGTTTGCCAAAAAGCACCTAAACACTCTCAGACTATGAGAAACAAGATTCTCTGGTCTTCTGAAACCAAGATTGAACTCTTTGGTCTGAATGACAAGCGTCACGTCTGGAGGAAACCTGGCACCATCCCTACGGTGAAGCATGGTGCAGCATCATGCTGTGGGGATGTTTTTCAGCGGCAGGGACTGGGAGACTAGTCAGGATTGAGGCAAAGATGAACGGAGCAAAGTACAGAGAGATCCTTGATGAAAACCTGCTCCAGAGCGCTCAGGACCTCAGACTGGGGCGAAGGTTCACCTTCTAACAGGACAACGACCCTAAGTACACAGCCAAGACAATGCAGGAGTGGCTTCGGGACAAGTCTCTGAATGTCCTTGAGTGGCCCAGCCAGAGCCCGGACTTGAACTCGATCTAACGTCTCCGGAGAGACCTGAAAATAGTTGCGCAGCAACACTCCCCATCCAACCTGACAGAGCTTGAGAGGATCTGCAGAGAAGAATGGGAGAAACTCCCCAATACATGCGTTTACAAGACTTGAGGCTGTAGTTGCTGCCAAAAGTGCATCAACAAAGTACTGAGTAAAGGGTCTGAATACTTTTTAAAGAAATGTGCAAACATTTAAAAAACCTGTTTTTGGTTTGTCATTATGGGGTATTGTGTGTAGATTGATGAGGTGAAAAAAACAATTTAATACATTTTAGAATAAGGCTATAACGTAACAAAATGTGGAAATGGTCAATGGGTCTGAATACTTTCCAAATGCACTGTATAAAAATATCCACTCCTTTCCCATGTGATGCACACAGTGGCAAAGGAAGGGATGGGAAATAAACACACAGTACTTAGCCGTAGTCTGTCTTTATGTGACAGCCAGGCAGCATATAGACAGACGTTCCGTTCCTATTCCCATTCCCCTCCAGTATCCCAGATCCTCGCTCTCTGTCTCAGTCCCAAATGGCACCCTATTCCCTATTTAGTGCACTACTTTTGACCAGAGCCCTGGGGAATAGAGTGCCATTTGGGACACCACCTCCTCACAGATCCACACGACGCTCGAATGTTTACATGTCTTTTACTGCCCAAGGATGACAGACAGCCAGCCAGCCAGCCAGCCAGCCGCAGAAACAGGACAAGTGGTGCTAGCCTGCCTGCCCAGTGTGTGTGTGTGTGTGTGTCTGGACAGCCTCAGCCAACACATCAAAGTGAAGCACCCCCTTTTTACAGGCCCACATCAAAGCCTGCCTGCACTTCAAACCATCATTTAGACAGACATCTCTCTCACAGAGAGGCTCAGATGAAATACTGAAACATTGAAATAAAACACTGATAAATAAATACTGAAACACTAAAATACTGAAAAACAGAAATTCTGACACACTAAAGTACTGAAACACTGAATCACTGAAATATAAAAAGTATGAAATACTGAAATATTAAAACACTGAAACATGGGATCGGCCAGCAAAGACACCAGAGGCACCGGTGACACCCTCTGGAAAAGCATATGGCAAATCTGGTCAAAAAGAGTTTGGGAGATTGTTCAGGGCCCTTTTGCTTGGTTTTTGTTCACTTTAACGTTTTCCAATACAGTAAGAGAAGAGGAGTGTTGACTGATGGATATTAGTGACTGTCTTATTTATTATTCATTTATTGTATGCGGTTGGCCTCAGTGTGTTTATTCAGAGTGAAAAAGAGTGCTCCTTTTTATGTTCATATTTTTTTCTTCCTCTTCTTTTTTCTCTGCCTTCAGAGAATCTTTTGATGAAAGGTACTTCAAAGCACCACATAGAGCCCTGCTTAGCTGGTGTTGCTGCAGCCTGTTTCATCGTTGAAATACTCAAAACACACATCTTCTTCTTCGCAAAACACTGCATGATGTGTCAGTAAAGAGAATGACTTTCTCAAGGTACACAGCCCTCCATATATCAAGACTTTTGAACAGTATCCATGGTAGCAACCAAATAAATATAGAAGTCATTACTCACAGTCCTACAGTGTTGACAAAGCACAACAGCAATATATATTTTGACAATGGTGTCGCATAATAATCAGTTTCTCCAATCCCTCATGTATTGTTTCCTGACATTACAGTACGTTTCCAGATAGATCATTACATGCTGACACAGACTGTGACTTGTTTCTTAAATGTCCAACTCAGCTTGATTTAAAAAAATAATCATCATAAAGGCCTGTATAAAAATGGTTATGGGGAAAAATGTGAAAGAATTAGATTAGATGTTTTTTTGACCCAACTTGTTTTTCTATTGAACAACATTTTCGAGGGAAGTTGACTTTGGACAATCGGTCCTCCAGTCCTGACACAACAGTCCCATAATACATCATTTCTGCTGCTGTCACACAGACAGGCATTTGGCACAACGCTGACCAGCTGCACAGGCTCAGTCACGCAGGTCACATAGGGTTGCACCCAAAATGGCACCCTATTCCGTTTATAGTGCACTATAAACGGAATAGGGTGCTATTTGGGATGCATGTCAATGAAAAGCAGACTAAACAAACCCTATGGGCGAGAGACACCCCTAGTATTGTTACTCTGCTCTATAGGCAAACATTTTCTCAGGTCAAAACGTAAAAGGTGTTCCCACGTGAAGAAACTACCATACGTCAGCAATGCAGGTGTGCATACATTTGTATGGACCTTATTTGTCTTATGTTGCAATTGCGTGACAAAGGGGTATCATCGTTATGAAACCATCGGTGGGGATGTGACATGTAGTCTAAATGCCATTTTTCACTTGCATGATGACTACAGTATGAGCATGATAACTACACTGTAAACCCCATGGCATTTTAAACTCAAATACTTCTAATAAGTTGAACTCAAAGTCAATGAAAAGTCATCATTACTTAAAATGTTTGTGGTACCGACTCAAAACTAAATGAGAAGTCACATCAACTCAATTTTTTGAAGTTACAATCAAATTAACTTTTTTCCCAGCATGCTCTACTGCAGGTTGATTTTTTAAAATGGTTTTTAATATCTGTGTTTTTGCATGTACATTGAGTGATTGATTGATTAATCTTATGCTACACAACGATACATTTTTCTAAACTAATCCAATCATTTAGTTAGATTTTTTTGCACCCATTACTGAAATGGTTGTTCCAGTTGAAATGGTTTAGGTAATCTCCTCACAACATTTCTAACCCTGGCAGTCATTATGAATGCAGGTTGCGGGTGAATAAAAATGTCAACTGTTGGATATCCTAACTCTGTCTGAATTCCAATAGGAATTACTCATCACTTTGCAAGCCAGGATAATGTGACTTGCAGGTAGGGTTGCAAAATTCAGGTACATTTCCCAGGTTTTCCAGAATCCCAGTTGGAAGATTTCTGGAAATCCTTCAACCAGGATTTCTTTTTTATCTGAAAATTTTGGGAAAGTTACTGTTATTTTGAAATCCTACTTGCATGCCTGATGTAGTCTGTAAACCATGAGTTTCAGACCACTATATTAGGGTAAAGCTAGACCTCAAAATAAGGCCTATGTAATGTATTGTCACAAAGCGTTGAATTTATAATGATAACATTTGCCTACGAACTCACTTTATGAAGGCCACAGGGCTGAAAATGCACGAATTCAACATCCATGTCTTTGTCACTTACAAATACAGTCATGGGTGGTAACTCTACAATTCACTCGAAAAGGCAAGGCACACTGGGAAATTATATTGGAGGCGTGGCTTAGTGGGAGCCTTACTCAAAATGTTCACGCTGATACAACTCAAATCTGGACCACAGTGACTTTATCTGTTTAAGTAATGACTATAAGATCACTTTAAGTAACTGTACTCAGATATATTAAGTGCAGCAGCTTTCCTCAAAAGTTTTGAGTTATGGGGGATTACAGTGTACACCGCTGGGGTTCTGACAGTTCTGTGGAGTCTTCAGCTCACCCTTTTAACATTCTGTGTGGCATTCTCACAGTGAGTAATGGGTGGAATGCATACAGTAGTGTGTGGCACCCTTTCTGTTTGTGTGTAATTGGGTGTGGGAGGGCCAGCTCAACTTCTTGACATTAACAGAGTCTCTCTGCAACCTCTACCCTACACTAACCTTATTGTTTCTGTTACATTTACACATGCTGTAGCTATGTGTGTTTTTCTGCTAAGATGACTAAGTGTTCACAGGATGAAACCCATTCATCAAACAGGTATGTTGTTGCCTTTGCCCACAGGATTGAAACGCTGCAGTTGTTTTAGCACTGTTTGTGCTTGCCTCCCAGCGCTCATACCATCCCTGCCCTGTACTATCTCATACACTAAGACCTATAGGGCACTGAAGGAATGGTGGAATCCCTGACGGATTAAAACAAAGTCCTTTAATGGAGTGGAGGAGCAAGAGTACACTGTAAACCCCAATGTGCTGTCGTTACTCAAAACTTTTCAGGAAACCTGTTGCACTAAATATATCTGAGTACAGTTACTTAAAAACCGGTTCTTGAAATCGTGACTTTTTTTTGTCCTGTGAATTCTGCAATTTTTAGTCTGGTGGCCTTCATCTAGTGAGTTCTTAGGCAAATGTTATCATTACAATTAAAGTCTTTGACATTACATTGCATATCTCATAAGACCTTATTTTGAGGCATAGCTTTACCATAATACAATGGCCTGAACATATGGTTTACAGGCTACATCAGGACTGCAAGTAGGGTTACAAATTCCAGTAACTTTCCCAAAATTCCCTAATTTTCAAATAATCCTGGTTGAAGGATTTCCAGGAATCTTCCAACTAGGATTTCTGGAAAACGTGAAATTTCCCTGAATTTTGCAACCCTACCTGCAAGTCACATTATCCTAGCTTGCAAAGTGATGTGTAATTCCTATTGGAATCCAGCCAGAGTTAGGATATCCAAAAGTTGAAATGTGTATTCACCTGCAACCTGCATTCATAATGTCTGCCACGGTTAAGAATAGTAGGAGGAGACTACCTAAACAATTTCAACTGGAACAACCATTTCAGTAACATGGTGCAAAAAATCTAACTAAATGTTTGGATTGGTTTAGAAAAATGTATGCGATTTACCTTTGTGTAGCATAAGATTAATCAATCACTCAAGGTACATGCAAAAACACAGATATTAAAAACAATTCCAAAAAGTTAATTTATCATAACTTTTTTTTTAAATAGAGTTGATGTTACTTCTCATTTAATTACTTTTTATTGACTGAGTTGCACTTACATTTTACATTTTAGTCATTTAGCAGACGCTCTTATCCAGAGCGACTTATAGTTAGTGAGTGCATACATTTTCATACTGGCCCCCGTGGGAAACGAACCCACAACCCTGGCGTTGCAAGCGCCATGCTCTACCAACTGAGCTACACTAGAATAATTTGAGTAAAAAATGCCTTGGGGGTTTACAGTGTAAGCCACTCACTAGTTCAGATCCAGAGTGCGCATAGGCCACTCAAACTAAATTCACAACTTTAGCTGGAGTGCTATGGAAAGGCTCCTGAAATTTAATATTTCTGGGCAATAAAAATGCAAATTCAAAGTAGAAAAATGCTAATTCAAAGTAGGCTCATAGAATGGTTATTATAACTTATTGTTAAATTAAACTAAATAAAATGGAATTCAATGGATTATAAAATATCAAATGTATGACATTTCAATTAATAAATATTATAATTATGTATAAGGATTGGCTATCCAAATTGTATGGAGTTAAAACCAGGTCACCAGAGACAGACTGAGGTAACTCCTGTTTGTGACTATTTAAAGAGGGATTATGTCCCATATAGAGAGAAAGAGAGAGAGAGAGACCACATCCTCAGATATTAATTCACCAAGCATGTCTCAAGCCATCAGGCATTAACACAGACCTAATTGCCTTTTTGCCATTAGTAATGGTTGTTGTTATCATTGGGGCTTAGACCAGCTATCGCCACAGCCTCTTGGGTAATCCTCTGTTGACCAGAGGGCTTCGTGGTCACAGCTCTGAATGGAGGGTAAACAAAATCCTAACTAACCAGGTCTTTGTCGCTTGTCCTCCTACTTGCCACCCTTCTCCTGCTTCCTATTGGCTTAGATGAGACCGATACTAGACTGACAACATAGGGTGAGTGGTTGGTTGGCACAGGGGATGACAGTGTTCTCTGTACACAACTGCTCCACATGCACAGACCTGCACAGCTGAATCGCAATCATCTTACTGTATATTTTCATAACATACAATGGAGTTTTCCTCCGAAACACCTGGTTTCACTTTTAAATACTTACACTATAACATAATTTTGGGTATTATCAACAGTAAAATACTCTGAAACGTTTTACTGCAGCATACTGTAAATGATGGTGCATTGTGGAGAAATGTTGTGGGTGGGGAAAGAATTGATGTATTTCAAATGGTACTCTAATTCAACCTCACAGAATATAGTACTGTACCGTATCTTTGAAGCACCAAAAAACTTTTCACCATTAGTGGGTGCATGGTTTTGTTGTGTCTGGTACATTAACATATTTTGAGGTGTGTCTTGTAAGAGGTTATATTTGTTGCACCCATGAGTGAGAATGCTGTACCAATTTAACTCCTATGTGGTTATAGTGCCCCATCAATTTAAAATGTATAGGGAACAGATTGGAGCTGCAGAAAGTCTTAAGTCTTAGAGGTCCTGAACAGTCATTTTGAGTCCCATGTAAAATAGCCTTTTGAGTGACTAAAATATCACCCATAATAGTTGTGAGGGGGATAGAAATGCTCAAAATTTTAGAAAAGGTACTTTCTCTCATGGCTAACTACCAGGAAGTTTAAAAAGACAGGCTGACTGGAGCTTATATTCATGACTTACAGCTATTTGAAATGCCTATGTCAAGAAACTTGGATGCAGTGAGGAGTGTTGCAGTAAAATCATCTCAAGCAAATTTGGTGATACACAACGCAACGCAATCATTGAAATTGCATTAAAAATATATATAAACACATCTCCCGTTTGGCATGTCTTTTGTGATGCGGTTCACAGCAGCACTGACGGGTGTGTTGACGATCACTGCCTCAGAGTTTTGAACGACCCTTCTCCCCCTTTTGTTCCATGCTGGCTCAAGACCTAGCTAGCCAGTAACTAGCAGTGGCGATCAGTGCCGTTTATGATGAGGGAGGACGATTTTTTTAAAATTTCTATTACAGCATGTTGGATGACTGTCATTCATATTCCATTCACCCAGTTCAAAGTAACATCGATAGTTTTAGGCTACTACATGATACAAACATTTTCCCTATACCCATCATGAGGATGCTACAACCTAGCCTATGAATTAAAGTTTACAACGTAGGTGCACACAGGTCGAGAGACAAATTTGAGATGACAGACAGTGACACATTGACAGACAGTGACACATTCAATACTGCCTTGCACACTCTTCCCTGCATCTAGCTTATCTAGGGTGTAATCATTAGTCCAACAGTTGCAAACGAGAGTTTCTATTGGACAAATTCAGGTATTTTTATCCCGTTTCATTTGCTTCCATTTAAGAAACGTTTTTCAAAAGATCAGCAGAATGAATACACCCCTGATCACGCATAAACACCGTTCACTTTCATAGCAGCCACGTTGTATTCCTTCTCGCCTCTATGCACTCTCCTCCTCTAACCTTTTCCCTTCGTTTGTGGACTTCAATGAACAACACATCAGCTGTTTGTGACCAGGCGAAAAAACCTTTCCAAGCCAAACCATGTTATAACCGCTACACACAGTCTACATCGTTGTCCCCATATTAGCTAAAGTAACATCCTAGTCAACATAGCTAATAGAACTAATGCGTTAGTAAACCCACTACAATCATACAGTAACATTACAGTGTATAGTCAGTAAGCAGTTACACCGGCAGGCCCTGGTGGTAATAAATTAATAAACCAAAAGCTTACCTTGATTTGGAAGAGTTCCAGTGTTGTGTTGGATAGTCATAGCCAGCTAGCTGACATAGCATCCCTCTGTTTGAGTAACTAAACTAGCCAGCTGCATTTGCTAGCTAAGTAAGTGAAACTAAAAGTGAAAAAAAATGACAAATCGCTCTCCCTCTCTTGCTTCTCCTTCATTTTTGAAGAAATGAATTTGTTGAAAACTGTTCAACTATTGTCTTTCTCTCTCTTTGAGTCAACTACTCACCACATTTTATGCACTGCAGTGCTAGCTAGCTGTAGCTTATGCTTCAGTACTAGATTCATTCTCTGATCTTTGATTGGGTGGACAACATGTCAGTTCATGCTGCAAGATCTCTGACAGGTTGGAGACCGTCCTCCGGAAGTTGTCATAATTATTAAGTCTATGGAAGGGGGTGAGAACCAAGAGCCTCCTAGGTTTTTTATTGAAGTCAATGTACCAAGAGGAGGACGGAAGCTAGCTGTCCTCCAGCTACACCATGGTGCTACCCTACAGAGTGCTGTTGAGGCTACTGTAAACCTTCATTGCAAAACAGTGCGTTTTAAATCAATTATTTGGTGACGTGAATATATTTAGTATAGTTTTATCTAAAAATGATAACTTTTTCAATGTTTTCCAATGTTTCTTTTTATAAAATTCTCTGAGGAGGATGGTCCCCCCTTTCCTCCCCTGAGGAGCCTCCACTGGTAACTAGCTAACACCAGACACAGATGAAAGGGGAAACATAAGTATCTTTGCCATAAATGAATAGTGTAAACTTGTAATTATATTTGCTGTCACCCTACAGTCAAATTTTGGCACCAGTAGAGTAGCTTTCTAGCTTTATAAATCACGCCCCTCTGCAAACACGCTTTCTCCGATATTTGTTACAAGGCGGTCCTTATTTAAATTAGGTAAGAAAATATCATGTTACTACTGTATTGGTGTATTCAAATGAGAGTTAGGGTGATGCCACCATGTCCCCTTAATAGTCCCGCCTCCTCAATCCAAGCGTTTGACATGGGGGAGGGGAGCAGTAACTTTATGATCAAACTCTATCAATGTAGAAGCAACGTACATTGATCTGCTTTCATCCAAATATCATTCAATATTATTATGACTGTTCAGGACCATTAAATGGTTGAGCATTTTGCCATGTCCTTTTGGTCTGTTTTGCCCTGTAGTCGCTGCCAGTTTGGAAGCCTTTGTTAAGGCCTCTAGAAGTAACACCAAATATTAATTAATATTCTGTCATGTGTAAACACTTTACCTAGCAGCCAATCTGCTTGCACCATCCCTTGTCATTACAGTAAAATACTGTGAAATACACACCCCTCCCCTCAATGAATTTCATTCATTCATTCTGATTACGGTATCATTTACTTTTTTACAGTGTAATACAGTCAACTTTACAGTATTGTACTGTGTGTCATTACAAAGGACTTGCTTTGATACCATATTTATATTACAGCATGTGTACTGTAATATGAAATACAGAATTTTACTTGCCACCGAGCTGCCTGTAAACTACTATTAAAGTAGCTCTGAAATTTGGTGTTACAGCGTGATTGAAATTTAAAGGCAATGTTCCCGCGTTATCGGAGATTGCATTCCCGGTAAACACTGCATATGTTGTTTTACCTGAACTTACATTTAATTGACACACTGTGTTAAACAATGGTGCCTTGGCTACATACTGAACGTAAATGATCCCTGTTCATTGGGAGGTCAGATGATATAACAGCCAGCTACCTGAGATTATTTCCATTCCTCCCTGACATGCTTTAAGGAAGCTGACAGTGTATTGTAACCCCATGTTAACAAGTGGATCAGGTAAGGACAACATTCCCACCCTCACTTAAGATACTAAAGTATCTCGCAAATCTGCAAGTCAAACAATGGCAGGAATGGGAAGCTACTAACACCTTTCGCAATTTATTCTGCTGTTAACCCCAGAGAGAGAGAGAGAGAGAGAGAGAGAGAGAGAGAGAGAGAGAGAGCGAGAGAGCGAGAGAGCGAGAGAGAGAGAGAGAGAGAGCTGTCAGTGTCAGAGAGATGATATGGAGGCATGACAAGTTAATTACAGAGAGCGTCAGGTATATGTAGGCGTAAGGTTTGCATTCATAACTACCATATCTCTCAGGCATGTCTGACTTATTATAAAAAAATTAAGTGTGTTTTGGAGAAGCTTGATGCTGGTGAGAATCACACCAATAAGTCTGATTGTCAGAAGGCTGATGTAGAGTGTGACTGTTTAATTATTAATTAGAGCTACAGGTTTACAGCCATAACCATCATCATCATCATCTCAGGCCTCTCTGTCTGTTTAAATGACTCCTGTTTGAGAGTAACTAACTACTATCTCCTTGCTGATGAAAATAAATACCTGCAAATTCATATGTTATTCTCTACTGTGTGCTTGTTGTTTAGAGAATGGAGGGGTTGCTATGGTGTCAGAGACAGGCAAACAGATTGAATGTCATTTCTGTCCAAACAGAGAGAGCAGGTTCAGAGCAACGCCGTGAACACAAAATGACAGCCACCCACCCACTGCCAGCTAGGAGGAGGAGTGGCATGGAAAATGCCACCACAGTAACCTGCCGCTGCACACTTGGTCATTCATTTCAATCAATGCATCATTTTCAGATGAATGATTCCAACTTTGACAATGGGGAAAGAATTGACCAATTACCTATCACCATACGCAACACCTGTGACCCTCATCAACATTCTCACTTTATTTGAGATATAAGCAAGCACTTGTAATGATCACCTTAACTGCCCCCTCAATCGATGGCTTATGTGTTTGTTATGAGCGCTGACTGCAGGTGACTGCAGATACGTGGGTCTGAGTCATTTGTCCTGTCGCACCGCCATGCGGCTGATCATTCACCAGAGTCAACAGGCCAGTGTGTGAGTGTGTGCGTGCATTTGTGCATGTGCCCTTACAAAAAAAAAGATTGCAGTCAGACTGCAGAATAACTGCAGTACACTGATAATGCCACGTCAAACTGTGGAAGGGCCACGGACAAAGCCCTCCGCCTCCACAAACCAGACAGTTATCTCGCCCTTCAATACACCTTTGTGCCTCAAATCTCAACGCACACAGACGAGGCAATGTTGAAGGATAAGCTCGCTCACCCTCCATCTCTCTTTCCTCTCCCCTCCCTTTTCTTACGCTCTGCAGCTGAAAGCGAGGCTTGTCTCCCCCCCCCTCCCCGTCACCATGTGTTGTTAATAAAAACTTAATACACACTCAGATGAATACATCTGCAGATAGATTCCTCACATTCCTTCTTCCAGCGTGTGATTGCTGCAGTGTAATCAAATGGTGAAGTTACCACAATATGTCTTTAGAGCCCTGCACTTCCTGGCCTCTTTCTGGCCCCTCTTTCTCCGTTTCTCTGGGGCTGGGTTGCATGGCCGAAGAGGTTCGTTGAAGGGATGAAACAAATCTTATAAATTGAAGGGAATCTACCTTAACAAGGTAACTCTATCTGCTGTAACAGCAGTCCAATGCAGACCAGCTGTGCCGGATAATCCATTCATTTACAGGGATTTGGGCGCAGCCATATCAGATTTAATTGAGCGTTAATTACAAATAGTACAATTTCCAACAAGATGGGCCGGCGTGTGATTACGGCCTGATTCAGCCTCAGATCCAGACTCTGAAGACCCTTTCTGTGTGATCTCTGGTTACAACCGAAACTGCACACATGCGTCCGTTTTTTACCTTATTATTGTTGTTTGTCATAGAGCCATAGAGCAAAGAGTCCTTCTGACTGATGCACATGCCGGCCGCCTAGCTACATTTCAAAGGGCTATTCCATCCATTCAGGACTGGATGAGGGGAAAAAATTGATCTGATCAGATTGAGATGTCAGGTCACTATTGACTGCCCATCCAGCTCAATGGGCAATCAATTCCCCACACAGACAGTGACCTTAAAGCATGGATTTCCACAGAGCTATCAAATGCTACAGGAGTGTGTATGTGTTTGTGTGCATGTGCGTGTGTGAACTCGCGCCACGGGCGCTTGACACCCCTGTTGAGTGCTCAGTGAAGTGAGGTGGACAGGGGAAGTGTTGTGTGTACGCGGGGTCAACCTCAGAGAACCCACTTCCTCCTCACTAAGATTTATGACCTCATACAGTAGTGGCAGTGAGGAGAGAAGGGAGGAAAGAGGGATCAAAGGAGTGTTGGTGTGTCTTCTCCAGCGTCGAGTGGTGCCCTTAGTCAAATATACACATCTGACCTCTTATGTCAGCGTGTCCAGAGAAATGGAACCAGCCTGTAGGATATACAGGAGTAGGATGGAACGACAGTGCTAAAAGAGAAAAGAGGCTGATGGAGGGAAGTGGGAGGGTGTCATAGAGTAAACATCAGTCAATCCTCCATCCTTCCGAAGTGTGTGCAAAAATTTTAGGTGTACATTTTGCAGTTAAGTCAATGCTTAAAGAGTTCATTGTAACTATCTTAGAGTACATATGGTCCCACTCTACAGTGTAAAAAGTACTCTGAATATAGTGTTACATTTTGAGTGTTAATGTAACACTCCGTAATGTAAAAAATGACCACTGCATTACACTTGCCAATGTTACTTTTATATAAATTTAACACTGAGGTATTTAACTGAAACAGTGTTATTTATATTCAACAAAAGTGTTGATCCAGAGTTAACTCCTATTAGTGTTAATCAAAAACACTGTTACAGTAAGTAATTTTGGGTGTTGTTTTAACACTGTATGGTGTAAATTTGCACATTAACAATGGTGCCTTTTCTTTTTGAGGGAATTATAGCATTACCACCCACTTCTTTACAGTAATGTACTGTTAAACCACATTTTCTTTGGAATTTACATACAATAACTTTTTTTTACAGTAAAATACCATAAAAACAAGTTACGTTTTTCACAGGGTAACACAGTGGTGTTAGGACACATCAGGCCTGCAAGTCACATTATGCTGGCTTGCAAAGTGATGTGTAATGCATATTGGAATCCAGCCAGAGTTAGGATATCCAACAGTTGGAATTTTTATTCACCCGCAATTTGCATTCAGAATGACTGTCAGGTTTAAGAAACATAATTAAAAAAAACATTTTAAAGACTACACAAACCATTAAAACCAGAACAACCATTTCAGTAACGGGTGCAATATATTTAACTTACTGATTGGATTAGTTTAGAAAAATGTATGTTATTTATCTTTGTGTAGCATAAGATTAATCAATCAATGTACATGCAAAAACACCCATATTAAAAACAATCCTAAAAGATCTACTTGCAGTAGAGCATTCTGGGAAATATGATAATGATGGGTGTGGTTTTGATGGGACTGTTTTACTCTCCCCAGCGTAAAACAATAACTCTGGTTATTAACACCAACACTGGTGGTTCTTTTACACCACTGAGTGTTAATATCACTCTTACAGAGTGAATTTAACTCCTGAATCAACACTAGAAAAGTTACACTGAAAAATCGATACTGGCCAATTTGCTGTGTACTAATGACACCCAGGAGATACGGAGGGAAGACCTTTACTGTAATCAGATGACCACTCCTAGCCCCCTAAAGTGCTATGTGTGGTTCATAGAAGACAGTTAGAAGTACAGTAGGCCTACAGTATGTGCTTTCTTCTCTAGGTACCAGACTGTGTACGCATTGCCCCTTTGGGCCCTGTGAAAAGTAGTGCACTATATAGGGAATAGGATGCCATGAGGGACACGGGGCTGTATGCACTGTATGATAAATCTAGCCCTCCAAAAGGCAGACAGGCTTGTTTCATCACCAGCCATAATCATGACATCAGTTACACATTCACCCTCCCTGCATCTGAGCGGGCCCCATTTAAAAACCCACATACTGCCTGTTGCCTGTTTATATTTGGTGACTGAGGGTAATAAATAGGCAGTCAGAACATCAATCTCCAGTGTAGAACACACGTGGCAGATGACAGGGGGATTCACTGGCTTGTTCAAGCTGATCCCGATTTATGAGTTGTTATGCTGCTGTGGTATGATGACATGTTTCTGTGACTGTTCTGTTGTTGTGTTTATATTTATCCCCTTCAGTGGGCCTGGTGAGCGCCAGGTGGCTGCATCCAGGGGGATCTGTATCCCAAATGGCACCCTATTCCCAGAGGTGTGGACTCGAGTCACATGATTTGAGACTCGACTTGATAGAAAATAAAATAACTTGAGACTTGATTTGGACTTGGAGTCTCAAGACTCAGGACTAGTCTTTGACTTGAGACAGATGACTTGAAATTATCTGGGCAGGTTTTGTAACATTTTGACGCTCATTCTGTGGCACAGTCTCCATGGATTACAGTAGCTGCAGCACCTTTTTTGTGTTTTTTTCTTCTCTTCCCTGGTCGTCCATACCGGGTGGTAACTTTTGGTGACCTAGGGGTTTTTGGTGCGGTTGGAGGATCACCAGTGTGGTTTGCAGACGGCAGACATTCCACTAGAATATCAGACTCGCCTTGTGGGTTTCCATTGTGTGGTGTCTGTCCTCAGGAGTTTCTTGGAGGTGTCTCCGGTTTCTCCTGAATTCGCCATGCTCAGTATCCACAATGTATGATCTGGGCTGTTCAGCTTGACCTTTCACTTTTGGCGTGGTCATCCAGCATTTGTCTGGGTCAAGCTTCACACGCACGGAGTCAACCAGCTGTAACGGTGACAGGGGTCTGGCTCCGTGACACATGTTGTAGTAGGTCCTGAAGGATGCTTTTGCCTCAGTCTTGCTTGGCAACCTTCTTCAAGTCTGGCCACCTAGGATCTAGATTATTTGCTATGGTTGGAAGCGTTGTCTGTAACAGACACCCCATGAGTAGCTGTGCTGGGCTACAGCCTATAGCCGCAATCGGTGTCGCTCTGTGGGTAAGAAGAGCGAGAAAGGGATCTTCTTGCTTTAAGATTATCTTAGCCGTCTGGACAACTCTCTCAGCTTCTTCATTAGCTTGTGGGAAGTGAGGGCTGGAGGTCACGGGATCGAAGCCATACTCTTCCTTGAAGGACTGGAACTCGGAAGATGTGAACTGGCTTGCGTTATGACACCAAGACCTCAGCTATTCTGAAACGCTAACATATTCTTCAGCTTCCCGATCACTCTTTTGCTTGATGTATCTGGAATGTGTACCACTTCTATGAATCTTGAGAAGTAATTGACAACAACCAGGTACTGCTGTCTGTCAACCTCACATAGATTGGCTGCGATGCGTTGCCAAGTTCTGTCTGGCAACTCAGCCATCATCAACGGTTCTTTGCGGTGCGATGGCTTGGTCGCTTGACACTGTTTGCACTGACTCACTTTGTCCTTTATGTCCATGCTGATTCCCAGGCACCACACAGAGTCGAGCATGTTCTCTGCACTTTGTGAGGCCCTGGTGACCCATCTTGCCTGGGGTACATTCAGCTTTGGGGCTGAACCTCTTCATTAAAATAAGCAATCGCTGACATTGCAGAGGGACCTCATCCAGGTTTTGTAGATAAACAACGGTTTGTGGTCTGTTAGCAGTTTGAAAGACACCAGGCCACACAGGTAACGTGAGAACTTCTCACAAGCCCAAACTGATGCCAAGCACTCCTCCTCTATCTGGGCATATCTTCTCTCAGCAGGAGAGAGGGTACGTGAGCAGAAGGCTACGGCCAGCATTTTCGCTTCATGCTCTTGTAAACAGTAATCCTCCAATGCCATAACTGCTGGCATCAGTGCTCACGAATGTGGGTCTCGAAACATTGTAGAACACTAGTATTGGTGCTGACACTAGCATGCCCTTTACTTTTCTGAAGGCCTCGTCTTGGCTTCTCCCCCAGGACCAGACGATGTCTTGCTTCAGAAGTTCGTTGAGTGGCTGCAGTTCAGTGGAACTGTTTGGTAAGTATCTGCATAGATAGTTAACAATGCCTAGTATCCGTTTCAGCTTTATGTTCTGTGGTTTTTCCAGTTCTTGAATTGCCCTTACTTTCTCTGGGTCAGGGCTGACCCCATCCTTGCTGATTCGGTGTCCGACGAAGGTGAGCTCACTTTGGTTCAGACGGCATTTCTCCTTGTTCAACTTCAGTCCTGAAGCTTTTATCACTCTGAAGGCTTCTGCTAGCCTCTGGTCATCCTCATCCTTTGAGGGTCCATGAACTAAAATGTTGTCCATGTAGCATTTCACTCCGTCCAGGCCACTCAACAGCTCAGTCATCTTCCTTTGGAATATTTCGGGTGCGCTGGTTATTCCAAAGGGAAGTCTGCGAAAGCAGTATCTCTTGAATGGTGTAATGAAGGTTGTTAGCTTCTTGCTAGTTTCATCCAGGGGAATTTGCCAAAACCCACTGACTGGAGAACACTTTGGCTCCTGTCAGCTCTGGAATGATGTCATCCAACGTTGGCAGTATGTATTTCTCATGCACCACAACCTAATTTAGCCGCTGTAGGCCCACACAGATGTGGATGTCGCCATTTTTCTTGACAACTGGCACCATTGGAGCACACCATGGAGTAGGCTCGGATATTTCCGCTATCACACCAAGCTGTTCCATTCTATCCAGCTCCTTTTCAACTTTTGGGAACAATGGGATGGGTACTCTCCTGGTCACATTGACACTGTATGGTTCTGCAGTGTCGTTCAGTACTATTTCCACTGGCTCACATTTCAGAAAGAGGAGTGGGAGGCCCCGGTGCACAACTGAGCAAGAGTACAAATACATTAGTGTCTAGTTTGAGAAACAGCCTCACAGGTCCTCAACTGGCAGCTTCATTAAATAGTACCCGCAAAACACCAGTCTCAACGTCAACATTGAAGAGGCAACTTCGGGATGCTGACCTTCTAGACAGAGTTGCAAAGAAAAAGTAATATCTCAGACTGGCCAATAAAAAGAAAATATTAAGATGGGCAGTCTGAGATTTTGCTTTTTCTTTGCAACTCTGCCTAGAAGGTCAGCATCCCGGAGTCGCCTCTTCACTGTTGACATTGAGACTGGTGTTTTGCGGGTACTATTTAATGAAGCTGCCAGTTGAGGACCTGTGAGGCGCCTGTTCTGTGAAGGGAGTAGAACACAGCATTGTACGAGATCTTCAGTTTCTTGGCAATTTCTCGCATAGAGTAGACTTCATTTCTCAGAACAAGAATAGACTGACAAGTTTCAGAAGAACGTTATTTGTTTCTGGCCATTTTGAGCCTGTAATCAAACCCACAATTGCTGATGCTCCAGATACTCAACTAGTCTCAAGAACGCCAGTTTTATTGCTTCTTTAATCAGCACAACAGTTTTCAGCTGTGCTAACATAATTGCAAAAAAGGTTTTTCTAATAATCAATTAGCCTTTTAAAATGATAAACTTGGATTTGCAAACACAACGTGCCATTGGAATACAGGACTGATGGTTGCTGATAATGGGCCTCTGTATGCCTATGTAGACATTCCATTTTTTTTTTTGAAATCAGCCATTTCCAGCTACAATAGCCATTTACAACATTAACAATGTCTACTCTGTATTTCTGATCAATTTGATGTTATTTTAATGGACCAATTGTTTTTATTTTTTTTTGAAAACAAGGACATTTCTAAGTGACCCCAAACTTTTGAACGGTAGTATATATATATATATATATATACATACATACATACATACAGTGGGGAAAAAAAGTATTTAGTCAGCCACCAATTGTGCAAGTTCTCCCACTTAAAAAGATGAGAGAGGCCTGTAATTTTCATCATAGGTACACGTCAACTATGACAGACAAATTGAGATTTTTTTCTTCCAGAAAAATCACATTGTAGGATTTTTAATGAATTTATTTGCAAATTATGGTGGAAAATAAGTATTTGGTCACCTACAAACAAGCAAGATTTCTGGCTCTCACAGACCTGTAACTTCTTCTTTAAGAGGCTCCTCTGTCCTCCACTCGTTACCTGTATTAATGGCACCTGTTTGAACTTGTTATCAGTATAAAAGACACCTGTCCACAACCTCAAACAGTCACACTCCAAACTCCACTATGGCCAAGACCAAAGAGCTGTCAAAGGACACCAGAAACAAAATTGTAGACCTGCACCAGGCTGGAAAGACTGAATCTGCAATAGGTAAGCAGCTTGGTTTGAAGAAATCAACTGTGGGAGCAATTATTAGGAAATGGAAGACATACAAGACCACTGATAATCTCCCTCGATCTGGGGGGTCAAAATGATCACAAGAACGGTGAGCAAAAATCCCAGAACCACACGGGGGGACCTAGTGAATGACCTGCAGAGAGCTGGGACCAAAGTATCAAAGCCTACCATCAGTAACACACTACGCCGCCAGGGACTCAAATCCTGCAGTGCCAGACGTGTCCCCCTGCTTAAGCCAGTACATGTCCAGGCCCGTCTGAAGTTTGCTAGAGTGCATTTGGATGATCCAGAAGAGGATTGGGAGAATGTCATATGGTCAGATGAAACCAAAATATAACTTTTTGGTAAAAACTCAACTCGTCGTGTTTGGAGGACAAAGAATGCTGAGTTGCATCCAAAGAACACCATACCTACTGTGAAGCATGGGGGTGGAAACATCATGCTTTGGGGCTGTTTTTCTGCAAAGGGACCAGGACGACTGATCCGTGTAAAGGAAAGAATGAATGGGGCCATGTATCGTGATATTTTGAGTGAAAACCTCCTTCCATCAGCAAGGGCATTGAAGATGAAACGTGGCTGGGTCTTTCAGCATGACAATGATCCCAAACACACCGCCGGGCAACGAAGGAGTGGGTGGCTTCGTAAGAAGTATTTCAAGGTCCTGGAGTGGCCTAGCCAATCTCCAGATCTCAACCCCATAGAAAATCTTTGGAGGGAGTTGAAAGTCCGTGTTGCCCAGCGACAGCCCCAAAACATCACTGCTCTAGAGGAGATCTGCATGGAGGAATGGGCCAAAATACCAGCAACAGTGTGTGAAAACCTTGTGAAGACTTACAGAAAACATTTGACCTGTGTCATTGCCAACAAAAGGTATATAACAAAGTATTGAGAAACTTTTGTTATTGACCAAATACTTATTTTCCACCATAATTTGCAAATAAATTCATAAAAAATCCTACAATGTGATTTTCTGGAGAAAAAAAATCTCAATTTTTCTGTCATAGTTGACGTGTACCTATGATGAAAATTACAGGCCTCTCTCATCTTTTTAAGTGGGAGAACATGCACATTTGGTGGCTGACTAAATACTTTTTTCCCCTACTGTATACACATATACACAAATACATACATATACACACACACACACACACAGGTAGGTAGGTTATATGATTCTGCTTGCTCTGGACTCCAGATAAGTTACATAATATATCCCTACTTGATATTGGCTGCTAACACGAATGTCTTTCAGCTAAAAATGCATGTGTAAAACGCAGCTTATTTCTGTATCTTAAGTTTTGAAAATGCATTGCTGTTTATGGCTGAAGTGACAGGCTACTTTTGCGCAGCCATTGTGTGCGCGAAAACATGCGTGTGTAGTGGTCGCAAGCTTTGAACCACTGCCTTTTTGAGGGTCGCAGGTCAAAAAGTTTGAGTACCACTGAGCTAGTGAACAGATTGCTGATTTGGATCGGTGCAGCGCAAACATCAAATTGTATGGAGAGAGGATTGCCATAAATAAATATGCAACTCCAAAAACAGTTTGGTATTCAAGAATATTAATTTATTTACTTTGCAAGCTCACCAGCAATTGGGCATCAAGCAACAATTACTAGCATAGGCCTATGCATTGCTTTAAATTGATAATTTACTTATGCATTTGGAATTTGTCAAAATTAATTGTTGTAGACAAAATAATGAAAAGGGCTGTCTGGTAGCCTCAATAAATAGAAAAATATTTGTAGTTGAACAAGTCATTGAGTGTATAGATAAAAATAAAAAAATGTACTTGATACTTGACTTGAATAAACGTTTGACCTGACTTGACTTGCTCTTAGAATGCACGACTTGGACTTGACCTGTTCTTCGGACTCGACTTGAGAATCGGACCTTGTGACTTGAGACTTGCTTGTGACTAATAATAATAATAATAATAATAATAATAATAATAATAATAATAATAATAATAGTGACTTGATCCCACCTCTGCCTATTCCCTGTAATGCACTACTTCCGAGCAGAGCCTTATTGGCCTGGTCAAAAGTAGTGCAAAGAGCCATGTGGACCCTGGTCAAAAGTAGTGCACTACATAGGGAATTGGGTGCCATTTGGGACGCACAACTGGTGAGTGCAGAGCCAGGTGGCTGGTGGCTGCTCCCAGGGGGACAGACAGCAGTGATTCAACTGAAAACGTGTCTGATGATGAAGTGGAGACCTAGACATACCTTTCCTACTCTCTAAATACTTTCCTAGGGCTGGATTCAATCCGTATCACCAAAGTATTGCGGAAGATCCGCGTTAAAATGTTAATGTAATTCCCGATTGAGCCGACATATGCAGCATTTTCCATGAACGCAGTCTCCGCGACCGCGGGAACATTGCCTTTAATTGTCAATCGCGCTATAAACCGAATATTCAGCTCTACGAACACAAACTCGATTTTCCAAGAAAAAGGTGTTATACGTTTGACACATTTTTGCTTATTCATAACTAGGGCCCAGTCAGAGTCATGGGGTCAGTCATCTCCTTAAATCGCCTCAACTCCACAGATTGGTTTGCAGTTCTATGGGTTTCCCCAGTATAGGAATCTACAGTATCTGGGGCTGAGAGATGATATGAGAGGAACATCTTCTGAATGGAGACTGAGGCAGCATGCCATGTCTGGGTATCATAACCACACGTCCACAAAGTCAGTCCAGCCAGTCACCCATCCCTCAGGGTCAGGTTCTTGTCTGGGGTCAGGCGAGAAACTGGCATTCCCTAAGGGCTGCACTGGACTGGACTCACACAGACTCAAAGTACCCAATGCCTCTGCTCGGCCCAACCGGCTAAGATCGGGTGTAGTGTGTACGTGCGTGTGTGTGTGTTTGTTCGGACCCCCATTGTTTAATCAATTCAGGGAAGCATCCCTCCACTAACATTAACAGGGGGACTGACAGGGGACTGTCCCCTCTCAGGTTTCTGATTGAGTCCGCTGGACGTTTCTGAGGATTATGGGCAGTAGCCAGTCAGTCTAGACAAGGTTTATGTTACATTAGGCTCAGACAAAGACAGTCACAGGACCCGTGGACACGACCAGAGTGGAAGGGACACTACACGACACAACGGCTGCATCCCAAATGGCACCCTATTCCATATATATTGCACTACTTTTGCCCAGAGCCCTGGTCAAATGTAACAGAATATATATAGGGAATATGGTGCAATTTGGGACGCAAGCATGGTATTCACTACACTGGGGGTATATGTAGGTCTACATGTTTGTCTGTACTGGGGGGCGGGGGGGATTTAGATGCTGAGATTCTCCTTTCAGAGCAAGGGGGGGAGGGGGGTGAAATGTCATCCAGGGTGTGTCTGTGAATCTGTCTCGATGATCATCTGTCAGGCTCAGCCAACACTCAAGTACAGAAACAGTCCCAAAACAAGACTCATCTAATTCAAATACAGTATAGTTTGACAACCGACCATAAAGGTGTCAGTCAACTAACAAATCATACATTATAATCAACATTCAGAAACTCTGATTCCCCTGCAAAAAGGATATCATCTAATTTCCTTACAACACGACCACCTATCACCAGAATGAATTACACTAATGGAGAGAAAGCCTTGCCCTGATCCCAACTGCTTTAGGCATTCCTAACACTTCCATTATCCCTGATGAAGTTTCCCTACCTTTCCTAACTGAAATCCCCAACATGTCTTCAGAGGAGCCTTTAGTCAGACCTCTCCTTCAGTATCCATCAGCCCTTTGACATGTTACATTCCACCCTAAGCTCCTAATTGCTGTTCATTGTTCTGGTGGACTTTGAACTGTGTGGAAATAAATTACACCCCTGGCCTGGTGTCTGGGTCCAAGCAGAGAAGCCAGAGTACTGAGACTGTGTGGCAGCAAGAAAAAAGCCCCAGTCCCTTTGTCAGGACTTGTCAGGGAAGGCCCTGATCAACCCCCCTAACCTACCCCAACGTCTCTTTGATTCAGCCCTACCCCTACCTCCTCAATCCCCAGCCCAATACCACCAGGTCTGTTGCACCTGTCTGTCTTTCGGTCTGTCTTCCCGGTCTGTGAAGACAGCCTCAGACATAATCTGTCTTTTCAGCCCAACGCAGCTCTGATGGCATTTTAGCTCATGATGCATGTCTGTCAGTCAGACCAGCCTGTCTGAAGAGGTCTCTGCTCCCTGCAGCACGTGTCTATAATCATGGACGTCAGATCACACGTTACTGTATGACATGGTTTAAAGGATCAATGGCCCGGTCTTCACCAGGCCTCCCTGACAGGATGTGACTTATGTGCCATGCAACGCAAATACATGGGATGGCCTGCTTTATAAAAGGGACTTAGGGGATACATTTGTTGCAAGGCTTGTGTAGACACACTCACAGACAGACCAGCTCCAGATGAGACGTTTTGACTGGGCCTCCCTCAACATTGTTTTTTAGACATTTGTTGTTGTGTGTGCGATTGCTCAGCACAGTTTATCCTGCCCATGCTATGAGGAAGTATGTGTGACTAAATTTATAATTTGCTGTAATATTAAACGGTTCACACAGTACATTATAAGCAGACGTACAATAAGTGAAATGTGTGTGCTTGCTTGGTTGGATCCTCAGATTACTGCTTTCAGTAAACACATATCCCTTAGATAGTACTGTATCTAAGTCGTGGATCAAATATCTACTGTGTGATACTCAGGCTGGTCCCTGGTTCATACTGAAGGCACAGTTCAACATTGATCCACTGTGTCTAAGTTTTGTTTTTTAAGAAGGCAGGATTGAGACCACTGTTGATTTAAGATTTAAATTTGTCCACTGCATTACCAAGTCAATCTTTCAACAAATATTCTCGACATCCTCTTTTGAGTCCCTTCATATTGGCTGTGGGTGTATGAGAAGATTTGCTATGGATAAGCCTCTGAGAATTGTCATATAGGCCCTGGTGACCTTATGGGCCCTGGTCAAAAGTAATGCACTGTAAAGGGAATAGTGTGCCATTTGGGTTGTAGCGTTCTCATTATCCAGATAGTTCTCCATTTGTTGATATCTGACTCCCATCCATTGGTGTTGTATGGAACTTAGTGTGGACAGTCACTTAATATTAGGGCTGGTCTAGATGGTTTTGGTGATGGACCCACCCGGTCTGTCGCGTCTCTTCATCACCAATCACAATAGCCAGGATTCCACTTCAACACCCACACTCCTCACACACCTAAACTGACACCGGCACCCTGCCTGTCCCTAGGTTCACCCTCACCCGAACCCCACTTCCTCACACCCTAGGTAAGGGGGGCGTCCCGGCATCACCTGTCCTCCTCTGAGGTGTCAAAGCACAGCGGTGAGCTCCTGACTAAAGAAGGGGGAGCTCCCAATTAGCTCGGGGGCAACCTCTCCCCACCCCTACCTCTTTCTCCCTACGGTCTCAGCATACTCCTTGCACAGGTATCACCACACATGGAGATGAATGAATTCCCTCACTGACAATGATCCAAGAAGTTCAAGGGTGAGCCTCTTTTCAGTGTTCTGAATATAAACCATTTTCTTTTTTTACACTTCATGCCGACCTTCCATGCTTTGATACCCTTCATTTCCCCTGTCAACGGCGATGACATATTCCATTTATCCGCGCCGTCACACATTTATTCCAAATAGACAAACAAGACTGTTTGTTGCATTCATTCAAAACATTTCTGCTCGATAAAGCCTAGGTCATTCTTCTTCCTACTGAATATTTTGAATCTACAAAATATCTACAAAGCTGGGAATAATAATTTGGTAGTCATAAGACAGCAGCACAGATCCCTTCCTGTCAGTCAGAGTAAAGTCTTGTTATTTTATCTCTTGGGTCTCCAAGTGGTAGTCATTTCTGCACCGGAGCATGTATCAGCTCATAAGGGAGTGACAGAATATCTGCGTCTGTTTGTAACTCCATCTCTGGGTGACTGACAACAAGGTTGATAAGGACAGTTTGAACAAATCCTCCCTATCTGCTGGTGGAATCCTCCCTGGCTCCTCTGCTCTGCTCAGAAACCACAGCCAACCCCCTAAGACCCTGGCAAGTCTAATAAAACTCCACTGGTAAACAAATTACTACCCAGCAGTGATACATTACTTGACCTGTCGTGGTATTCCCATGAGGTTGGGAGAGGTGCCTGGGCTTTTTCTGATATTTAGTAGGTCAGGTACTCGTGTGATGTGTTAAAACAAGCAGGGAGAGCTCTGCCTTAGTCATAGGGCAAAGCTCACTAAGGCAGTGTTATGATTAAAATTGATATTTTTAACTGTCTTGAGAAAACATTTTGATCGCTATATATGTTTTTATAAGTTCTTATCTGGAACGCGATTAAAGTAATGCTTTATAGATATCACACTACCGACTGGGCAAAAACTGGTTGAATCAACGTTGTTTCCACGTCATTTCAACCAAATAAATCTATGTGATGACGTTGTATCAACGTGGAAAACAGATTGGATTTGCAAAAAGTCATCAACGTAAGGGCATTCCGTATTTTTTTTACCCAACTTTTATCCAATGACATTTTTGGTTGATTTCACGTTAAATTCACATTAGTTGACAACTCAACCAGATGTAAATCAAAACTAGACGTTGAACTGGCATCTGTGCCCAGTGTGTACCCTCATAAAAAAACTATGGAAGGTGAGATCATGAAGTTAATGTGGTACAACCCTGGCCAGTTAAAGTAATGCTTTATAGATATCACATTACCTTTGGAAAAAACATTTGGAAGGTGAGTCTTGATTACTTTACTTTGTGCAAGGTTGTTTGCTTACTTCAACAATTACTTCAAGAGATTCCTGTGACAACCCTGGCCACTGGAATTCAACAATTACACACAACCTAAAAACAAAACATACAGTATGATGTAGTGTACTGGCCTTTCAGTATGAATCAGCCCTGCAACTCTTGGGAAAAAAATACATAAAATGAGGCATAGTTTCCCTAATAAACAATGTGGGTACGCTTAGGTAGCTTTATCCTATTCAAATGCGACTCAGTTCCATTTCGGCTCACAACCAAACCCTAGATGATGGCGCAGTAGTGCAAGACCACCGACCTCTTCTTGCATTATGCAGTACAGTACACCTGTTTGTGCTTGTCTCTCATTGACTGAGTGAGTGTGCCATCGAGACAAGCTCAGCCAATACTGTGGCAGCCAGGGAGGCAGCAACACTAATTGGGAGTGTTAGTCTCTCTCCAGCGCAGAAAGTGGGAACCCAAGTGCTTGTTGTTCTTGCGCAGCTTGTTATTCTCCCAACGCCGCTCTACAATCACACGGAGCATGGTCGGCAACACCCAAAGATCTGCAGCCTAAACATATTACAGGGCTGTTATTCTCCCCTAGCATAAGACTGGTGGCTCTCTCTGGGTCTTCTGCACTGTTTAACCGGATCAGGGCTGCATATTCCAAATCGGTGTCACTCAGAATCCTGAGGGAGCCTGTATGTTCTAACGCTGAGCCCAGGGGGGTAGGAGGAGGGAAGAGAGGTTTGCTTTAAGCTCCCCAGATGAAGAAAAAAGAAATCAGTATGCCCCTTCATTGTAGCTGAAGCCTAGCTGGGATTGCATTTAATTTATTATTGTAAGCCAGGGCTATCAAAAGGAACACAACTATCAGGTTTCCTGTGCTAACTGGTCCAAAGTGTAGTGTGGCAAAGCCAGGGAGCCGCCTTAACCCTTTGCTGCATGGAGACGGCCGGCAACACCCTGGATGTCCCTCCTAATTCATACGCTGACACTCAGGCACGCAGACCCAGAAACACAAGCACAACAGCTCTTCAGAGGGTGATACATGCAGCCGAACGCACCATTGGGTGCACACTGCCTGCC
Source organism: Coregonus lavaretus (assembly GCF_964263955.1). Taxonomy (NCBI): domain Eukaryota; kingdom Metazoa; phylum Chordata; class Actinopteri; order Salmoniformes; family Salmonidae; genus Coregonus; species Coregonus lavaretus. Next base: position 59,941,592 of record NC_139997.1, on the reverse strand, counting down.
CTACAGGACACCTACAACACCAGGTGTTGCAGGAAGGCCAAGAAGATCATAAGGGACCCCAGCCACCTAGCCATGCCCTGTTCTCCCCGCTTCAAATCACTCAGACGCAGGCAGTAGAGGAGCATCATGGCAAAAACTGAAAGACTGGCCAACAGTTTCTACCCTCAGACCATCAGACTGCTGAATAGCCAACACTAGTCTGCTACCAACCTGACTGACGCTGGCATATATTTACAGAAAACAATACAGTTGAACCCAAATACTTTAGCAGTGTCAGTAAATAAGGTATATCACCGGTGGTTTGAACAGGGCTGGTGTACGTATCTGAGAGAGGGTCCCACAGCGCCATGAGGGACATATTACATTCCTTTCATAAACACTGGCAAGATCTTTGATGACCAGCTTCTTACCCTCCTTGATCTTCTGCAGTGTTTGTTTAACTTTATTTAGTTTTTTCCTCTATATGAACACGGCCCTGTTTGCAGGACAGAGGACTGGCCCCGGCCTCGTACAGATGCTTTGAATTTACAGAGCTTTCCCTGCGAGGGAGAGCGGGGGAAACCTGCCTGTATTTTTCTGGGGATTAGTCGTCAGATGGACGCCCTTCGAGGAGGTCCCTGCCTCCCTCTTTTGCGCTGGGAAAGTGACCCCCGTCTGACTCCTGGTCCTCAGAGCTCCCTGCCAACATAGCCCCAGGATGAGACAGAGGCCTGGGGTCTCTGCACCCACCGCCTACGCACAACCTAAACGTTAGTAGCCTACAACAACTATTCCCACACGAACTCTCTCATTCACATACACACAGACAGGCATGCACAGGCATGCCGCACACACAATAGAATTAGACTTTACTCAACAATGAAGGCTACTACATTTTCTGATATGGTGACAGTTACCGGAGAGTAAAAAACAGATTCATGTTTTCAAGACATTTTATTCACGGATTGGAAAGTCCTAGCAATATTAAGAAATCATTATTTTTTCTCTTCAAGACATGTCATCATTAGAAAGATATTGAAAATGTCAAATGCATGGTGCTTACAGCAATTAGTTAATGCAGCATCTATTCGGATCCACATAAGTGCCACTTCATTTTAGACATCTAAATATTAAATGAAAAGGTCTTTCCAGCACAAAATGGCTCTGTGAAAGATGTCATTCGTGACAATAGGGAGCCATCTACTGGCGAGAGAGAGGATTAATTGCCTGTGAGCGAATGGCCTGTACAGCTTCTTACAACTCCTCAAACAAAATGCTATTTGCTATCAATAGATTTATAACTTAATAAAACCCAAATAACCATTTTATTTTCAAATGAGCTTTTCTTTTTAGAGTTGTCAAAGTGGAAATTAGAATAAAAAAAATTAACCCTAAGATTTTACTAAAACATTTCGCATACACTCCATCTAGTACAGTATATACCATAACTAATACACAATTAACATAAAAAGGTTCCGTTCCAAGAAAAATTGACAAATTGATGGGTGCAAACACACAGTACAAACAAAAAACACCACAGTATTGCAAACACTTAGAATGCAACTCTCCTTCAGTTTTAGGACATACAACTTAAGTAATAATTAGCACATAGAACTTAAGTACCACCATCCTGATGGACCAGGGCCTTGTTCAGTGGGGCGCAATATTACAGAATGTTCAGATAGAAACAACTGAACAGACATGTTTCTCTGTCATGTAGAATAGGCAATCATGTCAGCTAGAATACATTTCTATCTAAAACATTCTGAACGGCACACAGTACTGACACCGCGAGGGAAACAGTGCCATCTAAATTGGCAGAATACAGTGGGGAGAACAAGTATTTGATACACTGCCGATTTTGCATGTTTTCCTACTTACAAAGCATGTAGAGGTCTGTCATTTTTATCATAGGTACACTTCAACTGTGAGAGGCGGAATCTAAAACAAAAATCCAGAAAAATCACATTGTATGATTTTTAAGTAATTCATTTGCATTTTATTGCATGACATAAGTATTTGATCACCTACCAACCAGTAAGAATTCCGGCTCTCACAGACCTGTTAGTTTTTCTTTAAGAAGCCCTCCTGTTCTCCACTCATTACCTGTATTAACTGCACCTGTTTGAACTGGTTACCTGTATAAAATACACCTGTCCACACACTCAATCAAACAGACTCCAACCTCTTCACAATGGCCAAGACCAGAGAGCTGTGTAAGGACATCAGGGATACAATTGTAGACCTGCACAAGGCTGGGATGGGCTACAGGACAATAGGCAAGCAGCTTGGTGGGAAGGCAACAACTGTTGGCGCAATTATTCGAAAATGGAAGAAGTTCAAGATGACGGTCAATCCCCCTCGGTCTGGGGCTCCATGCAAGATCTCACCTCGTGGGGCATCAATGATCCTGAGGAAGGTGAGGGATCAGCCCAGAACTACACGGCAGGACCTGGTCAATGACCTGAAGAGAGCTGGGACCACAGTCTCAAAAAAAAACATAAGTAACACACTACGCCGTCATGGATTAAAATCCTGCAGCGCACGCAAGGTCCCCCTGCTCAAGCCAGCGAATGTCCAGGCCCTTCAGAAGTTTGCCAATGACCATCTGGATGATCCAGAGGAGGAATGGGAGAAGGTCATGTGGTCTGATGAGACAAAAATATAGCTTTTTGGTCTAAACTCCACTCGCCGTGTTTGGAGGAAGAAGAAGGATGAGTACAACCCCAAGAACACCATCCCAACCGTGAAGCATGGAGGTGGAAACATCATTCTTTGGGGATGCTTTTCTGCAAAGGGGACAGGACGACTGCACCGTATTGAGGGGAGGATGGATGGGGCCATGTATCGCGAGATCTTGGCCAACAACCTCCTTCCCTCTGTAAGAGCATTGAAGATGGGTCGTGGCTGTGTCTTCCAGCATGACAACGACCCGAAACACACAGCCAGGGCAACTAAGGAGTGGCTGCGTAAGAAGCATCTCAAGGACCTGGAGTGGCCTAGCCAGTCTCCAGACCTGAATCCAATAGAAAATCTTTGGAGGGAGCTGAAAGTCCGTATTGCCCAGCGACAGCCCCGAAACCTGAAGGATCTGGAGAAGGTCTGTATGGAGGAGTGGGCCAAAATCCCTGCTGCAGTGTGTGCAAACCTGGTCAAGACCTTCAGGAAACATATGATCTCTGTAATTGCAAACAAAGGTTTCTGTACCAAATATTAAGTTCTGCTTTTCTGATGTATCAAATACTTACAGTGAGGGAAAAAAGTATTTGATCCCCTGCTGATTTTGTACGTTTGCCCACTGACAAAGACATGATCAGTCTATAATTTTAATGGTAGGTTTATTTGAACAGTGAGAGACAGAATAACAACAAAAAAATCCATAAAAACGCATGTCAAAAATGTTATGAATTGATTTGCATTTTAATGAGGGAAATAAGTATTTGACCCCTCTGCAAAAAAAATGACTTAGTACTTGGTGGCAAAACCCTTGTTGGCAATCACAGAGGTCAGACGTTTGTTGTAGTTGCCCACCAGGTTTGCACACATCTCAGGAGGGATTTTGTCCCACTCCTCTTTGCAGATCTTCTCCAAGTCATTAAGGTTTCGGGGCTGACGTTTGGCAACTCGAACCTTCAGCTCCCTCCACAGATTTTCTATGGGATTAAGGTCTGAAGACACTCCAGGACCTTAATGTGCTTTTTTCTTGAGCCACTCCTTTGTTGCCTTGGCCGTGTGTTTTGGGTCATTGTCATGCTGGAATACCCATCCACGACCCATTTTTAATGCCCTGGCTGAGGGAAGGAGGTTCTCACCCAAGATTTGACAGTACATGGCCCCGTCCATCATCCCTTTGATGCGGTGAAGTTGCCCTGTCCCCTTAGCAGAAAAACACCCCCAAAGCATAATGTTTTCACCTCCATTTTTGACGGTGGGGATGGTGTTCTTGGGGTCATAGGCAGCATTCCTTCTCCTCCAAACACGGCGAGTTGAGTTGATGCCAAAGAGCTCTATTTTGGTCTCATCTGACCACAACACTTTCACCCAGTTCTCCTCTGAATCATTCAGATGTTCATTGGCAAATTTCAGATGGGCCTGTATATGTGCTTCTTGAGCAGGGGACCTTGCGGGCGCTGCAGGATTTCAGTCCTTCACTGCGTAGTGTGTTACCAATTGTTTTCTTGGTGACTATGGTCTCAGCTCCCTTGAGATCACTGACAAGATCCTCCCGTGTAGTTCTGGGCTGATTCCTCACCATTCTCATGATCATTGCAACTCCACGAGGTGAGATCTTGCATGGAGCCTCAGGCCGAGGGAGATTGACAGTTATTTTGTGTTTCTTCCATTTGCGAATAATCGCACCAACTGTTGTCACCTTCTCACCAAACTGCTTGGCGATGGTCTTGTAGCCCATTCCAGCCTTGTGTAGGTCTACAATCTTGTCCCTGACATCCTTGGAGAGCTCTTTTGTCTTGGCCATGGTGGAGAGTTTGGAATCTGATTGATTGATTGCTTCTGTGGACAGGTGTCTTTTATACAGGTAACAAACTGAGATTAGGAGCACTCCCTTTAAGAGTGTGCTCCTAATCTCAGCTTGTTACCTGTATAAAAGACACCTGGGAGCCAGAAATCTTTCTGATTGAGAGGGGGTCAAACACTTATTTCCCTCATTAAAATACAAATCAATTTATAACATTTTTTACATGCGTTTTCCAGGATTTTTTTGTTGTTATTCTGTCTCTCACTGTTCAAATAAACCTACCATTAAAATTATAGACTGGTCATTTCTTTGTCAGTGGGCAAACGTACAAAATCAGCAGGGGATCAAATACTTTTTTCCCTCACTGTATGTCATGCAATACAATGCAAATTAATTACTTAAAAATCATACAATGTGATTTTCTGGATTTATGTTTTAGATTCCGTCTCTCACAGTTGAAGTGTACCTATGACAAAAATTACAGACCTCTACATGCTTTGTAAGTAGGAAAACCTGCAAAATCGGCAGTGTATCAAATACTTGTTCTCCCCACTGTATCTCTGCCCTGTCAGAGATACAAAACAGAGATAGATCCTGACCGAGTACAGGCTCAGCGACCACCAATTGGCTATAGAAAAAGGGAGACACAAAAAGACAAGGAGGAGTGCCTATGTGGTCAAAGATACACTTATCTGTACTGTGAGAAATACTCCCAAATAAGAGAGAGCAAGAGATAGAGAGAAAGGAAGACACGAGAGAGAAAGGAAGATGAGAAATATAGGAAGACAGAAGAAAGAGAGAGAGAAAGAGAAGACAGAGAGAAGGTGTTAAAAAAATCGAAACATATTTTAGATTCTTCAAAGTAGCCACCCTTTGCCTTGATGACAGCTTTGCACACTCTTGGCATTCTCTCTACCAGCTTCACCTGGAATGCTTTTCCAACAGTCTTGAAGGAGTTCCCACATATGCTGAGCACTTGTTGGCTGCTTTTCCTTCACTCTGCGGTCCGACTCATCCCAAACCATCTCAATTGGGTTGAGGTCGGGGGATTGTGGAGGCCAGGTCATCTGATGCAGCACTTCATCACTCCCCTTCTTGGTCAAATAGCCCTTACACAGCCTGGAGGTGTGTTGGGTCATTGTCCTGTTGAAAAACAAAATGACAGTCCCACTAAGCGCAAACCAGATGGGATGGCGTATCGCTGCAGAATGCTGTGGTAGCCATGCTGGTTAAGTGTGCCTTGAATTCTAAATAAATCATAGACAGTGTCACCAGCAAAGCATCCCCACACCATAACACCTCCTCCTCCATGCTTCACGGTGGGAACCACACATGCGGAGATCACCTGTGTAATCAATCAATCAAATGTATTTATAAAGACCTTTTTACATCAGCAGATGTCACAAAATGCTTATACAGAAACCCAGCCTAAAACCCCAAACAACAAGCAATGTAGAAGCATGGTGGCTTGGAAAAACTCCCTAGAAAGGCAGAAACCTAGGAAGAAACTTAGAGAGGAACCAGGCTCTGAGGGTTTGCCAGTCCTCTTCTGGCTGTGCCGGGTGGAGATTATGTGTGTGAGTGAGTGAGAGAGAGAGAGACGAAAACAGCAGGTCCAGGACAAGGTAGCACGTACGGTGAACAGGTCAGGGTTCCATAGCTGCAGGCAGAACAGTTGAAACTGGAGCAGCAGCACGACCAGGTGGACTGGGGACAGCCAGGTAGTCCTGAGGCATGGTCATGCTGTTTAATCATCTTCTTGATATGCCACACCTGTCAGGTAGATGGATTATCTTGGCGAAGGAGTAATGCTCACTAACAGGGATGTAAACACATGTTTGCACAACATTTGAGAGAAATAAGCTTTTTGTGTGTATGGAAAATGTATGGAATGTATTATTTCAGCTCATGAAACATGGAACCAACACTTTACATGTTCCGTTTATATTTTTGTTCAGTCTAGTTAGCAAATAGAAAAATAAATATATTTCCCCCCAATGTAACACAGTAGTATGTTAGCCAGGAATACACAATATAGGTTTCAGTAGATACATTTAAGTTAGTTAGGTGGCTGGCAGGAAAAATAAATTACTTAGCTAGGCACCGTATTTGTCATCTGCCCTCTTGGTGCTGGCATCGGCTGTAGCTGAGCTTCTAATGTCAGCTAAATCCAAGTCTTTGTTTCGAATCCTCTTTGCTATATTCAGGTTGAAACAAGTATGGTTGAATGTCACCATGTAGCTAATAGATGCTCCATCCTCAAATTCGTGTTGATGAGAGGAACCACTTGAAGCTATTGTGTCTGGTCAGTTCTTTCAATTTTGCCCAAAGCATTGTTGTTAGTGTCCACATCCTTTAAAAAAAAGCCCACCTTGGGGGAGGGACGGGGGCCAGAGCAAGAAGCACTACCCAACACAAGTTGTAGTCTTTCAGAGACTGGAAAATATGTGTCTGCTTGTATATTTATCAATGAATCAGCCGATAGGAACGTCGCTAAAAGACGTCCAATGGTTCTATCGAATAAGGACAGCCATATCCACACCCACAAAAATGTATAATGCGATCAGTATAACATAGAGCCTTCGCAAAATGCCACAAAGCAAGACTACATGTATTTTTTGATCTCGCCCCCTGCATCAACACACCGGAAGCCATCATAGGGTGTATCATTCAGCGCGCAAAACCCTGACCTGCCTTCCTCCTGGGCAATTATGTGTGAAACACATATCACTGTCCTAGAAATGGCTCAGACATAATGAAAACAAGCCCAGATTCCCCCAGGGTGAAATTCCCCTTTAAGGAAGAAACTAAAGTAGGGTGGTTGAGTGGGTGTATAACACAAATGTCTAGCCCAAAGGTTGCGTGTTCGAATCTCAACACGGACAACTACCTTTTAGCTACTTTGCAACTACTTAGCATGTTTGTTAACCCTAACCTTATCCCTTTAACCTAACTCCAACCTTAACCCTTAGTCTAGCTAACCTTAGTCACAACAAATTCGAATAACATATCATACGTTTTTGCAAATGTGTAACTTATTGTACAAATTGTAATTCGTAACATATCCCAATGGCACCCCAATGGTGGAACAAGCTCCCCCACGATGCCAGGACAGCGGAGTCACTGACCACCTTCCGGAGACACTTGAAACCCTACCTCTTTAAAGAATACCTGGAATAGTATAAAGTCATCCTTCTACCCCACCCCTCCCCCACAAAAAAAAGTGGTTGTCCCACTTGCTATCATAAGTTGAATGCACCAATTTGTAAGTCGCTCTGGATAAGAGTGTCTGCTAAATGATGTAAATATCATAAGAAATGGATGCAGGACATCCACAAATTAATACACACCATACGAAACCTAGCATATCATACTAATTGGAGTGTCCCGAAGGTTGTTTACTACGTTAAGTCTACCCCTGAGTCCAGGTTGTTCTGACTGGTTTTGGCACTGTGACAACAGGCATCCTCTACTGGATGAAGACAGCTGTTCTGTCAAAACGTTGGTTATTAAATTATTGCGTCTGAAGCTCCTGGAGTGCACGGCTCTCCTTTTCTTTTTCAAGTGTTCTACTCCGCTAGCCAGCACCTCGCCTAAACAGGTGTGTGTTTCTTTCGCCTCCAGATTAGCCTCTCCTGGATGAACAGAATGCTGATTTGTTGTACAGCTAGCTATAGGATCGGTTGCAGCGCAAACATCAAATTGTAGGGAGAGAAGAGTGCCATTATAAATAAATATGCAGCTCCAAAAATGGTTTGGTGATCAAGAATATTAACTGCTTACTTTACAAGCTCACCAGCAATGGGGCATTAAGCAACAACTACTAGCATAGGCGTACTGGTCTTTTGGTGTGTCAACATTGCTTGACAATTTACTTATGAAAATTGCATTTGGAATTTGTTGTAAAAATTAATTATTATTGTGGCAATGGTGCTTCTCTCCACTTGTGCCAGTGGAGAACGCTTTGTTCACTTGTTGAAATGTTTGCTGTTGCTTTCATATGTTTTAATGCATATGGTAAATCTATATTCCATCTAATCCTACAACAATTGCTAAAATGAATTTCTGGGATCTTATATTTCAGCTCATGAAACATGGGACCAACACTTTACATGTTGCGTTTATATTTTTGTTCAGTATAAATCATGTAGCAGATATAGCCAGGGTAAAACATAAGCCATTCACAATAATTACAACAAAATGGCAAGACAACTGTAGGCTATTACACCATTATTTATCATTACCGCATGTCAGAGGCATGACAAATGAGTGAATGGACTTAAAACGGGTGGTATAGCCTACTCCCAAATGCGATGTGGTTCTAGGAGAACAGTGACATTTTGCGAAGGCAGAGATGAGTGGCCGACACCAAAACGTGAGCGGACAGCAGTGGACACAAATTCAAATTTGTCATTATTGTTTTGTGTAACAAATGTCTCTTTCCATTCACCACTGTTTGGAGGCTGGAAATATGTTGCAAGTGGATGAACGTGAGCGGGTAGCCTAAGAAGGAGCCCTTTGAAGTGATTGTTTGACAATCAGATGAAAACATCTTGACTGGTTGTGTTTATGCCACAATAAAAAGGTAATACATTAAAAAAGTTACGACTAGGCCCACAGAGATCCTATTGAATTAATAGGGACTGTTGAGTGGCCCAGTCAGAGGCCGGACTTGAACCCGACCGAACATCTCTGGAGAGACCTGAAAATAGCTGTGCATTGACGCTCCCCATCCAACCTGACTTGAAAGGATCCGCAGACAAGAATGGGAGAAGCTCCCCAAATACAGGTGTCCCAAACTTGTAGCGTCATACCCAAGAAGACTCGAAGCTGTAATTGCTGCCAAAGGTGCTTCAACAAAGTACTGAGTAAAGGGTCTGAATACTTATGAAAATAAGGTATTTGTTTTTAATTTTTATAAAATGTGCAAACATTTATAAAAACCTGTTTTCGCTTTGTCATTATGGTGTATTGTGTGTAGATTGATGAGGAAAAACATGATTTAATCAATTTTAGAATAAGGCTGTAACGTAACAAAATGTGGAAAAGTGAAGGGGTCTGAATACCTTCCGAATGCACTGTATATGTAATTCTATGATTAGGACCATAACATTTTTTTGGTGCATGCGCTTGGTCCCATACCGAGAAGAAATTAATTCTACTTTCACCCCTGGATATAGCATAATGGCCTACCATGTCTGAAATTATAAGCAGAAAGTTGTCTAAATTAGGGGTGAAAGTAGCCAGTAAGCTAGTCTAGTATGGAGTATCAGCAAACAAATTATTATGGAATTATGGTGGATCGAACTGCGCAGGTAGCCTACTTTTTGAAGTGATTTGTTTGACAATCAGATGAAAACATCACACAACACCAATAATGTGAAACTGAGCCTGTGCAGACCGTGAAAAACAATATGTTTACATGCCACAGTATACAGTCAAAGATCAGCATATCCCAGGCATCTTATCCCATGTTTACACTCAGGGTGGGAAATGTACTTTTTGGTTACCAGCCACTGTGGCATGTAGATTTTTTTTTTTTATCTACCAGCCACTCAGATTTTTTACCAGCTAAAATATTTTTTCTCTCCATAATTACACAGAAAAACAATGACAAAATAACGGATGAGCATGCTGTCTAATGTTTAAAAACAAGAAATGTATTACTAGTAAGAAGTAAGAGGGTATGTTGCTTAATTTCATTACATTTTTGTGACCTGCGTCTTTTAACAATTGTATGTTAAAATAAATCATTTAGATCCAATAATAAAAAATTCTAAAACTGAACAACCTAGAATCAACAAAGTGCCTGCCCTGCCACAAAATGCTGAGTGATATGGCTTATTTATTATTATAGTTCAGGACTCCATGCTGACAGTTTATACAAGGAGTACAAGAAGTGCTCCTATACAGAAATGTAGAAGCACACAAATAAATCTAGGAGAAAAATGACTAAAAGTTAATGAATACATTCTTTTTGGGATTGATCCATGCTCAATCAAGCACAAGCATTTGGTGAGACAAAAATGGTCAGCTGGCCCTTTAAATGGCACCGGCACTTGCTTGTCTGTGATGAAAAAAATCTGATTGCAATGTCTTCTCAGCAGCCGACAGTTGCAGCAAACTCAAACTAACATTGAAAAAAACCTAGCATGTGAACAAAACGATGTAACTGGCCAAGGAACACCAGAACAAAGTCACACTACAAGCCTTTGTCTATTTGACCAACTTCTGGGTTTTTGGATTAAAACTTTTTTTCCCCCCAAATGCTCTGTGTGACCACCCGCCAACGTGGCTAATGAAATATACATTCTTACCTGCCAATGACAAACTCTACCCGCATTTGGCGGGTGACGGGTGCTCATTTCCAAACCCTGTTTACAGTCAAGCCACACCCTTACGTGACCATGTGACCTGTCACTATAAAAAGGCGGTGTGGCATGACATACTGGCTTTTGGTCAATCTCGCGTTTATGTGTTTAACATTACGATATAGCTATTAATTAACGGAATAATGATTCTTCAATCACTCAAGGAAGTGTTGTGAGTAGTTGATTTTTATCTAATCTACTCCCCCTCTCTCTCGTTAATGTGCCTGCCCATACTAGCTAACTTTTATTGCTTTATGTCAGGCATTTCCATCCTTGTCTGTTAGCGAGCTAGTTAGCGTCGGGTCTATCCCGTTACCTCAGAAGTTAGCTCATAGCTTGTTACCTAAATTAGCCACACATAGCTACGGTAGCTAGCTTGTTGTAGGTGCTTGTTGACACACAGTGTCATGCCAGTCCCGGCTTGACTGCCACACCAGCCCGTTAATCCAGTATTGCCACTCCCTCGCTTGGAGTTTTGCTGTGATCATGGAGCTCAGTGGTGCTGTAGGCTACCGGTCCTCGCTTGACCAAGTCCACCAACGCCGAGACTGACAGTCCACGCTTGACTGTGCCAGTCAGATAGCTTCATATAGGTGGGAATTTCGAGCCCGGACCTTGATACATATATATGCGGGAGTCTCGACCCTGAAGCACTACGGATCGATGCCGGTAAGTATAACATTCTCTTGAAGAATCTGAAGCCGATACCGAGGCAATTAAAGCATACACAGGGACAAACATTTTTTGTTACCTTTTCTTGGAACACACTAATCTTGTGTGAAAATCCGTTATTTGCACACTGATTCAGTTTAGGATGTCCTTCCACCCATGTCAACAGTGTGAAAAACAACTCCCAGCCTCACATGAGCACACACTTTGCGTTCTTTGCTTGGGAGCTGAACATCCTCAAGCAGCTGCACAGGGTAGCAGCTCTTGTACTCACTGTCAGAAATTCAAACAGAGAGCATTGAAATCGACTTGTGCGCTTTGGGGGCGGAGCCTTTGGATTCTCATCAGATAAGTCTGCCACACAGATCAATGATCATTCCAAACGCGCCAGGTCTAATGACGGTTCTAGGGTTGCAAAATTCCTGAAACTTTTAATAAATTCCCTGGTTTTCCTGAAATCTCAGTTTGAGGATTCCTGGAATCAGGAGGGAATAAGCAGGAAATCTGGTACATTCCCCTGGTTTTCCCAAAATCCTATTTTAATTGATTGAAAGTTCACAGAATTTTGCAACCCTAGACAGGTCTCACTCTCCTCGTGATCCACCGCCCAATACATGCCAACTTCACAGCCAAACTTTGAGAGGGCAAGCAGGAACCTCAACATGGAGCATGCACCTACTGCCATGGCATCCAAATCCAACTTTTATGAATTCAGTTCTTCAAAGATGGAGACATCCATCCTGTTGTTCAAAGACGTAGGGTGCGTTCGTAAATTCACTCTGGAGTGTCAGAGTGCACTCAGGGCGTTCGTGAATTAAGAACGTTGTCAGATTGTCGTTTGTAATTCAGTGCATTTCACTCTCTGCGAGTTCTGACCTCACAACAGCGCCCAAGCTAACTGGCTAAATTTGGCTAGCTTGCTAGCTACTTCCAAACACAAATGTGAGAACACCTCACAAATGAGAGAACACCTTGAGCATTTTACTCGCCCTAGCAGAGCTAGTTAGCCTTTTCATGTTATCTAGAGCGTTAGTGACCATCTGTGCTGCTAGCAACAATTTCATTCCATTTTTTTGCAGACGTTTACTAATGCCTGTCAAATTCAATGGGTGTTGCACATTTGCAAATTCATCAGTTATTCTGTGCTCTGGCACATAAATGAGAGTGCTCTGAAATTGGAGTAGATAGCCAAAGTGAATTTATGAACGCACCCTTAGTGTGTGAGCACCAATGCACTTGGAGCATGCCAAATGACAGAACCCCTGCCAGGCCAAGCATATGCACTCCCTTTAGCGCTGTCCCCGACCCAAACAAATCTTGGTCGACCGAAAGTCGTCTGTTCTTTCGACCAATCGATTAGTAGAAATTTTAAAACGTGTATTTTTCCATATATATGTATTGAGCTTGTCTGATGCTGTAAGCACACCGATTGATTAAATAAGACAAATGACTCAAGAGGGAGCCAGAGATCAAGATAACCAGAACAAAGCAACCTTTAACCTGACCATCCTTCTCCTGCTGGCTTTCTCAGATTATGCCATTACTCTCCTGAAGTTGTTGATAATAGCCTACACGAGGAGTCGGCAATGTTTCTCATGTGGAATGCCAATTTATCTTACCATTTCTACCGATCTGCATGCCAGTTATGGTTTTCATATGCACATTTTCATAGAACAGTTTAATTTAGTTTATAATAACATCTTCGTATCTCAAAATCATTGTCATGTGGTTAATCAAAATTCTATCCAAATCTAAAAGAAAATGATACAAACCTAAAAACGAACTTCTATTGCCATTGCCAACAATGTAAAAATAGCCTACATAAAGCCAACTAATAAAAACATTGCAGACTGCAGGTAGAAAATATCCAGATAAAAATAAATATCCTATAAAACAGACTGCAACAAACTTGAAACATTTTATCAACTTGGGTCACGCTAGCTAGCAAACTTGCAACATTGTATAAAAATATTCTGGGCCCTCAGTTTCCCATGCCAGTGAGCTCAAGACAGACACAGATGTAGGCTATTTGCGCAAGGGAGGCCTATTTTCAGGCAAGCCTCTCCGCAAACTACGATGCTGAGACCACGAAAGAACGTCTAAAATTACAGACCTGCTCATCCAATGCCTTCAGGGCAATGCTCAGATGGTTGGGAAATCTTTGGCATAACTGTGTGTTGCACGGCACCACCTATGGTTAGCGGCAGTCCAAGCTCCTGACAAAGAGAAGGTTCCACTCCTCGGTCCTGATGGGGCCGACTCTCTAACGCAACACTGTTTCATCGAGCACCACCTTTCCAGTTGGAAAAGGTCAACGACCAACAAATGGGTGTTACGCACTCTAACAAAAGGCTACGCACTACAATTTTGTCAGTGACCCCCATGTTTAAGGGGTGTCTTGAAAACAACAGCTCGCAACCCTGCTCAAAAGCAAACACTCTGCTCAGAAATCTCCTTGCTCCTAGAAAAGCATGCAGTCGACGAGGTAGAAACATAGCAATAAAACTGTGGGTTCTACTCAATCTATTTTCTGGGCCTCAAAAGGGCGGATCCTGGACCTAAGGTGCCTGAAACAATCTTTTCAAAATGCTGACAATCAAAAGCATCCTTCAGTCAGTACAACCAGGTGATTGGTTCACAACAGTGGACCTGAAAGATGCATACTTCCATATCCCTATTCTACCAGCACACAGAAAATACCGGAGATTTGTCTTCGAAAAATGTGTCTTTGTTTCGCGTTCTACCCGTCGGCCTTTCGCTCGGCACTCGCACTTTCACAAAGTGCATAAGCACAGTGCTAGCCCCCCTTTGCCAAGCATGAGTCAGGGTCCTGAAGTACTTAGATGATTGGCTAATATGTACAGGTTCACACACATCCATGGTCTCACATCACCTCTCCAAGTTGGGACTAACAATGAACTTGGAAAATAGTTATCTGGTCCCCAGTCAGTGTGTACACTTCATGGGCTTGACACTGGACACTCAAAACATGCAAGCAACCCTCTCTCCAGAAAGAATGGTATCGATGACAAATTGTCTTTCAACTTTCAAACTGAGAAAACAGGTGACAGTGCTCAAAAGGCTCCTAGGCCACCTAGCCGCTGCAGTCCATGTTGTACCGTTGGGCTTGCTCCACATGCATCCAATGCAGTGCTGGTACAACAGACACAATATATAGTGGCTTGCAGAAGTATTCACCCCCCTTGGTATTTTTCCTATTTTGTTGCCTTACAACCTGGAATTAAAATGGATTTTGGGGGGGGGGTTGTATCATTTGATTTACACAACATGCCTACCACTTTGAAGATGCAAAATATATTTTTTGGTGAAACAAACAAGAAATTGACAAAAAAAAACAGAAAACTTGAGCATACATAACTATTCACCCCCCCCCCCCCCCCAAAGTTAATACTTTGTAGAGCCACCTTTTGCAGCAATTACAGCAGCAAGTCTCTTGGGGTATGTCTATATAAGCTTGGCACATCTAGCCACTGGGATTTTTGGCCATTCTTCAAGGCAAAACTGCTCCAGCTCCTTCAAGTTGGATGGGTTCCGCTGGTATACAGCAATCTTTAAGTCATACCACTGATTCTCAATTGGATTGATGTCTGGGCTTTGACTAGGCCATTCCAAGACATTTAAATATTTCCCCTTAAACCACTCAAGTGTTGCTTTAGCAGTATGCTTAGGGTCATTGTCCTATTGGAAGGTGAACCTCCGTCCCAGTCTCAAATCTCTGGAAGACTCAAACAGGTTTCCCTCAAGAATTTCCCTGTATTTAGCGCTACCCATCATTCCTTCAATTCTGACCAGTTTCCCAGTCCCTGCCGATGAAAAACATAATAACAATAATAATAATAATAATAAGCCATTTAGCAGATGCTTTTATCCAAAGTGACTTACAGTCATGTGTGCATACATTTTTACGTATGGGTGGTCCCGGGGATCAAACCCACTACCCTGGCGTTACAAGCGCCATGCTCTACCAATTGAGCTACAGAGGACCACCGCATGATGCTGCCACCACCATGCTTCACTGTGGGGATGGTGTTCTCGGGGAGATGAGAGGTGTTGGGTTTGCGCCAGACATAGCGTTTTCCTTGATGGCCAAAAAGCTCAATTAAGAGTACCTTCTTCCATATGTTTGGGGAGTCTCCCACATGCCTTTTGGCGAACACCAAATGTGTTTGCTTATTTTTTTCTTTAAGCAATGACTTTTCTGCCCACTCTTCATAAAGCCCAGCTCTGTGGAGCTTTGCAGCTCCTTCAGGGTTATCTTTGGTCTCTGTTGCCTCTCTGATGAATGCCCTCCTTGCCTGGTCCATGAGTTTTGGTGAGCGGCCCTCTCTTGGCAGGTTTGTTGTGGTGCCATATTCTTTCCATTTTCTAATCATGGATTTAATGGTGCTCCGTGGGATGTTCAAAGTTTCAGATATTGTTTTATAACCCAACCCTGATCTGTACTTTTCCACAACTTTGTCCCTGACCTGTTTGGAGAGCTCCTTGGTCTTCATGGTGCCGCTTGCTTGGTGGTGCCCCTTGCTTAGTGGTGTTGCAGACTCTGGGGCCTTTCAGAACAGGTGTATATATACA
The DNA here is from genome assembly GCF_964263955.1 of Coregonus lavaretus. NCBI lineage: Eukaryota > Metazoa > Chordata > Actinopteri > Salmoniformes > Salmonidae > Coregonus > Coregonus lavaretus. Next base: position 59,925,503 of record NC_139997.1, on the reverse strand, counting down.
CTGAGATCATGTGACAGAACATGTGACACTTAAGTAAAGTCCACCTGTGTGCAGTCTAACTAATTATTTGACTTCTGAAGGTAATTGGTTGCACCAGATCTTATTTAGAGGCTTCATAGCAAAGGGGGTGAATACATATGTACACACCATTTATTTTGTAATAATTTTTTGAAACAAGTAATTTTTTTTTCATTTCACTTCACCTCACCAATTTGGACTATTTTGTGTACGTCCATTAGATGAAATCCAAATAAAAATCCATTTAAAATACAGGTTGTAATGCAACAAAATAGGAAAAATGCCAAGGGGGCTGAATACTTTTGTGAGGCACTGTATGTCCCAGAAGGGACAAAGAGCTAACAATTTCAATGAATTGCTGGAGAGCAATACAATGGTGGCGCCTAGCACTTTAAACTCCCTGTGGAGTTCTCCTAGGCACAGTTCACAACAGGGTGACTTTGACCACAGAAGCCTCTCTACAGGGATGGGGAGCAGTCTTGAACCAGTCAGGGATCCATGGTGTATGATCAGCATCATGGACAACAGCTCACATCAACATACTGGACCTCAAGGCGGTTCACCTTGCAATTTGGTACTTCCTCCCAGTATTTAGGGGACAACATGTAGTGATACGTACAGACAACACAACAGTGGTTGCACACATCAACCACCAGGGCAGACTGAGGTCAATGGCACTACACCAGGTAACAAGGGCACAACTGCTTTGGGCAAACAGACACCTTACATTCCTCAGAGCAATACACCTGCCGGGGGTGGAGAATCAGGCAGCAGACCTTCTCCCCAGAGGAGGCCCTCTTCCTTTAGACTGGAGGATACATCCCACAGTAGTGGAGATGATCAGGGCGTGATTCGGAACGGCCATCGCCGATTTGTTCACATTGCAAGCCTCAACCCATTGTCCTATATGGTTCTCCATAAAGGATCCAGCAGGCCCGCTCGGGGTCGACGCCCTATCACAGAGATGGCCAAGGGAGCTGCTGTATGCGCTTCCACCAATTACCTTGCTCCCTCAGGTCTTGAGGAAGATCAGTCTCGAGATCGCATCAGTTCTACTTGCTCCACGTTGACCACTGCATCACTGGTTTTCAGACCTTGTACAGCTGACAACCTCCCAACCTTGGGAACTCCCTCTTCGAGCGGACCTCCTGTCACAAGTTAAACAGCAAGCTTTGACACCCCAAACCCAGCATACTGAAGTTGTGGGTGTGGCCCTCAACGTAACCTCCTGGTAGCTGCAGGGTTGCCCTCTCTGGTAATTGATACAATTCAGGCAGCCAGGGCATCCTCTTCGCGAACCCTGTATTCGTGTGGAATGTGTTCAGGAAGTGGTGTGTCGACCATGCAAAATCGCCATCTTCCTGCCCTATTTCTGTCATTTTGACTTTACTCCAGGAGCTAATGGCTGCAGGGAATCCCCATCTACATGAAAGTGTATATGCCAGCCATCTCTATTGGTCATGACCAGATTGCAGGTGCATCACCAGGGGTACACCCTCTAGTATCACAATTCATGAAAGGAGCCCGCAGGATATGGACCCAAAGGCTCCTTCAATACCCGCATGGGCGTTAGATGTTGTCCTACGATCACTTATGAGCCCACCATTTGAGCCCCTGTCTTCACTTGAGCTATGTGAGCGCTCAGTCAAGAATGCCTTTCTATTGGCTATTGTTTCAGCCAAGCATGTTGGAAAATTACATGTGCTTTCTACCCATCCTTCATGCCTCACTTTAGCAGAAGATGGATCTAAGGCAAATTGCAGCATTCGTACCTATGGTGCTTTCAGCATCACATTTTAACCATCCCTTAGCGGCATTTCTGTCCACTTCCCTACTCCTCACAGGAGAGTTGTGAGTTTCATACAGATTGAACGGTTAGGGCATTGAGTACCTATCTTGCTGCAACAACAACGGTTTGTCAAACTGAACAGCTTTTTGTGTGCTATGGGGAGAACAAAGGTCGTGCTGTATCAAAGCAGACTGGCACATTGGATTACCAATGCAGTGTCAAAATCATACACTGCAGCAGGTAAACCAACTCCAGATGGTGTAGTAGCATGCTCCACCAGGGGTATGGCCACTTCAGGGGCCTCCCTGGACTCTATCTGTGCTGCTGCAAGGAGGGCAACACCCATGACTTTCATGAGGTACTACAGACTAGGTCTATGGCGGTCATGACATTTTGTCAGCCAGTGATTGTCAAACAAATAACTGCCGGTCTCACGGTAATTGACCGTTAATTAACATAAACACATTTAGCATCTTCTGGCTTCCACGCATAGCCTACAAGCCACTGATGCAGACCTTTCGAACATTTCCATTTTAGTATAATAAATCCATGTAATACAGCCTACAAAATCACAATAAATTCATTATTTATTTTAGACAGGTCTAAATGTAGTCTATTTCAGAAGAACAGAATAGCATACTCTGAGTTGTCCTTATGTTAGGCCCTGATCTGGCTGTGCCATATGGCTGTGGGCAACACTAGTTAATTTATCAGACAAGATTTGCTTAGAATTCCATGGCATTATTTTATAGTATGAAGAATACAATTGAACATAGCTGAATAAAATAAAGGATATTTTCTTTAAACGATTTGAGGGAGTGCGCACATGCGGCTATTCTGTGTTGAGCGGTTGACAAAAGAAACAGGTCCTCCTATATGCTTAATTTAGAGTTATTTATGCAACGTTAGTTGTGATACAAACATTGGGATATATATTTTGATTTTTTATAAGGCATGATGCGACTGTAATGATGATTTTAAAAAAGTTGCACAAGCTGCACACACTTCATCAGTCTCACATTCACAATTTGACACGCACTTGATAATGCCTCGAATTTCCCGGTGGCATCCCCTTTGTGTGGCCGTAATGCCACCTAAAAAAATCTACTACAAAAAAACAAACCTTTGCGGCCAGTGGCAGTTGGGATGAATATAATAATTATAATTCCCTTCTTCCAGCTGCGTGCTCCGAAGCACCTCTCACTCACATTGCTCTCTCAGATAGCTCAATTCTTATTAGCCAATGCCCGTCACGTGATCGGGTCTTTCTCACAGGCTACAGTGAAGACAGACACGCAAAAGCACTAGCCTATGTCAATCTACTATCCCCATAGTACAAATGTTGACCAATTCTGTGCAAGAAATAAGTATTCCAAACATACACTACCAGTCAAAAGTTTGGACACACCTACTCATTCAAGGGTTTTTCTTTATTTTTACATTGTAAAATAATAGTGAAGACATCAAAACTATGAAATAACACATATGGAATCATATAGTAACCAAAAAAGTGTTAAACAAATCCAAATATATTTTCTATTTGAGATTCTTCAAATAGCCACCCTTTGCCTTGACAGCTTTGCACATTCAATATATTTAAATTAACAGGTGTGCCTTCTTAAAACTGAATTTGTGGAATTTCTTTCCTTCTTAATGAGTTTGAGCCAATCAGTTATGTTGTGACAAGGTAGAGGGGTATACAGAAGATAGCCCTATTTGGTAAATTAACAAGTCCATATTATGGCAAGAACAGCTCAAATAAGCAAAGAGAAACAACAGTCCATCATTACTTTAAGACATGAAGGTCAGTCAATACTGAAAATGTAAGGAACTTTGAAAGTTTCTTCAAGTGCAGTCGCAAAAACCATCAAGCGCTATGATGAAACTAGCTCTCATGAGGACCGCCACAGGAATGGAAGACCCAGAGTTACCTCTGCTGCAGAGGATAAGCTCATTAGAGTTACCAGCCTCAGAAATTACAGCCCAAATAAATGCTTCACAGAGTTCAAGTAACAGACACATCTCAACATCAACTGTTCAGAGGAGACTGTGTGGATCAGGCCTTCATGGTTGAATTTCTGAAAATAAACCACTAATAAAAGGACACCAATAAGAAGAAGACACTTGCTTGGGCCAAGAAACACGAGCAATAGACATTAGACCTGTGAAAATGTGTCCTTTGGTCTGTTCTCCAAATTTGAGATTTTTGGTTCCAACCGCCGTGGCTTTGTGAGACTCGTGTGGGTGAACGGATGATCTCTGCATGTGTATTTCCCACCGTAAAGCATGGAGGAGGTGGAGGGAGCTGAAGGTTCGAGTTGCCAAACGTCAGCCTCGAAACCTTAATGACTTGGAGAAGATCTGCAAAGAGGAGTGGGACAAAATCCCTCCTGAGATGTGTGCAAACCTGGTGGCCAACTACAAGAAACGTCTGACCTCTGTGATTGCCAACAAGGGTTTTGCCACCAAGTACTAAGTCATGTTTTGCAGAGGGGTCAAATACTTATTTCCCTCATTAAAATGTAAATCAATTTATAACATTTTTGACATGCGTTTTTCTGGATTTTTTTGTTGTTATTCTGTCTCTCACTGTTCAAATATACCTACCATTAAAATTATAGACGGATCATGTCTTTGTCAGTGGGTAAACATACAAAATCAGCAGGGGATCAACTACTTTTTTCCCCTCACTGTAGGCCTATGGGCTAGGTGTGCGACTATGATTTGAAAAAGGCATGTGCTGTTTCTTGCCTTACTGCACACAAGCTTGGCATCATTTACAAAGTGATAGGCTATTATTGTCACCCATCAGACTGTTCTTGATGTAATCTTGTCTTTACATATAGTAAACGAGATTTGTTTTGATTTAGAATGGACCATTACCATGCACCGGTCTCGAAACAGGGGCTTGTGGTTCATTTTCATGCCAGCCAGATAGGCTATACTCCTGTTGTAAAGAGAAGCAATGCACTTAACATTAGGAAAGTAAAAAAATATATATAAAAAATATATATATATATATATATATATATATATATATATATATATATATATATATATATATAGCTCAAAAAAATTAAGGGAACACTTAAACAACACAATGTAACTCCAAGTCAATCACACTTCTGTGAAATCAAACTGTCCACTTAGGAAGCAACACTGATTGTGACAATACATTTCACATGCTGTTGTGCAAATGGAATAGACAACAGGTGGAAATTACAGGCAATTAGCAAGACACCCCCAATAAAGGACTGGTTTTGCAGGTGGTGACCACAGACCACTTCTCAGTTCCTATGCTTCCTGGCTGATGTTTTGGTCACTTTTGAATGCTGGCGGTGCTTTCACTCTAGTGGTAGCATGAGACGGAGTCTACAACCCACACAAGTGGCTCAGGTAGTGCAGCTCATCCAGGATGGCACATCAATGCGAGCTGTGGCAAGAAGGTTTGCTGTGTCTGTCAGCGTAGTGTCCAGAGCATGGAGGCGCTACCAGGAGACAGGCCAGTACATCAGGAGACGTGGAGGAGGCCATAGGAGGGCAACAACCCAGCAGCAGGACTGCTAACTCCGCCTTTGTGCAAGGAGGAGCAGGAGGAGCACTGCCAGAGCCCTGCAAAATGACCTACAGCAGGCCACAAATGTGCATGTGTCTGCTCAAACGGTCAGAAACAGACTCCATGAGGGTGGTATGAGGGCCCGACGTCCACAGGTGGGGGTTGTGCTTACAGCCCAACACTGTGCAGGACGTTTGGCATTTGCCAGAGAACACCAAAATTGGCAAATTCGCCACTGGTGCCCTGTGCTCTTCACAGATGAAAGCAGGTTCACACTGAGCACATGTGACAGAGTCTGGAGACGCCGTGGAGAACGTTCTGCTGCCTGCAACATCCTCCAGCATGACCGGTTTGGCGGTGGGTCAGTCATGGTGTGGGGTGGCATTTCTTTGGGGGGCCGCACAGCCCGCCATGTGCTCGCCAGAGGTAGCCTGACTGCCATTAGGTACCGAGATGAGATCCTCAGACCCCTTGTGAGACCATATGCTGGTGCGGTTGGCCCTGGGTTCCTCCTAATGCAAGACAATGCTAGACCTCATGTGGCTGGAGTGTGTCAGCAGTTCCTGCAAGAGGAAGGCATTGATGCTATGGACTGGCCCGCCCGTTCCCCAGACCTGAATCCAATTGAGCACATCTGGGACATCATGTCTCGCTCCATCCACCAACGCCACGTTGCACCACAGACTGTCCAGGAGTTGGCGGATGCTTTAGTCCAGGTCTGGGAGGAGATCCCTCAGGAGACCATACGCCACCTCATCAGGAGCATGCCCAGGCGTTGTAGGGAGGTCATACAGGCACGTGGAGGCCACACACACTACTGAGCCTCATTTTGACTTGTTTTAAGGACATTACATCAAAAGTTGGATCAGCCTGTAGTGTGGTTTTCCACTTTAATTTTGAGGGTGACTCCAAATCCAGACCTCCATGGGTTGATACATTTGATTTCCATTGATCATTTTTGTGTGATTTTGTTGTCAGCACATTCAACTATGTAAAGAAAAAAGTATTTCATAAGATTCTTTCATTCATTCAGATCTAGGATGTGTTATTTGAGTGTTCCCTTTATTTTTTTGAGCAGTATATATATATATATATATATATATATATATATATAAGGCCTAGCCTATAGAAAGCTGATGGGATTCTCCTCTTTTTAATAGAGGCCATCACACTTTTCTCACGCAATTGCATAGCCTATAGAAATGTTGTGCAACATGAGCTCATGGGCTCTCATGAAGTGTTTGATTAGATTTTCAATACATTTGCATTGATGTCCGAGTGATTAGAGGGATAATAGAGTGCTGAGTACCAGGCAGTTAGCAAGTTTGGTAGGCTACTAATGACCATCAGCAGCATCAGAGCTTGGAGAAGCCTAATTACCGTGACTAAGCGGTCATGTGGAATTTGACTGCCGTCATGACTCGTGACCGCCGGTCACCATAACAGCCCTACTACAGACTCAATGTTATGTCCACACCATCAGTGGGGTCTGTGGTTCTGGACACGGCACACTCTCTCAACCCAGACAAGTGAGCGTACTGTGAACCTTGTACTTACTTATCAACCATCAGTGAGATGGATGTTCTATACAGAGTAGGGGTGTGCCGAGTACTCGAACAAAACGAGTATCTTAACGAATATGGAGAATTTTCCGAATACGATTATGATTTGAGTATTTTTTGCAATTATCCGTGGTCAGAAAAAATTACTTTTCAGCTGCCTGCACGCATCTCTTTCACTCAAACAGTGTGAAGCGCTGTGTGCTTTAAACAACTATTGGCCAGTTCTTCTGTCTGTAAAGAAACGGGTGGGGTATCAGTTGAGCCTGCTGCAACGATTAGATTAGAACAAGGCACTCTCCCTCTGCTCTCATTTCCCCAGAGAGACACACTCTCGGCTCTGTTTCACTCACTTACAGTCACTCGTCTCAGGGCACAAGTCTCCCCTTCTCCAAACATCTTGTATGAATCAGAATCTGTAGCTAGTCATTGTTGTTTAAACTATACTGGACAAAAATATAAAAAGCAACATGTAAAGTGTTGGTCTCATGTTTCAGGAGCTGAAATAAAAGATCCCAGAAATGTTCCATATGCACAAAAAGCAATGCCACAGATGTCTCAAGTTTTGGGAGAGCGTGCAGTTGGTATGCTGACTGCAAGAATGTCCAACAGAGCTGTTGCCAGAGAATGTAGTGTTTATTTCTCTACCATAAGCCGCCTCAAACATAATTTTAGAAGATTTGGAAGTACATCCGGCCGGCGTAACAGCAGCAGACCTCGTATAACCACACCAGTCCAGGACCTCAACATCCAGTTTCTTCACCTTCATATCACATTGGCCAGCAATCACACATTCCCTTTGACAGCTAGGTGTATTACTGTAAAGACGCCTTGCAGTTTTGGAGACAGCTTCGCGTTCGGTAACATAAAAACAGTGCAGTCGCATTAGTACTGGTAAAGCAGTGATTTACTCACTGAGCTATATACAGCATGAACTTAGCTACTTCATATGGATTTACATCACTGCACTAATGTTAGCTAGGCGACGTTAGCCATAAAGCTAGCCACTGATAACTCGTTCAGCTAACGTTTGCCTTGCCAGGCTGCTTACTATAGCCAAGTGAACGTCAGTAGCTCGTCAGAATAATTTTAGCTTTTCTCTTACTCACCGTTTCCCTGTCAGCCCATCCCACAGCTCCAGCTCGAACTACACTACATGACCAAAAGTATATGGACACCTGCTCGTCGAACATCTCATTCCAATATTAATCATAGGCATTAATATGGAGTTGGTCCCCCCTTTACTGCTAGAACAGCCTCTACTCTTCTGGGAAGGCTTTCCACTAGATGTTGTAACATTGTTGCATTCAGCCATATTGCTTCCATTCAGCCATAAGAGCATTATTGAGGTCGGGCACTGACGGTGGACGAGTAGGCCTGGCTCGCAGCCGGCGTTCCAATTCATCCCAAAGGTGTTCGATGGGGTTGAGGTCAGGGCTCTGTGCAGGCCAGTTAAGTTCTTCCACACCGATCTCAACAAACCATTTATTTATGGGCTTCGCTTTGTGCACGGGGACATTGTCATGCTGAACAGTTGTCACAGAGCTGGAAGCACAGAATCGTCTAGAATGTCATTGTATGCTGTAGTGTTAAGATTTCCCTTTACTGGAACTAAGGGGCCTAGCCTGAACCATGAAAAACAGCCCCAGACCATTGACCAACTTTAAATTTGGCACTTTGCATTGGGGCAGGTAGCGTTCTCCTGGCATCCTCCAAACTCAGATTAGTCTGTCGGACTGCCAGATGGTGAAGCGTGATTCATCACTCCAGAGAACGCGTTTCCACTGCTCCAGAGTCCAATGGCGGCGAGCTTTAAACCACTCCAGCCGACGCTTGGCATTGTGCATGGTGATCTTAGGCTTGTGTGCGGCTGCTCGGCCATGGAAACCCATTTCATGAAGCTCCCGATGAACAGTTCACGTGCTGACGTTGCTTCCAAAGGCAGTTTGGAACTCAGTAGTGAGTGTTGCAAACCGAGGACAGATAATTTTTACGTGCTACGCGCTTCAGCACTAGGCAATCCCGTTCTGTGAGCTTGTGTGGCTTATCACTTCGTAGCTGAGCCGTTGTTGCTCCTAGACGTTTCCACTTCACAATAACAGCACTTACAGTTGACCGGGGCAGCTCTAGCAGGGCAGAAAGTTTACTAACTGACTTGTTGGAAAGGTGACATCCTATGACGGTGCCATGTTGAAAGTAATGGAGTTCTTCAGTAAGGCCATTCTACTGCCAATGTTTGTCTATCTGGAGATTGCATGGCTGTGTGCTCGATTTTATACATCTGTCAGGAACAGGTGTGGCTGAAATAGCCGAATCCACTAATTTGAAGCGGTGTCCACATACCTTGGTATATATAGTGTAAGTGCATTACAGACAGCAATAAGCCGTAACACCAGGATGTAAACAGATAGTAATGAGGCCATACATGTACATGTTTTGTAGATGGTTCCAAATTAACTAAAGCCAGCCCTCGCAAGACACGTATAGTCAGATCGAAATGTATGTCATTTTATTAGGAAACACATGGCATAGATGCGGAAAAATCCCTTTTCAAGCCCAAATATATCATACTTTGACTCAAACGGTGACTTATTGACTTAAATCGTTGTGCAACATCACGGGTAAGCTCTGGGCATCGTGTTTCAGCTGAAAAAAAGTGAATTTTCGCTGGTGTGGGCGTTAAACTTTTTAAAAAATAATTATCGTATTTAATGATCAAATTATACTGTATTAATATAATGAGTAAACCAGGAATGTCACAAGTTAATTGACGCGTGAAAACTCGAGAAAATAGCAACTCTACAGAGCGCACATGACTCACCACTCTATACGCTACTGTTCTGGAATTAATAGACTAGTCATTGCTTCAGAGGGCAAGAAACCTATGTGTTTTATAGACATACTTCAATGGTATGTGCGCGCGCTGAGATCTTAACCCTGTGCACTAAGCCCACTATTAACAAGCCCTTATTCCTAAGCCATTACCAGAAGATTCCAACCCCACCGTTACGCTTGTTTATACTGAGTTGCACTGAGGTCGGAACTGCCCTTTTCGTCCTCATGCTAGCCACCACAGGAACTTTGGAATGGCAGTGTCAGCCAATCAGCTCCTTTGTTATTTAAGGCGACCTACTATTCCATAATGGCTGTTGTGCCTACTGCTAGCTAGCATGAGGACGAAAAGGGCAGTTTTCTGGGAAAACTAGCAGTATTTCAATCTTCTCGATGTATCAGTGTGGATAAAGGTAAAATTTGAAGTACAGTGGCATATCCCATCCCTGCATTAAGGTACGTTTTCCAACCGACATCTCGTGCCGGCTCCATTGTGTCTTACCCCAGTGCAGCTTAGTGTAAACAAGGGCAACAGCAGGACGAAAAGGGTAGTTTTCCGGGAAATGTGTGATTGATGTGGGGGGGGGGGGGGGGGGGGTTCTGCAGAATTCAATTGTAGCCTATCAAACTTTTTAATATCAAACATCTTGACAGAGGTTGGATATCATGTTAATGTGTAAAGGATGTCACACTGCTTGCTTAGCGAGTAGGCCCACCACTTCCTCGTGATTCAGCTCATACCGAGGCTCAAACCCAGGACCTCTGCCTCGCAAACACACAACGGCCATCCTAAAGCATCTTACCCAGTCACGCCAACGAAAAGCTAGCTATTTGCCAGCACAAGCGGAGACACTTCAGGCTGAGGGGTGAGTTTCACAGATCCCCTTCTGCTACATATGAACATGTGCAGGTGCAGTGAGGCTGTTGCCACACTAGAGGTCATTACAGCATTGAGAGAGAGAGAGAGAGAACATTATCATTGGCATGTACATTATTACATTACTATAAATGATCATTGGCATATGTCTGGTGAGGGAAATGCTTGTATATTTTTCCATTGATACAGACCGGATCCTCACAAAAAAACGTACTAAAGCATTATCAAATAGATGCATCTTTAAGTGCTAATAAAACAAATATGGTAAGAGCAGACTACCATCCAACAAATGCATTGTAGAATTTCACATTGGTTGAAGTGGTATTTCCTTCTTTCCTATAAAAATGTTTGAAACACCACCAGTCTCTCCCGATCTAGTCTCAATTATCTAGGCTGTTGAACAAGACATCTAATCTAGAAGGCAAGAGGTGAGCTTCCACATAAGGTGCTGTCTGTCAGAGGACTCCACAACTTCTAGTTTCTACCAAAAGTAAATGAACAGTCAGTCCAGCCATCTCAATGCCAGACACTTGGGCGGGCTGCGTTTCAGGCTGATTACATTGCAGATGCCTGCTGTTGATTGATTCAACCATTGGTTGATGCAATGCCACTAATGCAATATAGTCTGCCTGGAACTCGACGTTGATCTTCCTGTGACCCGTCTGGGGTTAGAGGTCAGAGGTCAGAGGTGGAATTCTAGAAAGTGAAAGTCAAGTGATTATTGGTTAGATTAGAAGATTGGTTCACATTCATCATATTATTTAATTATATTTCACCCAAAAACCAAGCTTCCCCAATATAGGCTTATTATTATGTTACACAACAATGTTGCAGTACTTGCAGTACAACGTTTCAGTAGTGAAATGCACGCCAGAGTACAGTAGGTTATTAGCAGGTGCGTTGGAGCTTCTCTACTTAATATATGCGATATAGCAGACATGTTACCTGTAAGGCAATTTAGGCAAAGCTAATCAGGTGAAAGTTGAAAGAGATGCTGTGGCCTTTTGTTCTTTCAGCAGAGTCAAAAAGATGACTGACTACATGAGTAGTGTTTGTTGGCAGGGGGTTTCCGGCTGGTATACAAATACATACTGACATTTACATAACATAATACTTGCATTAGGGGAATAAATAAATTTGTCAAGCAGTTGGGTGCACTTTCATTATACAGCATTCAAATCACCAATATGAAACATCTCCATAATATGACAGAAGATTGAGTTATACAGATGATTTATAGTCATCTGACATCCATCCATAAACTCTTGGGAGAAGCAATACTTTCAGTTAAACACATGTAACTGGCATAGTACGACAGCTGGGGAAAACCTGGGGCAGACAGGACTTGTCATCTCCTGATATTCTCACATAGATTATGTTCGAAAATCTGTTTAATCAGTCTCTCTTGCCAGGGTTACCATTTCCACTCATATACCTATTTTTCACACCCTTTCTCTGTAGAACAACGGTCTGGTTATCACTTGTTGAATGTTGTGCAACAAAGTCAACATAACAAGACGTTCCCTCACAGGAAAAATAAAGTAGTTATTTTCTATTCTATACTAAACTTGTGCATGCCTGGTCCAGAAACACAGGATCAATTTAAGATATGGAATTGACAGTGGTCCAATTCAGTCACAATCTTGAATCTAAACAGGAAAAGGCGAAGTCAGTATAGGCTACCATAACGTTTCCCAGGGGGAAAAAAAAAGAAAATCACCCGCTCAACCCAGACATTGTTTGAGGGGAAAGGCAATGAACAGTTCGTTCAACCTTCACCCGAATACATGTAGAAGATAGAAAATTACGAAAGCCATCGAGGCAAGTGCAGCTTCGTGCGTTTTTCATGGTCAGCTGACAATTTATCCACCAATCATAAGTCGTATAGGGTTGTAAAAACATCAAATTGAAGCTGCGACTTTGTTATGTAAAATAATAGGCTGTATATAGCCTACGGACTGGAAACACAATTGCTTAGATTGCGATCGACCGAGGAAACTGCCGCAGTAAGTATTAGGCTACCAGTACCTACCTATTGCTCTCATCTCCTTCTATTAACGTTAGATTGGATACTGATCTGGAGTTTGCTACTTACTGTATTCTACAGGCTATCAATTTCACTGAGCCTTATGCATTCTGTAAAAAGCATTGTAGTCAGTCAATAGGGCAGTCAGTCTATTTAGCAAACTGTAGCTTTACTTGACAAAATATAAGTCAGGAAAAGACTGATGATGGTTACCTGGACTCCGATGGTTAGGCCTTAGCCCTTGATCATGACACTCAGTTCCATTACACATCATTGGAGGAAGGCGTCTTCTGGATCGGTCTTAACATTAACACGCATTGCTTGCGGTACGGTTTTGGAAACATAAGGACCTTATCGTTCATATCAGCGAGAAACATTTTTCAAAAAATGAAACGTTAAAATTGATACACGACCATAGCCTATCTCCACTTTTTTAGCGCGGATGACGGAGGGACCACCTGTGCTAATTAGCTATCTAGTACGCGTCAAACACCTGTGTGTAACAGGAAGAAGGTTGCCAGAAACGTGTTATCGCTGAAAAATACTTTTGGCTGCAACCGTGATAAAGCCGGTTAAAACAGTGTAGCCTACAGTGTGTGTGTATTTTGCATTTGTGAAATTATTTTGATGTGATATGAAAGTAAATGGCTTTATGTTTCTAGAACCGTATCGCAATTGAGAATCGTTTCACGTTTAGATGGCTGTCAGAGCCAGTCTACCTCTGAAAATAACATACGGTATAAGTTCCTTGGACCTTGAAAAGTAAGGGGAATGTTAGGCTCCTTAAGAGTAGGTCTACAAATTGGGCCTATGCTTTGCATGCAGAATTTCCACTAGCCTGCTTTTGTTGCCCTATGTAAATAGACTGTTGTCTTGTTGATCCAACAGATAAACCCTGATTAGATGTTGATGTTTTTCACTGCAAGCTTTTGTTAAAGTGCACGTTATCATTTAAACAATATAGAAGCACACTTCTATATAATCAGATTATACATCAACCTGCAACTGTAAATTCCAGCCACAATCTATTATTGTAAAATCATATGATAAGACAGGACTTTGGACAATAGAAATCATCAGGACAACAAAAGTGCCAGCTAGGGCTTGTGAAAATAAAACATGTTACATAAGAGTGTGGTAGCCTACACTGTACATTAAATGTGTTTTCTTTTAAGACATGACGGTGGAAGTCGCCCAAATGAACAGCAACGGTCAGGTCCCTCTCCAAATGAACGCAAGCAGTCGAAGACAGGTAAGAACATCCGCCCTGAATCATGCAGTGTAATTGACATCTGGAGGTTTACAAGGCATTTGTTGAATAAGTAAGACTGAGTCATAGATAGTCTCTTTCTAGCCTGGGTACCAGTCTGTTTAGCTAACATTCCACTCCTTGTACTCCATAGTAGACTAAAAGGTGTGGAATATTAGCTAAACAGACTGGTACCCAGGATAGTCTCTTTCTGCACAAGGAGTCAGATACATACATGTGAGTGAGTGTTAGTTGTGGAGCCAACCAGAACATTTTGTTCAGCGGATCGATGGTGCACACTGTTGTCATGTTTTTTCAAAGCCTCCTTAACTAAGGTTAATTTTCATTTGACAGTGAAGTCAATACTCTGAGTTGTCGCCCCACTGGACACAGGTCTTGAGTGGCTCTGCCTCTCTGGCTGGTTTGCCTCCAGTGTCCAAGGCGTTCCTAGCCTTTGGAAAAGAGTTGACACAACGATGTAACCAAAGGTTTAAAAGCGTTCTATGGCTGTTAAACATATTTCAAATAGACTGATAATGTACATTTTATAGAGGTACACAATAGCAGAGTAGCTCCATAGGTTAGATCAATTGTATTGTCCTCTGAAGAGGAAATTCATTTCCACAGCTCATACATTTACATAAAAAAATAATTTAAAAAAGATCACCCAGACTTGACATTTACAGTTACAGATAAACAGAAAGTTCATCACTTTGTCCACTGTGTTATAACCTGACTGTTGGGCCAGAGAGCTGATTTTTTAAAGATGTGGTTTTCTCTTCCTATAGGAGGCCCCAGGAGGCCTGTGGGACTCAGTGATGAAAGCGGTCATCGTCATTGGATCTAGCCTCTTTGTCCTGGCAGCCTTCGGGAACTCCTTAACATGGTAATAACGACAAGACCTTAACACAGCATCTAGGGACAGGGATGTTTTCAGTAATAAGCACAATAATGAATTGTTATTGCGACCACATATTTGTGGGACAAGTTGAAACCTTAGCCTTTTCCCTGTGCCTCCCAGGCATCTGCAGAGGTTTTGGGGAGCATCAGGAGACTTCTGGCAAAACCAGTGGACTAAAGTGCACCAGAGGTGGGAGGGACACGAGACAGCCTTGTTCTATGCCGGTAAGAGACAATGTAACTGGTGGGATCTGAACCCTGGTGTCCCGCTTGGGAAAACAACATCTTAAGCATTAGACCAAGAGGAAATTCCCACTTGTGCTGAGGGTGACACTGATTTTAAGTCACAGGCAGGGTTACCTCATCACGATAGCATGAGTCCAACTCACCTTCGCTACAACAACATCAACAACAAAACATTTACCCATACAGCTACATAACAGCATGACACGCCATCTATGAATAGACAGGCTGGAAATATCATCTGACATAAACTAAAGGAAGTATTATGGGCTGCACAAAGGAACAGGAAGGAATAGACTGTGGCGAGCAGCCCAGTACAACTCTCTCCTGGAATTCTGATGTTCCACAGTGCTGATATTTAGGTGACATAAAAAAGACAAACAAAGTCTTCTCCCCAGAATTGAGTTGTGAAGTATATTTATGTTCCATTCATTATTAGACACAAACATTATCTGTCTAGAGATGATGGGGCGGCAGGTAGCTTAGTGGTTAAGAGCGTTGTGCCAGTAACCGAAAGGTCGCTGGTTCTAATCCCCGAGCCGACTAGGTGAAAAATCTGCCCTTGAGCAAGGCACTTAACCCTAATTGCTCCTGTAAGTCGCTCTGGATAAGAGCGTCTGCTAAAATGACTAAAATGTAAAAATGTCATGTGATTTGTAAAGGGTGGGTCTCAAATGGCACCCTATTCCCTAAATATGCCCTATTGGCCCTGGTCAAAAGTAGTGCAGTGACATTTTTAGCACATACAGTGAGGGAAAAAAGTATGATCAGTCTATAATTTTAATGGTAGGTTTATTTGAACAGTGAGAGACAGAATAACAACAAAAAAATCCAGAAAAACACATGTCAAAAATGTTATAAATTGATTTGCATTTTAATGAGGGAAATAAGTATTTGACCCCTCTGCAAAACATGACTTAGTACTTGGTGTCAAAACCCTTGTTGGCAATCACAGAGGTCAGACGTTTCTTGTAGTTGGCCACCAGGTTTGCACACATCTCAGGAGGGATTTTGTCCCACTCCTCTTTGCAGATCTTCTCCAAGTCATTAAGGTTTCGAGGCTAATGTTTGGCAACTCGAATCTTCAGCTCCCTCCACAGATTTTCTATGGGATTAAGGTCTGGAGACTGGCTAGGCCACTCCAGGACCTTAATGTGCTTCTTCTTGAGCCACTCCTTTGTTGCCTTGGCCGTGTGTTTTGGGTCATTGTCATGCTGGAATACCCATCCACGACCCATTTTCAATGCCCTGGCTGAGGGAAGGAGGTTTTCACTCAAGATTTGACGGTACATGGACCCGTCCATTGTCCCTTTGATGCGGTGAAGTTGTCCTGTCCCTTTAGCAGAAAAACACCCCCAAAGCATAATGTTTCCACCTCCATGTTTGACGGTGGGGATGGTGTTCTTGGGGTCATAGGCAGCATTCCTCCTCCTCCAAACACAGCGAGTTGAGTTGATGCCTAAGAGCTCGATTTTGGTCTCATCTGACCACAACACTTTCACCCAGTTCTCCTCTGAATCATTCAGATGTTCATTGGCAAACTTCAGACGGGCTGTATATGTGCTTTCTTGAGCAGGGGGACCTTGCGGGCGCTGCAGGATTTCAGTCCTTCACGGCGTAGTGTGTTACCAATTGTTTTCTTGGTGACTATGGTCCCAGCTGCCTTGAGATCATTGACAAGATCCTCCCGTGTATTTCTGGGCTGATTCCTCACCATTCTCATGATCATTGCAACTCCGCGAGGTGAGATCTTGCATGGAGCCCCAGGCCGAGGGAGATTGACAGTTATTTTGTGTTCCTTCCATTTGCGAATAATCGTACCAACTGTTGTCACGTTCTCACCAAGCTGCTTGGCGATGGTCTTGTAGCCCTTTCCAGCCTTGTGTAGGTCTACAATCTTGTCCCTGACATCCTTGGAGAGCTCTTTGGTCTTGGCCATGGTGGAGAGTTTGGAATCTGATTGATTGATTGCTTCTGTGGACAGGTGTCTTTTATACAGGTAACAAGCTGAGATTAGGAGCACTCCCTTTAAGAGTATGCTCCAAATCTCAGCTCGTTACCTGTATAAAAGACACCTGGGAGCCAGAAATCGTTCTGATTGAGAGGGGGTCAAATACTTATTTCCCTCATTAAAATGCAACTCAATTTATAACATTTTTGACATGCGTTTTTCTGGATTTTTTTGTTGTTATTCTGTCTCACTGTTCAAATAAACCTACCATTAAAATTATAGACTGATAATTTATTTGTCAGTGGGCAAACGTACAAAATCAGCAGGGGATCAAATACTTTTTTCCCCCACTGTAAGGGTCTTGTAAATAGAAAACTGTCTGACAGGGAACATCAGGAGAAAGTTTGCTTGTTATTTAGCCAGATGGACATGATGTAATATTGCTTTGGGATATGAGAGGGCGGTAATTCAGTCACCATCTTTGGTTTTATATCACTTTTATGAGATGTTAATGCACTGATGGAGTGAAGCATGCTGAGCTGTTCTTAGATAATGTTAGGACATGCTGTATCTTGAATTGGTTCATGTGTACATGATGCGGTTGTTGTTTTGTATTGTATGTAATGCATTGATTTCGGTTGTGCTGAACAGGGGCGATGTTTGTGCCAATTGTGGCTTTCTGGGGGTCCAATCTTCTGCTCATGCTGGTTGATTACACTGGAATGCCCAACTTCATCACCCGTTACAGAATACAGGTGGACAAGAACAACCCGGTACAGTCAATCTAATCTTGTTTTACTGCTGTATCTCACCATGACCTCCATTTATTACAGTAGGCAGGAAGGACTCAAATCAGGATCGTCCTTATGAAAGCCTCACATTTCACTCTAGTCAAAGGAGTTGTGTGTGCTCTCGCGTGCACGTGTGTTTGTACTAGCATGTGTGTTGTGAAATTCAGAGTCATCATAAATAGGGCCAAGAGTTTCTCTCCTGTTCATGTTGCATGTCCAGGTCACGTGGTCAGGAAAAACTCAGGTCTCAATGAAGGGCATGTCCATCAGTCGATCGGACCAAAGTCCTCTTACTGCGTTTGATTAATAGATGTTGTTTTACAGGACACTAGCGAGATAACGACTGCAATTACTGATGACCGCTGGTTACCCTAGCCTGCCCCCTCCTGCAATCCGTGGATGATTAGATACTTAAGTGACATAGCGTTACTCAAAGCGCTTATCAGTCATAAACATTACCTGTTTATAATATATGCCAAATGCAGCTAGATATAATCACCTTAGGTAACACGCACAGCAAATAATGTAGCCAGATATCGAAGAACTTCCCTGTGAGTTTCAAAGGTCAGTGATGACTTTTCAATGTGAGGGTGCAAAGCTCAGGAAACATGAGACAGGACCGAGGATAACTATATTTTACCAGCGGGACATAACCTCTTTATCTGATTATAAAGCATAAATCTGTTTAATTCATTTGGAATAAATATATTTCTGAATTAACATTACTATGATGTTACTATGGTCTCTCTAAATCTGGTATACAGTGATGTATACTCCCACTAGTATGTAGCAAGTGTTTGATTTATCCAGCTCTGGATTGGCTTGTGAATTTGTCATGGATACCATCCAAATTCTTTCAGACGGATGAACACACTATCAATAAATGACTTTATTGTAATGTGCTACATTGTGGTTTCCTAAGAAAGATTGATGGTGCTAGCTAGAGTAATATTCTAAGTACACAACAAACAAGAGCATAGACGCGGGAAGATGTTTGGGGGTGCTGCGATTTTTTTCACACAATCATTTTTTTCTCGAGCTACATACGGCTGTAGTCGGGGGTTGGGATATATCGTTCCGCTAATACAGAACTAGTGAAGGCCCAGTCCACTACTTTTGTAAAATGTACAAAAATAAAATAGCACCCCTACTTACATCTTAAAAACTAGCAGAAATGTCAGACTTTGAAGTAAACAAAACACGTTCAACTAAGTGAACAATAAACAAGAAGACTGCTGATTGCAGAAATGGATGACCTGACATTTGCCACCAAAATTCTCCCATCCCGTAGGTTGACCCAGTGAGGCTGCGCCACGCTGTGAAGACTGTGGTCCTCAACCAGCTCTTCATTTCTGCTCCCATGGTGGTGGTGTGCTGGGCGGTTATGTTTTATAGGGGGAATCCCTGCGGCCCAGAGCTGCCCACCTTCCACCGAGGCCTGTTGGAGTTGGCCTTCTGCGCCATGCTGGAGGAGGTCATGTTCTACTACTCACACAGGTAATAGCTGTGGCTAGGTACTAATTGATTTAGCTGAAGGTGTGGAAAGTGCTGTAACCAAAGATAAGCAAAGGATAGACAAACAATAGACAGACATATGGGGAAACATACACATTCCTCTGAGAGGTTCCAAAGAAAAGATCATTACAGTGCCTTCAGAAAGTAGTCATATCCCTTGACTTATTCCACATTTTGTTGTGTTGCAGCCTGAATTCAAAATTGATTAAATAGGTGTTTTTTCTCACCGATCTACACACAATACCCCCATAATGAAAAAGTGAAAAAAATATACAGTGAGGGAAAAAAGTATTTGATCCCCTGCTGATTTTGTACGTTTGCCCACTGACAAAGATATGATCAGTCTATAATTTTAATGGTAGGTTTATTTGAACAGTGAGAGACAGAATAACAACAACAAAATCCAGAAAAACGCATGTCAAAAATGTTATAAATTGATTTGCATTTTAATGAGGGAAATAAGTATTTGACCCCTCTGCAAAACATGACTTAGTACTTGGTGGCATAACCCTTGTTGGCAATCACAGAGGTCAGACGTTTCTTGTAGTTGGCCACCAGGTTTGCACACATCTCAGGAGGGATTTTGTCCCACTCCTCTTTGCAGATCTTCTCCAAGTCATTAAGGTTTCGAGGCTGACGTTTGGCAACTCGAATCTTCAGCTCCCTCCACAGATTTTCTATGGGATTAAGGTCTGGAGACTGGCTAGGCCACTCCAGGACCTTAATGTGCTTCTTCTTGACCCACTCCTTTGTTGCCTTGGCCGTGTATTTTGGGTCATTGTCATGCTGGAATAACCATCCACGACCCATTTTCAATGCCCTGGCTGAGGGAAGGAGGTTCTCACCCAAGATTTGACGGTACATGGACCCGTCCATCGTCCCTTTTAATGTGGTGAAGTTGTCCTGTCCCCTTAGCAGAAAAACACCCCCAAAGCATAATGTTTCCACCTCCATGTTTGACGTGGGGATGGTGTTCTTGGGGTCATAGGCAGCATTCCTCCTCCTCCAAACACAGCGAGTTGAGTTGATGCCAAAGAGCTCGATTTTGGTCTCATCTGACCAAAACACTTTCACCCAGTTCTCCTCTGAATCATTCAGATGTTCATTGGCAAACTTCAGACGGGCTGTATATGTGCTTTCTTGAGCAGGGGGACCTTGCGGGCGCTGCAGGATTTCAGTCCTTCACGGCGTAGTGTGTTACCAATTGTTTTCTTGGTGACTATGGTCCCAGCTGCCTTGAGATCATTGACAAGATCCTCCCGTGTATTTCTGGGCTGATTCCTCACCATTCTCATGATCATTGCAACTCCACGAGGTGAGATCTTGCATGGAGCCCCAGGCCGAGGGAGATTGACAGTTCTTTTGTGTTTCTTCCATTTGCAAATAATCGCACCAAGTGTTGTCACCTTCTCACCAAGCTGCTTGCCGATGGTCTTGTAGCCCATTCCAGCCTTGTGTAGGTCTACAATCTTGTCCCTGACATCCTTGGAGAGCTCTTTGGTCTTGGCCATGGTGGAGAGTTTGGAATCTGATTGATTGATTGCTTCTGTGGACAGGTGTCTTTTATACACGTAACAAGCTGAGATTAGGAGCACTCCCTTTAAGAGTGTGCTCCTAATCTCAGCTCGTTACCTGTTTAAAAGACAACTGGGAGCCAGAAATCTTTCTGATTGAGAGGGGGTCAAATACTTATTTCCCTCATTAAAATGCAAATCAATTTATAACATTTTTTTGTTGTTATTCTGTCTCTCACTGTTCAAATAAACCTACCATTAAAATTATAGACTGATCATTTCTTTGTCAGTGGGCAAATGTACAAAATCAGCAGGGGATCAAATACTTTTTTTCCCTCACTGTATATAGAAATTTTAGCAAATGTATTGAAAATGAAACACTGAAATATCTCATTTACGTAAGTATTCACTCCCTGAGTCAATGCTTTGTAGAATCACCTTTGGCAGCAATTACAGCTGTGAGTCTTTCTGGGTAAGTCTATAAGAGCTTTCCACACCTGGATTGTGTGTTAATTTGTCCATTAATCTTTTCAAAATTCTTCAAGCAAGCTTTGTCAAATTGGTTGTTGATCATTGCTGGACAACCATTTGCAAGTCTTGCCATTGATTTTTAAGTCGATTTCTAAGTCAAAACTGTAACTCGGCCACTCAGGAACATTCACTGTCTTCTTGGTAAGCAACTCCAGTGTAGATATGGCCATGTGTTTTAGGTGATTGTCCTGCTGAAAAGTGAATTTGTCTCCTAGTGTCTGGTGGAAAGCAGACTTAACTAGGTTTTCCTCTAGGATTTTGCCTGTGCTAAGCTCCATTCCGTTATTTTTTTATCCTGAAAAACTCCCCAGTCCTAAATGATTACAAGCATACCCATAACATGAGGCAGCCACCACTATGCTTGAAAATATGGAGAGTGGAACACAGTAATGTGTTGTATTGGATTTGCCCCAAAAATAACACTTTGTGTTCACGCCAAAAAGTGAATTGCTTTGCCACAGGATGCATGCTTTGGAATATGTTTTATTCTGTACAGCCTTGCAGTGGAGGGCATAGGCCCATCCACTGGGGAGCCAGGCCCAGCCAATCAGAATGAGTTTTCCCCCAAAAGGGCTTTATTACAGACAGAAATACTCCTCAGTTTCATCAGCTGTCCGGGTGACTGGTCTCAGACGATCCCACTGGTAAAAAAGCTGGATGTGGAGGTCCTGGGCTGGCGTGGTTACACGTGGTCTGCGGTTGTGAGGCCGGTTGGACATACTGTCAAATTCTCTAAAACAACATTGCAGGCGGCTTATGGTAGAGACATTTTCTGGCAACAGCTCTGGTGGACATTCCTGCAGTCAGCATGCCAATTGCATGCTCCATCAAAACTTGAGACATTGGTTGTGTAGTGTTGTGTGACAAAATTGCACATTTTAGTGGCCTTTTATTATCCCCAGCACAAGGTGCATCTGTGTAATGATCATGCTGTTTAATCAGCTTCTTGATATGCCACACATGTCAGGTGGATGGATTATCTTGGCAAAGGAGAAATACTCACAAAGTAAACAAATTTGTGCTCAAAATGTGAGAGAAGTAAGACTTTTTGTGGGTATCAAACATTTCTGGGATCTTTTATTTCAGCTCATGAAACATGGAACCAACACTTTACATGTTGCGTTTATATTTTTGTTCAGTATACAAGAGAGCTGAGAGTGAAAGTGCAACTCACCCTGACAGTATCTTCGACAGTCTCTGACACCTTTCTGACATTTAACTTGTGATCCCCTCCCTGTCAGGCTGTTCCACCATCCTGCCCTCTACAAGCATTTCCACAAGCAGCACCATGAGTGGACGGCTCCCATCGGAGTGGTCTCTCTCTACGCCCATCCTCTGGAGCACGTGGTGAGCACTTTATGCCTGTCCACTCCTCTTTCTTTCTTTCTTCTCTCTCTCTTAAAGTCAGACTAGGGGACCATAGCTTGAAACACTGCAGTGTGGATAATCTTGTAAGCAGATCATTTATAACCATGCAGCCTATTTCTAAACAATGTAAAACCATGTTGCTGATGGTCCCGCTTCACCCCCAGCTGTCCAACATGCTGCCTGCTCTGATCGGCCCTGTGATCCTGGGTTCCCACCTTGTCACAACCACCCTGTGGTACGCTCTGGCTCTGGTCAGCACCACCATCTCCCACTGTGGCTACCACCTCCCCTTCCTGCCCTCCCCCGAGTTCCACGACTACCACCACCTCAAGTGAGTCCTGTCTTATGCAAGATAGAGTTGCGTCCCACCTGGCACCCTATTCCCTATGTAGCGCACTACTTGTGACCAAAGCCCTATGGGACTTTGTTAAGAATAGTGCACTATAAAGGACATAGGGTGCCATTTGGGATATACACAGAATAACTTTATTTTCCCAGAGGGAACTTTGGTATGTTAACTGATATAGTGCACACTGTTCTTGGCATCTTCATTTTAATACTGTGAATCCCTGTCCAGTTCTTTGTTTGTACTTTGGACTTTGTTGACTCTGCCGGCCATGGCAGAAATTAAAAGTGTGGTAATAGCTCCTCCACATATCTCTTCTGAAGGCTAGGTGGAATTTTTCTGTAATATTGGTTACAGCTTATTAAATCTACTCCTTCCCGATCCGAAAAGGGGAGTTGATGCGTGCAAAAGGGTGAGATATTGGGATTGGTTTGGGATTTGTTCCATGGACAAGTTAGCCTGCCTGACACACAGCGAGTCTGTGGCTTTAGCCAGGCGATGTACAAGTAAAATTCAAAGGAGGAAACGTTAAGTACAGTACACTGTGTTTTCTTTTGTACTAATAATGTACTCTACCCTCCATCTCTGCAGGTTCAACCAGAACTTTGGAGTCCTGGGGGTTCTGGACAGATTACATGGCACCGACGCCAACTTCAGGAAGACCAAGGCCTACGAGCGTCACACCCTGCTCCTCAGCCTCACCCCTCTGACCGAGAGCATCCCAGACCCCCCCAAGAAGGTCCAGTGATTCTCCCCTAACCCAAATGTCACTTCTGACCTTCAGCTACATCCCAATAATCTCTCCTTACTTCTGTAGTGTGCACTCATTCACTACTCCCCATACAGTTAAAAGCATTGGATTGGTGTAAGCATGGGCTAGAGGAAAATGTATGATGAAGGGAAGTGAACAAGTGCACAGAGAAAGGAGAGATTATTGGGATGCAATCAGAGTATTCCCATCCTCAAGTCTGGCACTGGGATGGCTCCACTCCCGCTGTTCCTTTCTGCTCTTGGTAGTAGATACAGTTGAGTCCTTATTAAAGGTAGAGTCAGCCAAATGACGTTGCACAAGCAGCAACGCAGATATTGTGATGAGCAAGATGCAAGACTTCGCTCTCACACAGTATATGCGCATGTGCAGGGGTTCGCTTCACACTCTTACAACGTGGTAGCCACGGGACCAAAACAGCGGACATACCTCATTTTAATTATAAATCCCTATATTTTATAATCCGATTGTTGGATGGCACTTTATTACCGTAATTAGCACTTATTTCTTTGAATGTTTCCTGTGTAACTTTAGAAAACCTTTAATAAGCTTACTAATATCAGTATGTTAGTGTACTTATTGTATTGTTAGTAAGTTTGGATTCTGGGCCATGGAAAACCATACAATCATCCCATCCTTGTCACCATTTGTACAATCTGTAAATGGGTCCTTAAAGGGATGTGTTCTGTAGAGTCTGACTCCTAGGTTGAGATTTGGGAGTCATCATAGATTTTTACATGACCCGTAATTCATAAACTGTGCATTGTTGCAGAATAAAACCTTTGAAACAAATGAGATGTGTTTAAAAAATTTCTTCTAAGCTTTGACACAAAATCAGCATTCATCGTCACATCTGTAAGTCATCGTTTTCACCCTCAATCTCTCCACTCTTTCACACACATAATCAGTAGTCTGCTACAATATTGATGAAAACAATATCATCCATCAGTGATGTGATCAAATAAGGGGGCTGTTCCAGAAATCTGGATTACATTTACATTTTAGTCATTTAGCAGATGCTCTTATCCAGAGCAATTTACAGGAGCAATTAGAGTCAAGTGCCCAAGAAATGTGTATTACTTAATCTATTCAAGATACAGTGGGGAGAACAAGTATTTGATACACTGCCGATTTTGCAGGTTTTCCTACTTACAAAGCATGTAGAGGTCTGTAATTTTTATCATAGGTACACTTCAACTGTGAGAGACGGAATCTAAAACAAAAATCCAGAAAATCACATTGTATGATTTTTAATTAATGATTTAGCATTTTATTGCAAAAACATATGCATCTGGAAGAACGAGTGAAATCCGCAGGGTTCCTTCCAAGTTCTTCCAGATGCATATGTTTTTGGAAGAGAGACACAACTGAACTACAACTTCCATTTAAGAAAAAACCCTCAACAGGCTTTGGAGTAAATGGTTTCTGTTGCAAAACATTTTGCAACAGAATTGTCATAATGAATACACCCCATGTCCACATGGAGAAATACATAAAGGACTGTCAGAGGCCACTGGTGAACGAGAGCATCCGTTCCCAACGGAGCACTTAGGTCGCTTATCGAGAAAAACAGCCGACAATTAGTGTTTTCACACAGTGCGTGGAAAATCTATAATTTATAGATGCCAAACACTTCGCAGACTATTCGGATTGGAATGTAAACGCGTGGAAACCATACAATTAAAATGAACTACAACTTCCATTTAAAAACCCAACAGCTTTAATGTCATGTTGAAGAGCGTTTAGAGTAAACGGTTTCTGTTGCAAAACGTTTTGCAACAGACGAAACGTGTTGCAACAGAATCGTTGTAATGAATACACCTTTGATTCAGCCCACGCTGGGAAGGGTGCCTCATTGACCCTTTGTGGCTCGTGGAGATCATTCGCCTTTTAGGTGGGGACCCGTGGCAACTCCCATTGACCATGGACCTGTTGTTCCAGGCGCCAGTGCAGGTCTGGCACCCGCGGCCGGACATTTGGAATCTGTGGGCTTGGCCCCTGAAAGGTCCAATCTGATGGCAAGTGGTTTACCTCTGAACGTTATGGTTACTATACAGTCCACAAGTGCACCCTCCAGGAGAGGGTTGTATTGATATAAATGGCAGGTGTTTACAGCGTGTCATGTGGGAATTGATGGTGCCACTCCAGGGTTTTTAAAAAGGTGTGTGCAGTCTCAGGCCAGTTTCTAAACCTATTGCGCCCACTCGGGATTTGGCTTTGGTTTTGGATGTGCTGTGTGAGGCCCCATTTGAATCAATAGACACTGTGGATCTGAAGATCCTCTCCTACAAGACTGCCCTGCTCGTGGCTTTGGTCTCGGTTAAACGCGTTGGAGATCTCCACGCGTTATCCGTTCACCCCTCCTGTAGGAAGTTGCCCTTGTTGACTCGAAGTTGACGTTGCGTCCTAATGCGGCCTTCGTCATGACTATGTCCTACAGGTCTCTAACTTTTGAGCTCTTTCCCTTTTCGCCTCCTCAGTTTGCTAAGGAACAGCGGAGGTTACATGCCCTGTGTCCGGTATGAGTGTTATGCATGTACATTGAGCGGACATGGGGTTACCCGGATACCGCAGGTTGGCTTGGAACTCCGGATGGTCTGCCGTGGGCCATTTAATTTGATATCGGCTTGGGGCGTGATTTCATATCCCTATAGTTGTGTTGTACAAAGTTGACCGACTGAAAGGGCACGGACAGTCATGACTATAACTACGTGCCACCAAGTTCTGGGCTTGGTGAAGAGCAGAACTGAATTGAAGGAATGAATCCGTGCCTCTGGTTTATCCTGTGGAATGTGGGGCTTCTGGTGAGGCACGGTGTTCATTGGCCTTGTCAGGTGTGATTCTAATGTTCTTCAGTAGAGGGCGCTAGCATGCAAACTCCCCGTAGCTGTGTTTTACCTAGTTTCCCTCCTTCAGGGAACAGTAGTTATAACTGTACGTTTGTAAATGTGTTGTATGGGGGTTGGAGCCTTGCTGTAGGTAAACCACAACAGTGTCTGACTTTCAGCTGTTGCAGATGCACCTCCCCCGACTTCACTCGTAGACTTTCTTCTGCAGTCGGTTGCGTTAGCCTTACTGCTCGAACATACCCAGTGAGTTGACAACAACAACCAATATACACATTTTGCTTTCTTAATCAGCCAGAAAAACAGTGGCAGTTTCTCAAAGTTAGCTGGTTAACTTAATAATCCTGCGTTCTGGAACTCCCAACAGGAAAATACAGACAAGTAAATAACAGGACGATGACACAGGTGGTGTTTAAGTTTTTTTTGTCCATTTAATGTTTGTTTTTTTATATATAAGGAAAAGCACAATTACTACAAATAACACTAATTGCGAATCACAGCCTACAAAGCAGATATTATGGATATTAAGTGTTATAATACAAGATCATTCAAGTATTTCTTTTTCTTTTTTTCCATCATGACAAGCCTAGGATATTGTAATGGTAATGAACTATTAAAATGTCTTAATGGTTCATATACAGCTATTTTTATTTACATGGCTTTATGGAATTTTGTCATTTTTGCAGTCCCAGACATCATAGCCATTCATATCCTCTGAATATTGACAAACCCAAAGTGGGTTACGTCCTCTTTTCTCGTCCTCCCTCCCTCTCTTTCTCTCCAGTGTCCGGCCCAGTCCATCTGACACTGCAGGACACCAGGCATAGAGTTAATTGGAGCACCAGCTGTTCCACCCACAGGGTTTGTGTCACTATGCTAACGAATAGGCTGGACCCCAAAGGACCTGTCCCCTCTATCCTGGTCCAGGACAAGTGGGGGGGACACACTTGGGTGACATTCACTGGGGGTGGGGGGGGGGGACGTCTGTGTGGCTGTCTGTCTGTGGAAGCACGCCCCCTGGTGACCACCCCCCAGGCCCACAGCCACCACACCATATCCTCTCAGAGGATTCACATGCTTGGGAAATTATTTGAGTTTTTGTCGTAATTTGTCTTTATTCCTCGAGTAAAAGATTTCTTGAGTGATTCATCATCAATCATATAAGCCCCCTCAATTGACCCACAGCTCCCTTGAGTTAAACCCACAAGAAAGGAAAAAAAGCTAAAAACAACGTTAATTCTCGCGAAACTCAACTTTTTCAACAATGGTAAATGAAAATAAATTGTAAAACAAACATGAAGACAATTGGACATTCTAACACAGCGGAACCACCAGTGAATCTGAATCACTCCTCAACCTCCAGCAGAAGGTATAGCTATAACTGTTATTTATGCCATTTGATATTTAACTAAAGAGGACCATTACACTGATCAATAACTAGTTAGTTATATATTCAACCATCAAGTTTGACTTTGGCTCATGATACGATTCGTGGAAAGTTTGAATTGCCGTCGCATGAACACACTAGTGCTTCACATCAATCAATCAATTTGTAAACTGAATTCATAAAATATATTTAATTAACTATGATTTGAAATTGAACTTGACTTTCTGGAAACGTGTGATTTTTTTGGGGGTTGTTGCATTGAATGTCAGTTGATGACCTAATGTAAATTTCCCTTTATTTGTACTATACTATATATACTATGTTCCCATTTCTGAAAGTCTACAGAGGTTTCAACAAATGCAATACTGAGACATATCCATAGCATAGCTAGAAACACAGCAAATGAAAAAGCATTAAAATATCAGACCATTAAAAAAAAAAAGGAGAAAAAGTACATACACATGTAAAGTGACTATATAAACTGTTCTATAACAATAAAACAATTAGCCAGGAGGTGTAAGTTATCTTCTGTCCAATTTACATTTACATTAGTGAAGAAAAAATAAAATCACTTATCTATTTGATATCATCAGTTCTCTGTTGGATAAAGATTACGTTATCCACACTAGATTATTAGTTTATCTGACGGTATGTCTGGTAGATTGGGTGTAGTCTGCTGTTCATGGGAAAAGAACAGGTTGGTTGGGTTCAGGGGTCAGAGGGGAGACAGTCTGTCCATTGGTTGTTCTCCCCCTCCCCAGCAAAGCGTTTTAGCACAAAGAGCCACAAATTGCAAACACACTAAGGGGTGGGTAAAGGGGTACAGTGAGGGAAAAAAGTATTTGATCCCCTGCTGCTGTTGTACGTTTGCCCACTGACAAAGACATGATCAGTCTATAATTTGAATAGTAGGTTTATTTGAACAGTGAGAGACAGAATAACAACAACAAAAATCCAGAAAAACACATGTCAAAAATGTTATACATTGATTTGCATTTTAATGAGGGAAATAAGTATTTGACCCCTCTGCAAAACATTACTTAGTACTTGTTGGCAAAACCCTTGTTGGCAATCACAGAGGTCAGACGTTTCTTGTAGTTGGCCACCAGGTTTGCACACATCTCAGGAGGGATTTTGTCCCACTCCTCTTTGCAGATCTTCTCCAAGTCATTAAGGTTTCGAGGCTGACGATTGGCAACTCGAACCTTCAGCTCCCTCCACAGATTTTCTATAGGATTACGGTCTGGAGACTGGTTAGGCCACTCCAGGACCTTAATGGGCTTCTTCTTGAGCCACTCCTTTGTTGCCTTGGCCGTGTGTTTTGGGTCATTGTCATGCTGGAATACCCATCCACGACCCATTTTCAATGCCCTGGCTGAGGGAAGGAGGTTCTCACCCAAGATTTGACGGTACATGGCTCGTCCATCGTCCCTTTGATGTGATGAAGTTGTCCTGTCCCCTTAGCAGAAAAACACCCCCAAAGCCTTGCGGGCGCTGCAGGATTTCAGTCCTTCATGGCGTAGTGTGTTACCAATTGTTTTCTTGGTGACTATGGTCCCAGCTGCCTTGAGATCATTGACAAGATCCTCCCGTGTAGTTCTGGGCTGATTCCTCTCCATTCTCATGATCATTGCAACTCCACAAGGTGAGATCTTGCATGGAGCCCCAGGCCGAGGGAGATTGACAGTTCTTTTGTGTTTCTTCCATTTGCGAATAATCACACCAACTGTTGTCACCTTCTCACCAAGCTGCTTGGCGATGGTCTTGTAGCCCATTCCAGCCTTGTGTAGGTCTACAATCTTGTCCCTGACATCCTTGGAGAGCTCTTTAGTCTTGGCCATGGTGGAGAGTTTGGAATCTGATTGATTGATTGCTTCTGTGGACAGGTGTCTTTTATACAGGTAACAAACTGAGATTAGGAGCACTCCCTTTAAGAGTGTGCTCCTAATCTCAGCTCGTTACCTGTATAAAAGACACCTGGGAGCCAGAAATCTTTCTGATTGAGAGGGGGTCAAATACTTATTTCCCTCATTAAAATGCAAATCAATTTATAACATTTTTGACATGTGTTTTTCTGGATTTTGTTGTTGTTATTCTGTCTCTCACTATTAAAATAAACCGACCATTAAAATTATAGACTGATCATTTCTTTGTCAGTGGGAGTGTCACTGTAGGCTTTGTAACAGAACATTTGGAAGACAGTTCAGAGGGGTGAGTTCAAAACTGTTTGGCAGGCAGGGAGTCACTGAGTGGCCACTACTGTAGGTGGTGACCAATGTTGCATATTTGCAATTGTCAATGCTGTACAATCGACATTATTGTGGTGGGCACAAGTTAAGCAGAAAAAACATTAGTATAAGGCAACTTTCAATGATCTTGCTCATACTGAGGGATTGGTACAAGTCATTTTTTTCATCATTTGGTTTGGTTTGGTGTCCCCCCCCCCCATCTTTTTATTCTCCCTCTATTTCTCTCTCGCCCAAAACAACAACAAGTCAAATACTTGTTTTTCAAAGCATCAATTTCCAATCCACCACTTGCCTCGTAGAAATAAAAATCTGATCTGTCAGCCAACTAGATGGTGCCAATTGGAAAGGGGGTCCAACGATTGAAAGGGGGCCACAAGGTTTGCAGTTGCCATCAAACGTCCTCAGAAACCATTGTCCATTCCCCACACTGTAACCACAGGGAGAATATATGCCAAGGTTTGCTAAATAAAATAATTAATCCACTCCTTCAATAGTAATTCAGTCTTGTCTCTAACAAGACAAAACGCTGGGTGTTTCAAACAAAATGGAAGAGCCTTGATTTATTCAATCACAAGTCGTTTGTCAGAAAGTCATTCTCTCATGCTTGCGTGAACAATTGTACCCCCTTAATGACGTTGAGTTGATCCACATGGCTGAGGGTTGTCCGGGGTTACTTTGGTGGCTGGGCGTCTGATGTGGTTGCCGGGGCCCGGGCTGCAGGTCGCTGGCTCTGGCTGCTGTTTTTGGCATCATCCCTGGCGGGGGCCTGGGCAAACGGGGCTGGGCTGATGCCACTTTGGCTGTGGGGGCGGCTGGAGCCTTGGGAGGGGTGGCGGCGGCAACCATCTCCGCTGGATGAGTGTCTCTTGCGGCCTCCCTCCTCCATCGGGGGCTGCAATGAAGGAAAATGGTGAGATGTGGGATTGACTGGGGCTCTACAGACGTTCTCTAAGGACAATTCCACGTTAACGGAATTACACTGACTCAGATCTTTCACTTTAAAATCTATGCCAAACAAAAACCATTAATTTCAAAGTTTAACAAAGCATATAACTCTATGCACAAGGACTACTTTGAACAATTTACACAGAACATTTCACAAAAACACATTTACTGGATGAACTGTGCAGATTGCAGTGTGGTAAAATCTCCCTCAGTTTTTATGCGACCACGTTTTTCCCAAAACTTCGTTAAATATCTGCTTCGAAATAAGATTAAAAGATGGGGTGTCAGCTATGACATCAAAATCTAATTGTATTTGTTACATGCTTCGTAAACAACAGGTGTAGACTAACAGTGAAATAATTACTTACGGGCCCCTTCCCAACAATGTAGAGAGACAAATTATAGAAAAATGATCAATAATAATAATAAATACATATAACATGAGTAACGATACCTTGGCTATATACACGGGGTACCAGTACTGAGTCGATGTGCAGGTGTACGAGGTAATTGATGTAGATACAGTGCATTCGGAAAGTATTCAGACCCCTTGACTTTTTCCTCATTTTGTTACGTTACAGCCTTGTTCTAAAATGGATTAAATAAATACAAATCCTCATCAATCTACACACAGTACCCCATAATGACAAAGCAAAAACGTTTTTTTCGAAATTTTTGCAAAAAGAAAAGAAAAACGGAAATACCTTATTTACATAAGTATTCAGGCCCTTTGCTATGAGACTCGAAATTGAGGTCAGGTGAATCCGGTTTCCATTCATCATCCTTAAGATGTTTCTACAACTTGATTAGAGTCCACCTGTGGTAAATTCAATTGATTGGACATGATTTGGAAAGGCACCCACCTGTCTATATAAAGTCCCACAGTTTACAGTGCATGTCAGAGCAACAGCCAAGCCATGAGGTCGAAGGAATTGCCCGTAGAGTTCCGAGACAGGATTGTGTCGAGGCACAGATCTGGGGAAGGGTACCAAAGAATGTAGGCAGCATTGAAGGTTCCCAATAACACAGTAGCCTCCATCATTCTTAAATGGAAGAAGCTTGGAACCACCAAGACTCTTCCTAGAGCTGGCCGTCCGGCCAAACTGAGCAATCGGGGGAGAAGGGCCTTGGTCAGGGAGGTGACCAAGAACCCTATGGTCACTCTGACAGAGCTCTAGAGTTCCTCTGTGGAGATGGGAGAACCTTCCAGAAGGACAACCATCTCTGCAGCACTCCACCAATCAGGCCTTTATGGTAGAGCGGCCAGACAGAAGCCACTCCTCAGTAAAAGGCACGACAGCCCGCTTGGAGTTTGCCAAAAGGCACCTAAAGGACTCTCAAACCATGAGAAACAAGATTCTCTGGTCTGATGAAACCAAGATTGAACTCTTTGGCCTGAATGCCAAGCGTCACGTCTGGAGGAAACCTGGCACCATTCCTACGGTGGTGGCGGCATCATGCTGTGGGGATGTTATTCAGCGGCAGGGACTGGGAGACTAGTCAGGATCAAGGCAAAGATGAATGGAGCAAAGTACAGAAAGATCCTTGATGAAAACAGGTGGTTGACCTTCCAAAGGACAATGACCCTAAGCACACAGCCAAGACAATGCAGGAGTGGCTTCGGGACAAGCCTCAATGTCCTTGAGTCGCTCAGCCAGAGCCCGGACTTGAACCCGATCGAACATCTCTGGAGAGATCTGAAAATAGCTGTGTAGCGACACTCCCCATCCAACCTGACAGAGCTTGAGAGGGTCTGGTGTGAAGAATGGGAGAAACTCCCCAAATACAGGTGTGCCAAGCTTGAAGCATCATACACAAGAAGACTCGAGGATACTTCAACAAAGTACAAAATCATTAGATCATTTGTTTTGGTATTGTCCATTTGTAGCTTGTTTTTGGTCACAGGTCCAGGAATGGCTGAAGAATTGCAATATTTACCTGGAGCTAAAACTGCAGATAGCACTACTGGGTGATCTGAAAAGTCATAGTCAAGCGATCAATAATATAATAATACTTTTAGCAAACATGTTTATTTTCAATTTACAATCTGTAGAAGCAATGAGAATATAGAACTTTTGTGAAAGACATGGCATATAGAAGCAAACTGGATGGACATCATGAAAATGATTGGAGAGGCTGAGGGTAGAGGAAGTTCAGGAGTAAAAACAAACAAAATAGAACTATTGTAAAATTGAATGTGTCCATAAAATGTATATAGTATGTCTAAGCTGGAAGTGGAGGCCTAAGCGTTGTTATTCACTGGTGAATTTCACATTCTTAAAATAAAGTGGTTATCCTAACTGACCAAAGACAGGATTAAATGTCAGGAATTGTGAAAAACTGAGTTTAAATGTATTTGGCTAAGGTGTATGTTAACTTCCGACTTCAACTGTATGTATGTATGTGCCTTGCAAAATTATTCATCCCCCTTGGCGTTTTTCCAATTTTATTGCATTACAACCTGTAATTTAAATGGAATTTTATTTTGATTTCATGTAATGGACATACACAAAATTGTCCAAATTGGTGAAGAGAAATGAAAAAAATAACTGGTGCGTGCATATGTATTCACCCCCTTTGCTATGAAGCCCCTAAATAAGATCTGGTGCAAGCAATTACCTTCAGAAGTCACATAATTAGTTAAATAAAGTCCACCTGTGTGCAATCTAAGTGTCACATGATCTCAGTATATACAGTTGAAGTCAGAAGTTTACATACACCTTAGCCAAATACATTTAAACTCAGTTTTTCACAATTCCTGACATTTAATCCTAGTACAAATTTCCTGTTTTAGGTCAGTTAGGATCACCACTTTATTTTAAGAATGTGACATGTCAGAATAATAGTAGAGAGAATGATTTATTTCAGCTTTTATTTCTTTCATCACATTCCCAGTGGGTCAGAAGTTTACATACACTCAATTAGTATTTGGTAGCATTGCCTTTAAATTGTTTAACTTGGGTCAAACTTTTTGGGTAGCCTTCCACAAGCTTCCCACAATAAGTTGGGTGAATTTTGGCCCATTCCTCCTGACAGAGCTGGTGTAACTGAGTCAGGTTTGTAGGCCTCCTTGCACGCACACGCTTTTTCTGTTCTGCCCACACACTTTCTATAGGATTAAGGTCAGGGCTTTGTGATGGCCACTCCAATACCTTGACTTTGTTGTCCTTAAGCCATTTTGCCACAACTTTGGAAGTATGATTGGGGTCATTGTCTATATGGAAGATCCATTTGCGACCAAGCTGTAACTTCCTGACTGATGTCTTGAGATGTTGCTTCAATATATCCACATCATTTTCCTTCCTCATGATGCCATCTATTTTGTGAAGTGCACCAGTCCCTCCTGCAGCAAAGCACCCCCACAGCATGATGCTGCCACCCCCGTGCTTCACGGTTGGGACGGTGTTCTTCGGCTTGCAACCCTTCCCCTTTTTCCTCCAAACATAACAATAGTCATTATGGCCAAACAGTTCTATTTTTGTTTCATCAGACCAGAGGACATTTCTCCAAAAAGTACGATCTTTGTCCCCATGTGCAGTTGCAAACCGTATTGTCTTTTTTAATTGCGGTTTTGGAGCAGTGGCTTCTTCCTTTCTGAGCGGCCTTTCAGGTTATGTCGATCTAGGACTCGTTTTACTGTGGATATAGATATTTTTGTACCTGTTTCCTCCAGCATTTTCACAAGGTCCTTTGCTGTTGTTCTGGGATAGATTTGCACTTTTCGCACCAAAGTACGTTCATCTCTAGGAGACAGAACGCGTCTCCGTTCTGAGCGGTATGACGGCTGCGTGGTCCCATGGTGTTTATACTTGCGTACTATTGTTTGTG
This sequence comes from Coregonus lavaretus, assembly GCF_964263955.1. Classification (NCBI taxonomy): domain Eukaryota; kingdom Metazoa; phylum Chordata; class Actinopteri; order Salmoniformes; family Salmonidae; genus Coregonus; species Coregonus lavaretus. Next base: position 59,890,414 of record NC_139997.1, on the reverse strand, counting down.
CAGATGAACGTGTTACCTTCAGGCGTTTGGAAATTGCTCCCAAGGATGAACCAGATTTCTGAGGTCTTGGCTGATTTCTTTTGATTTTCCCATGATGTCAAGCAAAGAGACACTGAGTTTGAAGGTAGGCCTTGAAATACAATTGATGTCAATTAGCCTATCAGACGTTTCTAAAGCCATGACATCTTTTTCCAAGCTTTTTAAAGGCACAGTAAACTGAGTGTATGTAAACTTCTGACACACTGCAATTGTGATACAGTGAATTATAAGTGAAATAATCTGTCTGTAAACAATTGTTGGAAAAATTACTTGTATCATGCACAAAGTAGATGTCCTAACCGACTTGCCAAAACTATAGTTTGTTAACAAGAAATTAGTGGAGTGGTTGAAAACTAGTTTTAATGACTCCAACCTATGTGTATGGAAACTTCCGACTTCAACTGTATACACCTGTTCTGAAAGGCCCCAGAGTCTGCAACACCACTAAGCAAGGGGCACCACCAAGCAAGCGGTACCATGAAGACCAAGGAGCTCTCCAAACAGGTCAGGGACAAAGTTGTGGAGAAGTACAGATCAGGGTTGGGTTCTGAAAAAATATCAGAAACTTTGACATCCCACGGAGCACCATTAAATCCATTATTAAAAAATGGAAAGAATATGGCACCACAACAAACCTGCCAAGAGAGGGCCGCCCACCAAAACTCACGGACCAGTTTAAGGAGGGCATTAATCAGAGAGGCAACAAAGAGACCAAAGGTAACCCTGAAGGAGATGCAAAGCTCCACAGTGGAGATTGGAGTATCTGCTCATAGGACCACTTTAAGCCATACACTCCACAGAGCTGGACTTTACGGAAGAGTTGCCAGAAAAAAGCCATTGCTTTAAGAAAAAAATAAGCAAACACGTTTGGTGTTTGCCAAAAGGCATGTGGGAGACTCCCCAAACATATGGAAGAAGGTACTCTGGTCAGATGAGACTAAAATTGAGCTTTTTGGCGATCAAGGAAAACGCTAGGTCTGGCGCAAACCCAACACCTCTCATCACCCCGAGTACACCATCCCCACAGTGAAGCATGGTGGTGGCAGCATCATGCTGTGGGGATGTTTTTCATCAGCAGGGACTGGGAAACTGGTTAGAATTGAAGGAATGATGGATGGCACTAAATACAGGGAAATTGTTGAGGGAAACCTGTTTCAGTCTTCCAGAAATTTGAGACTGGGATGGAGGTTCACCTTCCAGCAGGACAATGACCCTAAGCATACTGCTAAAGCAACACTTGAGTGGTTTAAGGGGAAACATTTACAGTGGGGGAAAAAAGTATTTAGTCAGCCACCAATTGTGCAAGTTCTCCCACTTAAAAAGATGAGAGAGGCCTGTAATTTTCATCATAGGTACACGTCAACTATGACAGACAAATTGAGAAGAAAAAAAATCCAGAAAATCACATTGTAGGATTTTTAATGAATATATTTGCAAATTATGGTGGAAAATAAGTATTTGGTCACCTACAAACAAGCAAGATTTCTGGCTCTCACAGACCTGTAACAACTTCTTTAAGAGGCTCCTCTGTCCTCCACTCGTTACCTGTATTAATGGCACCTGTTTGAACTTGTTATCAGTATAAAAGACACCTGTCCACAACCTCAAACAGTCACACTCCAAACTCCACTATGGCCAAGACCAAAGAGCTGTCAAAGGACACCAGAAACAAAATTGTAGACCTGCACCAGGCTGGAAAGACTGAATCTGCAATAGGTAAGCAGCTTGGTTTGAAGAAATCAACTGTGGGAGCAATTATTAGGAAATGGAAGACATACAAGACCACTGATAATCTCCCTCGATCTGGGGCTCCACGCAAGATCTCACCCCGTGGGGTCAAAATGATCACAAGAACGGTGAGCAAAAATCCCAGAACCACATGGGGGACCTAGTGAATGACCTGCAGAGAGCTGGGACCAAAGTAACAAAGCCTACCATCAGTAACACACTACGCCGCCAGGGACTCAAATCCTGCAGTGCCAGACGTGTCCCCCTGCTTAAGCCAGTACATGTCCAGGCCCGTCTGAAGTTTGCTAGAGTGCATTTGGATGATCCAGAAGAGGATTGGGAGAATGTCATATGGTCAGATGAAACCAAAATAGAACTTTCTGGTAAAAACTCAACTCGTCGTGTTTGGAGGACAAAGAATGCTGAGTTGCATCCAAAGAACACCATACCTACTGTGAAGCATGGGGGTGGAAACATCATGCTTTGGGGCTGTTTTTCTGCAAAGGGACCAGGACGACTGATCCGTGTAAAGGAAAGAATGAATGGGGCCATGTATCGTGAGATTTTGAGTGAAAACCTCCTTCCATCAGCAAGAGCATTGAAGATGAAACGTGGCTGGGTCTTTCAGCATGACAATGATCCCAAACACACCGCCAGGGCAATGAAGGAGTGGCTTCGTAAGAAGCATTTCAAGGTCCTGGAGTGGCCTAGCCAGTCTCCAGATCTCAACCCCATAGAAAATCTTTGGAGGGAGTTGAAAGTCCGTGTTGCCCAGCGACAGCCCCAAAACATCACTGCTCTAGAGGAGATATGCATGGAGGAATGGGCCAAAATACCAGCAACAGTGTGTGAAAACCTTGTGAAGACTTACAGAAAACGTTTGACCTGTGTCATTGCCAACAAAGGGTATATAACAAAGTATTGAGAAACTTTTGTTATTGACCAAATACTTATTTTCCACCATAATTTGCACATAAATTCATAAAAAATCCTACAATGTGATTTTCTGGATTTTTTTTCCTCATTTTGTCTGTCATAGTTGACGTGTACATATGATGAAAATTACAGGCCTCTCTCATCTTTTTAAGTGGGAGAACTTGCACAATTGGTGGCTGACTAAATACTTTTTTCCCCCACTGTAAATGTCTTGGAATGGCCTAGTCAAAGCCCAGACCTCAATCCAATTGAGAATCTGTGGTATGACTTAAAGATTGCTGTACACCAGCGGAACCCATCCAACTTGAAGGAGCTGGAGCAGTTTTGCATTGAAGAATGGGAAAAAATCCCAGTGGCTAGATGTGCCATGCTTATAGAGACATACCCCAAGAGACTTGCAGCTGTAATTGCTGCAAAAGATGTCTCTACAAAGTATTGCCTTCCAGGTTGTAAGGCAACAAAATAGGAAAAATGCCAAGGGGGGTGAATACTTTCGCAAGCCACTGTATGTATGTACACTACCAGTCAAAAGTTTGGACACACCTACTTATTCAAGGGTTTTTCATAATTTTTTACATTGTAGAACAATAGTGAAGACATCAAAACTATGAAATAACACATATGGAATCATGTAGTAACCAAATTAGTGTTAATCAAATCAAAATATATTTTATATTTGAGATTCTTCAAATAGCCACGCTTTGCCTTGACAGCTTTGCACACTCTTGGAATTCTCTCAACCAGCTTCATGAGGTAGTCACCTGGAATGCATTTCAATTAACAGGTGTGCCTTGTTAAAAGTTAATTTGTGGAATTTCTTTCCTTCTTAATGTGTTTCAGCCAATCAGTTGTGTTGGGAAAAGGTGGGTGGGGGGGGGAACTACACATGCGGAAATCATCCGTTTACCCACACCGCGTCTCACAAAGACATGGCGGTTGGAACCAAACATCTCCAATTTGGACTCCAGACCAAAGGACAGACATCCACCAGTCTAATGTCCATTGCTCGTGTTTCTTGGCACAAGCAGGTCTCTTCTTCTTATTGGTATCCTTTTAATAGTGGTTTCTTTAGAGCAATTCGACCATGAAGGCCTGATTCACACAGTCCCCTCTGAACAGTTGATGTTGAGGTGTCTGTGACTTGAACTCTGTAAAGCATTTATTTGGGCTGCAATTTCTGAGGCTGGTCCTCATGAGAGCCAGTTTCATCATAGCGCTTGATGGTTTTTGCGACTGCACTTGAAGAAACTTTCAAAGTTCTTGAAATGTTCCGTATTGACTGACCTTCATGTCTTAAAGTAATGATGGGCTGTCGTTTCTCTTTGCTTATTTGAGCTGTTCTTGCGACTGATTGGCTCAAACCCATTAAGAAGGAAAGAAATTCCACAAATTAACTTTTAACAAGGCACACCTGTTAATTGAAATGCAAGAGTGCCAAGTGTGTGCAAAGCTGTCATCAAGGCAAAGGGTGGCTACTTTGAAGAATCTCAAATATAAAATATTTTTTTATTTGTTTAAAACTTTTTTGGTTACTACATGATTCCATATATGTTATTTCATAGTTTTGATGTAGAAAATAGTAAAAATAAAGAAAAACCCTTGAATGAGTAGGTGTTCTAAAACTTTTGACCAGTAGTGTGTGTGTGTATATATATATATATTCAGTTAGGGATTTTTTCTAAATGTTAACGGTCCCAATTTCATTTAAACGTTACACCCCAACTCTATACATCTCTATGCAACAACGGGGATCCCTTTAATGTTTAACAAACCCACTTGCTCAGTACTTTGACCCTACAAAAGCCTGGCGAAGAATGATAGCACTCATGTGGCTAGCAGTGAAAAAGTTGTAGTAAAGGTGTCTAAACATGTACTTTAACAGGTTTCCCTAGTAGTAAAATGTAGAAGAGAAAATTACACAACATTCTTTGACAGGTTTCCCTACTTACATCGATTCTGAAATCCTCGAGACGCTTAAAATTGCTCAGGCACTCCTGCAGCTTAGGGTCGATACCCATGTTCTTGTTTTTGGAGTATTTAAGAAATGCCCAAAACTTCTCAAGTCCATACAGCTGGCCTGTGGGAGATTGGGACACAGAGACAGGCAGGTGTTAGGGGGAAGTCTAAGGCTACGTCCCAAATGGCACCCTATTCCCTATATAAGGCTACGGTCAAACGTACTGCACTATATGGGGAATTTGGTGCCATTTGGGACACAGAACGTACTCATTTTGGAGGAACAGTAGTAACCAAATTGAGAGTTATTGAGCAGTGTGAATGTGTACGGTTGAGGTTTCCTAGGTGATAAATCTCACCAGCTTCGTAGTCTTTCATAGTCTCCTCCTGGAAGTCCTTGAATATGTCTGGCCTGAATTTCCTCTCTAGTCCGTAGCTGTAGTACCTGAACAGGCACTCCAAACCGTACCTGCAATACAGACAACAGGTATTAATCAGCTGTGTGTGGTGGTCGAGCAGACTAAACACTACTACTAACACTAGTACCACTACTAACACTAGTACCACTACTAACAGTAGTAGTGGTACTCGGGAGGCCACAATGAGTGCAGGCTTTTGTTCCAACTCATCAGTTACATGGCTGATTCAACATGGTAGTCTAAATGGAAGACTAAGCTTGCAGGGTTTATCTGGATCAAAAAGGGGCTTAGGTGGTGGGCGTGGCAATGGACGCGATCGGCCTGTCGGCACCGCTGAATTTCAAATACAATTTGGCAGTGTAGAGAAATCATTGCATTTTTAAACCAATTTCCTGCATTTCTACACAGTTCTCCATGCAGCGGAAAGAAATGTTTGCAGTTTTAAAGCGAATTTCCTGCAATTCCATGCATTTTGCCATGGCTAATGCTGTGTTATTTTGCTCAAGCATAATAACATCAATACTGTTAAATTAATTGTTTTTGGAATTTTCAATTCACCCTGACTGTCTAGCTTTTATTTTGGTAATTGTTAGTTCTCAAAGACTATATTATTTAAAAAAATACACCGAACAAAAATATAAATGCAAAGATTTGACTGAGTTACAGTTCATATGAGGAAATCAGTCAATTGAAATAAATAAATTAGGCCCTAATCTATGGATTTCACATGACTGGGAATACAGATATGCATCGGTTGGTCACAGATACCTTAAAAAAAAAATAGGGGCATAGATCAGAAAACCAGTCAGTATCCGGTGTGACCACCATTTGCCTCATGCAGTGCGACACATCTCCTTAGCAGAGTTGATCAGGCTGTTGATTGTGGCCCGTGGAATGTTGTCCCACTCCTCTTCAATGGCTGTGCGAAGTCGCTGGACATTGGCGGGTACTGGAACACGCTGTCGTACACGTCGATCCAGAGCATCCCAAACATGCTCAATGGGTGATCTCATCACGGTATCTCTGTGTATTCAAATTGCCATCAATAAAATGTAGTTGTGTTCGTTGTCTGTAGCTTAATCCTGCCCATACCATAACCCCACCATCACCATGGGGCACTCTGTTCACAACGTTGACATAAGAAAACCCCCTCGCCCACACAATGCCATACACACTGTCTGCCATCTGCCCGGTACAGTTGAAACCGGGATTCATCCGGGAAGAGCACACTTCTCCAGCGTGCCAGTGGTCATCGAAGGTGAGCATTTGCCCACTGAAGTCGATTACGACACCGAACTGCAGTCAGGTCAAGACCCTGGTGAGGACGACTACCACGCAGATGAGCTTCCCTGAGACGGTTTCTGACAGTTTGTGCAGAAATTATTTGGTTGTGCAAACCCACAGTCCATCAGCTGTCCAGGTGATGGGTCTGAGAGGTGAAGAAGCCAGCTGTGGAAGTCCTGGCCTGGTGTGGTTACACGTGGTCTGCGGATGTGAGGCTGGTATGACATACTGCCAAATTCTCTAAAACAACATTGGCTTATGGTAGAGAAATTAACATTAAACACTCTGGCAACAGCTGTGGTGGCCATTCCTGCAGTCAGCATGCCAATTGCACGCTCCCTCAAAACTTGAGACATATGTGGCATTGTGTTGTGTGACAAAACTGGACATTTTAGAGTTGCCTTTTGTTCCCAGCACAAGGTGCACCTGTGTAATGCTGTTTAATCATCTTCTTGATATGCCACACCTGTCAGGTGGATTGATTATCTTGGCAAAGGAGAAATGCTCACTAACAGGGATGTAAACAAATGTATGCACAACATTTGAGAGAAATAAGCTTTTTGTGCATGTGGAAAACTTCTGGGATCTTTTATTTCAGCTCATGAAACATGGGCCCAACACTTTACATGTTGCGTTTATATTTTTGTTCAGTAGGTCCATTAAATTTTCTTCATGCTTCATATCTGGTTTTAGTTGTTTAAGCTTACACAGAAAGTGTTTTTTCATCCTGAAAAATTATTTTGTACACTGTTTAGACTTAAGAGGATTTCATTGGCAGAAAAATGCCTGTGCTTGATTGAATCAGGTGTGTGTTAGAGCAGGGCTGGAACAAGTGCCTGCACACATTGACGCCCCTGTTGCCTCCCCTTTCAAAACACAATTTTAGGCCCAAATACTTTTACGGGTCAAGAGCCTTCACACATTGCACTCTCCTTGCCCAACACGCATTTTTACAGTTGAAGTCAGACGTTTACATACACTTAGGTTGGAGTCATTAAAACTCGTTTTTTTCAACCACTCCACACATGTCTTGTTAACAAACTACTTTGTGCATGACACAAGTTATATTTCCAACAATTGTTTACAGACAGATTATTTCACTTATAATTCACTGTATCACATTTCCAGTGGGTCAGAAGTTTGCATACACTAAGTTGACTGTGCCTTGGAAAATTCCAGAAAATGATGTCATGGCTTTAGAAGCTTCTGATAGGCTAATTGACATAATTTCAATCAATTGAAGGCGTACCTGTGGATGTACTTCAAGGCATACCTTCAAACTCAGTGCCTCTTTGCTTGACATCATGGGAAAATCAAAAGAAATCAGCCAAGACCTCAGAAAAAAAATGGTAGACCTTCACAAGTCTGGTTCATCCTTGGGAGCAATTTCCAAACGCCTGAGGTACCACGTTCATCTGTACAAACAATAGTACGCAAGTATAAACACCATGGGACCACACAGCCATCATACCGCTCAGGAAGGACATGCGTTCTGTCTCCTAGAGATGAACGTACTTTGGTGCAAAAAGTGCAAATCAATCCCAGAACAACAACAAATGACCTTCTGAAGATGTTGGAGGAAACAGGTACTAAAGTATCTATATCCACAGTAAAATGAGTCCTATATCGACATAACCTGAAAGGCCACTCAGCAAGGAAGAAGCCACTGCTCCAACACCACCATAAAAAAGCCAGACTACGGTTTGCAACTGCATATGGGGACAAAGATCATACTTTTTGGAGAAATGTCCTCTGGTCTGATGAAACAAAAATAGAACTGTTTGGCCATAATGACCATCGTTATGTTTGGAGGAAAAAGGGGAACGCTTGCAAGCCGAAGAACACCATCCCAACTGTGAAGCACGGGGGTGGCAGCATCATGCTGTGGGGGTGCTTTGCTGCAGGAGGGACTGGTGCACTTCACAAAATAGATGGCACCATGAGGAAGGAAAATTATGTGGATATATTGAAGCAACATCTCAAGACATCAGTCAGGAAGATAAAGCTTGGTCGCAAATGGGTCTTCCAAATGGACAATGACCCCAAGCATTCTTCCAAAGTTGTGGCAAAATGGCTTAAGGACAACAAAGTCAAGGTATTGGAGTGGCCATCACAAAGCCCTGACCTCAATCCTATAGAAAATCTGTGGGCAGAACTGAAAAAGCGTGTGCGAGCAAGGAGGCCTACAAACCTGACTCAGTTACACCAGCTCTGTCAGGAGGAATGGGCCAAAATTCACCCAACTTATTGTGGGAAGCTTGTGGAAGGCTACCCGAAACGTTTGACCCAAGTTAAACAATGTAAAGGCAATGCTACCAAATACTAATTGCATGTATGTAAACCTCTGACCCACTGGGAATGTGATGAAAGAAATAAAAGCTGAAATAAATCATTCTCTCTATTATTCTGACATTTCACATTCTTAAAATAAACTGGTGATCCTAACTGGCCTACGACAGGGAATTTTTATTAGGATTGAATGTCAGGAATTGTGAAAAACTGAGTTTAAATGTATTTGGCTAAGGTGTATGTAAAATTCCGACTTCAACTGTAGGCCCTTTACAATCAAAGTACTGTGTATAATTGGTAGGCGGGTAAGTATTAAACAAAGAATGAAATCAAGCATTACCTGTAACCCTCCTTCCCATCCTCCACCACCAGCTGTCTGAACTCCTCGTACATTTTCCTGTTGAAGTGATCCCTCAGGAAGAATGACCAGAAACGGAACAGTGTGTTCATCTCCTGGGATTGGCCGATGCCCAACCGCTTGCGTTCTGTGATTAGTGGGGTAGAGGGGTGAAAGGTCAGTCAGACACCATGGTTGTGTCCCAAATGCCACCCTATTCCCTATATTATCAAAAGTAGTGCACTATGTAGGCCATTTGACCATTTGGGATGAAACCTGTGTGACAAAGTAAGCAACAGCTATTGTTTCTATATGCAGTGTTTCTAACTCTTTATACACAAGTATAATGTGACACGTGTGTGACATAACTTTCTAGTCTTTGAATAGGAGATAGTGAACAATGGAAGAGGTATATGAAATGGTGTGGGCAAATTTTTGAAATGGCAAAGGTGCTATGGCTGTACTGTGTAAGTGTGTGAATGAGTGATTAAGTCTCTGTGTGTTCTTTGTTCAGGGAAAAAGATATGGGTAGCTATGCGTACCGTTTAGGCAGCGTCGACGGTACTTGTGGTAAACGTGTTGCGTGAAGCCGTTCTCCTTGAGCAGCTCATGGGAGGGGTGCTGGAACTTGGGGAGCGACTGCGGAGTGCAGCCAATTCCACCCAATGCAGGGGTACCCTCTGAGGGGCTTGCGTTGGAGCTGGAGAGAGAGGGAAGAGGAGGAGTGCTTAAACGCACATACAAACACCACCGACAAATTAAACCTGTATGAAATGGGTATAAGTCAGCATTTTCCAAACTCTGTCTTGGGGACGCCAAGGGGTGCACATTTTGGTTTTTGCCCTAGCACTACACAGCAGATTCAAATAATCAACTCATCACTGGGCTGTGATTATTTGAATCAGCTGTGTAGCGCTAGGGGAAAAAAAACTAAAATGTGCACCCCTTGGGGTCATCAGGACCGAGTCTGGGAAACGCTGGTATAAGTACATTTACCAATGTGTAAGTGATAAACAATTCAGTATGACTTCAACAATTCTTATTGCGGTGAAATGTTCTAAAGAAGATATAACAAAAAGCCTTTTGTAGTAGAATGAACAATTAAAGTGTACACGTTAGCAATACCACAGGAGATGAGAGTGGACTTGTCTCACCTGACGGAGGCAGTGCGAGATCGGTGCTCTCGCGAGTCCATCACCCAGCCAACGTGGCACTCCATGGGGGGGTTGGAGCTGTGCCTGGTCTTCCTTTTCCTGGGGGTCTGGAGAGGGAGGGGGGTAGAGAGAGGACAGTTAACCACACAGTACCCACAGCAGAGAACCACAGCAGTCCCAGACCCTAATCCATCCCTAGTCGGCAGTTTCAGATGTAACGTATTAGCATAAACAGAGGAGCAGTGTGCTGCCTCACAGATGTAACGTATTAGCATAAACAGAGGAGCAGTGTGCTGCCTCACAGATGTAACGTATTAGCGTAAACAGAGGAGCAGTGTGCCGCCTCACAGATGTAACGTATTAGCATAAACAGAGGAGCAGTGTGCCTCCTCACAGATGTAACGTATTAGCATAAACAGAGGAGCAGTGTGCCACCTCACAGATGTAACGTATTAGCATAAACAGAGGAGCAGTGTGCCACCTCACAGATGTAACGTATTAGCATAAACAGAGGAGCAGTGTGCCACCTCACAGATGTAATGCATTAGCATAAACAGAGGAGCAGTGTGCCGCCTCACAGATGTAACGTATTAGCATAAACAGAGGAGCAGTGTGCCTCCTCACAGATGTAACGTATTAGCATAAACAGAGGAGCAGTGTGCCGCCTCACAGATGTAACGTATTAGCATAAACAGAGGAGCAGTGTGCCTCCTCACAGATGTAACGTATTAGCATAAACAGAGGATCAGTGTGCCGCCTCACAGATGTAACGTATTAGCATAAACAGAGGATCAGTGTGCCGCCTCACAGATGTCGGATATGTCAAAATCAATAACCAATAGACAACTGTACCCTGGTAGATCTACGGGATCTGGGCGAGTCTAAGCAAAATGGCAGAAACTAACTGTTCTTACCTTGGCGTCAACGGGCCAGCTCTCCTTCACAACGGGGTAGAAGCGGGGCGTCATGGCGGGGTCCTTCCGGTGCGGGGTGCGAGGCGTGCGGGGTGTCCGGGCACTGCGGTAGTTGGGCGAGTCAGGCACAGTAGTCGGGAGGGAGCGTGCTATTGTGGAAGGTTCAGGGGCACCGAAAAGTTTGTTCGCCAAGGCGTCTACGGGAACTGAGAGATGAGAGTCACGAGTGATCTCTGGAACACAGATGTTCATATGGGTCATTTCTGTATCACAGCTTCAATTTCAATATGCACATGAATAAGATCGGTGTCCTATGTGGAGGTATTCCTATAGCTTGTCGGTGTGTGTTGTAAAGCCATAGAACCATTCCCACTTGGAGACACTTCCAACTTATTCCAATGAATTATTCTGCTCTCTATATCTGGTGTTATTTCCCAATGTTGGTTCAGTAGAGTGGTTGTGCTTCGCACTTGATTAAGCCATAGCTGTGTGACCCCCGTCTTAGCTAGAGGTCTGCGTCTCGTCCGTGTAGGTGTGTGTGCACGTCTTGTCCGTGTCTGTGGTACTCACTCTGCTGGGGCTTTGGGGGTCCAGGGGGTACCTCCTGGTTGGGGTCGACGGGGGTTTCTGGGGTCAGGCAGTCAAACTCCTCTCGGCTGATCAGGTGAACCTTCTTGAAGTTTTCCACCTCTTGCTGCAGAGACAATCACATGACAGGGAGGCTCAGTGAGACAGTGGTGGTCAAACTCAATAGGCTGGTTCGTTTCAGGGAGGTAGATTAAGTCTAGTCCTAGAATAAAAAGTATGTTCAATGGAGATTCTCCATTGAAAGTGCTTCTTAGTAGAGGTCTTCACGGGTCTGGGTTGACCCGATATACCCAAGACCCAACCCGGGCCCGATTGGGTCTGAAATTCTAACTTGTCCCTCGAGACCAGGTCCTGTTTGATTGTCATCGGGTCTATGTAACTACAGCTGATAGACATGGGTGGACCCGAATGGACCTGACCATGGCTCTGCATAGCCTATAGCATATTTATTTTACGCTAATAAGGTGTATTTATTGACTTATAGATGGCCAATCTAGACCCGGATCCGTTAGGGTATGGGTTGGGTCTAGGTTGAGTTGTCTTCGGGTCCATTTGGGTTCGGGTCTGTTTATTCTCTGGTCCGTTCAGTCGGCATTTTATTTTTTATGATTGGGTTGGGTCCGATTGTCCTCGGGTCCATTCAGATCCAGAGACCTCTACTTAGTCCAGGACTAGCCTTTATCTGTGTCCGATAAATCGTCCCAATAGCAATATCAGACTAGGTGATGAATATTCAAAAAGCTAAATATTTGATCATGTGATCATTTCCACTACCTCATTGCATGTCAAAAAAACTGTTTTTTCTTCTTCAAGAGTCAAACAAAAGTTGGGGGAAATAGGAAATCGGCTGTAATCAACAATGATCTATGTAGCATAATGTACAGTTGAAGTCGGAAGTTTACAATACACCTTAGCCAAATACATTTAAACTCAGTTTTTCAAATTTCCTGACCTCCTAGTAAAAATTCCCTGTCTTAGGTCAGTTAGGATCACCACTTTATTTTAAGAATGTTAAAATGTAAGAATAATAGTAGAGAGAATAATTTATTTCAGCTTTTATTTCTTTAATCACATTCCCAGTGGGTCAGAAGTTTACATACACTCATGACTGTAAGTCGCTTTGGATAAAAGCGTCTGCTAAATGGCATATTATTATTATTATTATTATATTAATTAATATTTGGTAGCATTGCCTTTTAATTGTTTAACTTGGATCAAACGTTTCGGGTAGCCTTCCACAAGCTTCCCACAATAAGTTGGGTGAATTTTGGCCCATTCCTCCTGACAGAGCTGGTGTAACTGAGTCAGGTTTGTAGGCCTCCTTGCTCGCACACGCTTTTTCAGTTCTGCCCACATATTTTCTATAGGATTGAGGTCAGGGCTTTGTGATGGCCACTCCAATACCTTGACTTTGTTGTCCTTAAGCCATTTTGCCACAATTTGGAAGTATGCTTGGGGTCATTGTCCATTTGGAAGAAGCATTTGCAACTAAGCTTTAACTTCCTGACTGATGTCTTGAGATGTTGCTTCAAAATATCCACATAATTTTCCTTCCTCATGATGCCATCTATTTTGTGAAGTGCACCAGTCCCTCCTGCAGCAAAGCACCCCCACAGCATGATGCTGCCACCCCCGTGCTTCACAGTTGGGATGGTGTTCTTCGGCTTGCAAGCAGCCCCCTTTTTCCTCCAAACATAACGATGGTCATTATGGCTAAACAGTTATATTTTTGTTTCATCAGACCAGAGGACATTTCTCCAAAAAGTACGATCTTTGTCCCCATGTGCAGTTGCAACCCGTAGTCTGGCTTTCTTATGGCGGTTTTGGAGCAGTGGCTTCTTCCTTGCTGAGCGGCCTTTCAGGTTATGTCGATATAGGACTCGTTTTATTGTGGATATAGATACTTTTGTACCCGTTTCCTCCAGCATCTTCACAAGGTCCTTTGCTGTTGTTCTGGGATTGATTAGCACTTTTCGCACCAAAGGACGTTCATTTCTAGGAGACAGAACGCATGTCCTTCCTGAGCGGTATGATGGCTGCGTGGTCCCATGGTGTTTATACTTGCGTACTATTGTTTGTACAGATGAACGTGGTACCTTCAGGCGTTTGGAAATTGCTCCCAAGGATGAACCAGACTTGTGGAGGTCTACAATTTGTTTTCTGAGGTCTTAGCTGATTTCTTTTGATTTTCCCATGATGTCAAGCAAAGAGGCACTGGGTTTGAAGGTAGGCCTTGAAATACATCCACAGGTACACCTCCAATTGACTCAAATTATGTCAATTAGCCTATCAGAAGCTTCTAAAGCCATGACATCATTTTCTGGAATTTTCCAAGCGGTTTAAAGGCACAGTCAACTTAGTGTATGTAAACTTCTGACCCACTGGAATTGTGATACAGTGAATTATAAGTGAAATAATCTGTCTGTAAACAATTGTTGGAAAAATTACTTGTGTCATGCACAAAGTAGATGTCCTAACCGACTTGCCAAAACTATAGTTTGTTAACAAGAAATTTGTGGAGTGGTTGAAAACAAGTTTTAATGACTCCAACCTAAGAGTATGTAAACTTCCGACTTCAACTGTACCTTCTTCAAAGGTTTGGCGACGGTCGGACACACACCAACATGGCATGGTGGCCAAGAATACTAATAGGCTATATTAACTTAGAGCCTTCATCAAACTATAATTTAATTCCAGTCCATTTCAAACTGAGGCTTTGTCAACAGTAACAACCTCCAAACACAACACAGAACCCTCAACTTTACTGAAAGACAAAAGTGGTATAAAAATAGCAACAAAATTATAGGAACTAAACTAGAACTTGACTTGCATACACTGAGCTTTTGTCCCAAATGACATCCTATTATAGTGCACTAGTTTTGAACAGGGCCCATAGAGTTCTGGTGAAAAGTAGTGCACTAAATAGGAAATAGGGAAAAGTAGTGCACTAAATAGGAAATAGGGTTCCACTTTGGATGCAACCTAGGAAACAAGACTTACATTTGAAACGCTGGCCATCTCTGACCAAGTAATCGCTGAAGACATCTGAAAAGCCATTTTCCCCCCTGAAACCCACTCCACAGAGCCCTTTGCTAGGCAGAGGCAGGCCATGTAGGGTTTATTTATAAGCAAGACAGTGTTCCCCACCCCCACACCACTGGATGGGGGGCATGTGAATGGCACAAAGAGCCCTGCCACAATGGGAGCGGGGACAACACGCACACACACTGCAGGCAGAATGGACACCCGGAACTTGTCAGAATAGCCCACTTAAGGTATATCAGTGATACGCGGTTGTTCATAATGGTTTTGTTTATTATTGTCTATTTGTTGTTGTTTTTCTTTGTCTCCGAATGGTGACTTGCACAAGAGTGTATTTTCTTTAAATGGTTTCCGGGCCTGATGGAAACTAGGCACATGCCTCATTTAACTGGAAAATCTGGAATTACTTAGGCTGTTCCCAAATACTTAGTTACTCCCTATGGAACATCCTGATATCCATCTTTACAGTCCTTAAATTAATGCACCTATTCTAGATAAGAGCGCTTGCTACCTGACTACAGAGTTGAAGTCAAAGTAAAAGGGACTGACCTTGATGGTGGCGTACTCGGGTTCGTAGTTGTCATCCCTCAGGTCCGCTTCGTAGTAGTACAGGCCATCGTTGATCACCTTCACCAGCTCGTTGGTCAGCTTGGAGCGTGACGTGTGGTGGCCCGTTCGGTCGCCCCCTGGGTGCTTGCGCAGGTAGGGCGGCGTCTGTGTCACAATGAGGATCTTGTTGACGTCGTTGTCGGCGATCTCGCAGTCCGAGTCCGAGTCGGACCAGTCGGTAAATGTGTTCCTGCGGCCGTCCATCTGCTCCATCTCCTCGTCGAACATGAAGTCCAGCTCCTCGGGCTCGTCCTGCTCCTCCTTGGCTGTCATGGCCTGGGCTGAGGAGGTGGAGGAGACCAGGCTGAGGCCAGCCTGGGGCACAGGAGAGCGAGCATCTTCCTTATGCTGCAACGAAGGGGTCTACCATCAGTTAACGCCCAGGGGAGGAGGCGTGGAGGGATAGACGGTTGTCAAAGTGAAGAGGGAGACAAGGAAGTAGAGAAAGGGCAATGTAGAGGTATGGAGCAGGCAGGCAGTCATACTGTATACAGGCAGGGTCACCATGACGAGGGTGCGAGATGACTAGATAACACCACAGGCAGGGGAAATGGACTGGCGATGCACACTAACATATTGAACATACCCCAAATGGCAACCTATTCCCTATGTAGTGCCCTACTTTTAACAAGCGCTTTGGTCCAAAGTAGTGCCCTAAATAAGGAATATGGTGCCATTTGAAATGCTACATTAGGTCATAAATTGTAAGTAAGTTGATCCTGAAAGAAGCCTTCGTAAGCAGGTATTTGTTGCAACCATCATGTTACAAGCATTGGGTTTTGTTGCAAGCATGACAATGCTCAATTGCGCGTATATCCATAGCATTCATTCATTGACTGAAAGTGAATGCTGAAATAAAAACCGGCAAACGGGATCTCCAAGACTAACTTCAGGGGCTTATTCAGAATGCGACGAGACAGAACACTCAAATAGGAATACATCATGTAGGACCCTATAAAATCTGCGATGCGGAGAACGTGGATGGAATCACGGACATTAAAATGGAATTCAACAATATTGAAGTATTGAACTTATTACAAAAAGTAAAAATCTGAAACCTGGAAAAACAAAAACGGAGAAAATTTAATTTAGGGGAAAAAAATTCTGATTTTATAGAGTCCTAATCACATAGAACCGACATTCAATATTTGTTATAGAGATATATATAATTTTCTTTACAGCTATCACAAGCCTCATGTAGGATAATGGTCTTGGATGAGAGAGGTGAGAGCCATTATGCTGTATACTCTTTCAATGCCAGACAACTCAACTGGCCACAGAGTGACTGGATAAAGGTAGAGGAAGGCCAATAGACAATCAGGTCAGATCTATTCAGCTCCACTCACCTTGGGTCTGGCCGGGGAGGGCCTGGGTCTCTTCTTCACCTCGATCCAGGACTCATAGTCCAGGTCGGGCAGGCTGGCCGACAGTCCCTTCGGCATACTCTTCAGGTTGGACACGTCCTGCTCCATCTTGGGCTGCATGGAGGCCCTGGTCATTCCCCCGGTGGGCGTGGAGGACCGGGGAGACCCTGGAGCAGACTCTGTCGATTAGATTGACTATAGGTGAACACTAGACTAGACAAGCCTACAGAGTGGACTAGTGAGAGTAAGCTCACTCTATTTCAGCTACCTTTCAATCCCCTTGAACTACCTGATGGACTTAGTTAGCACCCTATTCCATTTAAAGTGTGCTGCTTGGGACGCAGACACTGCTACCTCTCATACCCATGACCTACCTACCAGTCCTACCTGATTAATGAATCAGTGTTTTCTAATCATTGTCTATTAGACACACAGCAGGAGAGCACTTGACTGAATCAGTGTCCTCACAGAGGAGCAGTAAGAAATAAGCCCTTTTATCCAACGGTTTTACGTCTCACGGTATTATACTGTATACCGCTGTCCTTAGGGAACACAGGTGTCTGGGCTCTGCTCCAACTGAGCCAACGTATGGAGGCATTTAGCCTTCACCTGAGTGTTGTGATGCTGAAAGTGGATAGTGAGAAACTAGCACGTAGATAGTGACTGAGTGAACGAATAACACAACATGTTGATAGCAGTGGACGCTGGTGGGAGGAGCTATAGGAGGATGGACTCAATGTAATGGATGGAATGGAATCAATGGAACAGAGTCAAACACACTGTTTCCATGTGTTAGGTACCATTCCATTTATATAGCTCCTCCCACTAGCCTACTCTGATTGATACTGCTATCATTTCTTTCATAAACAAAGTTATGCAACACCCAATGCCCCTGTGTGAAAAAGTAATTGCCCCCTTACACTCAACTGGTTGTGCCACCTTTAGCTGCAATGACTGCAACCAAACCAGGGATTTTTCTACCATTGAAATCAAGCCTTATTCATTGAATAACGAATAACAATAACATGGCTATATACAGTAACAAAGCGATGTGCAGGGGTACGAGGTAAGCATTTCGCTACACCCGCAATAACTTTAGCTAAATATGTGTATGTGACCAATAAAATTTGATTTGAGGTAGCTACAGTGCCTTCGGAAAGTATTCTGACCCATTCACTTTTTCCACATTTTGTTACGTTACAGCCTTTTTCTAAAATTAATTAAATAATGTTTTCCCCTCATCAATCTACACACAACACCCCATAATGACAAAAGTAAAAACAGGTGTAGATTTTCTTGCAAATGTATAACAAATAAAAAAACTGAAATATGACATTTACATAAGTATTCAGACCCTTTACTCAGTACTTTGTTGAAGCACCTTTGGCAGCGATTACATTAGTCTTCTTGGGTATGACGCTACAAGCTTGGCACACCTGTATTTGTCTCAAGCTCTGTCAGGTTGGATGGGGAGCATCGCTGCACAGTTATTTTCAGGTCTATCCAGAGATGTTTGATCGGGTTCAAGTCCAGGCTCTGGCTGGGCCACTCAAGGACATTCAGAGACTTGTCCCGAAGCCACTCCTACGTTGTCTTGGCTGTGTGCTTAGGGTTGTTGTCCTGTTGGAAGGTGAACCGTCACCCCAGTCTGAGGTCCTGAGGCTCTGGAGCATTTCCATCAAGGATCTCTCTGTACTCTCCTCTGTTCATCTTTCCCTCAATCCCAACTAGTCTCCTAGTCCCTGCCGCTGAAAAACATTCCAACAGAATGATGCTGCCACTACCATGCTTCACCGTAGGGATGGTGCCAGGTTTCCTCCAGACGTGACGCTTGGCATTCAGGCCAAAGAGTTCAATCTTGGTTTCATCAGACCAGAGAATCTTGTTTCTCATGGTCTGAGAGTCCTTTAGGTGCTGGGCTGTCATGGCCTTTTACTGAGGAGTGGCTTCCGTCTGGCCACTCTCCCATAAAGGCCTGATTGGTGGAGTGCTGCAGAGATGGTTG